>NC_051862.1:14890303-15565303 GCF_015732765.1 Culex quinquefasciatus
AAAGTGGCACCGGTTACCGGTGACCCGTTCCGGAGTGACCAGGTTGAACCAGAGAACCTTGGCATCACTTATGATGGACATAGTTTGTAATTTCTTTAATTTTGATATGTCACATGCCATGGTTCCTTGCAAATTCCGAAGTGTCCCCAAGTGGCCACCAGTGACCCGTTCCGGAGTGGCCAGGTTGGACCAGAGAAGGTTGGCATCACTTAGAATGGTCATAGTTTTTAATTTCTTGAATTTTGATATGTCACATGCCATTATTCCTTGCAAATTCCTAAGTGTCCCCAAGTGGCCACCGGTTACCGGTGACCCGTTCCGGAGTGGCCAGGTTGAACCAGAGAACGTTTATATCACTTAGAATGGGCATAGTTTTTAATTTGATGAAGTTTGATATGTCACTTGACATGGTTCCATGCAAATTCCGAAGTGTCCCCAAGTGGCACCGTTTACCGGTGACCCGTTCCAGATTGGCCAGGTTGAACCAGAGAACGTTGGCATCACTTATAATGGTCATAGTTTATAATTTCTTTAATTTTTATAAGTCACATGCCATGGTTCCTTTCAAATTCCTAAGTGTCCCCAAGTGGCCACCGGTTACCGGTGACCCGTTCCGGAGTGGCCAGGTTGGACCACAGAAGGTTGGTATCACTTTTAATGGTCATAGTTTTTAATTTCTTGAATTTTGATATGTCACATGCCATGGTTCCTTGCAAATTCCGAAGTGTCCCCAAGTGGCCACCGGTTACCGGTGACCCGTTCCGGAGTGGCCAGGTTGGACCACAGAAGGTTGGTATCACTTTTAATGGTCATAGTTTTTAATTTCTTGAATTTTGATATGTCACATGCCATGGTTCCTTGCAAATTCCGAAGTGTCCCCAAGTGGCCACCGGTTACCGGTGACCCGTTCCGGAGTGGCCAGGTTGGACCACAGAAGGTTGGTATCACTTTTAATGGTCATAGTTTTTAATTTCTTGAATTTTGATATGTCACATGCCATGGTTCCTTGCAAATTCCGAAGTGTCCCCAAGTGGCCACCGGTTACCGGTGACCCGTTCCGGAGTGGCCAGGTTGGACCACAAAAGGTTGGCATCACTTATAATGGTCATAGTTTTTAATTTGATGAAGTTTGATATGTCACTTGACATGGTTCCATGCAAATTCCGAAGTGTCCTCAAGTGGCACCGGTGACCCGTTCCGGAGTGGCAAGGTTGGACCACAAAAGGTTTGCATCACTTATAATGGTCATAGTTTTTAATTTCTTGAATTTTGATATGTAACATGCCATGGTTCCTTGCAAATTCCGAAGTGTCCCCAAGTGGCCACCGGTTACCGGTGACCCGTTCCGGAGTGGCCAGGTTGGACCACAGAAAGTTGGCATCACTTATGATAGACATAGTTTTTAATTTGATGAAGTTTGATATGTCACATACCATGGTTCCTTTCAAATTCCTAAGTGTCCCCAAGTGGCCACCGGTTACCGGTGACCCGTTCCGGAGTGGCCAGGTTGGACCACAGAAGGTTGGTATCACTTTTAATGGTCATAGTTTTTAATTTCTTGAATTTTGATATGTCACATGCCATGGTTCCTTGCAAATTCCGAAGTGTCCCCAAGTGGCCACCGGTTACCGGTGACCCGTTCCGGAGTGGCCAGGTTGGACCACAGAAAGTTGGCATCACTTATGATAGACATAGTTTTTAATTTTATGAAGTTTGATATGTCACTTGACATGGTTCCATGCAAATTCCGAAGTGTCCCCAAGTGGCACCGGTGACCCGTTCCGGAGTGGCCAGGTTGTACCACAAAAGGTTGGCATCACTTATAATGGTCATAGTTTTTAATTTCTTTGATTTTGATATGTCACATGCCATGGTTCCTTGCAAATTCCGAAGTGTCCCCAAGTGGCCACCGGTTACCGGTGACCCGTTCCGGAGTGGCCAGGTTGGACCACAGAAAGTTGGCATCACTCATAATGGACATAGTTTTTAATTTGATGAAGTTTGATATGTCACTTGACATGGTTCCATGCAAATTCCGAAGTGACCCCAAGTGGCACCGGTGACCCGTTCCGGAGTGGCCAGGTTGGACCAGGTTCCGTCGGCATTGCTCCAATAAAGCAGGTTCTCGGTATCTTTCATCTGCGGCCAAAAAATCCAAAATCGGTTAAATTATCTAATTTTGGTATGCGAATAACTGATTGCAAATAAATAAATCCGTACCCGGGCCAAAATTAAACAGTTCATCACGTAATAATTGAATGATACCCTGCAAATGTCACTTTTCCGTTAAATGATTTCTGAACGTTCTTCGCCTCTGTTTCAAAGCTGTGGCAACGCCCACAAAATTTCTCCGAAGGAAAATTTCATGCTTTTTGTTCGCATGAGCGTGAACAAATGTATGATTTGTTTCCTGTTACCATGAACGAAGTTTATCAATACGAGAACAGGAAAAACGTAACCAGACCTGGCGTTACGGTTTTTCGTGAACAAACGTTCATGGAAATCGGTTGCAAACATGCATTTGTTCACGGTGCAAAATCTTATCATAAAATTTGCTTTGTTTCCATTTTCATGGTACGTTGTTCACGTTTACGGGAACGGACTTTTTTGCGTGTATCGAAAATTTAACAAATTTTTAAAGGTTTTCGTACTAACCCCAACATGCCAAAAATGATTCTACACGTAGAGGAATGCATTTTAAATCGATTTCAGTTGACCGCACTTAAATTCCCATCGAAAATTTGATTTTTTTTTAAATATTTTTTCTGCCCCCTGATTATTCGGGTTGACAGGGAGGGTACCGAAAAATCTAACTTTTGAACTTTGACTGAGCAAGGCCAATTGATTTTTTGCAGTGTTGCCATTTTTTACAAAAAAGATCATAGTTAATTTTTGGAAAACTACGAAAAAAATTTAACTTTATTTTTCTGATGCAATGATTATTACAGAAATTTCGATAAAGGATATACTTTCGACGTGAATGCATCTCAAATTTGATTGTTGTGAAAATTTTGCATTTTTGGTTTTTTTTCCAAAAAGTTTAGAAAATTTCCTATAAATTTGTCTTCATATCTTGGATCATTGCCGAAAATGGAGCGGCCGTGGCTGACTGGTTACGGTGTTCGCTTTGTAAGAGAATGGTTCTTGGTTCGATTCCCATCTGCTCCCAACGAGAAAGTTATTTGAAATGATGAATATGAACGAAAAATCAAAGTCGCTCGAGGCGGGGTTCGATCCTCCGTCCTTTGGATTGGTAAGCAAAAATGCTAACCACTAGGCCATGACGACTTGGTGAGCGTGGCCTGGAATTAGGAATACTGTTACAGAGAGCGAGTTGTGGCGCTATAACCACGGCAAATAGTGTCCAGGGCATTCGTGGAAATACAATGTCCCATCCCAGAGGGTCCCGGAGTACCAAACCTTCTTAGCATGGTGCTCCCAACGAATACAACCAAATCTCGGAGCGTATGGTGGTGTGTCCCCACGCTTCTTCCTCCCTGTCGATTCAGAATTGTGTTGTTGTTCGAACACTCAGTGCTCAAACTCAACCCAATTACGAGTCATCTCTGCGATACGGCTTTACGCAGTAGGCCTGGCCGCTTTAACACTTGTGATGTTTCAATGCATTTCGATGCAATGGCGCACTACAAATGTTAATAAATGACAAGAAGAGTGCTAGGCGTCATCTAACCTAAGGCACTCTCCAGGATCCCTTCGAAAGATTGGCTGCGCTAGGGTCTGATTAGATTAGATTAGATATCTTGGATCATTGCTGAAATATAGCAACAAAAGGTTTTATAAAAGGGCAAACGAGATTTTTTTGGTTATCAGCCAAAAACACTCAATAGGGTCCTAAAGCACATAGGGCACATTTTTATGTACAACAAAATCACGATTGAAAACCATTTCTGATAACTTTTTTTATTTTAAGGCAAAAAAAAATTTACAAGACAATATTTTTTCGCTGGATCAACTATGGTCCCCTTCTGAACAAGCTGTTAAGTAAGACTTTTTCTGTCAAGATACCACGAAGTTTTTTTTTTATAAATTGATTTAAAAATCCATTTTGAATCCTTTGCGGTCATTGTACTCAGAAAAATAAGCTTTAACGTTGTGAACAATAATATCAGCAATTTAAGCTTCATTGTAGGACCCAATTTTCAAATCTAGAGTTTTATTTGAAAAAAATCATCCCATAGAAAATCCCATAGCTTATAAGACCTTCTAAAAAAACTTTAGAAGAGCAAGCCGATATCTTGACAACTTTTTATCTGATTTTCAATGTTATGAAACTTGCCGTGATTTTTTGGATCTTTCCGATAAAATCTCATCAAAATTTAAAATTGAAGACTATCATTTGAAAAAAAGAAATCTCAGGTTAGTTTGCAATACGTCCTAATAGCCATTTCGAACTCCGTTACTTATTATTTTTTTCTTATAAACAAATCGAATTTGCATTATTTTTCAGTAAAAATCATTTGAAAGACGTCCATATTAACAACCTCAAGCATTTTAAAGTAGATAATTCTTAATTTGATTGAGAATCGATCCAAGAATCAATGGCGTTTTAGACCTGTAGCAAAATTACCCGAGAGCGATGTCAAAAAAATTATGTAAAAAAACACCTTCTAATTCTTCTTGTACAAACCCTTATTTGATGAGTCTTAAATTTAAAACATCTGGAAACCCTGAATTAGTGTATCATTACTTGTTAATCATCAGATTTGCTAGCAGGTTCTGAGACCTTAAGAAGTGCATTTAATAAAAACTTTTTTTATTATTCATAATTCTGAAAATCTGGCAACCCTGCCATCGATATCTGTTTAGAACCCTCTTTCATGTTCTTTGTATTTTAGTCATGACTTTTCCAATTGATCGTTTTTTTATTATCTTGCATCCTCCATTTCAACGCTGTCGTACGTCACTTTTTGACGTTCCGAGAAAAACGCGTTTCAATGTTTATCCTTGGATAAACAAACAATAGAGCACGCAATGTAAACAATAACAATCACGATTTGTTTGGTTAATTTTTCTGAGCATTGTCCCGAAGTTTGGTTGAATTTGGTTGCCGGAGTTATAATTGAAAATGTTTACGGTAGTCGAGCTTGTACTTGTGTCAAACGCGTTCTGACCTGAAATCCCTTTGGCCAGTTGTCGCAATTAAATCAATTTTCAGGCTGTGTCAAGATAGCACAACAAGATTGAAACTTCTTTCATGTGAAAAGTGACAACAATGCACGGAGTTTTTTGGTTTTTGATGAATTTTTCGGGATTGAAATTGAATTTTGGAGATCTGTGAAGGTCAAACGGTGAGGCATTTAGAGCTACACAAATTTGCGTTCTCTACTCAAGTTGGCATAAGATTCACGTGCGACAAGATAGCACGACAACGAAGACTTGTTGATTATCAGTATTGTTGAACGACCATAAGAAGTTCAATCAAGAAAAAACTTTTTTGATTATTTATGATTCTGAAAATCTGGCAACCCTGCCATCAATATCTTTTTAGAACCATCTTTCAGTTGCTTTGTATTGCACTCAACCCCCGGTGGTTGGTCACTTTTTCGTTTGACACTTTTTTAGTTTGTACCCCGTTGGTTGGTCAAAGTCAAACTAAAAAGTGACGAACTGTCAAACTAAAACGTGACCCCGTTCGTTTGACAACAGTTGTTGTCAAACCATCGGGGTTTGAGTGTATAGTGGTTGGACGGCCTTTCAAATTGATCGTATTTTATATTATATTGCAACCTCCTTTTGTGATAAAATAAGGTAAAAAAATCTTTGTCATTATGGTTCGTTCTACATTGATTTTTCATGTTTTTTTTCTCAAATCAATGCCTCAAACAGCTTTGCTGAACAAGCTTAAAAAAGCTTCTTCAAATTCAATCGATTGTTGTCATTCCAGATTCGTCTGTGTATCTTTTGATGCAAATTAGCCTCCTCTTTTTGGCATCGATTCCTACAAATTGGCTCAGTCTCCATTTTCCAAACATGACAAGACAGGCGCAAACTCAACGCTTGAAAAACAACCTTCCAGATTGCATCAAATTATGTCGAAAACATTCGTCTTTTTGTCTTCGTTCGTTTGAAGCCGAACATGTTCCACCGAAATTTGACCGTCATGAATCCTCTATCTTGTCGGATGAACCGCTCTCATCATTGCCAACCGATTACCGGGCGGGCGCACACACGTAATGAATTGAAGCCCCGCTCAATTATGTTTCATTAAAAAGTAATTATCAGCCCGGGAAGGAACGAACGAACCGGGAGAGCGCGAAGCTTTTGATGTGGTGCCCGCGTTGCAAATATTGCAAAATTTCGATGCCGAGTATTTGCCTGAGGGTGGGAGGGGGTGGCAAAATATTGCGCACCAATCGGCTTTATTTCAGCAGCCCAGGAAAACGCAAAAATTAGGTTTTCAGCTGATGGTTTTTGCGCCGAAAAACGGTCAGGTGGGGTGACTTTGGGTGAGTTTGGTAATCTTTTTTTTTTGCGCTCAGTTTGTGGGTATCTCAGTAAAAGCGCACTCTCTTCGGTTGCGAATCAAAGCACAAAGAAGAGAGTGAAAGAGTTGGCTCTGAATAGGGTGATCTTATGAATTTGGTTTTTTTTACACTTCAACGGGTTGCAACTCAAGAATTATAGATTATATTCTGAGGTTTTGCATGAAAGTTGTGCAAAATTATCCGTAGAATACAATGCTGATCGGGTTTTCAAATTTAAGATAGAGGTATGAAGCGATAATCTCTCTTTTTGCATTAAAATGCTAAATTAGCTTTTTGCAGTCAAAGTCACCTCCATCAACAGCCTAAATAATGCTGCATTTCCCAGGAAAAACGATTAAAACGAGCAACCACCGCCGCACATATGGCCATTACCTCTTTACTGGGACCGGTTCCGATACAGGAAACCTATACACACAACATTGTTGGCCACTATTTGTAGCTTCCGGGGGAAGCGAAACCAAAACTGGCCATCGACGATCCAATATTTACGATAAAATGAAGAGACAAATGGTACCGACGTGATCGGTTTATGGAAGAAGCTCCCTAAATGGGTTTCGCTAGACTCCACGTGGGTGGCACGTGTCCCGAAAAACAGAGCGAGCGATTCGATTTGGGATAATCGGGTTTGGGGATTCCGAAGGGTCGAAAATTTCAGCACGAAATTTCGCCTTTAATCAAAAACTCAAACTCGACGCAGCTTTAAAGAGTCCGCTTCCCCACCACCCAACCAACTAACTGCCAATGTCCTAATTACCGATAGCGCGCGCCCAGTACCCATTACAACTGCCATTTCGTACCAAATGGCGTCATCCCAGATATTGTGAGAGTGCTTTTTCGGAAGCAACTAACTTTTGCGGGGGAGGCCTAGCGGCAATTGACGCCTTCGGCGATAAACATTTTCCTGCTTCACCCTCAGGAATGGATCTTCTCTCGGTGTATAAAAATCAATTGTCATCAATTTTTATACCCCCTCAAAGCCATCGCACCCACTCCTCCTCTTGCTCGGAATAAGCTTAACAGACTTCCGGGTTCGGGGGAGGGCGCATCGGAGCGTGGCACGATAACCTTCGGAAGAAGCAGCAGTACAGTCCACAGGGTTGGGCTCTCAATTAGATTTGATGGGGAAGGGGGAAGAAATCAACGCCAAAGGACGATGGGCTCAGAGTCCAAAGAGTCAAAGAGAGGAGGCATTTATGGGGAAGGGCGGAAGAAATTTATCAATTTCTACTGGGCGTCTTACTGGAAAGTCAGGGCTTTAAATTTCGGAGCAAAGATGGATTTGGAACAACTTTATTTGTAAAGCTTCTATTTGACAGTGATTGGAAATTTGATTTTTCCAATTGATAAAATTATTTGTAATTTAAATTAATCGATGCCTCTGAGCTCTCTTATGCTAACTTGATAGAAAAACTTAGTATAAGAATTGTATTTTATTCTTCATTTAATTCTTTATTCATTTATCGTTCAAAAGTGAAAATACTAGTTGACATGTGTTTTAATGAGAGATACGTGGAGATACTCATGTTGTCTTATCGAAAATAATAATTAAATGTTTACATTTTGAAATTTGATGAAATGAACATGCAAATTTCTCTAAATAAATGTTAATTTGAAATTTATTTTTCACTGACATAAACATGAAAAAGAAAAAAAATACTGCACAAACTCGAATTTGCATATGTAATGAAGAATGATTTAATCAATATCTTAACAAATTGACACGCATCAGGGTTCAACACAAACTTTCAAAAAAATTGCTACATAGTTTTTAATTAAAAAAAAATGCAGTTTTAGTCTCTTATATATATTTTTTTAAATTGTCTCTAGAATCACTGGGGCTTATCACTGCCAAAATATCTTTTCTTGAAACACACGACATAAATTACCATTCATAGTTGTTTGAAAACTCGTGATTTTTTTTTGCAAGCTGAATAAAATATTCTATTTGTGATTTTATTGAAAATTTAATGCAGAAGATTGTTTTCATTTTTGTATACTTAGCTAAGTGATTGATTAAAATGTTCTTAAAAAAAAACTATTTCCAAAAAGTGAACGAAAGGAAATGGCTAACAAACTTTAATTTGAGCTAAAATTCCTCAGAATTCCGTACACCGGGGTGACATTGATAGTCGGGTTGAAATAATAGTTTTTTTTTTGTATTAATTGATTCAAGTTTTTATTTTATTTTGCAAAATGAGCCATTCTCTATGAAATCGGTCAATTTTGTGCATTTTTTTTATATTTTTGTATTAACTTTTTAAAGTGCTTTCCAAAGAAGCCATTATGTGTTATTGGTAAACCCACACAAGGCTCCATATAATGTTGGCACAATAATTGTACGTAAATATTCGAAAATATGTATCTTTTGAAGGAATTTTCTGATCGGTTTTGTGTCTTCGGCAGAGTTGTTGGTATTGATGAGGACTATTCACAAAAAAAATGTTACATGAAATAAAACTGATTTTTGATTAACTTTTTCAACAAAACAATCCATTTCTCAAAAAGCCCATATTTTTTTTTATTTTTTTTAAGGAAATAAATACCGCAACTTTTGAGCCATAGAAAAATATATTGTCAAAAAAAAATCCTACAAGTTAAGATTCATTGAAAATATGTTTTTTTTTTTTGAAAAAATAGAAATTTTACTTGAAAATTTGTTATGCCTTCACACGGCATTTTTTCTGGGCAACCTTAAGGAGAAAAAATAGTCATCGCTACTTTAAAATGTGTCTTATAGGAAATTTTCTCAGCTTTCCAATATTTCTAAGAGCGAAATGTTTCATCGAAAGATTTCAGAGATATCTAATTTTTTTAAGTTTTTTTGTTTTAAATTCCATTATCATTTAGAAACTTTTTAATATCAGTTCAGAAACTTGTTAAATGATATGTTTTATGTGTCATTTACTTATCAAAATGGGCAAAATAAGACAATAAACAGCTATGTAAAATGTTGCAAATCGCTATACATTTAAAAAAAAAGTTTCATCCGAGTTTTTTAATGTGTGGGATTTATTCAGAAATGAATACCTTTTTTTATCAAAATATTTTTTTATTTTTGTTCAAACCAAACAAAAAATGTTTTTTTTTTGTTTTTTTGATAAAATGCACCGCTTTAAAAGTATAGTTTATTAAACTTTTTTTTTAAACTGAAAAAATCCAGTTTTTCGATTAAAAAATGTCCTTTGTTGTCAATTCCTGAAAATTGCTTGAGAGACATTGATGATTGAACCTCTGGTAACCAGAGTCCGGTTGCTGAAATACATCAAATAAAAGAAAAAGAATCAAGAAAAATTAAGTTTTTTAAAGTCTCATAAAAACAGCATTTTATTTTCTAGTAGGTACGTACCTACATCTTTGAAACTGTGCTATAGTCAATGATGGAAAATGAAAAAAAAAAATCTGATCTCTCCTAATTTTTTTAAAGGTTTGGAATCAACGAAAAAAAAATGGAATCAACACTTACATTTAAAAGGGGCGTAATATTAAGTATTTGACCTTTGTGAAATGTTAGAAAACGAAATAATCAAAAAATTTAAACTATTAAAATAAAAAAAATACAAATGGAATTCATTTTCAGATTTGGTGGAAAATTGGTCTGCTGCTCAATTTTCATTCTACATTTTTTATTTTTTGGGTAGTAATACTTGACTTTTTTTGTTTAATGTGTATGATCTTAACTTTTTAGTATGCATAATTGCATCTGTCTTGTTAGTGTTTTGTTTGTTTTTGCAAGTATTATGCCTGTTCTGTAATCTACAATCAATTTGTTTAACATATTTGCTGTTGATTGTTTAATATTCCAGTTTTTTTTTCGATTGTTGACTATTTTTTCCATTTTTCCATTAGCTTTTAAGTTGCAACAATAATTTTGACTCAAAATACTGAGATTATTAGTCATAAATACAGCCAAAGTTGACCTCTGAAAAAATACATTTATCTAAATATAAAAAAGTTACATAAAACAAGAGTGGGTCTCGTGGCGCAGGGGTAGCGGCTTCGGCTGCCGATCCCGATGATGCTATGAGACGCGGGTTCGATTCCCGCCTTATCCACTGAGCTTCTATCGGATGGTGAAGTAAAACGTCGGTCCCGGTTTCTCCTGTCTCGTCAGAGGCGCTGGAGCAGAAATCCCACGTTAGAGGAAGGCCATGCCCCGGGGGGCGTAGTGCCAATAGTTTCGTTTTTACATAAAACAAGTGAAAACACCATCCCATATTTTTTAAATTATTCAAGAGTACACACTTAGATTTTTTTACCCAATTCGGAAGTTGAAATATCGGTAAAGTTTAGATCTGTAAACCATCTGTCAAAATGAACTAAATTTTACCGAAATTCGATTGTAAGATGAACTTCGGTAAGTTTTTTACCGAATTTGATTTTTTTTGTTTACCGAACTGTTCAGCAGTTGAAAATTTGGTAAACTTTACCGAATTCAGTTAAAAAAAATCTAAGTGTGTACTTCTTTCCATTGCTTATTAAAAATCAAAAATCTGTTGAAAAAAATTTCGCTTTTAATGTTTAAATTCAAAAAATGATTTTATCATTTTAAGCTTTATTCGGTACAGTTTGTTTGCAGAAACAAAATTTTATAGATTTTTCCCATCGCTGCATTCCAAAATATAACATTATTTTGGCAAATGAAAGACGCTCTCCTCTTTCCTGGAGTCAGCAAAGCCACGTCCAATAGATACAAACAACGATCCGGCGCAAATCCATAATCAACTCTACCGCCCGCACCACCCCCACCTCCTTCCAATAAAGAAACAAGGAAGTAAGAGTGCCAGGAAGTATGAGCATAAATTGCGAACAAATAATCCACTATTATTTCGGGACAGTGAGAGACAGTCCACTTTCACGCAAGCGATTGAATAAAAGTGTTTTTTTTGCTCTCTCTTTCTTTGACGGCAACGCACAAAAAGATGTCATTTTAAGGACACGGCATAATCAATTTATGTTTATCGCTTGGAAGTTTTTTTTTTTGTTTTTGCCAAAACGCCAAGGCGTTCTGCGTTAGCTCACAAATTAGTTCTATTTCTTTTTTGTTTTCGATTTTTTTTTCCTCTCTCTTTCCTGTCATCCACTTTGCGAAACAAAAAAATCTTTTCGAAGGAGTAAGCTCGGTTGGCAAAAAGCCTAATTTTGGAAAAGCACAAAATCCGCGTGATAACCTCCCCCTTTCCTTCTTGCTCCTTGTAACGCAGTAAATTTTCCTTTTTGCAGCATGGCACCAGGAAAAAGAAAACGAGGAAAATCCATTTCCCGTGTATATGTGTTCGTTTGTGTTATCTCGTTTGTTATTGCCCGAGCTTTTTTTTTCTTCTTCTCTACTTTTTCCCATTCTTCGCGGATTAGGCCTGAACTTGAACGAAAAAGCTTCTTTTTTTCGGCCGGTTTGCATTGTCTCAGTTTAGAAGAAAAAATCCCGATCCGGTAAATCAGACCCGGCGCTGATCCGGTCCTCGAGTGATGTTGAAATCCTTTTTAGACCCCCTCCCTTTCCCAACTCGACTTTTCTCTGGTGAAAGTACTATCCTCGCAAATCAATTCAAGAGCCTTCGTAACCCGATTTGACCTTTTTGCAAGGTGTGGAGATGATGGTGCGTGGCGGTGGGACGACTTATCTGCGGCTCAGCTTTAACAAATGGGTTGGAAATCAGTGCCAAAGTGAGTTATTGTGGGAAGCTTCATGTACAGTGTGTTTCGGGAGTTTACTTGGGGGTTCAAAGATAAACCATAACATTCTTTTTGGCATTTATTGTTTATTTTATTTATAGATTCTCCTTTTCTAAAAAATATAGACAAAGAGAATAAAATATAAATAAAACTTGAACTTTGAACTGTTGATTGGAAACATACCCAAAACTTTTGATGTAACTTAATCAAACAGAGCCTGTTCGGGTGCTTTAGAGCAACTCTACCATCTGGCGATTTGGCAACCCTGCTCATCTGACAGTTCGCGCGCAGGCGACAAACCTCGTGCATTCTTATTCATCTTTCGAACGGAACGGACGCAAATAAACAAATAGTTTTAGTTAGTAGTAAACGCGGTCTTTTTATTTCCTCCGGGATCTCTCGCGTTCCGTCGGCCCAGTCCAAGGTCCAAACAGAGCCTTAATTTTATTATTTCTCATTTTTTAATGTCAATTTTTTGTCAAAAATGTATAAAATAACAAAAAATTATATCAGTTGCAGAGTGTAAAATCTGTTTAGTCAATTGCTAGAGGATAACGATCCTCGAGATTATCAATTCCTGGGAATCAAGAGCTGAATTTTGCAATTTTTCGAGAATTTGAGTGTTTTAAGAAAAAATATTGATTTCTTGACAAAACTTTCAAAGAATTCTAACAAATTCAAATCACATATATTTCAATTACCTTGATACTTAATTCCTGGGCTATAACTGCTAGTTTTTTTTTATAGGTAAACTTTGGGCTCTCTAACTTAGTGGTCGTGCCATCAATTGCAAATACTCGGATTTTTTACAAGATTAATATTACACTTTATTAATTTTCGAATCTTTTGTCGCTGACTGGAGTTTTTTTGTACAATATTTATAAGTATAAAAGTTAACGGGAGTCTCGACAAAATTTCCCAGGAATCTAAAGGCTCAAAAATCGCACATTGCCGGGAAATTTGTTCCGGGAATTCCCGCATTGCAGGCAATGCAAATTTTATCTACAGTTTTGTCCCCTCCCCTCTTTCAATAAAATTTCCCTAAAAATGGGGGCCAAAAAAAATTGTTTTTTGTCTGAAATAAAATAAAAACTTGTAAAATCGATGGTTAACTAACCAAAACACATTTTATAATGCTTATTTGTCAATTTTTAATAAAATTATTACTTTTTAAGAATTTTACATTTTTTAAGAAAACAGATCGGTTAAAAACGTAAAAATTTAAGTAAAAATATATTATCATAAATTCATTGATATTTTGCCATTTTTTGATGATATCATAACTGTAATTCAAGGATGCCATATACATAGATTTGTCTGTGTTTCGCAGACATTTGAAGTTGTGCCAGACCTTTTTTTGTGGTCCACATACTTTTAAAAAACTTCATTAAATTGATATTTTGAAAAAAAAATCATCTTAAGGGGCAACTGGACTTGCCACCCTGCCATTATTTTTCACGCTTTGATTTTTTAGAATTTTTTAACGATGGATATCAAAAATCTAAGAATGTAAGCTTGTTGTATAGGGGGAGAGGGGGTAATATGCACCCCCGGGGCAAAATGCACCCCCTGCTTTTCTCGGTATTTGGAAGAATTTTTCGGGGAAAAACTCATAGAAATTGGAAGCTTAACATTAATAAACCATGCTGGAAAAATTTGAGCATCGTAGTATAAAAACAGCTTAAGTTATTTGCAAAACTTTAAAATGTTGTGTTTCCATCTAATTTTCATTGAACTTTCATTATGATTTTTGGACAATATAAAAAGCATTTATTGTTATTGTAAGTATTGAGGTATATAGTTTTTGCCATAATCTTAACTATTCTGTAGATAAATGAGTCCATAAACATCAAAAAATGCATTTTTAATTAAATTTTCTGCAAAAAGCGTGGTCGGGGCAAAATGCACCGCTCTGAAGCTCCTTTGTAAAACAGCGGTGTCATCTAGTGGTGACTAGTGAAAACTGCTTTTACCCGGTGCATTTTGCCCCATGTTGTGGTGCATTTTGCCCCGTTGTTGTAGTGCATTTTGCCCCAATGTTGCGGTGCATATTGCCCCGCATGGTTGTTTGAAATGAATCAAAAATGTTTTTAGAAATTCGATATTTTCGAACAATTTTGAGGTTTTTTAAGACTTTTTTCACAAGGATGACGAAGAATAATAGTTGTTTTAGAACATCGAACAAAATTCTTCCACAGTCCTGCTGTAATGGTTGAGAAATCACAGTTTTCCCTTAGGGGGTGCATATTACCCCCTCTCCCCCTACATGTTAGTGAATATTTGATGAAAGTTTGATGCAATTTGGATAATTTTTTGGAAAACTGAGTGGTCCATAAACAACGTAGTTTTGAAAAATAGAGTATTTTGCTTTTGTAACGCAAGTTTCCCGTTATGAACCTAACAATATGGGTATCAAAATTCATGATTTTGAAGCACCAACTCAAAACTGGTCTTTGGGAATGCTTTGGTCGCCACTGGCCAACCCGAAACCGGTTCCGGAGAATTCCGGGGAACCTACGGAGTGGTCAATACTTTGTCAAACAAAAACCAGCTAAACAGGATTCAAATTACAGCGCATCCAAAATCATTTCATTTATGATCATCAGAACCGATATTGGACCGACCTGGCCACTTTGGCACCGGTTCCAAGTACCCCAGCGGAACTCGGAATATGGCCAACCACGCAGTTATTCCAGAATTATTTTTGTTCAAGCAATATGGGTGTCAAAGATCACCATTTTTAAAAAAGAGATCATTTATATTGTCCAAAATTATTTTTGGACCGACCTGGCCACTTTGGAACCGGTTCCAGGTACAGTTATTACAGAATTATTATTCCGGTTTTCCAAAAAAATATCCAAATTGCATTAAACTTTCACCTAATATTCACAAACATGTATACAACAAGCTTACATTCTTGGATTTTTGATATCCATCGTTAAAAAATTCTAAAAAATATTGGCAGGGTGGCAAGTCAAGTTACCCCTTAAAATGCATTAAAAATGCAATTTCTGATGGATTTCTCTAAATTGATATATTTGAATATCAGATAAATGCACAGACATACACAGTCTTTTTTACAGACATCTGAAAACAGCAATACTTCATAGAATTTCGTATATCTTTTCGCATTGAAATTTAAAGGCCATTTTTCAGTAGATCGCCAATCTCAAGTTTTAAACGATTTAATGGAATTTGTCATTGTCTGTAAAAAAACTCTTCAGTAAAATTGCCCCGACAATTTTCATGGTGCTTCTGAAATCATTCTCGAATGAAATATGTTGAGCTTTAAAAAAATATGAATTTGTTATAAAAAAACTCAAATACCGTCATCAGGGGTGTCATTGGGTCTGAGGGGTAAGATTGGGTCATACAAATTTCTGGTTTTTTATTATTGTATGACCCAATCTCACCCCCCAGACTCAATGTCACCCCTAATGACGGTAGTAAAAATAAAATGCTATCCAAAGAATAAGAAAACTTCACAACTGCTTCATTCTTGAACATTTAGAATCAGCCGAGTGCCAGTTAGAAATACTTTTTTTCAATTTTAATTATTTTGAAGGCTTAGTAACTTATAGCTTGATAAAGGAAGTTTTAAAAATAAGAAACTTGACGGCCAAAATAAACAAAATAATTTTACATCGTTCCTTTTCTACCAAAAAGTTATTTAAATACTTCAAAATGCAAAAATTTCAAACAATTGAGCATAAAATTGACTATCACTCGAAACCGGAACACCAGAATACAACAAAAAAACTTTTCAATTTCCTATTAATTTTTTAATCAGCTCTGCTTTTTAAATGATAAAATGATATTTAATTTTTGTACTACTCTTGAGTGTGACGCAAAAGATGTTTTAAAATAAAAAATAGCTTTTTTCCTTTCTTCAACTTCTAGAGATACATATAAAATATAAAAAGCAGTATCTCCATTTATGTTTTCAACGCCAATTCGATCAAACATTTTTCATCATGGAATATGCATATTTTCTAATAAAAAAAAAAAAAAATATGGAGATTTAGCTATGGGAAAGCATTTGATGCCAAATTGCAGCCGAAAAATATTACAATTTTTATTTTTTCAGCACATTTTTTCATTGCACATTTACACACGAAAAAAAACTGATCAAACACTAAAAACTATCATGGAGTGCGAAGCAAGTGCCACAAAAGTACCAACTTGGCACATTAATCTCCCATCGAGAAAACTTTCAAAAGCTGATCAATCAAAGGCGCGCGCGCTTCGTAAAAACCACTAACAGTCGCAACCAGCCAGACTGCAGCCACCTCCTCCTCGATGGGTAATTAATGATCGTTACATTTAGTGACACCATTCGGCACTCGGCTACTGGAGTGAAAAAGCAAACTCTTATCAAGTGAAAATGGGGAAAAAAGTGCCTTTTCATGAATCCTTTCACTTCATGTGCGGAGCGCGTCAGCCGGCAAATGGAAAAAGCGAGCGAGTGCTTTTTACTCAACTCATGAATGACGGTAATTTGCATTTTTCTTTAGTGAAATTTTTTTCCCCTTTGATATACATGCTTGGCGATTCTTTTATTTTTTTTTTTTGTGTGCGCTCGCGAACCTGACCCGAGCAGGGGTAAATAACACGGGAATACCAAATTTTGGTATTACTTGGGCAAATAACAGCGACCAAAATGTGCCCTTGGTTGCCCAGTAATAGATGGTAAAATACCATGAAATCATACCAAAAGCTTGTATGTAGAAGGGCACAACAATACCATACCATGTTATTCCAAAGGTAAAATAATACCACAAAATAAAATCACTTCAATACCAAGTTGAGGTCTTCTGGATTTTTGAACATTGCTTGAATACCAAAACTTGGTATTGTCATGGTTTTAATTTTAGGTATTACCGCGCCCTTGGAAAATCATATTTTGGTATTCCTGTGGTCTTCCACAAACATGATATTGGTTTGATTGCATGGTATTTTACCATCTATTACTGGGCAACCAAGAGCACATTTTGGTCGCTGGTATTTGCACAAGTAATACCAAAATTTGCTATTTTCATACCATTTTTAGTGCAGCAGTTGCAGTTAGTGAAAAAAACGTAAATGATCCTTATGCAACAACCAAATCTACTCACCTGATGATTCCATGTTGTTTTTAGTGATATTCTTCACCACACCGAATGCATTTGTCATTGATGAACGGCTGTACTTGAAGTTCTTGAAGCTTCTGAAAAATAACAAGATTGAAAAATAAGTATTATTAAAATGAAACTGGATTGAAATTCACCAAAATTCAATAATCTGTTGATTGACTCGTTTTTCAAAGTATTTGGTTATCCCAACTTAGAAAAATTTCAACGTTTTTGAAAAAATATTAGTGAGTATATCACAAAAAAAAATTTAAATCAGCTTTAACATTTTTGGGTTTCAAGTCAAGTAAGCGCAAAATTAATTATCTCGTCAAAAATTTAAAATAATCCATAGTTTCAGAGAAAATTTATGAAACCTTTCAATACCAAAATAATACCAAAATGTGGCATCCTGACTTAGAAATTTTTCCACAATGTCAAGTCATTTCTGTAGGGGGTATATCAAAAATGTTTAAAATCAAGTTTGAAATTTCAATGAAGGCATTCGCTTTGAGACATCATTTTAGCGCAAAATTAATTATTTTGTCAAAATTGGTCAAAATTTTCCCATAGTTTCAGAGGAATTTGGTAAAACACTTTAATACCAAAATAATACCAAAATGTGGTGTTCGACCATTGACAAATTCTGCAATTTTGCAATATCAAAACAATACCTTAAATTGGTATGATACCACATTTTGCTCTTGCATAATCCTTAAGACAAATTTTTAAGGGTCCAGGAATACCAAAATTTGGTATTGATACCAGAGAAAGGTATTATTACGCATTTCCCTTGTTATTTACCCATGCTCGGGGAATCAATCCAGAACAATGGAATCGCTTTCACGGCAAATAGTTGCCGAGTGATGCGAACAAAAGGAGCATGAACAAAATCAGCGGGGATAAAAAACTCGACTCATAACTGATTTGATTCGCTGATGAGGTGGGAGTTGAGAGGGTGCGAGATAGTGTTCCACTCAATGTTTAGTTTGGTAAAAATATGAAAATTGAATCTTTTTTGTAAGCAGGTTTTGACAAATTCAAAAACCACGTTCGGAATATGATAATAATATGTATGAGATTTTGAGCTGAGCTTGACTAGACTGAAATGCATAAACTGTTAGAGCAATTAAGTTGTCATGCAATTTTGGTAAGTGTAAATTGATAAGGATAAAAACATCGAACCTTTCAAATTTGCAGTTCACAGCATTTTTTTAAGGTTTAAAAATAAATTGGATTGAACTTTCTCTTGGGCTTGATGAATTTCTGGTGCTTTTTTATAATAAATGAAAAAAATTAAATGAATTTTGAAACGTACGTTTTTAAAATACGACATGTATATCAATCAGATTTTGGATTTTGTTTTACCATTTTTTTCTTTTCCTTATTTTTAATCAAAAAATTGAAAGCGGAAGCAACAATACAATTTAAATGAATTCAGTTATCATCAAATACATTTTTTCAATTAATGTTTTGTGCGGATAATAAAATGTTGGTTAAAAACTTATATTTTATTTATTCTAAACTCAATATTTGAATGAAATTTGTTGTCAAGAATGCATAAATTTCAAACATGTGGTTTAAATTCGAAACCTTAATTTAATGGTCTTCAAAATGAATTTCGATTTATGTGGTAACATATTTATTTAAAATTCGTTTCAATTGTGTCGTACTTTTGAGAGCACTAGTTTATTGCATCTCTGAGTGATAATAATAATTTTTGAAGGGAAATTTGGCGAAAAATTCAATAAGGCTGGTACAAATTTTATTTAAAGTTTTTGTCTCCACCTAAGAGTTGGCCCGAAAAATCAGGAGGCCTAAATATATTTGTTAAAAAATTTAAAATTTTCAATGGAATTTTAAGTTAAATCGGCTGAAATCAATTTATAATGCATTCCCTTGCGTTCAGAATCATTTTTAGCGTGTATGGGTTGATTTAAAAATCTTTTTAATTTTTGAAAATTTTCCATCATCTTTAAGGGTGCACAGCAACGAAGGAAGTTGTTGTCTTCTTATTCCAAAATTGTCAAACTTACGGACCCAATCCTACAACTACGGAATTGTAAAATTAGTGAAACTTTGTTGTAAATTACTTTGTGGACAGAATTTTAGGGGTTGAATAAAAAAATATTTCGATAGTACCCGTAGTTTTGAAGATACTAAAATGTCTGTAACAAAAATCTGGGTGCAAAAGTTCTGGTTGCTGTGCACCGTTAATATCGCAAAAAGTTTTGCTTTAGTTAAAAAGTTTGTTTTCGTTAAATCTTACTTTCTTTTTTGAAGATTAATGATTGCAAAACAACTTAACTAGTGTAAAATGCATTTGAAAACACTTTTTGCATTTAAATGTTGAGACTATGGCTTGTTATTTCAATTCTTATATATTAATGATTCCAGATTGATTAATTCGATTTAGGCAATTGAAATTTTTATTTCAAATTTTTATCCCCCATCCCTCGTTTAAAAAAATCCCCTAAAAATCAAAAAAAATGGGGGAAAGGGGGGGGAGGAATTTTTAATGCCAAAAATAAATTTTTCATTGAAAAAACTTGTAAAATTGATTGTGAGCAGTTCTCTACGGAATCGGTCTTTTTTCTTTAATTTTAATTTTTGTATTTTTTAATCCAGCTGAAACTTTTTTGGTGCCTTTGGTATGCCCAAAGAAGCCATTTTGCATCATTAGTTTGTCCATATAATTTTCCATACAAATTTGGCAGCTGTCCATACAAAAATGATATGTGAAAATTCAAAAATCTGTATCTTTTGAAGGAATTTTTTGATCGATTTGGTGTCTTCGGCAAAGTTGTAGGTATGGATATGGACTACACTGAAAAAAATGATACACGGTAAAAAAATTTTGGTGATTTTTTATTTAACTTTTTGTCACTAAAACTTGATTTGCAAAAAAACACTATTTTTAATTTTTTTTATTTTTTGATATGTTTTAGAGGACATAAAATGCCAACTTTTCAGAAATTTCCAGAATGGGCAAAAAATCTTTGACTGAGTTATGATTTTTTGAATCAATACATTTTTTTTCAAAAAATCGAAATATTAGTCGCAAAAAATTTTCAACTTCATTTTTCGATGTAAAATCGAATTTGCAATCAAAAAATACTTTAGTGATTTTTTGATAAAGTGCACCGTTTTCACATCTTTGCACATCTTTGAAAAAAAATATGTTTGAAAAGCTGAAAAAATTCTCTATATTTTGCTTTATTGAACTTTGTCGATACGACCCATAGTTGCTGAGATATTGCCATGCAAAGGTTAAAAAACAGGAAAATTGATGTTTTCTAAGTCTCACCCAAATAACCCACCATTTTCTAATGTCGATATCTCAGCAACTATAGGTCCGATTTACAATGTTAAAACATGAAACATTCGTGAAATTTTCCGATCTTTTCGAAAAAAATATTTTCAAAAATTTAAAATCAAGACTAACATTTCAAACGGGCTAAACATTCAATATTACGCCCATTTGAAATGTTAGTCTTGATTTTAAATTTTTGAAAAATTTTTTTTCGAAAAGATCGGAAAATTTGACGAATGTTTTATGTTTTAACATTGTAAATCGGAGCCAGGGTTGCCAGGTTGCCAGATAAATCTGGGAATGCCAGATTTTTCAAGTGTCAGCCAGAATAAAGATTTACCCTTCTCTGTGCCAGATATTGACAGATTTAGCCAGATTTTTTTCTGTTTGCCCATTTTTAACATTTTTTTGATTAAAATTAACGTATTTAATTAAAAATCAAATAAAAATAGAAAGTGTTTTTCAAAAAGAAGATTTGAACTCAACATATTTGAGGTCATAAAATCAGTTAAACCATCTGAATTCTACAAATTGTTGAATCAATTCATATCCTCCCTCACCTTAACCATTCAGAATTGTAAAATTTTTGTCTGCCAGATTTTTCCAGATTTTTCATCGATACATTGCCAGATTTTTCAAATTTTGACCTGGTAACCCTGATCGGACCTATAGTTGCTGAGATATCGACATTAGAAAATGGTGGGTTATTTGGGTGAGACTTAGAAAACATCAATTTTCCTGTTTTTTAACCTTTGCATGGCAATATCTCAGCAACTATGGGTCGTATCGACAAAGTTCAATAAAGCAAAATATAGAGAATTTTCTCAGCTTTTCAAACATATTTTTTTCAAAGGTGGGCAAACATGGGCACAAATTTTAAAAAATGAAAAACTGCGACTATTTTCAAAAAAGTTACCTAAAAATGGTTATAACTTGAAAACGGGGCAGTTTATCAAAAATTCACTAAAGTACTTTTTGATTGCAAATTCGATTTTACATCGAAAAATGAAGTTGAAAAATTTTTGCGACCAATATTTCGATTTTTTGAAAAAATCTGTATTGATTCAAAAAATCATAACTCGGTCAAAGATTTTTTGCCCATTCTGGAAATTTCTGAAAAGTTGGCATTTTATGTCCTCTAAAACATATCAAAAAATAAAAAAATAAAAATAGTGTTTTTTTGCAAATCAAGTTTTAGTGACAAAAAGTTAAATAAAAAATCACCAAATTTTTTTACCGTGTATCATTTTTTTTCAGTGTAGTCCATATCCATACCTACAACTTTGCCGAAGACACCAAATCGATCAAAAAATTCCTTCAAAAGATACAGATTTTTGAATTTTCACATATCATTTTTGTATGGACAGCTGCCAAATTTGTATGGAAAATTATATGGACAAACTAATGATGCAAAATGGCTTCTTTGGGCATACCGAAGGCACCAAAAAAGTTTCAGCCGGATTAAAAAATACAGAAAAAATCGAATGACCGAAATCTCAGAGAATTGCTCTTGTGATTTTTTTAAACTACATTATTTAACGTTTAGATTAAATTTTTAATCAGGTATAACTTATTTAGAAATTTTGCATTGTTTTAATTATTGGACAACAGATCAGTAAAGTACATGCAACATAAAAAAAATCATGAATTCAATGTGTAAAAATTTGATGATACTTTTTGACAGAAACTTAAAACAAAGTTTCTACCTGGCTTATGTTTTGTAAAATGAAAATTTAAAAACAACTATCACTCTTCGGATTCATTCTTAATTTTATGTAGCTCCTTACGCTTCTTTGATTTATTGATGGTTAGTTTCTTCTTTTACTTTATGAAAATATGTTTTAACAAATGAACTACTCTCGTGATTAAATTAAAAAAAAAAACAATGTTTTTTTTTATTGCGAGAATTGTTTTACCAAACATTTTCTACTTTCTACATAAATTTTATTACTTTTCTAGTAAAAAGCGTGATATGAACCATTTGAAGAATTGTTAGCAAAACATACATACAAAATTATTACAATATTTACTGAGAATACTTTAATGATTATAACAAAAATCAGTCAAAGTATAAAACATATATTCTTGGAATCATCAAGTTATCAATCCATTGATTACAATTATTCTCATACCGAAAACAAAAATTCAAGTGACAAATTTTGCCTTTTCCAACCGAAATTTTCATCGAAACTTGTTAAAATTGACTTAACAAGTAGATAAGTAAGATTTTTTTTTCAATTGAATTGAATTATTTTTAGAAAACAATTAAAAGCTAACATTTATGTAAAAGTTTAGCATTTTTTCTTAGGAAACTAACTGAATTCACTAATATTTTCATTCTCTGCAATAACAATTTGACTACTATTTTATTTGAAAGGTATAATTTTCAAAGAATTTAATACATTGAAGATTAAATGATAGAATTTTGATTTTCGAAATCAATTTTTCTTAATCATGTTTAAAAATCCTTGATTATTTGGGTGGAAGGTAAAAAAATATGACTTTTTTTTTGTTTTCGGTTCTGATTTTGAATACAATTTTAAAGATTTCGTTAAAGATTAAAATACTTTTTCTTATTGACTTTTGATTTAGTTTTTCGAAAGTGAAATGAAACCCTTAAACAGTATTTTACTGTCGCAAAATGATGCAGAAAATTCAAGTGATTTTAATCATTTTGGCTGGACAAGATTGTTAAATCTTGCTTTGATATGAAATTCATTAAAATGCAAAAAGATATATTAGCTATATTAGTCGAATATTATGAAAGCAGTTAAAAAAAATGTGAATACGTATGCTCTACATTTTGTTTTGAAATATAAGAGCCACGGCACGTTAAAATTTAGCGAAGTTTTTTTTAGTTTTTTGAATTTTTTTTTAATGAAGCGTAAAAAATAGTTGTGTAATGTTATTTTAACATTTTTACGTTCCACGAAATTTCCTTGAAATTTGGTCTTTTGAAATTAAAGTCCCGTGAAATTTGTAATTTTTGAGCGTGAAAAATATCTAAGCCTAGTTATGAAGTTCAAGTAGAATGAAAGTTTTTTTAATTATTTTTCTATTATCACACTTTTAAAATTTTAACGTTTTAGAAAATGAATTTAAATTGCTTATTTCTTCAATTAAATTATGTATTTTTTATCTTTTTGCTTGTTCCTTCCTTCATAGCTTGTGCATCATTTTTCTGAGAACTAAAATTAAGTGGGCTGGAATCCATAATAATTTCAAAACCAGATTCATTAAAAAAATATTAAGATGTTTGAAAATTATCAAAATTATATCAAACCGTCCCAAGGAATCTTTGAGTTACTTGAACTCTACGGATTTCTTCAAATGATTTAAAATTGTTCAAAACGATGCAGCATTTTATATCGTCTTCCAAATTCATCTCACCCATTTCCAATCAAATGTTATTGATACACCACCTTAATGAACGCCACACTCGAGTGCGCACACCTTCAATCCCAACAAAGCGAAGGAAAAAAAAATCCCTTCAAACGGGATGAATTTCACCTCCCAGATCTTGGCAGCCTATTACACAGAAGAAAACCTTCGCTCCAAGACTTTTCACTTTTTGCCGGCACCACACCCACACAACGCAGCTTTTGAGTGAAATGAAGAGGGTTGTTGAAAGTTGAAGTGCCCACCCAGGCGGAACCGAAGAAGAAAAAAGGTGGAAGCTCCGACCTTCCAAATGTGCTCGGGCTTGATGAAATGCCGGCTCCTTACCTTTTACCGGGGAATAAATCTTCTGGTGAGACGAGGGAATATTAAAAAATGGGGATTTTTTTTTGCTTCTTGCTGGGGAAACTGAGAAAAAACATGATTGGTAATATCGGAATGATCAAAACCGTAGTTTCAGGTTTGGGAAACTGGTGGCTCCAGAGAGGATGATGAGGGGGCTTTCAGGGGTGAACTACCTCCTGCCACAAGTCATTATCCTCGAGGAAAACGAACATTTCCATATCTGAGCAGGTTGTTAATGATGCTTAAAAGGCAGCGCGGTTAATTCCTTTTGCTGATACCGTAATTTAGCACACTCTCTCTCGTCTCGTGCAAGCTTATGATATTCTGGCGAGATTTATTGCTCTTTATTTGCATATAATAATGAAGTCAATCATGGTCGTCGTCGTCGTCGACACCCTGCCAGGTGGATTGCCCACGTGTGGTGGTGGGGTTTTGAGGACACTTTTTTTGCCCTGAGCCTGGAAAAGGAGCACCTTTTGAATAATAAAGCGATTCGCGTGAAAGGAAATTTGTATGCGACGAAGGCGTTGAGAACACGTTGCAGCGATCTCTTCGGAGCCAGCGGTAAACGAAGCAGCGACTTGTAACAAGCTTGGTTTGACAGGGTTGTTTTCGAAAAGACGTAAACTCTGAGAAAATTGCATCTTTTTTGAGCAGCCAAAATAAGCGAAAATTTTAAATAAAAGAAATTTAAACTGAAACAAAAAAGTAACTTTTTCCGAAAAAAAATAAGCAAGTCCTTTTGAAAGCTCACCCAGAAATCCCAACGAAACCCACACCGAAACGTGCCAAAAGTCACACCTGAGAGGGGGAGTTGGCGGAAGAGGAGGCAAGATTTAATTGAAGAACACTTCTGTACGGTCGTTGAATGGCGAAGGTTTATTCCACTTGGGTGTTATTTTTGCCTTCTGCCTTTTGCTCAGTTGTTGCAATCGTGATGTAAATATTTGTAAATATGGGGAAAACATCTCAAGTGGGTGTTTCCCGGAAGCTTGAGGGTGAACTTTAGCTGATGATGGTACTTGGGATTAATCCAGAAATTAAGTTCAAAACTGTCAGGAGCGTTAAAAAAATAAAATAAAATTCGAATTAAAGAATGGTCAGTACAGGGTTTGAATATAATTTGAACCACAAGTTCAGATCATTAACCAAATGAAAGTTTTCCTGTTTCTTTTTTCATAATGACCTGAGAGTAATGAGGTGTATTCAGATAATTTTCAAATAAAGCAGGACTAATGTTATTCAGAAGGATGCTTTTTAAATGAGAGGTTTTTTTGTATGAACGTTTTATCCATAGCTTGATAAAAATTCTCATAACCTTTTTGTGATAGATCATTATAATAATCAAAAATTCTGATTTCTTTTTCAAAATCTGATTAGTATTCCACCAATGCCAATGCAAACGGAAATAGAACTCATCCAAGAATTGACTCAGGTGGCATCACTGCTGGCTCGTTCTTAGCACATAGATTGAGCGCGCCCGCTGTGTCACGTGAATACAAAGGCAATTATTGATAAATTGCGGTGGCTTCCGTAATTTGATTAAAAGCAATCAATATGCGGCATTATGACAGGCGCTTGTTTGTTTGGAACGCTGAACTGGTGTTTTATTTGAAGAAAGATGGCATTCTGTATTGGGTTGAAAGGAGGGAGACATAATATTCATTCGAGATATTTTTAGCAAAAATAACAAAATTTACTTAATCCACTTGCTTTTCTTTTTTTCAAAAAGGCTGGTACAAATTTTATTTAAAGTTTTGTCTCCCCTCCCCCTCCCCTTCAAAATTGGCCCGAAAAATCAGGAGGCCAAAAAAAATTATTTTTTTTCAAAAAACTACAATAAAATAAAAATTTTAGTGCAATCAGTTGAAATCATGGGGGGGGGGTTTCGGGGGAGGGGGGGTTTCGTGGCGCAGGGGTAGCGGCTTCGGCTGCCGATCCCGATGATGCTATGAGACGCGGGTTCGATTCCCGCCTTATCCACTGAGCTTCTATCGGATGGTGAAGTAAAACGTCGGTCCCGTTTTCTCCTGTCTCGTCAGAGGCGCTGGAGCAGAAATCCCACGTTAGAGGAAGGCCATGCCCCGGGGGGCGTAGTGCCAATAGTTTCGTTTTTTTTTTTTTTTTCAGTTGAAATCAATTAAAAGTGCATTTCCCTGCATTTAGAATAATTTTTAGCATGTTTGGGTTGATTTAAAAATCTTTAGATTTTTTGAAACTTGTCAATGTTTATTATCACAAAAAGTTTTTTTTTTCGCTAAAATTTTTGTTTTCGTCAAATTTTAATTTTTTTTGAAAATTAATGATTGCAAAACAACTGAACTAGTGTAAAATGCATTTTAAAACACTTTTTCGTTTGTTATTTCAATATTTACATTTTTTTTTAACAATCTATTTTGAGTCTAAAAAAATGGAAACAAAAAGTATTTTCGAATTTAAGCCATTTGAAGGTTAACATGTTCAGAAAAAATGGTTTAAAAAAAATTAAAGTGTTTTCCATTCTCGATGATTTGTGCAAATAGTGTTTTTGAAAAGCAGAAAAAATTCTCTACATTTTTTGACGTGGTTAATCCGACCTTTGGTTGCTGAGATATGGCCTTGCAAAGAATTAAAATGAGTTTTTCTGAGAGCTACCCATCCAATGTTCAATCATTGATATTTTGGCCACTATTGATCCAATTTTTAATGTTAAAATGGGTAACGCGTGCAAATTTTCTCAACGCTTTAAAAAACAATTTGTTCAGTTCTATCGTTATTTCGATAATTCTATCAGCGATAACCTTATGTACCAATTCAACCATATCAAGCTTAATTTTCAATGATTTCACTAAGAATATATTTGTTGAAAATGTAGTTAGTTTCAAAGTATAAAAATGTTCTCAAAATATCGTATTTTATCGAAAGTACTCAAATTTTCATAATTTTTAATATGGGTAACAAACGAATTGAAATGTTGTATGCTTTTTCAATTTATCATAGTTTATTTTTTAAATACTAAAATTTTCACAAATTTCCGTATTTTTTCGAAAATACTCAAATTTTCAAAATATGCAATATGGGTGTCAAACGAAGTAAAATTTTGTATGCTTTTTTCACTTAGAGTTTTGTGGAAAATTTTAAAAATATGCAATATGGGTTCAAACAAAACGAAATCTGGTTTATTTTTTCACATTGGAAAATACTAAAAAAATCCCAACTTGCCGTATCTTATCGAATATACTCAAATTTTCAAATTATGCGATATGGGTATCAAATGAAGCGAAATTTAGTATGCTTTTTCACTTTATTCAAGCTTTTTTGTAAAATATATTTTTTTTGACGAAATACCGCATTTTTCGAAAACACTAAAATTTTTAAAATTTGCCAAACTGATATCAAACAATTTTCAATTTAGCTTTTTGAATTTATAAGAGTTTTTTTTAATACAATTTTTTTCACAAATTACTATATTTTTTCGAAAATACTCAAATTTTTAAAATATGCAATATGGGTGTCAAACGAAGTGAAATTTTGTATGTTTTTTCACTTTATTAGAGCATTGTGAAAAATTTTAAAAAAAATGCAATATGGGTTCAAACGAAGCGAAATCTGGTTTGTTTTTTCACATAAATTGAGTTTTGTTTTTGGAAAACACTAAAAAATTCCCAAATTACCGTATCTTTTCGAAAATATTCAAATTTTCAAATTATGCGATATGGGTAACAAATGGAGCATTTTTTTTGTTTTTTCACTTTATTAGATTTTTTTTGTAAAATGAAAAAAAAATTCTCAAAATACTGTATTTTTCAAAAATTGACAATTTTTTTAAATTGCAATTGCAATATGGGTGGGTATCAAACGACACAAAAATTTGTATGAAATGAAGCATACACAATTTGAATGTATGTATGAAGCATTAGGGTGTAATATCAAAATCGATTTTCCAGCACAGCAATTTTTCAGTTCCTTTTGGGGTCCTAAACAGCTCTTCAAAGTTTGGGAACGATTGGTTCAGTCCTCACTTTGCGCAAAGCGATCCAATTTTCCATATTAATTTGTATGGGAAAACCCATTTTTTTGAGTTTTGATATTTATAAAATCCACGTTTCACGCTGTACTAAAACCGGATTCATATTCGGATGCTCTGGAATGTGCTCTTCAACTTTCCCGAAGAGAGTATGGTGCTAGCTTGTCCCTGAAAGAAGATACAGCGTCCTCAAAACTCGTCTAAAACGTGATTTTCGACCAAAAAACACGTTTTAGACGAGTTTTGAACACGCTGTATCTTTTTATAGGATCAAGTTAGCACCATACTCTCTTCGGGAAAATTGTAGAGCAGAGTTGTAGAGTTTTTTCCATACAAATTTATATGGAAAATTGAGTCGCTTTGCGCAAAGTGAGGACTTAACCAATCGTTCCCAAACTTTGGGGAGTTGTGAAGGACCCCAAAAGGAACTGAAAAATGGTTGTGCTCGCTAAATTTGGACAACTTTATTTTTTTCCATACAACCATATTACACCCTAATGAAGCATGCACAATTTCGCTTCGTTTGATACACATATTGCATATTTTAAAGAATTGAGTATTCTCAAAAAAATATGATATTTTGTAAAAATTTCAGTATTTTCAAAAAAAAACTCTAATAAATTGAAAAAGCATTAGAATTTTCAATTCGTTTGATACCTTTATTGCAAATTATGAAAATTTTGTGAAAATTTCAGTATTTTCAAAAAAACTCTAATAAATTGAAAAAGCATACGAAATTTCAATTCTTTTGATACCCGTATATTACAATTTGAGTATTTCCGAAAAAGTAAGGCAATTTGTGAAAATTTTAGTACTTAAAAAAATATAATAAATTGGAAAAGGCATCTTTGGTAATAAGGAAGGCTTTTTAAAAGTTTGAGCCAATTAAAAAATACAAAAAAAACCAATTCCGGAATTTGGGGAGAATTACACACATTGGAAAGGTCTTTGGATAGCCCAATCAATGATAAGTCAAATAGAGGTACCCGACCCAATTATTCTAATATCTGATATAAAATTCGAACAGCAAAACCATCACGTCTCATCCGATTTTTCATTGCAAAAAGGAATCGCTTTTCAAATAACCAAATATCGAAAAGTCGTTGCTTAGTCCATAGAGTTGCAAATTTCCTCAAATAACCAGCACGTTCCGTTCCGCATGGCAAAATTCCCAAATTTTCAAACCTTTCCGCTCAACTACCACGATAGTGTTACTAACTTCGACGAAGTCACGTTAAGTCGCCTTGCAAAACTAAATTTAAACCCAGGTGTGCTACCTGCTCACCTAAATAAGGCACGTCCACGGCTGGCTCACACGTCGTTTTCCGCGTGGCACCCGTGCCACGGAACAACACCCCCGAAGGTTTACATGTCTAGTTATGCAAATTGGATAACTTGGTCTAGCTGGCTGGAGCGTGTATGCGAAAGAGCTTGGGTTTTCTTTCACGGTCAGTCCAAGTGCATCCATCTAGCTCGGGTCCAGGGCAGGTCTGACTCCAGGTGAGCGCGTAAAATTGCTTCCACTTGGCCCGTTGATTGTCACGCGTTTGCGTTTTCCTTGTGACCGAGGAATACTCGACAATTCCAGAGATCCGAACGGGATGGACTCTTCATCGTGCAGCTGACCTGACCTGTGTGTGCCGTGATTTGTAATGACGGTCAGTTTCGGAACGTCGTACACCAGGAGTCAAAGAGGTGGCCTTTTAATAGATGTACGGAACCAAGCTTCGATGGGATATTTCAATTACTGTTCCTATTGTTGGCATTGATTGAATGGAAATCTCCGACATATCTGCGGTTTTGATTCCTGGTGCGCGGTCAGCTGTGTTCCGAGAGGACTGCATCCAGGCAGCGCGGGTTAATTCAGTTGAGCCCGGGTTGATCTGATAGACCAGGACAGGATGCTGCTCGACCTGGGAACAATTGCTATCTACCGGGCAGCGGCAGTAGTGCCATTGATTTGCATCTTTCATCAAGGTGCATACACTGGACGGAACACGACCTGGCCGGGGTTCGCCGGGGATTGTTTGGTTATAATAGAATAAAAGTGAGGGGGGATAACCGACCCCCTCCAACCGTCCCAGCATCATCTGACTAGATTAGTTTCATAGATTTCATTTGACCGGTTAACTGAAATTGGAAATTTTCGATTGGTTTTGATTGTGATTGGAGAACTAGTTTAGTAGATGAAATCACGAATGAAAAAGCTACAGTATTTGTCACAGGTATCTTTTTTTGCAATATTAATAGATAAATAGTAACCAGCGTTGCAAATGATTTCTAAAAAAATACTTTCATTTAATCACTTCTGCGCCAATAAGTCAGCGAATGACCAAGACAACAACTTCTGCTCCAAAATATCAGAGAGTATAGCGACCGTTCTTGTGAGATTTCTTCATTTGTCTCGTGATTCCAAACAAGGACACTCTCTCACTTCTTTCTATCAATTCTCTATTTTCTCGACTACGTGCTCTCACCGCTGAGTCTTTCGTTCTCCCAGAAAATCACTGAAAGAACGCGAGAGGGCAAATTGGAACCGACCTGAAACCAATAAAACTCAAGCTTATTAACAAGGTTTTGTGAATAGTCTTAAGGTTTTTCTTGGTTGTGGGCACTGCCATAAATTTTAATATTTAAGGTTTCCCAAAGATTCTTTGGTAATAGAGAGACAAATTATTGAAATAAGTTGAGAGTTGGAAGTTGTGGTTTAAGTATATGCGCATAAGTTTTGTGAAATTTCCCCTATTGATCACCATAATGTGCCATTAAAATCATTTTAAGAGCGAGTTTTTCACCAATGTGTAACAGGTCGTATCGAGGTGCTCCGATTTGGATAAAACTTTCAGCGTTTGTTTGTCTATACATGAGATGAACTCATGCCAAATATGGGCCCTCTACGACAAAGGGAAGTGGGGTAAAACGGGCATTGAAGTTTGAGGTCCAAAAAACATGAAAAATCTTACAATTGCTCGCATTTCCGGAAAACTTCATCAATTCCAACTCTCTTAGATGTATTCGAATGGTCTTTTGAAGCCCTTCAAAATGTGCTATAGATATCCAGGATTGGTTTGACTTTTTCTCATAGCTTTTGCAAATTACTGTTAAAAATGGATTTTTTTAAAACCTTAATAACTTTTCCCAACAGCCTCCAACACCCATACTCCCATAGGTCAAAAGTTAGGGAATTTCATGGACTATAAGCCTACAGTACTAACTTTTGGCCAATCGCAGTTTTTCTCATAGTTTTACGGTTTTTCTAGAACAAACATTTTACAACGTTAGTTTTTGCCCTGTAGGCCGCCATAGCGGCACTTTTTGGTCTCAATTTTGTCATATTCGGAATCCTCGGACAATTTCACGTAAGTTAGAAGTATTGGAGTTGTAAATTTGATTGGAAAAAATGCTATTTAGAATGAATTGAAATATTTTTTAACAATTTGTTGGATTAGGGATAAAACAGATATTCGCCTACTTGATACAGCATTTGACGTATTGATCACAGGGTAAATAAGATCTATTTCTTTTTTCAAAAATGTTTTATTTAATTATTTTTTAAATCAAAATTACAACTCCAATACTTCTAACTTACGTGAAATTGACCGAGGATTCCGAATATGACAAAATTGAGACCAAAAAGTGCCGCTATGGCGGCCTACAGGGCAAAAACTAACGTTGTAAAATGTTTGTTCTAGAAAAATCGTAAAACTATGAGAAAAACTGCGATTGGCCAAAAATTTAATACCGTAAGCTTATAGTCCATGAAATTACCTATCTTTTGAACTATGGGAGTATGGGTGTTGGAGGCTGTTGCAAAAAGTTATTAAGGTTTCAAAAAAATCAATTTTTAACAGTAATATGCAAAAGCTATGAGAAAAAGTTAAACCAATCCTGGATGTCTATAGCACATTTTGAAGGGCTTTGAAAGACCTTTCGAATGCATCTAAGAGAGTTGGAATTGATGAAGTTTTACGGAAATGCGAGCAATTTTAAGATTTTTCATGTGTTTTGGACCTCAAACTTCAATGCCCGTTTTACCCCACTTCCCTTTGTCGTAGAGGGCTCATATTTAACATGAGTTCATCTCATGCATAGACAAACAAACGCTGAAAGTTTCATCCAAATCGAAGCACCTCGATACGACCTCTAGAACAAACCGAGCAGAATCTATAAATACTGCCTCTTAAGTAAGTTTGTAGAAAAACTCGTATTACAATAATTCTCTTGAATTTTGCATTTTTTTTTCGAGATTTTGATTTTGTATATTTTGATTGGGATATAACATAGTCTATGGATTTTGTCTCTGATCTTCGGCAAAGTGGTAGGTAGGACGGAAAAAAATCCAACTTTTTAAACCTGTAATCATTTAACCTGTGGCACTTCCAAAATACGTATTTTTTATTTTCATATGTTTACTGTTTTAAGAAAAAAAAAATCTTTTGCGCTAGTTATTAGAATTCTGCAAAATCTGGTAGGTACCATAGATATAATTTCTTTTTAAAATGTAATTTTTGGAAAAAAAATCAAAATATTTTCAAACAATCAAAATAATCTAAATCAAATTATTAGCTCTACAGCATTGCCTTGGCGTTCTCGATAACGAGATTCCTACTCGAAACTAGGTGTCCGAAGGCTTGATTGTTGAGGCAATTGCAAACCTCTTTTTACACCTAAGCTTCCATCCACCCCGGGATTCGAACTGACGACCTTTGGATTGTTAGTCCAACTGCCTACCAGCGACTCCACCGAGGCAGGACCCAGGGAGACGACTCCTACACCTGGACTGAGCTAACGACCTAACCTCTAAGTTAGACCGGGACCAACATTTACTTCCCCATCCGACGGAAGGCGTGATCACACAAATCTCGTCTCAAAATTTGCCACCGGGACCGTCTGGGATCGAACCCAGGCCAACTGGGTGAGGGGCAATCAAACAATAATTTAAAAAAACACTATTATTTAAGCAGGTTATTTTCTTTTTTTTCTTACTCTTGGTAATCTCTTAGTTAGAAAGCATTAGGGAGCGTTCTTTTATTACGTAACGCAAAATTTGGGATTTTTGACCCCCTCCCCCTTGTAAAAAAAATGTAAGAGATGAGCGATCCCCCCTACCCCCCCTGTAACGCGTAACGCAAGGTCTTTTTGCAAATTTTTATGAGTGCTTATATGAAAATTTTGCGTTACGTAACAGAATTTTTTAGAGCTTCAAAACTCTGCTATCTACTACAATTGAACTTATTGTAACTTGATCATTCACTTATTAAACCGAATTGAAATTGAGAAAACATTGTTGATGCAAATCAATGCATAATGAAAATGACATTACATATTTTTTGAAAAAGTACATCGATGTAGATATTTTAAGATGAAATAATAAAAAAAAAAACAGGGTTTAGCATTTCTAAAAACCTTTACGAAGAAAAACACAACTGCAAAAAATATTTTCGAAAAGCTGAGAAAATTTTCTTGAATTTTCCTTTGTTGATCGGACTTCTGATTATTGAGATACAGCCTTGCTAAGTTTAAATTTCGTAAAAAATATTTTTTAAAGTGTTATACAATAAGCCCTCAATTTCCTTTATCTCGGATATCTCGGAAATTATAAATTTTCATTGTCAAAAATTAAGTTTTGAAAAAAAATCTGCTCTTTTGTAGAGAAATAATTCCAAAATTTCAAGATCGAGCCCATCATTTGAAAATGTCTAAAATAAGTGTTTTGGCCCTTTCCAAAAGTTATTCTAAATTCTTGTCCACTTGAACTTTTAAGAAAAAAATGTAAAATAACGTACCGTAAACTGGGGTGACTTTGATAGCCCGTGGTGACATTGATAGAAATTTGATTTGGCCACTAATTTTGAAACATCCAATGTAACAGTCTCATTTTTGCATATATGTTCGATAATAAGCTATCCCTTAATGCTTACATACTCAAAATACTCAAAAATGTGTAGATATCAATTTGACGGGCATTTGAAAAATCTATCAAAGTCACCCCGTGCTATCAAAGTCACCCCAGTTTACGGTACTATTACTTCAATTTTTAATAATAAAAATCGTTATTTTCCGTGTTCCTATTTTTTCTGAGAATCAAAACCTATAACTTTGCCAAAGACACCAAAATGATCAGAAAATCCCTTTTCAAGCAGTTTTTTTTTTTAATTTTCACATGCACATTTGTTTATGACCAGTCCTTCAAATTGTATAAACAAAATGAATGGACAAAAAAGTATTTAAATAAAAAACATCCGAAGAACAATTGATTTGTGAATGTTTAGAAAATTTCTTACTATCTTTAAACATCCAAAAGAATGAAATCACAAAATCCGAAGAAGCTTGATTATTTGTTCATAAAAAAATATTTCAATAACATTATAAAGCACTAAAAAATATGTTCAAAACCCAAAAAAAAAGTCTCACAAAATCGTTTTTTTACTACCCGAAAAAGGCGGCATCTTTTTTTTTTTTTTTTTTGATAATTGACGAAGAAATATCCCGCAAAGTGTTCTATTCGTTTTGATTTTACTCTTAATTTTATATACTGGTGTAATTGATTAAATATCCATTATATTAATAGCAAATGATGATTAAATTGGAAAAATAACTACTGCAAATAGGCTCATGCAAAATATACTTATAATTGTGATTACCAAGAAAATAATGAACATCAAATGCCAGCACAGATTTCCAGAAAGAAGGCTGAAATCACCATTGCGTCGTGGTAATGCTATCTTGTCGCAAGTCACTTTTTAGCATTTTAAGAAAGAACGAGTTTTTATATTTAGTTTTAGATAAACTAAATCTGGAGCACCCGAAGTAAGCAATTCAAATTTTTGTGACAAAATGCAAATGTTTTTACATGTTTTAAGTTTTAGTGTAATAACTCAGATTTAAAATTGTGCCCTGTAAATTTCTAAAAAGAACCAGACGGAGCTCTCGCAACTACATAAAATTTTAGTTTTTAACTTGATTTTACCGACGACATTGTACTATGTCGACGATTCCATTTAATTTAGCACACTATTTTTTATAACGCCATTACAAGCTAACTGGTGCGTAAACTTGTTACCAAGTAGGGCAGCGATTCTCAACGGAGGTACCGAGCCTACTAGATTTACATGGGAGGGGGTACCAGCCTAGAAGAAGGTTGAGAATCGCTGAAGTAGGGGAATGGGGTTATTTTAAATAAAATTTTATTCATTTTTTGAACGCCTTATTAAGAAGTATTATTTTTACAGAACAATGTAGAAATATCAATCTAATATTAATTTGCTATAAAGTACACCCCACATTGCCCCAACTGTCATAATATAAAAAGACGATTGTTCAATCTATGCTGATTACATTGAATTGAATTGCTCATTCGTAATCATCATTGCGTTGAGAATGGTTCTGTATCAAGTAACAACAGTTTGGCTACTTTTGCTAGCCACGTTCAGTTATGGAACACCGACGGATTTTCGAAGGTAGGCAGATTTATTTCTTATGATTTTTTCATCCTAATTTTTAAACTTATTTCAAATCATTTTAGGGGCAATCCTAACAACTATGGTTTGTATTGTGAAACTATTTCGAACAATCTAATTAAAACAAATAATCTCTAGATCCCGTCGGGAACACCTTCACCATTATGAGTAACGTTTCCGGAGAGAGTTTCAACCGGAGCTGGTCCGAATACCGCGACGGTTTCAAAACCCAGCGAGGCAGCAATTGGATTGGGTTGGACAAACTTCACCGGCTGACCAACGACGGTCACGATTACCAGCTAATCATTGTGCTCTTCGCTGAGGGGGCTACTTCATACGCCAGCTGTAACGAGTTCAAGGTTGATTCCGAGAAGGAAGATTATCGCGTCCACTGTCAGTCACTGCCGGGTTACGTTGAAGTTTTGCACGACGGTTCGAGCTTTTCCACGTATGACCAAGGTTCTGGACAGGAGCAAGCTGCTTCGTTTGGCTTTGGATGGTGGTTTGGAGAGAATCAGTGAGTAATTTTAAGTAGGTGTTTGAGTAACAAATTAACTTTTTTGTTGTTTTAGAAAACCGTTCAATGCTATAAACATGGTGCTAACCAAACTAAAGAAGAAATCGTCGAATTAATTGGTGGAAATTTAAAGAATAAAAATTGCAAAATTAAAATGTGCACATCCGTGTTACTTATTTCCCCTTCAAACGTCTGATTCAGACGTATGGCTCCAATCGTTGACCTCCATCACATTGCCGATCAATTACCCTCGAGAGCAAATGCAAAATTTCCCACCACAATGGTCCACAAATGTCCTTCATCCCGTTCGATGACTGACGGTTCAAGTGTTGGCAGACGGAGCACTCCTGGTCGGTCAGCAAGCAGTCTTTCCTTTCGAGACAAATCCCACCGACGTCAACGGTTGGGGTCGCGTCATCGTGTGTTTGCCAAAGTATGAAAAATATCTATTCAAAGTGTCAATATACTGTCCGCATCTGTCGTGCATATCAGGACGGTCCCCCTTCCCCATTTACCAACTGGAATACCCTTCTTCACGAGCAGCAGGGAATGTGTTTGCCGTTGGACTTAGTGCCTTGTGCTGACAGTGAGTACGGCCATACTACACGATACTAGCAGAGAGGCAAGAATTCCAGGAATGTTCCAGGGCGTCCACAGTACATGGTGGTCGGGGTTTTTCGCATACGGGGCTGTGATTTTATGTACATTTCAGGAAAACGAAACCAAGTGCAGAGAGAGAGGGAAACATACTTTGAATCGGAAATTATCTCAACGGGTCATGGTTCTGGTTTGGGAGGAACTTTTTTGTGTTTGCTTATTTTCGAGCAAAGCTAACAATTGCCAGTACAGAAAAAAAGTTTCAGCTTTTCAAGCTCAGTGTTTGCACAGACTGAAAAATATCTTTTCATGTGTTGGAAAAAAATCTGCTTGAAATGAAGTCTTCAAATTTGTTTAAACATTTGCTATAATCATGTTCATATTGAAAACGAGCCAGCATAGGATTTCAACAAATTATTAATTTATAAATCATGACCAGGACAATAAAACAGAACTGGTTTGAAATAAGACTCGTTTTTTCGCGATGAAAGGAAACCTTGAACTCAGAAAATATGTTATATGTATAAAGATTTTTTTTCGTAAAACCTACTGATACGAAGATCATCATAGTTCGGGTTGTTGTTGCTGTTGAATCCGGAAACTTACCTGTAAATAGAAAGGAGAAACATTTTTTCAGATTTTGAGTCATAACATAAAATCACAAATTTCAAGAATTATTTAAAATTACGACCATAAAAATACATTTCCATACAAATTTTGGTTATCAAGAAAGAGGTAAATTTACAAGGTTTAATTTTACACCTTCCTGAAATTATTTTTTTTCTGTGTAGATGCACTTCAAACTTTGTTTTTTATAACTTTTTATTGCTTTGCTTATTGAAATTGTAAATTCTAGATTAAATTTTCAAAACAATCTATCCGTCATGAGTTTCCTATGCAGATAGGACCTTTTGAAAATTTAATCTGGATTTTGTATTTCAATTCAGTGGATTTGTAAATGAAAAATGTCTCATATAATTTAATAGTCTAATTAAACTTGTTGTTTAATTTTGGAAGGTTGAGAATTTCGTAGGTTGAATATTACCTCTTTTTTGAGTAATATTTTTTAAAAACTGTGAAAAAATGTGAACCTGATGAATATTCATCAGAAACTGATGTATATTTGCCAATTTCTGATGTAATATTACACATATTTTTGACACAAAGTCTGTCACCATATTTTTTTCTGTGTAATTTTAACTATTATTATTATTTTCACTGAGATCTAATAAAACACGCACAAAGCAAAATGTTCATCGTTTGCGCAAAACGAAAAAAAAATACAGATGTTTTTGGAACACGTAAGCACATAAGAGAAAAAATTTCACTTTCCAGTCTCTTTTCGCTCAATTCTCTCCCATTGGTAATTTTTTTTCTTCATTTCTTTTACTTTCGCGTCCTCATTTGAAAGCCTCTCAAAAAAATCAAGAATATTTTAAAACATATCTAAATTACAAACATTCAAATAAAATTAGAACATTAGAACTAATTTATTAAAAATTTAAAATTTAAATTATGATTATTTTCAAAACAGTTATAATTGTTTTGTTAACACGTCAGGAGTAAAGTTTGAAAAAAAGTTAAAAGATGACGTGTTGTTTCAAATAAATGTTACATGGAGAAAAGCGAACATTTTAAAGGTTTTATATATTATTTGTATCATTTACCATCATATTTTGCAATAAGGCATTTGAAATATATTTTATCATGAATTTTAAAAAGTGACTTTTTCTTAAAATTAACTGGGAGAAAATTGTGATTTTTTACACAAAAAAATCGAGCCTGACATTTGTTATTGCTAAAATTTTAAAAATATTTTTTCGGGGAACAGGAAATTTTACCAGTTTATCAATTTTTGACATCAACAATTGGTTCAATAAATTGTCGCTTGTCTAACATCTTGTCACACGTCTGCTGTAAAAAGATTGGACGTGTCACAAGATAGCACACAAGGTACGAAATGCTGAGATATCGGCATCTGAATAGTGGTCAATATTTTGAAGAAGTTTTAAATATTCTCAATGAAAATCCATAGGATTTTTTTCGATTTATTTATTATGGTTTAAAAACCATATAAAACAAATACTTAAATGAGATAACTTAGAATGAAGATCTTTGTATAACCAAAATCAATAAAAATTTCAATTTTAAACATAGAGCAATTCCAGCTCAAATCAGGATTTTTTCTGGTACTTTTGTACCCGACCCTTTTTAGACATGTTGTCCTAGGCTTTTATAAACCATTTTTGTGTGTATGGAGCCAGTTGCACTCTAAAATGACATTTGAGAAGGGCGTAAGTTAGTTAAACATTTTTGTATTTTGTAATTTAAACATTACTTGTAGGAAACTAGACGGGCTTTCTGAAAAAAATACACTGAAAAAAAAACACGCCACTTGTATGAGATTTTTCAATTTTTAAGTTAAAAAATTAAACTTTAAGATGATGTCACGATTATTTTTTGTTCAAAATTGTTGAGGAAATAGCCTAAGATGTTACGAAAAGACTTACAAAAAATGCAGGATGGAGTGTATCAAATAAAAAAAATGCATTAACTAAAAGTATGTTATTTAAGTGGTCTAAACGTCAAAATAAAAAAAAAATGGAAATCGATTCTATCGATTCTAATGGTGTAGCGCCAACAAAAGTAAAGTAAGTAAGGAAATCGAATCTCCAGACAATTTTACATATAAGTTTCCATATTGACCATTGTCCTATGCCCAATTCTTGTTAAGATGCAGCGGTTTTAAAAATAAAAATGCTGAAAAAATAGGTTTTTTGTGGTTTTTGGTAACTTCTATACGACAAATTTGATTGTTCCGTCTCGAAAATATTTAAGACGGAATTCTCGTAAAATTTCCCATAAGTTTGTCTTTGATAGCATTTCAATTTGACTCATTCAAATATTTACGTAAGCTTATTTACTATCCAGGTTTCTACCACACTGAAAAAAATATTCTATTTTCAGTTATGAACAATGAAATAATAGCTCCTAATTTCTAAGGCTAAAGCCAAAGATTTTATATTTTTTTATCGTGCTTTAAAGATATAACTTTAAATGAATAACTTTTTAGAACCAAAATCAAATAAAATTTACATTTTCAATGCTTTTAAAAAATACGATTCTCCCTAAAATCCCATCATTGCCAAATGATTATTTCAACGTCTTGTCTGCCCATGTTTGCATAAATGTCCCATATTCAAAAACAGAAAGCTGAGAAAAACGCATTTGAAGTTTGTCCCATACATAAGGTTACGTGTTAAGTTTTCGCGAAAAAACTGGATTTTTTCCTGATTTCTAGAACAATGTACTGGATGTTATAGGCTCTTTTGAAAGAGCACAAGATTTTGAACCAAACTGCATCAATAACTCGAAATCGATGAAAATGCATATGGGACATGTATGCGATCAGGGGCAGTTGTGCTATTGCTAAAATGCTTTTTTGTGAAAAAGTGCGCTAGGATATTTTTTTCACTTCTCACGGATACCATAAACTTGATGAATACGCCAAGAATTTGAAAAACTATTATTGAGATATCGTTTTTTTGACTATTTAACTAGTATTTTTGTATAGAAAGATGCCAACATTATATGATAATTTGTTGGCTATTGTGTACTCACAAAGTTTGAGTCAAATAAAATAACACAAAAAATATATAGCAAAAAATGCAAAATTTTTAAAAGTTGGAAAAAGTCTAATCTTCAACGTAAATTTTCTTTAAGAGGTCTAAAATTTAAAAATCAGTAGTAAGTTTCAAAAGTGTTATTTAGACCAATGCAAATATTTATCAAAGTTTTTGTCCCTCAGCTCTGACCGGGTCGAGGGGGGAGCACAAAAATAAAAATATTGAAATAAAAAGCCATAGTTTCAACATTTGCATGAAAAAATGGTTTTAAAATGCTTTTTACACTAGTTCAGTTGTTTTGCAATCATTAGATTTAAAAAAAAATAATAATTTGATCAAAACACAAATTTTATCAAAATTTTTCAAAAATTCTAGAGATTTTCAAATCAACCCAAACATGCTAAAATGATTCTTATCGTAGGGGAATGCATTTTAAATTGATTTCAGCTGATTGCACATAAACTTCCAACACGGGTATGAATCTTCAAGCAATTTCAATATGGCGACTTGTAGCAGAAGGAAGTGAGGCATTTTCGCTATTTCTCACTGTTCTGTGTTCTGCGTGCACGTCCGCAAACATCGACCACACACATACTAACACAAAGCGCCACCAAGAGGCAAAAGGTGATTACGAATATTTTTGGCATTTTCGTTAAAAATATGCGGTTTTGCAAAAACAAATAACAAAACCAACATTTAAGTTTAGTTCAACTGTCAAACTTGTAATTCGTTGCTGATTTGTTCGAAAATTTGTTAAAAATAATAAGTTTTTTTGCAGCACCCCTTTTGGACGGACATTTCTGTTATCACCTTCTGGTTCCTTGGATTGGCCATGGATAATTTCACAGTGTAATAAACAGGGCAGCTACCACCACGTGGCGCCACTGTTTCGAATGAGAAAATGATTTTTAGCTCCCTGATTTTTTGTGGCAACTTTAAAGGGTGGTGGGGGTGGGCGTGACAAAAACTTTAAATAAAATTCAGCATTATGAAAAAAATGAAATTTGTTCTGAGCGGTAAGCAAACAAAAGTACAAGTATATTCAATAAAAAATGTTGCCCCAACCCAAGTGTGTGTCCAACCGATTCAAGACAACCGCATCCTACACAGGGCCAACAGCCAAAAAAAAACACATTTTATTGTTGTTTGGGTGTAACATTACCCACCACCACCGCTTGCACCCCAGCTTATTGGTATGGAAATGGCATACATCCCCCCCCCCCCCCTCCCCATCGCGACCCCTAGTGAGGGTGGTGAGGGTGGGAAATAAATAACAATTTGAGCGCGTATGAGCAGAGGGGGGAAAGTGGCAGTCAATTTCCAATATCGAATGCTGATCCAGCTTTTTTGCTCCTCTCCCTCCCCCATCCTAAGAGATGCTAATGACGACTGGCACCACCATCAAAATGGGGAGGTGGAAGGGGCGAGAGTCAATGAAATTCAATATCAGCATTTTTCCGGACTCGGAATAGCTGATGCTACTTTTTGAAGCGCTGATGTCGACGGTCGCGAGCTTGCAATCTCTCCCTGCCCCGATTCCAGTGAAATGCTTGGCATTCTTCGAGATGACAGCGACAGCGCACATGAACTGGCAGCAGTTATGCGGTTTTTCACGCGGCCATGGAATGGACAAATCTGCATTTTTAATGTCAAGTTCTTCGGAATTGATTTGAAATCGAGGGGAATTGTGTCCGGGCGAGGTTCAATATTGATTCACGATAACTGAAAGTTGTGCCGAGCAGTTGATCTTTGACGGTTTTTTTTTTCAATTTTGAACATGAATTCTTGAACTCTTCGATATCATGCCCTATTGCATTTGTCTTTCTAGTTACTAAAATAAGTAGCCTTACACATAGACTACTTTCTTTATTTCAAAACAAATATTCAAATTGAGTTTTTTGGTAGCATTAAAGTTATAAAAGCTGACACAAATTTCTTCAGCAAACGTTTTTTTTTTTTTTTTTTTTTTTTTGTCAAGACTCAATCTCCAGCATAATCGTCTTGAAGTTGATCTCGAAAACCTGCAAAGGTGACACCAGCAAGCACTCTGCAGCAAACAGTCCCAGGACTGAGCCGCGCCTGCGATCTGAATAATGTAACATGACACATTTCAAGTCGGTCCCGTTTTGCTCTCAGTTTTGAAAATTTCAATAAGCCGAAAATTCAACATAAAGATGAAGAAATATAAAAAAGTCGCACGGTTTGTATACCACCACCACTGCCAAATTCACAATTCACATTTTCCCCCGTCGGCCTCACCTCTTCGCCGGAAGCACCGGCACCGGAATCGACGGAAGTGGCCTCGAATACCCCAGCTAAAGCAAGCAACTTCGTCACAGTTCGCCAAAAAAAAAAGACACACATAACTCGACTCACCCGCGCTCGTCTCTTTCTAGCTCGATAGCTACACAGTTGATCCTGCTGGTAGCAGCTCCTGGCAAAAGTGAAACGCTACATACCGAGGACCGAACCCGCAACCTTTCCTTTCCTCCCCCCCTTCATCGACGTACTACACATGCCATACATGAAATTCATCCCGGGGACGGAAATTTCAACCACGTTCGCCGTTCCTTCTGCTCCAGGAATGATGGCAGAGCAGCGGCTCTGACGATACACCGTGCAAAGCTTCGAAAAGTAAGACACGAAAAAATAAAAGTTTTTCCCGAGATTTTCCCACCATACCGAGAACCACAACGTCGCACCGAAAAACTAGTGAAAATATTGAGTTTCCAATACGGTGTGGTGCACTCTCGGAAATGCATAAGAATCGTATTTGTGGGAGATTTCTGGTGCTCAATTTTGAAGCCGAGGCAAAAAGACCCCGCAAGCTGTTGTCTTGCCGGACGAAACACTTGATTTTTGGGCAGGAATGGAATGGAGACGACCGGATTCCGTGGGAATCATGCACGCGTTCATACGTGGTGACAAATTGAGCAGAGTTGCTTTCCTGTCAGGAGGGCTAGAAATAGGTTTCTGGAGGACGTCTATACATTGGTGCCATATTTTAGTTTTGAAAACAAATAATGGTTTGGTTCTGATTTCAGGTCAAATTTCCAAACTGTACTATTTACTCTTTACTCTTTACTCTTTACTCTTTACTCTTTACTCTTTACTCTTTACTCTTTACTCTTTACTCTTTACTCTTTACTCTTTACTCTTTACTCTTTACTCTTTACTCTTTACTCTTTACTCTTTCTTTTTCTTTACTCTTACTCTTTACTCTTCTCTTTACTCTTTACTCTTTACTCTTTACTCTTTACTCTTTACTCTTTACTCTCTTCCTCTTTACTCTTTACTCTTTACTCTTTACTCTCTTTACTCTTTACTCTTTACTCTTTACTCTTTACTCTACTCTTTACTCTTTACTCTTTACTCTTTACTCTTTACTCTTTACTCTTTACTCTTTACTCTTTACTCTTTACTCTTTACTCTTTACTCTTTACTCTTTACTCTTTACTCTTTACTCTTTACTCTTTACTCTTTACTCTTTACTCTTTACTCTTTACTCTTTACTCTTTACTCTTTACTCTTTACTCTTTACTAAAAGTTTAATACTCTTTACTCTTTACCTTCTTTTTTTACACTTTAATTTATGAAAATTTCAAACCATTTTTTGAAAAATTACCGAAAATCATGATAGGTAATGCTTTTATCTGACAAATTCTTTGATGTTTGTTAAAGCTTTATTACTTCACAGATATCCGACAAAATATTTAGCCGGGCATCACAAATTATTTTGAAAACGAATACCCTAAATTTGAAAAATATCTAAAAACAACTCATTAATTAATGTTATTCTTCGATATTCTTTAAATTTTAAGTAGAGATAAGAGCATACAACAAATTTTAAATGGCCTTCCCAATTTATAAGTGTTATTTGTCTCTTTTCAACAAATTATTTAAAAAAAAAGTGTATTAACAGCAGAAGCAAGGATAATCTTATTTCAATAGTAAGTATATTTTAAATTTTCTCTTAATGAATAAATTAGAAACAGCCTCAAACAGGAAGTTAATGGAATGTCACAATTGAGCAGTTCTCTAAAATTTCGGTCATTTGAATTTTTTTGTATTTTTTAATCCGACTGAAATATTTTTGGTGCCTTCGGTATGCCCAAAGAAGCCATTTTGCATCATTAGTTTGTCCATATAATTTTCCATACAAATTTGACAGCTGTCCATACAAAAATGATGTATGAAAATTCAAAAATCTGTATCTTTTGAAGGAATTTTTTGATCGATTTGGTGTCTTCGGCAAAGTTGTAGGTAATGGATACGGACTGCACTGAAAAAAAATTATACACGGTAAAAAAAATTGGTGATTTTTTATATAACTTTTTATCACTAAAATGCAAATCAAGGCAAAAAAACACTATTTTTTTTTTTTTGACATGTTTTAGAGGACATAAAATGCCAACTTTTCAGAAATTTCCAGGTTGTGCAAAAAATCATTGACCGAGTTATGAATTTTTTAATCAACACTGATTTTTTCAAAAAATCGAAATTTTGGTCGCAAAAATTTTTCAACTTCATTTTTCGATGTAAAATTGAATTTGCGATCAAAAAGTACTTTTGTGAAATTTTGATAAAGTGCATCGTTTTCAAGTTATAGCCATTTTTATGTAACTTTTTTCAAAATAGTCGCAGTTTTTTATTTTTTTAAATTAGTGCACATGTTTGCACAATTTTGAAAAAAAATATTTTTGAAAAGCTGAGAAAATTCTCTATATTTTGCTTCTTCAGACTATGTTGATACGACCTTAAGTTGCTGAGATATTGCAATGCAAAGGTTTAAAAACAGGAAAATTGATGTTTTCTAAGTCTCACCCAAACAGCCCACCATTTTTTAATGTCGGTATCTCAGCAACTAATGGTCCGATTTTCAATGTTAATATTTGAAACATTTGTGAAATTTTCCGATCTTTTCGAAAACAATATTTTCAAAAAATTCAAACAAGGACTAACATTTTAAAAGAGCGTAATATTGAATGTTTGGCCCTTTTGAAATGTTAGTCTTGATTTGAAAATTTTAAAAATATTGTTTTCGAAAAGATCGGAAAATTTCTCGATTGTTTCATATTTTAACATTGAAAATCGGACCATTAGTTGCTGAGATATCGACATTGATAAATGGTGGGTGGTTTGATTGAGACTTAGAAAACATCAATTTTCCTGTTTTTAAACCTTTGCATTGCAATATCTCAGCAACTAAAGGTCGTATCAACAAAGTCTGAAGAAGCAAAATATAAAGAATTTTCTCAGCTTTTCAAAAATATTTTTTCCAAAAGTGGGCAAACATGTGCTCTAATTTAAAAAAAATTAAAGACTGCGACTGTTTTCAAAAAAGTTACCTAAATATGGATTTAACTTGAAAACGGTGCACTTTATCAAAATTTCACTAAAGTACTTTTTGATTGCAAATTTAATTTTACTTCGAAAAATGAAGTTGAAAAATGTTTGCGACCAATATTTCGATTTTTGAAAAAATCAGTATTGATTATAAACTTCATAACTCGGTCAATGATTTTTTGCACAACCTGGAAATTTCAGAAAAGTTGGCATTTTAGGTCCTCTAAATCTTATCAAAAAATAAAAAAAATAAAAATTTAGTTTTTTTGCAAATCAAGTTCTAGTGATAAAAAGTTAAATAAAAAAATCACCAATTTTTTTTACCGTGTGTCATTTTTTTCCAGTGTAGTCCGTATCCATACCTACAACTTTGCCGAAGACACCAAATCGATCAAAAAATTCCTTCAAAAGATATAGATTTTCGAATTTTCACACATCATTTTTGTATGGAAATTGGTATGATACCAAATTTTGCTCTTGCATAATCCTTAAAACAAAAAGGTATGATTACACATTTCCCTCGTTATTTACCCATGCTCGGGATGGTCCGATTTTCAATGTTAAAATTTCCGATCATTTCGAAAAAAAAATTTTAAATCAAGACTATCATTTCTGAAAAAAAAAATAATAATCTTTGGCCCCCACCCTTCTTTTTTTGACACTACCTCAAAGTTATGCCTATTTTGCAAATAATAGTGATAACTGCGATGTTATGTTATGCTGATTTAAACAAACAAATTTATGGAAAGAAAAGTTCAAAAGAATTATTTTTGAATATTTTCTAAGGAATTTAAACATCGGTAAAAAAAATAATTGGCAATTAAAATCAAAAGAGCTAAAAAACTAAAAATCAAGCATTATTCATTTATTAACACATTCATAAAATAGTTTAAAAAAAAAGAATTATTAAAAAATTATAAAATTTATACTGTTTGAAAAACCAATATCCCAGTGAATTAACCAAGTAAATATCGATACATTTAGGACAAAATAAAAAAAAAGTTTCAGAACTAACGCAAGCATACCGTGCCCAACGCTCCTTCCTTCAAATCAGCAGCAGCGTGTGTATTCGATCGGAAATGCGTTCAAAATTCATACTAACGCTATCGCGAGTATCGACGCGTTATACATCATCATATGCGGGTTACCCTTTTTGCGTGCTGTTTTCCAGCCCCCTGTCGAAGTTCATAAATTAAATATTTACAATTTCGTGTGCGAATGTCGGCAAATTCGTTACGTGCTTCGGTGGTTTAATATTTTATGTTCGATTTATTTCCTTCGTTCTCTCACTGCAGCACGTTTCCAAATCAGTTGACAGGATCAATCGCTACTCGCTACTGGGCTGGGCTGGTTACTGGAAAATGCTGCTTGTCCGTTCATGCGTCAATAATGAGCGGGAAATGTTTGCCAACTCTGCAGATTTTTGTCAACTGGTGTGTGGTGAAATATGGAAAATCGATAGCTGGGAATTTACCTTTTGAAATCATTTTACATTTGTAAATGCTCCAAAGCATTTTTGCCTAAATATCTAAAAATAGTTCCCTCATCCAGAGGCGTAGCCTCCAATTAAACCTCCCAGTAAGCCGGCAATTTCAAACCAGCTTACGAGAAAGTCCTTCTTCTTGTACATCCTGGCTGCAACACTTTTGCTCAATCAGCAAAAGTGCCCTCCTGGGCAGCCGAGAGTTGAGGGAAGGCCAAAAATGGCCACAAGACCGAATCGATACACACACACACACACACCGAACGATTCGATTTCAATTTAGGCTGGTCTTCTCCCCCCACCTTGCCACCCACCGGGAAGACTGGTCTAAATGGTCAGTTTTTCCGCCTTCTCAAACCAGGCAAGCCAGAAGGTTGTTGTTTCACTGATGGTGTCCTAATGGGCTGGAGAAGCTTTTCCGCACTCGATATATGGTCGCTATCAAGTTGAATGTGCCGGCGGGCACTTAACCGTTTTGAAGGGAGAGGCCGTTTAAGGGGTATGATTGCTTTGGTGGGTAAGATTTGAGTAGTTGCTAAAGTTTGGATTGATTGATTCCGATAGGCAGTTTTTTTAGAGTGCCACTCATCACCATCGCTATTGCATAAATTTCTTAAAGTGACTGTTTCTCACTCTTCTCAGCATGACATAAACTCATAAACACTGAAATAAAAAAAAGTACCAAATTCCTAAATTCTAGGAATTTTGCCTACTTTCCTTATTAAGTAATCCACAAAACCCGATTACTAAATAAGGAAAAGAGGCAAAACTCCTAGAATTTGGGAATTTGAAACTTTTGTTTTATTTCAGTGAGCTTTCATAAAAGTTCATTATTGTATGAAATTAAATTGTTAAACAATTACATAATTTTCCTCAAAAAAGTAGTTATTAAAAGTTGACTTTCTTAAATAGAGTCAATTGCAGTTAAGCCAAAATAACCAATAATATTGTCGTTTTACAACGTTTTTTATTTTGTGATAAGAAATACCTTTTCAATTAGTTCAAAAGCAAACGGCTTTTTTTTTCAACGATATTCATTTTAAGAACGTTCAATTTGTCTGGGTTTTGATTTTCCTTAAAAACTGAAAAAAACTTATACAAAAACCTCCTCTGGTATGCAGATGTGTTACCAGAGACATGAGGTCGAATAGACGAAAGGTCGAATGCCAAAAGTTCGAATGGACAAAAGTTCGAATGTAGAAAAAGCGAAACAAATTTAAGGAAATATTTTTGTATTTTTTCTAACTTTAAGCATGTGCAGAAATAGTCAGTCAATTCTTTCAATAATAAGCAGTATTTTTTATATTAATTCTGTACGAAATCGGCCGAATTCTGCATTTTTTGTATGTTTTGATTTGGTTCAAACTTTTAGGTGGCATTTTTTATGATCTAAAAAGCCATTTTGTAGCATTGGTACACCCATAAAATTTTGGCAGCTAAGCAAATTTCTACGAAATCGATCTTTTTTCTTTAATTTTAATTTTTGTATTTTTTAATCCAGCTAAAACTTTTTTGGTGCCTTCGGTATTCCCAAAGAAGCCATTTTGCAACATTAGTTCGTCGTTTAGTTTGTCACTAAAAACTTGATTTGCCAAAATACACTATTTTTTATTTTTTTATATGTTTTACGGGACATCAAATGCCATATTTCCAGAAATTTCTGGGATAGGCAAAAAATCTCGGACCGAGTTATTAATTTTTTTTGAAATGATAAAATATGAAACATTCGTGAAATTTTCTGATCTATTCGAAAAAAAAATTAAATCAAGACTAACATTTCAAAAGGGCCAAACATTCAATATTACGCCCATTTGAAATGTTAGTCTTGATTTAAAATTTTTGAAAATATTTTTTTCGAAAAGATCGAAACATTTCACGAATGTTTCATATTTTAACATTGAAAATCGGACCATTAGTTGCTGAGATATCGACATTAGAAAATAATGGGTTGTTTGGGTGAGATTAAGGGTCGTACCAACAAAGTTCAGAAAAGCAAAATATAGAAAATTTTCTCAGCTTTTCAAAAATATTTTTTTCGAGAGTGATACATCGAAAAATGAGGTTGAAAAACTTTTGCGACCAATATTTCGATTTTTTCACAAAATCAGTATTGATTCAAAAATTTATAACTCGCTCAAAGATGTTTTGCCCATTGGCACCCATGGCATTTGATGCCCCTTAAAACATATCAGAAAATAAAAAAAAAATAAAAATAGTGTTTTTTTTTGCACATCAAGTTTTAGAAACAAAAAGTGAAATTAAAAATCACCAAAAAAATTTACCGTGTATCATACTTTTTCAGTGAAGTCCTTATCCATATCTACAACTTTGCCGAAGACTCAGAGGATTGCTCAGCTGTCTTTACAAAAAAAAACCTAAATAATCGAAAATCTTTTGAAGGAATTTTCTGATCGATTTGGTGTCTTCGGCAAAGTTGTAGGTAATAATTAGGACTACTCAGAAAAAAATTGGTACACGAAAAAAAATGGGCGATTTTTAATTAAATTTTTTCACAAAAAAAATCATTTCCTCAAAATCCATATTTTTATATTATGTTTTAGCGGACAAAAATCGCATATTTTGAGCCATATAAAAGTATAGACAAAATTTAGCCGCAGAGTTACGACTTTAAAAAATATATATTTCTTTTCGAAATTTCTTTTTGTCTTCAGTTTTTATTCTATAATCATAGTTGCAATCGAATAGTTCTTTACGGATTTTTTAATATTGAACACCATTTTCAAGATGTAGCGACCTAAAGTTTAATTTGAACTGGAAAATATCGGTTTTTCGATGTTGAAAAATAGTGCCAATGATTGTCCTTTTTTAATTTTTTTTTTGCTTCTTGCAACGTCTTTGGCTATTTTCTCAAAAAACATAAATTGTGACACAACTTTCAAATTTTACTTTCAAACATAAAAATTTAATAATTTCGTTCAAGTGACGTGTTTTTCTTTGTTTCGGTGTATTTTTTTAGGAAGCCTGTCCAATTCCCTACAATTATATCTGTGACCACTTTTTGATAAAATGCAATGGCTTGGAGATACAGCAATATTCAAATTGCGATTTAAAAAATTATTTAAATAACTTTCGCCCTTCTCAAACGTCATTCTCGAGTGCAACTGGCTCCATATACACACAAATTTATTTCATTTTTTCCAAAATGAGCAGTTCTTTAAAAAAAAGTCGCAATTCTAAAATACTTTGTGGGAATTTTCATTCTTTATAAACAAACTATTTTTGCTATATTTTGTGATTTTTATTTTCAATAGCTCAAAAGAAGTTCAATAAACAAGTATCCATCAACATTTTGCAAAATAATTTGTTTTATAAAATTTGAGCATTATATTAGCATCTGAGAATTTCCCCTAAATTTATCAATTTTCGATGAATATTTATTTGCTACTTACTGAACCAAGTAAAAGTTAAAAAAACGTTTTTTTTAAGTTAACCATTAAAATCATAAAGCGATAAAAATCTGAAGATGTCTAAGAATTTTCATTGAAATTAAAAACTTTGAAAGGCAAGAACATAAGGGCCATAAACATGTACATAAAGATCATAGAATACATTTTTTTTCATATCACAATTGGTAGATTGTTTTGACTTTTTGCTTTTTCAATTTGATGAATAATTTTAGTAATTTGACGATCAGAGATTATGCTTGATAAAAAAGTTTTGAAAAAAAAGAGTATGAACACAAAAATGTATTCAGTTAAAAAAAAATCAGAGATTATTTATTTTATATTGAAACAAACTCAATAAGCAAGCAACTTGTTTTGAATGCATTGCATTGTTTTTAACGTACCTATTGTTAAGAAAAATATACTAAACAAAATAATGCTTGAAAATTTTGAAGATTTAGAATATTTCGATTTTGTCAAAATCTGTTCAAGCTCTCTAGGGACCATCCATAAACCACGTGGACACTTTTTTGGGAATCTCAACCCCCCCCCCCCCCCTTCGTGGACAACTGTCCATACAAAAAAATCTTTTGTATGGAGCGTGGACAATCGCTTACCCCTAAAGTGTCCACGTGGTTTATGAATGGTCCCCTATTAAAATTCAGCCCTACACCAACAAATCGTCCCTTTCATCCCACGCGATTCACCTTGTTAGCAGTGATGTAAGCCCCGCCAACATGTTTGGCCATGTTTTAAGGGTAGCCCACCACATCTCAGGGCGCCGTTCGGTCGGCTTTTCCACAAATTCCATAGAATAGACTTGTGTCACCATCACAGCGCAACGCTTCCACCCGAAAGGCACAAAGGAAATTCACGCGCACACACACACGCACACGCTCTACCTGTTTTGCACAAACACAAACGCGAACATGCTCGCTCAGGATCCAACAAACAACGTCCCACCGGATAATGCCTCCTCGGCAAAATTCGCTTGAATGAAACTGATGAATGAACGCGCAAGCGGGATATTCGAGGCGAGTTCGCCATGATGATGATCCCCCGGGGGGGGGCGAGATTCTGCCCGAAAGTGCGGCCAAGCCGAAGAAGAGTCCGCGTGTGTCCCCTCATGCGTGGGTGGGTCCGGATCTTTGGGGGCTCCGTTTTCAGATGAAAGGCCGCGTGTCCTTAAGCTTGTTGCTCGATGGTCGCTCAAGCGGAAAGCGACAATATCTTGGAATTTTCCACTCGGAACATGTCTTGAGCAGGTAAGACGATGTTTTTTGTTCGTTCTCAAGTTTAGAAATAAATCCTGTTAAGTAACGACCTTTCATGTTTTAGTACTGCTTAAAAGCTATAATTAGTACAACCACCGTAATTAGTTCGTCAAAGCTGGCTGCTGACCTTCAGCGTTACTGGTTTGTTAACTGCTTGGTTAAGGGATGATTCGAAAGGTCAACCGGCATGGAAGGAACCCAATTACGGTTCAAGTGCCCTTGAGGGTACCCTGGCTGAGGAATGGCCAGTAACATGGTCCGGTATATGGACGAGAGGGCTTATCCTTTTTGCAGGCCAGGAAGAATCTGCCGGTATGGAGTACTCGCCGTTGGTCATCGGCTGCAGTGGAGCGATAGAAGAGAGCAGTTCCAGGATAAGCTTATGATGTGCAGAATAAAGGAACCGGTAATCGGCTTTGGTGCAGAAAACTGATTTTAATACGAAATGAGATTAATTGTAACGCGATACTGGAGAACAATGGTGGAGGAAAATTCTTTATGGTTTAATAATAAAATAGTATTTTACTTTTCTTTTCTTGTTCTGTGTGATAAAACTACACAGTTTAAATTTTTGCGATCTGTTTAGGCCATTTCATATTTTATTTCAAGCTTTCGTTTCCCCCCCTTGACCCCCCAAAATCAAAACCCCAAAAAACAAGGGTCAAAAAAATAATTACATCTGAAATTAAAATTTGTCCCTGATCACGAATCCAAGGTCCGTTTATTTATATCTTTTTCAACTTTTCAGCACCCATTTCAGTGCTGAAAAGTAGAACTTTTTAGCATTTATTTTGAAAAGTGTTGCTATTCGATTCTGTTATTTTTGGTGCAGAAAAGTAGGCTTTTTCGTCGTTCAAGAATGACAGGAAAAGTAAGTAGTTTCACGACGGAATTGCAAAAATACATATTTTTCAATAATTTGCAGCCTGAAAAAGTGATGAGTTGGAAATTTGGTATCAATGGGGCTTTTATGTGAGATGGCCTTCTCAAAATTCCGAAAAAACGCATTTTTCATCAAATAAACAAGATTAGGGACAGAGACTAAAGTTAGCCCTTAGGACAAAGTATCACCCAAATCGAAGAGGGGTCGGGGCAACTGCTGTGTGAGTTGGCAGAGAATTACGCAAATCAAAAATACAAAAATACTAAAATTCTTAAATACTAAAATACTAAAATACTAAAATACTAAAATACTAAAATACAGTAAAACCTCTTTTTACGCGGTGGCGTTACGCTTTTTATTTCGTTGATTTCTCTTAAACCATACAATATTTTTGCATGCTTCAAAAAACGTTTTTCACTGTACTAAAATACTAAAATACTAAAATACTAAAATACTGAAATACTAAAATACTAAAATACTAAAATACTAAAATACTAAAAAACTAAAATACTAAAATACTAAAATACTAAAATACTAAAATACTAAAATACTAAAATACTAAAATACTAAAATACTAAAATACTAAAATACTAAAATGCTAAAGATACTAAAATATTCAAATGCTAAAATACTAAAATACTAAAATGCTAAAAACTAAAATACTAAAATACTAAAATGCTAAAATGCTAAAATGCTAAAATACTAAAATGCTAAAATGCTAAAATACTAAAATACTAAAATACTAAAATACTAAAATACTAAAATACTAAAATACTAAATACTAAAATATAATACAAAATACTAAATACTAAAATACTAAAATACTAAAATACTAAAATACTAAAATACTAAAATGCTAAAATACTAAAATACTAAAATACTAAAATACTAAAATACTAAATGCTAAAATACTAAAATACTAAAATACTAAAATACTAAAATACTAAGATGCTAAAATACTAAAATGCTAAAATACTAAAATATGCTAAAATGCTAAATGCTAAAGATGCTAAATGCTAAAATGCTAAAATACTAAAGATGCTAAAATGCTAAAATGCTAAAATACTAAAATACTAAAATGCTAAAATACTAAAATGCTAAAATACTAAAAATACTAAAATACTAAAATACTAAAATACTAAAATACTAAAATACTAAAATACTAAAATACTAAAATACTAAAATACTAAAATACTAAAATACTAAAATACTAAAATACTAAAATACTAAAATACTAAAATACTAAAATACTAAAATACTAAAATACTAAAATACTAAAATACTAAAATACTAAAATACTAAAATACTAAAATACTAAAATACCAAAATATTAAAATACAAAAATAAAATATACAAATAAAAGATGAAGAAAAAAATCAATGTGCTTAATAACGCTCAAAATTGGACTAGTGGTTCTTTGGCCGAAATTATAGGACCCGTTTTTTTTTGTTTGGCCGTTAGGGTGACCAACGCCGTGTTAGGGTGGTCCAAAAATGAAAATTTTCTTCGATTTTCACAAAACCCACATTTTTCAAGAAAAAATCATAACTTTGCTCCATTTCAACCGATTTTAGCTGTCTTGGAAGCAAACTAAAGGTGATTAGTTGGTCATTCAAGGAAAATAGTTAAGTGACCAGTTCTTAGCGAAGCTACAGCAAAATGTCACATTTTTCAATTTTCAATTTGATTTTTTATATGAAAGATTTCATTTTTATTATGATTCAATAATTGAAATGTGATTTAAATGCGTTTTCTTACCTCAAAAGCTAAAAATATTGACCAAATATGGTCTGCAAGCCATTGAATGGGAGAGGAGTTTTTTCATAAATCTGCTTCTTTCGTTGTCCCGTCACGAAAGGAAATGGCTGGCAAAAACTCAAATTTCAACCGATTCGTTCAGTTCAAGGAGCAAAAGATTCGTTTTTTAATTTGTGATAATGTGTAGAAGAGCAAAAGTTTTTAAAAATCAAACTGGCAAAACTGTAGCGATTTTTGTAGTGTGCCTTTTAAAAGTTCAGTTTTACGATGTTGTCCCGTCACGCTACATTTTTATTTCAGGGGAAGCACAGGTAGTATATGGTTCATTCTGCATGATATTTCTTTGTAGGAAAATCAATTATCTTTCCAAATATGTAATAACATTGGGGGGGTTTCTTCTTTTATTTTGCCACTACAGCCAAAACGCTGAAAAAAACTTAGGATTTTTTTGAAAAGGAGCCGAAGAATCGGTCAAGTTAGTTTAATCCGATAAAAATATTTTCAGACAGAGGCTCTTTGGTTTAGACACCGTCAAAACGGCATTTGAAGTTTTCAAATTGAAATGGAGCATAGTTCATTACTTTGCTTTTTTGAAAAATGTGGTTTTTGCGAAAATTGACGAAGAACCCCAATTCCAATTTTGAGCCAAATCGAATCACTTTTATTTTTTCATTAACTTTCATATGGAACTGCTGGATACAAAATAAAAGATTTTATATCCTCCAGGAAATAGTTTGAAATCAATTGATGGTCATACATTGAAAGCAAACAACAAAATAAACGTGGAAGTTGACTGAACAAATCCAGCAATATTTCCTATACCTAGCAAATAATGGTGCGTGATTTTTTATTTATTCAACAGTTTTTTTTTTGCAACGATTATTCTAACACGCACATCAAACTAGCCGAACAATCTCTTCAATTTCAACCCTCTCCATTCCGAGTACGATTTGCGTCCCTAGAGGTGCATATTTTTTCAGGAGCTCACAAAACCGAAACAGTAGAAAATGTTTAAATTATTTATAAAAATGTGAACAGATTTTCGTAAAAAAAAAATGGTGTCTAATATTACATAGTTCTTTGAGTAAAATCACTTTTCAACAAAAAAAGAAACAATAACAATAAAAAACAACACTTTTTCTACTGTGAAATGAATACATTAGACAGCTTCAGCAGCATCATTTGAGCAGCACGAGAAAATCGATGTTAATGAGCTCCGCGCGAAGAGAAGCTTTTCGAGGGGTAGTTAATATTTGAAATGGATTCCTGGAGCAGGGACTCTTCTCCACGCGCTCATCTTAATGGTCCACACAAAGTCACTGCCAGCTGCTAATTTATATCCCCAATTTTCCCATTAAATCTCACGCGTCGAACAAGTCGAGCTGTCACGGCATGAGATGTGTGGCTGTTCTGTGGAATTTATTAGCAAATTTATGGAATCACTGTAAGGGGAATCGTTATCTCTTATTCGATATGAAGAACTTCAAAGAAACTAAGAATCTAACAACAGTCCTTTTCAGAAAGAATAAGCAACTATCTAATTATGACAAGTTGAATTCCATCTCAAAGTGGGAGAAACCCTCGTAACAATTAAACATTACACGGGGAAAAAAATCTCACCTTCATCTTTACGACACAAATTTGTTAACAAATTGCATTCTCTTATTTTTTTTGTCGTCCTCACTTTTCGTTTACGACAAAAGTGTTGTACTCTTTATTGTGTTATGCACCTCCCCCTGTTTGTTCTTCTAGGAAGTGAAACCTCGTCAGAGCAGTCGAGACGAGAAGCCAACCATAAAACTGATTAATGTCGTAAATGTGACGGGTGACGATGAGTAATTTGGTGAACTCACTGTTTTTTTTCCCCTTCTCATGGTAAATAAATTGCGAAGCGAATGGGTTGGAAATGGGATGAGAAAAAGACTGTGTCAGAAGAACTTTGACGTTCGATGGCAATACTTTGACGAGTTAGATGTTTTAAAAATTTCGGAAAGTGTGTTCAATTGTGAAAAAAATCATTGTGTTTTTTCATTAATTCAAATTTAAATAAAATTAATGTAAAAATACCTTCGTTTGCACGCTAAGGGAAACCTTTTTTCACGCTAGCATCAAATCGCAAAAAGAGGAAGTTCGTAAAAACTTGGCCGGGTGTGTGCTGTGAATAGAAGTTTGTCGACTTTGATGCCCTCCAAAAAGGACGATGATGTCCTGGCTTCGCCCTCAAGAAGGAGAGCGGGTTTGATCGACTTTTAATTCCACCCCGCGTCGTCGACGACGAGTGAGAATGCCTTCCGCGATGATGATACTTTTTTCAGTTAGGCACAGTAAAAATGAGTTGAAAATTTGGAAAACAAATATTTTAAGCGAACTTGTTTTTTAAACCATATTAAAAACCATTTCTGTAGATTTAAAAAATAAAAATACAATTTAAATTTCTAATTTGATTTTCTATTCATTCTTCAAACTTTTGAGGTGCCTCCTAAGGAAACGGAAGTGAAAGGTGTGCCAGCGATTTTTGATGGCAGCTTTTTATCTGGGCTGACTTTCCTTCTTTCCCTCGCTTGGCAAGTTTAAGTATATTCGCAATACCTTGTGAACGCCTTTCAAGCTCGTCATTTTTCATGGCACTTTTATGCTCGCTCGCTCACTCGATGTTTGCGCGTAACTTTGCAATTTTTCACCTAAACTTTGGCCACAACTTTGGCAAGGCAAATTGATCAATTTGGAAGTTGTGAAAGTTGAGCCGTGTCAATATTGAGCAATATTAATGACGCTGCAAATCATCTGATCAGGTGCCAAAACCTTGCGCAAAATTGGGCATGCTCTTGGCGTGATACTAAATTTTATGATTTGAGCAATTTGTTGCATTTTTTGAAATTATTTTAAAAAAATCATAAGAATAAGAACATGCAGCTGCACCCCCAAGATAGCTCAAGCTCAGCAAAGTAGTTTCATTCTATTTTCTCACGAAAAACCAAGGTTAAAAAAAATCAAATATCACATTACAGGCGAACATTGCTCTGGGACTCTGCTTTTGGAGTGAGTTCATGGTTCAGGTTCAGCAGAAGTAGTGTGGGCTGCGCGAGAAGCAATCTTGATCACACATACACCAACACAGACAGGCACACACATACACGTGGGCACACAAAAGTGCAGATCCACCTCCCGGGAGCAAATCAACATTATCATCATCGTCAACGTTTTCCACAAGTGGGTAGCAGTGGAATATTTTCTTGCTTTGGTTTTTAACTGTAAGAGATCCGTGGGAAGTTTGGTCACATTTTATTTGAAAACTTCAGAGATTTCAATAAATAAAGGTACATAAAATTGTACCTATTACAAACATAGTCACTATGGACAAAAAAAAACTTCTCAAATATCTCTTTTTTTATTTCCTGCAAAACAGATTTAAATGCAGTATAGTGAAACAGTTTCTAGCGAACTTGTTGTTGATTTTAATTTCAAATAACACAATAATATCAAAAGTTGCACTTTTTAGAACTTAGACTTTGCCGTATATGAAATTGAAATCTTTGAATCTTTATGAATTGTCTTGCATCAAAATTGACGAAGCATATTTTAAAATAATTTTCATAGTTATTAAATCTAAAATAAGATTTCTTTAAACTAACCAAAAATGAGTCAAACGCTACATTTACATCAAGTTATGACCTTTATTTTCATACGAATTTTTTTTAGAGATTTTGATTTCTTTTTGAATTTTGGAATCAAAAATTCAAAGCAGGCTGGAAAAAACAGATTTTTTTTGTAGCTGTGATCAATTTTGTTATATTTTTTTTAAATTGGAAAAAATATTTTTTATTTTTAAACTTTGGGTTTTGACCTTTTTTCTTGAAACATAAATAACTTATCATTAAATATATTAAATTTCAGTCATTTTGAGCATTTTGAACTTTTTGCCTTCCTCACCTCACTGAGGCAAGGCTATAAAATCACTCGAAAAATGAACTTCTTAAATACGACTCCTAGATATACCTTCACGTATACCTATCGACTCAGAATCAAATTCTGAACAAATGTCTGTGGGGATGTGTGTAGACATGATTTTTTTCCACACGATTATCTCAGAACTGGCTGAACCGATTTTGGCCGGATCCGCCTTATTCTGTTCGTTTTGAGGTCCCCTAAGACCCTATTAAATTTTATTCTGTTTAGTGAAGTACTTTTAAAGTTATGCCAAGAAAAAGTTTTTTTGTAGCTACAAAAAAGGGTGATTTTTGCATAACCTCAAAGGCCGGATCTTTTTGCTTACGCGCGAGAGTTGGGCAGCATGCGTAGGGATTTTGGTACGACCATGCGGGGGATTGATTGGCAGCCACGCCCCCTTGCATGCGTATCGCCCGGTTGCCACTTTGCTTAAGCAGTATCTGCGTCTCTTCTGGAAAAAATCTGTATCTGCTTCATCATTTTGTCTCGACAAAGATTTACACGAACTTTTTACTGAAATATATAACTCATGAGACTTTTCTCCTTTATTTTGGAGAGTTGGTAAAAAAAGAATTGAAAATTGCTGTTCAAGTAAAATCAATATATTATAAAAAAATAAATGAAAAAAAAATTAAAAAAAATCCTAAATTAATTTGTAAATACAACCTAAAATACAACATGAATGCGAGGAAGGCACCAACCACCATATGGTGGATTAAGTAACGTTTTTAAAATAAGGTTTTACTAATTTTACAATGAATTAGAGTCAGATAAATGAAAAGAAAATATATTCGCATGACTTCAAATATTTAAAAAAAAATGTATAGAACATTTCTGATATGATCATCTTATTGTTTGAGAAAAAGAAATCAAACTTGACGCCAATCACATTTGAACAACAACATTAAGTAAAATCAGTAACCTTTTCCAATTCAAATGAAAAAATGGTTAGGTTTTCAATATTATATTCTCAGAAAGACTTTTTTTAAAGATCCAAACATTTGAGTGAAGCGCCTAAAATTTACAAATTATGTTTAAATATTTTCAAAAGTCGAGGGACTTAAACTTTAAAAAATATTTACAACGGCCTTAGTATTTCAACTAAAAAATTAATTAAATTACTAGCTTTTTAATAAGCAAACATCCTATTTTTATTTATTTGAAAAATCTCAAATGATGTTGATGATTTTTATATTATGGTGACTTTGAATCTCAAATTGATACACATCACACAAATCACATTTTTTCACGAAAAAAAACAAAAATAAAGCGATTTTTTAATATCTAATTATTTGAATTGAAAGAAATGTTTGCTGATTGAAGGTTTTTTTGATAAATAATGTATGTTTTTACCTTTAAATTTATTTTAAAGAATTTCCTATATCCTATCAATTAATTGTTCAGATTTAGTTAAGTTTTGTTCCTAATATGTTTTTTATTTGCAATTTGATGTCTAAATAATTGAAGTTAATTTAATACCTTCATTTGAAGATTTTGTCCTTTTAAGAAGACGAGTAGTCAAACAATACCTATTTCAATTTGAATAATAAGATTTGCCTTCCTCACTGAGGTAAGGCTATAATCCTGCTCTAAAAATGAACTTTGTATAAAAACGTCGTAGACCCACCTTCATGTATACATATCGACTCAGAATCGAAAACTGAACAAATGTCTGTGTGTATGTGTGTGTGTGTGTATGTGTGTGTGTATGTGTGTGTGTATGTGTGTGTGTATGTGTGTGTGTGTATGTATGTATGTGACCAACAAACTAGCTCATGTTTCTCGGCACTGGCTGAACCGATTTGACTCGAACTTGTTGCATTCGACTTGGTTTAGGGTCCCATAGATCGAGTTTTATACAGATTGAAGTTTCGATAAGTAGTTCAAAAGTTATGTATAAAAATGTGTTTTCACATATATCCGGATCTCACTTAAATGTATGTAAACTATGTCTGAATCCACTTCCGACCCATCGTTGGTTAGGTTATCTAAAGACCTTTCCAGCGAGTCCAAAACATTGAAGATCTGGCAACCCTGTCTCGAGATATGGCCTCTTAAGTGATATTGATGTACTTTTTGGAAGCCGAATCTCACTTAAATGTAAGTAAACTATGTCCGGATCCACTATCCGACCCATCGTTGGTTAGGTTATCAAAAGACCTTTCCATCGAGTCCACAACATTGAAGATCTGGCAACCCTGTCTCGAGATATGGCCACTTAAGTGATATTGATGTACTTTTTGGAAGCCGGATCTCACTTAAATGTATGTAAACTATGTCCGGATCCACTATCAAACCCATCATTGGTTAGGTAATTGAAAGGCCTTTCCAATGAGTCCAAAACATTGAAGATCTGGCAACCCTGTCTCGAGATATGGCCACTTAAGTGATATTTATGTTCTTTTTAGAAGCAGGATCTCACTTAAATGTATGTAAACTATGTCCGGATCCACTATCCGACACATCGTTGGTTAGGTTATCAAAAGACCTTTCCAACGAGTCCAAAACATTGAAGATCTGGCAACCCTGTCTCGAGATATGGCCACTTAAGTGATATTGATGTACTTTTTGGAAGCCGGATCTCACTTAAATGTATGTAAACTATGTCCGGATCCACTATCCGACCCATCGTTGGTTAGGTTATCAAAAGACCTTTCCATCGAGTCCAAAACATTGAAGATCTGGCAACCCTGTCTCGAGATATGGCCACTTAAGTGATATTGATGTACTTTTTGGAAGCCGGATCTCACTTAAATGTATGTAAACTATGTCCGGATCCACTATCCGACCCATCGTTGATTAGGTTATCAAAAGACCTTTCCATCGAGTCCACAACATTGAAGATCTGGCAACCCTGTCTTGAGATATGGCCTCTTAAGTGATATTGATGTACTTTTTGGAAGCCGAATCTCACTTAAATGTATGTAAACTATGTCCGGATCCACTATCCGACACATCGTTGATTAGGTTATCAAAAGACCTTTCCAACGAGTCCAAAACATTGAAGATCTGGCAACCCTGTCTCGAGATATGGCCACTTAAGTGATATTTATGTTCTTTTTAATCCAAATCTAAAAAATAGATGAAATTTGTGTACAGCCATTGATGGTAATAAGTGAGGAAGGCTCCAACCACATAGGTGGATTAAGTTAGTTTTTTTATATAAAAATGCAAGTCTCTTGTTTTGAAAAAAAAAAACGATTCTCTTCTAAAATCTTCCATGAGTACCTGATATGGAGCCATTGACTGGAAGAGAAGGAACACCAACCACCAACTCCTCCAACACACCCACCCCAGCAGGTAAAACCGAACAAGCAAAACTTCAAACGGTACATTTCCAGGCTGACGGTTTTTCTGCAACCTCGGTGTGTCTCCATCGCACCCACCCAGGTGTTCCCCACGTGGGTGAATGTGGCACACTCACACACACACACGCAGAGTTTACAAAAGGTTCTCTGTAAAGGAGGATTCTCGCGGTTCGGTGCACGTTAGAAAATGGAATTTCCCCCCCTCCATGAAGCAAAGGTGATGGTGTTCCGGCACCAGGAAGCGAATCGTTAATCTCCTCTAACCTTAGAGTGGAGCTTCTTGAGAAGAGCCTGCCTGGATCCTCACCGGATTTGTGTTGCCGTGGCTAATCTGGCCAATAATCGTCACTTTTGGGGGAGCATCTTAGAATCAGCTGTTTAGCTCTTTTTGAAATATTTTACCGAACAAATTGGACTCAATTTCCTCTTCTAAGTGGAATGTAATCAAACTTAAACAATCTGCAGCGCTTCATTTGCATACAAGTCCATTACTCCAAAGTTACTTCCGTGGGGGTTGCACGACACACGGTTCCACCAAGAAGTGCTCCAGGCCAAGCATAACATAACCGAAAAAAATGTACTTTCCATCCAGCCTTACCACCCTCAACCTCACACACACAGAAGAGGATCAATGTTCATACGGTATATTGCACTGTCAGTTCTCCTTACGAGGGATGTCATTTTCCATTTCCGTGTAGGTCTCTTCATTTTCCGGGCCTCGACAGCGGCTGCTCGCTCGAACCCTTTTTCCGATGCGCGACATCACTTTCCGATAATAAATTTGATTGATTATTCATAGGTACGGGTTCGGTTGAGAGATGGAGACAAAAAAAAATGTAAATTTTATCGTTCTTGAGTGCGGCATGAGGAATTTCGGGAACCGAAAGTGACACTGGGTTGGTTTTGTTTGTATCTTCAAAGGAATACATAATTTTTCAAGACATTTTGTTTTCCTTGGACATTTAAATTATAAACCATGGGTAATTCTCCGCCAACTCACACAGCAGTTGCCCCGACCCCTCTTCGATTTGCGTGAAATCCTTAACTTTTTTTTCGTAAAATCGCGATAACTCGTGATGTTTATAAGCAAATCCCTCATGTCTATATATCAAAATTTTCGTAATTGTCTGCTCTACAACTTTGTAGAACATTGTTACACTCTAAAAAATAACGCTGCAAAGTCAGAAAAATCACGAAATTTTAAAATGAAAAAAATTGTTCTAAATGAAAAAATGACCCTTCTGAGTCAATGTAGATTTGAAAAGTACATTAAATTTCCCATAATGACATGTTCCAAAAAAATTTACAGTCAAGTAACGGAAAATGGGAGAACTTTTAAAACTTTTTTAGTGTTTTTTTTCGATGAAAAATACGTTTTTTCGGAATTCTGAGTATGCCATCAAATCGGGCGTCTAATTTTACATAAAAGCCCCTTTGACACCAAATTTCTATCTCATCACCGTTTCAGGCTGCAAATTATTGAAAAATACCTCTTTTTCGCATGCTCAAAAATGAAAGGGGTCGTACCGCCCCTCCGTCACGAGATATCAAAAAACGGACCTCAGATTCGTGATCAGGGACAAAAGTTACCCTTTAGGACAAAGTTTCACGCAAATCGAAGAGAGGTCGGGGCAACTTTTCCCGATTTCGTGTGAGTTGGTAGAGAATTACCCATATAAAAATATTAAATAAATCTATTTATAAGAAAAAAATAATATAGTAAATTTCCCGGGAATTCCGAAATTCAAGGGGATGTGTATACATTTTCCTAATTTTTTGGTCAAAAAGTTTTGAAAATTTACAAAAGAATAATGCGAAAACTTAACTTGATTTTATTCATGTCAATCTACTGTTCATATTGAACTTATCAGAAAATATCAAGTTCTTTTCAGGATTATTTCAGATAAAATTTATTTCTGAATCATTCACATCTTGAAATAAATCTTGCTTATTTTTTTGGCAATAAAAATTACAATTATGGAATGAAAATAAACTATTTTATGCTGGTCTGGTTGAGCGTTTTAGCAGAATGCATTATTGTGAATACAAAGAGACAAACAATTATGTTTTTGTAACTTTTTTTATGCGAAATTGATGTTAAATCATTTGAAAATAAGTAAGTACCACCCTCCGGCTAATACACATAAGTTGAGACAAATGCAATTTGAATTGATTTGAGCTGATTACACTTATATTTAATTATATTAAAATTTTGTAGTTTTTAGATTTTTTTGGCCCCCTGATTTTTCGGACCGTTTTTGAATGGGGTAACCAAACAATTTTAAAAAATATTGTGATTTCAAGTAAAAAACCACGAGAAGTTAGATTTGTGAGATGAATTCTATGCTTTTATTCACTTATTTATAAGCTGTAAACAAAAAGACTTGTTCTTTGCCATGAAAAACACAATTTCAGCATGTTTTTTTTTTAACTTTATGGGCCAACGTCATTCCTAAACATATTCCCTCGAACTAGTCACAGAGATAAATTTAAAAGCATTTTTATGGTTGTGGAGCATGTGGATTTTACTTACTGATTTATAATTTGATTAAAAAAATAATACTCCTCAACAAAAAAATACAAATTATATTTTGTGAAAAACAGCATATAAAGTTGGAAGTTTTGTATATTTTTTAATGAAGTTGTATTATTTTTTTTTAAAGCAGTCAAGCCATTAATTGATCCACACACTCATTATGAACATTAAAGTTGCTGTTCTATTCAATTTAGTTGCAAAATATCAATCAGATGCAGGATCAGAACAATTTTCGATAAATTTCCAATTTTCCCGGGAATTCGTGGGATTTCCCGGGAAATTTATTAAAAATTACCCGTTTCCGAGAATTGGACGCTCTATAAGAGACTTAAAAAAGCAAAGTAATCCACTTTAACGACCCCCGGGTCTTTTGTGGTCTCTGTTGCAAGTTTCTGCTCATTTCTAGGCGTCCGAAGATTATGTGTGGTGAGTCACCCAAAACCTCTTTTACGCAAATGGACCGACGTTTTACTTCCCCATCCGATAGAAGGCGTGGTCAGGCAAATCTCGTCTCGAAAAATGCCACCGGGTCCGTCTGGGATTGAACCCAGGCCATACTGGGGTTAAGAGGCTACCACGCTAACCACTAAACCACCGGACCCGGCGTATAAGAGACTTATTTAATTTGAATCACATTGGATTAAAAATTGTGGTTCATTTAAAATCCACAGCAAAGAACAAAAAACATAAATTTCTTTAAAACTACATTTAAATTGCTGCCCTTGATTAGATTGATATATAGATTCCGATCAATTAATAGTATTGAGCTGATTCTCTGATTTTAAACATAGAAAACATAACAAATATAATTAAAACATAGATTTAATGACTGTTCAAAAAAAATCCGGGATCCCTGGAATTCCCTGGATTCCAAAAATATTTTTCCCGTTTCCCTGGAAATTCAAAACCCGGGCAAATTGGACACCCTAGTTTGTGTCAATTTCGAACATTCTAGAACAAAGCTAATTTGTTTACCCACATGCTGACGAGATACAGGCTGGGGATCAAGTGTCCCCGGGGATAAAGTCTCCCCACTTTCCCCTAAATTTAAACTTATATCAATCGATTTAATAAAAAAATTCTGAATGAGTCATAAAAAATTGAAGCATTATTTTCTCACAAGGAATTTAAACATATGTTTGTTTTTTGCTCCAAATCTTTTATCAATAAAATCAAAATATTTTTTTTCTTGGCTCGAAACTAAACAGCTATTTAAAAACAAATAGAGCAATTAAAAAACATTATAGTTTCCTCATATTTGAACACTCCAACGTTGAGATTCTTCAAAACCGCAAACGAGGAAAAATAGGGCAAACTATACTTTGACACCGCCATCATCGTCTCTCGCACGCACTAAAGATTTAATCTGCATAAGGAGCAGCGGAGAGCTGCGGAAAAAAAATGCACTTAATTTTCTCTCCATTTCATGGCTCTTATCAACCGAGGCACCACCACCGCCTGTTGGACGTCTGCCCGTCCTGCCCAGACCAAACCAAACAAGGGTGGGGTCATTTGCTCGGATATGTCACTCCTGTGACGATGTAGGGGAAAGTGGTAAATTTTTGTAGAGCCGAATTTATGAAATTTTGTTTTGAAAACTTTTTAATTTTCTTTAATTTTTGGCATTGAAGATTTTTTTCGTCTTAGCCGAAATTTGCCCCCTCTCCCCTACAAGAGAGGCCATTTCCTAGAACTCGAACTCGGTCTCGTTACGGCCCGGACGCAACGCAATTTTCACTCTCTGTTGGCGAGTGTTGTCGCAAAGCACCAGCAGCAGCAGAAGAAAATGTGCGGAAAATATTAATGGAAATTGAAATTAGATTTATCATCATGATTTTTCTTATATTCCTCAGCGCCGTCACCGTCTTGGTGTGAGTGTGTCCACTAGTAGCGCGTGTGTTGGTTTGCAGAAATAAGAAGAAAATAAATTGCGCCACCAAGAGTCCAATTTATTCTATTTGAAAACTCACGGAACCATGAAGGAAGAGCCAAGAGCCGCAAGGTGGGAATTAGCACTTCAAGTGGGAAAATTTTATTTTCCCTTGAATTGGAGATTAACTTTGGAGGACACTTTATTAACAGCTTGTAGGGTATTTAAATTTAGGAGGTAAATCGTTTAAATTTTGTGTTGGGGTCGTGCATAAACCACGTGGCCTACAGATTTCAAATTTGAAAAGTGTTTGAGCTTTTTCAACCTCAATATCACCTCAGATATAGCTCCCAGTTCATTCCGAACAATGTCAGCGACGATGATCTCATCCCCTGGGTGTTCTCCGAAGGAAGAAAAAGATGAGTCGGGGCTCGACTGTCCCTTTCGCTCAAATCCGATGCCGCAGATTTTGGAGATTTTTCCGAGAAGGACATACGGCGCAAAGTACGCAGAGCACACGCGCGCGTCCTCAGAAACGCTGACAGTTCAATGCGATATGTCAATCAAGATTGAAGAAGACACAACAATTTGTACGCATGACGAACAAAGCGCTGCTCGATGGGGCAGATTTTGACGACGGGCATATGACCTTACCAAATGATAGCAAATTCAATGGGTTTAAGAATATTGCCGATATGCCTTAAGTCCATAAATTCGTCAAAGCATGACATGGATTTAACAAAGATATCAAAAAAGCTTTAGGTTTTTCGTTTTCTCTCTCTGAAAATTAATCTGAAAAACTGACACACCAAAATTCAAACAAATAAAACCGAATTCAATTGCGAAATTTCGCATTGTTTGGGGACCTTCAATTCAACCACAGTAAAACAGTAAAATCAATTAGAAAATTTCACTTCTGCCCAGCGAAAGTCCTGTCCAACAGTAACAAAAAAAAACTTTCAAATCGCCATCAGGCCATTGCGCAGAGAGATGGAACCCCCCGCACCGTCGTTCCGTCGAAAGCGGATGAAAGCGCCACTGAAGCGGAATTAATTTAAACTTTTCATTTGATTTTACCTTCCCTTTTGGAATACCCCCCCTCTCCCTTACTTCTACCAAACATTTGAATTTTCCAAAATGCAAAAGCACGACGACGAGGACGAGTTTTCCCTCGCTGCTTTCAGAACAGTCGTAAAAGTATGTTTGTTTAGACGTTTGCCACAGATTTCCACCGGTCGCCAGTGCCTGCGTGTGAGGAAAAAGTCCCAAGGACCGGATCGCCGTCGTCGTGGAGGGTCTAGACCCCATCGTCAGATACTGGCCGCCTTTGAACAGTTCTGATAAAAGGGCACACTGAAAATTTAAATACTGGAATTTCAATATTTTTTTACGAAGTTAAATTTTATTCTTATTTATTAAAGGTTTCTAGATTCCAACTCATCCCTCAACAAATTGATTAAAAACTTTTTAAAGCTTATGTAATAATTAACTTGAAGTTCATCAGTCAATTGATTGTAACTACTTTTAAATTTCAATTAGAGTTTTAAAAAGCATTATTTAATTTTAATCAAATTAACCACTATTTTGCGGATCCCGAGTTACAATACAGCGAAGATCAAAAATCTTTGTTCACTCATTATTCAATCATAATGAAAAGAGATTTAATATTTAATCACTTGTTTTACTATTTACTCAATAGTTTTATATAGTCAAAATTCACCATATGTACTTTATTTTGTACAACTAAAAAAACTAACTACCTATTAAGTATTTTATTGATTTTAGATTTTTTTGTTTTTTTTTTGTTGGTGCAATATGCGCTCCGAAGAAATTATCCACGAAAGTCTGAAATGGATTTTATTTTATCTTTGCCGAAACTGGGCTTCCTTATGACCAAAAAAGGCATCCTCATCTATGTTGGGTTGAAATTCACAAAAATCGCTTTTTGTATATTTTTTTGGAACCGAAAAAATCATTTTTTCGTGTTAATAAAAAACATGAACATATTTATCTCGAAGATACAGTCCAGACTTGATTATCCGAAGGCCTTGGCAAAATTTCACTTCGGATAATCGAAACTTACGATAATCCAATCACGAAAAAAAAATTTTTTTTTGCTGGCTTATTTTTGATTCTTTAGCTTAAGTATGACCCCTGAACTGCTCTAAAGTGATTTAAAAAATTTAAATCCAAGATCAACAATTTAAAAATAACTAAAATTTGATTGCAGAACACGAATTTGATGTTAAAATTAAGAAAATAAAAAATTAGGAAAACTTTTTTTTTTGTTCTTGACTCGATTATCTGAAGTCCCATACAAACCTTCGGAAAATCGAGCTTCGGATAATCGAAACTTTGGATAATCGAAGCTTCGGATGATCGAGTCTGGACTGTATTTTTTTTAATGATGATTGTTTGAATATATTTAAAACGTACTCCAGAAAAATACCAAAAGTCCTTTTTTGAAGTAAAACCAAAATTGCAATCAAAAATAACTTATTAATTCATAAGTTGAAATTTTTCATAACAAAGTTCAAAACATAAATTCTAATAAAAAAAAGTTTGAATCCCACTGGACATGGTGTTCAAATTACAACGAAAAGCAATTGATAGGTTTTTTTTTTAATAATTTAACTATAATTAGTAAAATATTAAAAAATGGATTTTTTGCAATGACAATTGCAATGAATTTCTTAATACGAAGTTAAATGTGTTGCTGAGAAAAGATTTATTTTTTAAATATGCATTTTTTAATTAAAAATTTAAACAACCTTACGTATGAAAAAGTCACACAGAACATGTTTAAGAAATATGAATCATGAAAAAACTTTTTCTACATATTTCGAAAATCAATAACAAATAAATTGAAATCCTACCAATTAACCGATTTACATTAAAAGCTAAATTTTAGATAAAAATTAGAATATCTTTGAATTTTTAAAATGGTGTTTATGTATGTCCATTAGGGTGGTCCAAATCCGAGTAACACTTCAAAAAGAATTAATACACTAATTTTGAATGGAAAATTTCACAAAGATTTCAATTTTTAACGAGAAAAGTTGAGACGGTAGTGGCCGAGCAAATGTCAGTTTTAAAATGAAAGACAATGCCCATTTCTTAAAATACTTCTTCAAATAGCTGAGAGTTATTTTGAACATTGAAAAATTTGAAAACAGTTGCAAGTTTTTTATATCTTGGCAAAGAAATTAAGAATGATTTTTTAAAGGTACTTTTTATTATTTCTCATTAAAAAGTGAAATCTGTGTGAAAATTTCCAATCGAAATTTACGTATTAATCGTTTTTGAAGTGGCCTTAGGCTTTTTGATTATTTTTTATTCGAAAGATTGAACATTTCCAGTTAGATTTCATATTAAAATCAGCTGAGAAATTAAAAATAGTAAGAAAATAGCATTCTTTGCATTGTAACTTTTTGCTTACAAAAAATATATTTGTGAACAATTTTTAGCTATAAGGGTAATTCTCCGCCAACTCACACAGCAGTTGCCCCGACCCCTCTTCGATTTGCGTGAAACTTTGTCCTAAGGGGTAGCTTTTGTCCCTGATCACGAATCCGAGGTCCGTTTTTTGATATCTCGTGACGGAGGGGCGGTACGACCCCTTCCATTTTTGAACATGCGAAAAAAGAGGTGTTTTTCAATAATTTGCAGCCTGAAACGGTGATGAGATAGAAATTTGGTGTCAAAGAGACTTTTATGTAAAATTAGATGCCCGATTTGATGGCGTGTTCAGAATTCCGAAAAAACGTATTTTTCATCGAAAAAACACTAAAAAAGTTTAAAAAATTCTCCCATTTTCCGTTACTCGACTGTAAATTTTTTTGGAACATGTCATTTTATGGGTAATTTAATGTACTTTTCGAATCTACATTGACCCAGAAGGGTCATTTTTTCATTTAGAACAAAATTTTTCATTTTAAAATTTCGTGTTTTTTCTAACTTTGCAGGGTTATTTTTTAGAGTGTAACGATGTTCGACAAAGTTGTAGAGCAGACAATTACAAAAATTTGATATATAGACATAAGAGGTTTGCTTATAAACATCACGAGTTATCGCGATTTTACGAAAAACAAGTTTTGAAAAAGTTGGTCGTCATCGATCATGGCCGTTCATGGTCACCCGCGACAGACACGGACGACGAAACAAAGAGAAACGCAAAAAGTAACTTTTTCAAAACTTTTTTTCGTAAAATCGCGATAACTCGTGATGTTTATAAGCAAATCCCTTATGTCTAAATATCAAAATTTTTGTAATTGTCTGCTCTACAACTTTGTACAACATTGTTACACTCTAAAAAATAACCCTGCAAAGTTAGAAAAAACACGAAATTTTAAAATGAAAATTTTTGTTCTAAATGAAAAAATGACCCTTCTGAGTCAATGTAGATTCGAAAAGTACATTAAATTTCCCATAAAATGACATATTCCAAAAAATTTTACAGTCGAGTAACGGAAAATGGGAGAATTTTAAACTTTTTAGTGTTTTTTCGATGAAAATACGTTTTTCGGAATTCTGAGTACGCCATCAAATCGGGCGTCTAATTTTACATAAAAGTCCCTTTGACACCAAATTTCTATCTCATCACCGTTTCATGCTGCAAATTATTGAAAAACACCTCTTTTTTCGCATGTTCAAAAATGGAAGGGGTCGTACCGCTCCTCCGTCGCGAGATATCAAAAAACGGACCTCGGATTCGTGATCAGGGACAAAAGCTACCCCTTAGGACAAAGTTTCACGCAAATCGAAGAGGGGTCGGGGCAACTTTTTCCGATTTCGTGTGAGTTGGTAGAGAATTACCCATAAGGAATTAATATTTTCAAAAAAAAAAAACAAGCAAAGAACGAAAAAATTTATCGAAAAAAAACTTTTCTATTGTAAGTTTGATTATTTTACTTTAGAAAGCCATGTATGGAATTTTTAAAGAATTTTTTTAAATTCATATTTTTTTTATATTTAGTGGTCCTACTTCAAAAAACATTGTTTGAGTTTTTTGTTAATACATTTTCAATATTTTTTTAAATTTTAGAATTGTTTTAGGGCACATCTATTTTACAAAAACAAAAAAAAAACTTTCTTAATCCACCATTAGGTGGTTAATGCCTTCCTCACATTTATAATGTAATATAATTCCGATATGTATACCTGAAGGTGGGTCTAGGATGTCGAATTAAAAATTTCATTTCAAACCTTTCCTCCGAAAGTGATGAAGTCAAAAAGTTTCTTACTTTTCATTTGCTCAATTGCAGCTTTTTTTAGTCTCCTAAAAGATATCAAGTATAAGGATAATAATTAAAATTGGTTTTCAGGAAAATCACTTCTTTTAAAACAATAATTTAAAAAAACTGTCATTTTTTATAATGTAACTTTTGTAACACTTACAAAGTAAAGTTCTAACTTTGCTGAAGGCACCAATTGGTTCAAGAAGTCCTTTTCCAGAATAATAATTTTCGAATATTCACATGCCATGCTGCAAACAAATTGTAGACTTGCATGGATGAACCAATGATACAATATGCCTAAAAGTTTCTAAGAATATTAAAATTAAATTAAATGAAACGCCATTTTCGTAGAGAACTGCTCAACGACATTTGAACAAAGATTTTTGGTAAGTTTTACAAAAAAAAAATAATTCTTATGGATATCAAAAAAATAAATTTAGTTTTCGGTTCACTTTTTTTCAGTGTCACCAACCTCCGTAACAGAAAAAAAATTCTACCACTCCAACAACGCTCTCCGCAACACACTTGAGCGCTCTGGAGAAAATTCACCTTTTGTCCTCGTGAGCGCCTTCCCTTTCAATTCCGAATCCGGTATGTAAGTGTGCGCTGTAATTGCTTTACTGTTGAGTTGTCAAAACAAGTTTAATTCGAATAAAATGGAAATTTATACAAAAAAAGAAAGAACACTCACACCATCACACAATTTTGGGGGAAAACAATCGAGAAAAAGCCGGCCCTTTTCATGTTACTTTTGTGTTATTTTACTTCTGCTGCTAAATCTCCCAGCCTGGTAACCTGTTGGCCTCCAACGTTTGAATGCCAACTGCCACTTCTAGGAAGATATCAAAGATGAACACTTTCCTGTGTGTATCCAAATTGTTTCCGCTTTTACAGATTTTTTATGATGCTGCAGCTACTGTTGTTTGTTGCATACTTCCAGGAAGCTTTCCTTTGTTCTTCTCCGGAGCGGAGAATCTTCGTCGGACACAAATTTAAACATGACCCCCGTCCTCCAAACCGACAGTCCTAATGATAGAGCATTTCCTGTGGCATCATCTTCTTGTGGGGGGGTGCTTTGCCAGAAGAGTAAAATCTTCCGAAACAGTATCATTAGGAGATGGTTGCTGCAAAACGCATCCTTCTCTCGTAGGAGGTCGTTATGGGGACGTCCACTTCTGAAACAACAACAACAGCAACTACAACAAGTTGTCCAGTTAGCTGACCAAAGTACCAAACTAACCACTAAGGCCATGCCGGGCTACTGGGAGAAAGATTGGCCACATGGGGTCCCTTTCCCCCTCGGACGAGATGTCCTGATGATGCAACAGAACGACGGTTCCTCTCGGACGGTGCAGATTCTAGAACAAGAACCTCTTCCACACACTGACTTGGCCCGGAGTTGGGAAACATTCGGATTAATGTTTTTCTTGTGTTTCGTGTGCTTATCGGGCACAGCTGGTAAATTTCACATGTGGAACTACTTCGTCCCAACAATCCGGAAAGTTGTTAGTGTTTAGGTTAGGTGAGGTCAGGTTCGGACGTTCGATGTAATTGAAGGGGAGGGGCTCTTTAAGGGGGCGTTGGAGTTGTGACCACTGACCACTCGAAGAAGCTCGAAGGGGGCTGACTTTTGCATGCATGCAGAAACTGGGTTATCGGAACTTTTCAAGCGTGCCTGGATTGAACGAGCCCGGAACTTTGGCAAGTGCTTACTTGCACCGAATTGAGTGATCTTCGATTAATTTGATAACACTTGCTGGGGTTGGCATACTTGGTTCAAAATAAATAGTTATTGAAGATATCCATCACAAACTATCCTAAAACAAGATCCATCTAAACAAGATAAAGTTTAGAATTTACAAGATGTTGTTCATTCCCGAGCAGACGGAAATAACTTGGGAATAACATTTTTTGATATTTGAAAATACTAGGCCAATAACATTTTATGTTATTTATAACAAAATTTGTTATTCGTCGTTATGATTTTTTTGTTATTGAATTGTTATTGTAATAACAGACTTATAACATTTTTAGTTATTCTTCGAACAAATCTTTGTTATTATTTTTTGTTATTTTAACAACTAATCCGATCATCCCAATAACAGTTGGAGTTATTCTTCCATAACAAAAAATGTTATTCCAAAGTTGTTTTGGCTTTCAACCAATGTCAGACCAATAACAAATTTTGTTATGATAACATAAACTGTTATTAAACCTTTATGCAAAAATTTACTTTTCAGGAAGATTCCATAACGCTTTCTGTTATTTTAACAGAATTTGTTGTTGAAATGGCATGAATTTTGTTATTACCGTCTGCCCGGGTTAAGGCGATGGAAATCTTATACTAGTGGTCTCCCAAATTGTTCGGTTTATGTTGAGCTATTACTAGAATCATCAATCACTTTTATTGAGATGATAGTCAGAAGCAAAAAAAGGTAATGTTTCTTAAATTATCAATATCACACTAAAAACTGTATCTGTCTAGTCTACATATTTTTCAAGTAAAATCTACTACACATATCATTGTAGTTCCTAGATTTTACCAATATCGTGTTAAGAAAAATTGTTGAAATACTGTACATTTTTTCTAATACTTTATTCATGTTTGATTTATGTTCCGACTTTAAGAAAAGAAAATCTGAACGAATCTACATTTCTCGAGTTTTTTTTTAAAAGGTCCTATAAACAAAATTTCCAATTTTTGCTTTTTGGGTGTTTTTGAATACCCCTGACTCAAGGCGGTTTCATAAACACCCAAAAAGCAAAAATTGGAAATTTTGTTTATAGGACCTTTTCAAAAAAAACTCGAGATTTTATCTCCCTTTGACGATTTGTAAGAAAGAATTGGCTCGATCCACTGCCTTTTGGGTCGGTATTTTTTTAGGTCCCCTATGGCAGCCATTCTCAACCTTCTAGGCTGGTACCCCCTACCGTGTAAATCAAGTAGGCTCGGTACTCCCGTTGAGAATCGCTGCCCTATGGGATTCTTTTTTAAATCAACGTAAAACTAACATCAAATCGAAAACAGTAAGTTATTAAAAAAAATAAGACGTGTAAATTCTGAAGTATACCAAAATCAAATTAAGACAAAAGTGATTTTTGATATTTTACAAAATATCTATTTGTCAATAAATCATAAGTTGCCAAAAATAAATCTTTTTTTTTTCAAAAAAATATTTTTATTAGGTCCTTTTCGGTACTGGGACCTGGTTAGGACCGAGTCGGCTTTTGTAATTACATTTGACTTAATAATTACAGAGGATCTTGTGTGTAAATGTTAGTGGGAGGGGAGCCGATTACCCACGGCCTACTCGGGGACCTAAGTTGCCAAAAATAAATCTTCCATCATAAAAAACATGTTTAAAAATTTAAAAAAACATATCTTAAACGATATTTTTGGTTTTAAAATGAATAAGTTCATAAGAAAAAAATTTGTCTTTTGAGAGCTTAGTTTTGAGAATTTGCATGTAGAAACCAAATTATGTAAAATTCCTGTTTCCAAAGGAATCCATGGACATAGTTTCATGACAGTTTGTGGTTTTATCATGAGTAAAATACAAAAATCACTCGAAAATTGCGTCAATTACTCTATAAGAAAAAGAAAAGGTCCAACTTCTAAATCTTAAGCTAAAAACTAGAAATAATCTTTGTGAAATTTTATAACCATGAAATCGCCTGAAACATATTTTTGCATATTGAGTTTATTAATAGCTCGGCAACTTTTTATATTATTTTTAAACTATTTTGAATTATTTATGATAGTTTAATGAAAACTTTCGACATTTCGGAAAATGGGATTTTCTGATCGATTTGGAATCTTCAGAAAAGTTGTACGATACAATCAAAACTATTCAGAAAAAAATGAGAACGCAAAACATTCATTACTTCACTTATCATCAAAGTGATTTTGACCTTTTTCGATTTGAGCAATTTTTGACCAAGGCTCATTTTTCAAATTTAAATTTTTGTATTTTTAAATCTAGCTTTAAATTTTTAGGTACCTTTCGTATGCCAAAAGGATAATTTTGCATATCATTTTCCATACAAGTTCAAATACAATAAAAAATCGAAAAGGTGTCAAATTTTAATATTACGCCCTTTTAAAATGTCACGCTTGATTCCAAAATTTTCAAAATATTTTTTTCGAAGTGAGAAAAAATATAAAAGTTCAAATAACAAGCCATAGTCCCAACAATTCAATAAAAAAAAAGTGTTTTAAAATGCATTTTACACTAGTTCAGTTGTTTTGCAATCATTAGTTTTCAAAAATTGAAAGATTTAACTGTAACAAAAATTTTTGCGAAAAAAATCTTTTTGCGATCCATCGAAAATTTTCATAAATTCAAAAGATTTTTGAATAACCTCAAATATGCCAAAAATTATTCTAAACGCACTTTAATTTTCATTGACATTTTGAAGTTCTTTGAAAAAATATTTTTTTGCCCCCTGATTTTTCAGACCAACTTTGAAGGGAAGGGGGATGACAAAAACTTTAAATGAAATTTGTACCAGCTTAATTTTTTTTGATAATCAGTTTTTACGCTACAAAAAAGTTTAAAAATTATACCTGTATATTTTTCTGTGTAGTTCTCATCCATACCTACAACTTTACCGAAGACACCAAATCGATCAAAAAATTAGTTCAAATGGTACAGATTTTTTAATTTTCACATACGGAAGGAACGGAACTATGTTTTCATACAACAAATAATTCAGAAAAATCGTTCAGAACTCGCGATTTGCAGTTTACGGAAAAACGGTCTGTTTACATAAAAAATATTGTATTTTGTTGTAAAACCTTGAAAATGCGTTCAAATTACCCCGTATTTCACATTAACTCATAGTTAGGAGTCCTACCAATGATGTTCTATGTTCATATTGGTCCACGTAGTCGTCAATTTTCATAGCCAGCATGTTAAAGTTGGAAAAATGTTTTTTTTTGCCAGAATTTTTTGGCGCCAAAACCAATACCATCATCATTTTGCTTTTTTAACAATTAGTTTTCGTCACTTCAGTGCCAAGATACAGCCATTTAAGTAAAATAAAAATGGCGAATTTTCAAAATTCCCTATGAAAACTCAATTTTAACACTTACACCAATGTTTCAGCTACTGCTAGCATTTTCTATGTTTCCAAACCATTTGCATTGTTTTATAACAGCAATTTACAAGTAAAATATTTAGTTTTCATTGATTTGAATATGTGACGTATGCGCCATGACGAAGAAATGTATTTGAAATTAACCGCCTTTAGTACAACAAAATCCCTTTTTTTCAAAATTTTGTTGAAAATTGCTTTTTTTTATTTGAAAATGAACGTATTCATTAATGAAAGTAAATTTTTTTCATTATAAAGCAATTTTCATCAAAATCTTGAGAAAAAAAGTGATTTTGTTGAGTTTTTTTGAGTTATGTAAAGTTAGTCTGAGAATAAGCGAATGAGTTCAAACTGTCAAAATGCTTATCTGCATTTTTCTCGTGATGCTCTAGAAATAAACGCTTCTCTTTGTAATTTTAGTGAATAACTTTGCCTCATATTATTTTTTCTAAAAACCTTTTGATGACATGCGTTGACTAATATCGTTCACGCACATGAAACCACACGAACCATCAGTCAACATTTGTCGCTGGCTACGCTACTTCCTGGCCAACAACCCACCGGAACGATTTGGTCCTTCCAAAAAACTGCCACTACACTACCATTAGTGGAGGAGGGGGGAGCTCGGGGGTCGACACATTGTGAAAATGATTGATTTTGGGCGTTAATTTGCTTTAATGGGTCCATTGATTTGTTGGCTGCTGGCAAACAATATTTTCGTGGGGGGGGGGGGGAGGGGGGAACACATTAATTAATGAGTGTTTGGTTGGTTGGTTGGTTGGGGAAGTGTGAACAAACATTTCTTTGAAGTGGCTTTCTATGTTTGGAATTAGGTCAAACGATTTAAGCTCTTTGATTGCGGTGTGGTTTTTGTTTGGAAGTCACGTACGGGGTGATGTGTGATTATTTTAATATTTGTTGTCCAGACAATGAAAACGTTGGGTTGGCAAGACAGTATCGGGTATTGATTCTTTCCGTACAAGAAGGAAGCACCTTGTTCGAAAATCTCTGGAAAAGGAAGGAAGCATTTCCCGGTGGACCAACCGGTGGCAAACCCGGACACAAACGGTAACCGCTATTATCTAATTTATATGCAAATGAATGGCTTAGACCGAGATTATAAGAAATCCTTGATGATCTTTCGTGTACGTGTGCATACACACTTGGTTCTTGGTTCCACCTGGCGGTCCGTGTCTGAAATGGACTTGGACACATTCCACTTCTTCGTCGTCCAACTAAATGGTAAAACGACGTCACATTCATGAAGACGAAACGATTTCCGCAAAATTCCGTCGTCCGTGCTGGAGCCTCTGATTCGAAATTCAGAACGCAAACAGACTTGTACTGGATGGTGTGTCCTGCCAGTCGTCGGCGTGTGTTCTCCAAAGGGACACTCCCCCCAGGGTTGGTCTGGTGTGGCAAACCGGAGACCGGCTGTCGGAGTCCCGTTTGGAAGTCCATTTCAGGCCTGGGATTGGATAGCCCGGTGCATAAATTTGTCAAGGTAGAACAAAGATACCTGGCTTCAGCTGTTTGCTGCTGGAGGTTTTTGGAAGAGAACGAGTGCACCACGTGGTGGTTCAGTTTTTTTAGGAAGGAAGACTACAAGACGCGTAGTGGTTGAGGGGATCTTCCACTAAAGAATGGAATTAAACTTGTTCTATGCAAAACAATTCCAAATGGGACATGTGTGGGTAAAATGATGTCATGATTTTCATTTTTAATTTAAGAGTGACATTCAATTTGCTAGTAACATTCCAACTCGACAACTTTTCAAGTTTAACAATAAAATATTTGATGCGGCAAAATCAAACTACATTCGTCGAATCACGCAATGAAGATACTTCTGCGCAATAATTATTTTATTGCTACTTCGTGAAGATAATCACATCGGAGGTTCGTCCATGTCGACCTTATCGCCGCCCCATAAAAACTCGTAATATTGTCATCCTTAATTGATGCCCAAATACAGCCCCAACTACACAACTACCACAACAGGTAGAACAAAGCGAATCGACCTCCAAGAGAACACCAATCACAAGCCCAAATTTCGGCGGCTTGGCCCCCCACCTGTAGACTTGGAGGGGGGGGGGGCAGCCACGAACCCCTCCCCCTTCCGCAGTATGCTTTATTGGCATGCGACATGAAAGCCCATTTCCTAAAATGGTGGTGTAACTGTAATAATATTAATAGCAAATCACGGCTCGGTATGGCATGCGGGAACCGTTTTCGGAGTTATGAGCTGGGTTCGAGGGGAAGTTGGATTCTTCGATGATTTTGTAAGACTTCAAAACAAATTTGAAAGGTGCTGTTAAAAATTTTCAAACCAAAAAATTTAAAAAAAGAAAATTTCGCCAAAATTAACCACCCTCCCCTACAAAGAGTCCCCCAACGAAGCCACCGAAAAGTCTTGAAAAAGGACCTTAAATCAAGGTGTGGGGAGGTCGTTAGGGGGTGCAGGTCGACAGCAACGATGATGATGATGGAAGGGTGAATAAATACTACCGGGCGGCGTGCAGACATCACATTGCCAGAGTGACGAAATGTGGGGGCCCCCGGAAAATGTTCGGTTGTTAGCCGGGTTGTACTCCAGGGTAGCGCTCACTTCTCGTGTGGGGAGGAGGATTGTTTATGCTTGTTTTACGTTTAAAAATTAGCAGCGATTTTTTGGGCTGTGCCGGACGAAATTATGTGGACCAAGGTTGTTAATCGATAAAATTATCGTCGATAATATTATCGTCTGACGATAACGATAATGGTAATCGTTATCGTCGAGATCTATTGTTATCGTTATTTCGATAATTCTATCGGCGATAATCGATGATAACGAACGATAACTAATTTGAAATATCTTTCTAAAATCGATTAATTCAACCACATCATGTTAAATTTTCAATGCTTTCACCTAGAATATAATATTTGAAAATGTAGTAAGCTTCGAAGTATAAATAAGTACTCAAAATTCTTCACAAAATACCGTATTTTTCCGAAAATATACAAATTTTCAACATTTGCAATATGGGTATCAAACGAAGCAAAATTTTGTATGCTTTTTTCAATTCATTACAGTTTTTTTTTAAATACTAAAATTTTCACAAATTACCGCAGTTTTTCTAAAATACTAAAATTTTAAAAAGTTGCAATATGGGTATCAAATGAATTGAAATTTCGTATACTTTTTCAATTTATTTAAGTTTTTATTTTTAAAAATACTAAAATTTTCAAAACTTACCGTATTTTTTCGAAAATATTCAAATTTTCAAAATTTGCAATAGGGGTATCAAATGAATTGATATTTTGTATGCTTTTTTCAATTTGAAAGAGTTTTTTTTTTGAAAATACTAAAATTTTCAAAAATTACCGTATTTTTTTCAAAAATACTCAAATTTTAAAAATTTGAAAATATTCAAATTTTAAAAATATGCAATAGGGGTATCAATATCAAGCGAATGAAATTTTGTATGCTTTTTCAATTTATAAGAGTTTTTTAATACTAAAATTTTCAAAAATTACCGTATTCCTTAGAAAATAGTTAAATTTTGAAAATATGCAATATGAGCAAAGAGAAGGGAAAAAACGAATTGAAATTTTGCATGCTCCATACATACATTCATATTGTGTATGCTTCATATCATACAAGATATTGCGTTGTTTGATACCTATTACATATTTAAACAAATTGAATATTTCAGAATAATACGGTATGTTGTAAAAATTTAGGTATTTTACAAAAAATACTAAATACTCAAAAAAAAATTAATTTGAGTCAATTCGAAAAATACGGTATTTTGAGATTTTTTTTGAATTAAAAAAAAACTCTATTAATGTAAAAAACCAAACCAAACTTCGCTTCGTTTGATAAAAATTGCACATTTTGAAAATTTGAGTCATTTCGAAAAAAAACGGCAATTTGTGAAAATTTCAGTATTTTCCAAAAAAAAACTGTAAGAAAATTGAAAACCATACAAAATTTCGCTTCGTTTGATACCCTGATTGCATATTTTGAAGATTTTAGTAAATACGGTAATTTTTCAAAATTTTAGTATTTTCCAAAAAAACTCTATTAATGTGAAAAGCAAACCAAATTTTGCTTCGTTTGATACCCATATTGCATATTTTAAAAATTTAAGTATTTTCGATAAAATACGGTAATTTGGGAAAATTTTAGTATTTTCAAAAAAAAACTAATAAAGTTATTCACTTCACATAAAAATTGTTGCTTCATTTGATACCCATATTGCAAATTATGAAAATTAGAGTACTTTCGAAAAATAAACGGTATTTTGTGAACAATTTTGAGTAATTATTTTGCATTGAAACTTACTTGATTTTCAAAAAATATGTTCTTAGTGAAAGCATTGAAAGTTTAAGGAGTTACATACATGTAGAAAATCACAAAATTTCATATTACAGAAAATTTAGTATATCCATCAAAAAAATGATTATCAATCACTCCTGAAAGTTTCATGAAGATATTTCATGATTTAGCTGAGTAAGAGAAGATTTAAGTTCAAAATTTTGCCATGCGCAAAATGGACTGTCATACTTTGTGAGCGCTTTTCCGTAAACACTGAGTTGATTTACGGGCGCCACGATATCTCGAGATGGGATGGACAAAATTGGCTGAAATTTGAGGTGAAGATTCTCAAGACATATCCCGTGTGCATGACGAATCCCGATTTTCAAATTTAGCTTTTAAAAAATTACAAAAATCAAAAACTGACGATTTTTTGTATGAAAAACATATTTTTTTTAATAAACTTTATGAAAATCGGCCTTCGTCATGCACACGGGACCGGTTTAACGGGTCTTCACCAACACTTTGAGCCGATTTGGTCAAAGCAGTGTTGAGATATCGTGGCACCCGATTTTTTTAAACTGTTAACTTCAAATAGCTATATCTCGGCAATGATACAATCAAATGTTTTCAAAATTTGTTTTGTTAATAGATGAAAATGTATTTTTAATGCCCTAAAAACAGATTTAAAAAAAGATTAAGTGTGTGCTCATATCAACGTCAGACATTTTTGTCGATTTACATGTATGTAACCCCTTAACATGATATGGTTGAATCTTGGCGATCTTGAAAAAAATAAGCATTATTTAAACATATGTTTGATCATACAATTAGTCAAAAGTTGGAAATAATGTTCACATTTAACTGATATCGAAAGATTTTTGAACGACAGTGTGACACGCAATACTTTTGGCAAGCAACCTGACATTAGACAGAGTCCCTCAAGTTTCCATTTTGGGATTATAAAAGGGTGAATTTTCACAACAACAAAAGTTGGACAACAAAGCGTACTTTCATAATCAATTTCATAGCTAGTTATCCCAATGCTTTTTTAAACAATAAAAATATTCTTTGTGTTGCTTCCGACCCATAATAATTGAAATTTAACTCTTTAAGCACAAATACCAATCGATTCACACCCCCCGCCTCCTCCCTCACAAATTTCCCATTGTTGATAATTGTTGTAAACTTTTCCCCTTGCCTCTCGAGTTTGGAATTGTGCACCAGACAGATATTCAATTATAACTTTTTCCACAGTCAGTGCTGTCTCGCTCTCGAGTGCGGTGCCCTGAGGAGGTTTTAAGGGGGAGAAAAGTTTGGCCGCGCACGGAACAAGTCCCAAACTGCAATTCTCCGGTGACAGAGCCCTAATGAGATGTTTGGCAGCCAAATTGCATTGCAATTCATTGTGAAGTTATGATTTGGAGTGTTTACTTTATTCAAGCGATAAAAAATACAATATAAATACTTATTCTTATAAAAATTTTAGCATGCCAAGCGAGTAATGCTGTGAGTCAGTTGGCACAAAATCAACGATCATAAAACTTCCCATTGAGCACATTTCTCCGCAATGGAAAAAGCCCACAGAGCAAACGCAAATTTTGGGTTCCACCACCAAGCTCAGAGAAGCCTTCCCCCCCGAATACCTTCGTGGAAATCGTAATCAACCGGAACGGTTTGTTAGTTTATCAAATAACAACGTGTAGCGAGTACGAAATAGGCTCTAATTAAATCCGAAGCTACAATTACCCCTTTCATCGATACCCGGACCCTGGCGTTCGGTCGTCCCCTCCGGCGGCGGCGGCCTTCTGGGTGCTGGGTATATATTTCACCCTGGGTTTCTTTCACACAACGCTCTGCCACGGCTGAAAGTCTTTCCTTTCAGACGTATAGAAATCCCAAAAGAGTGCAGGGTAAAAACTATAATAGAAAACTCCGGGTCTTCGAGCGGCTTGGGCACACTGCGTACTCATCTAAGGTAACGGAAGCAAACATCAACCTAAAATCCTGCTTCAACAAGATCAGTTTTGGACCAAGATTCGAGCCACACACCCTATAGGAAAATCTTTTTCAAAAAGGAACAACCACCCAGCACAGAAGAGAGGGTTCTAAGTTGGGGTTCATTCGAGCAGAAAAGCCGCAGGCAAGCAGCAGAGGGAAACGAAAGAAAAACTGGTAATAAATTCCGAAATTATTGCAAATCCTTTTGGCGGCAAAAGGCGAACCCATTTCTCCTGCGAAGCAAACATGGGGTGAGGAGAATCTACTTGGTCAAAATAGAGTTGCTGGTGGGCAAATATTGGAAAAATTGATAGTTTTGGGAATTGGAAAATCAATTTTGAAGCGATCATTTTAAATTAGAGTAATTCTCTACGTTTTTGCAAATCGACCTTTCGTTGTATTTTGTAGTTGAATGAAACTTTGTCCATGCCAAGCGATTCAATTTTGTATGGGAATTTGTATGGGAAAAATAAGTATAACGTGTAAAAATGTATTTTGTTCGAAAATCCCGTTTTAGACCAGTTTGAGGACGCTGTACCACCATACTCTCTTCGGAAAAGTTGTAGAGCACCTTTTTTAGCAACCGAATATGAGTTCGGTTTTTATATAACGTGAAACGTGGATTTGTTAAATATCAAAAGCCAAAAATAAGGTTTTTTATACAAAATTGAATCGCTGAGAAGGTATTTTAGGACTTTAAAAAACGTTAATGGAAAAAAATATTGATTTATAATCATATATTTTCGAGATTTTTGTAAATGTTTTAAGGACTAAAAAAAGCATCTTTTGCGTAAGAGTTTGCAATGGTGCAAAATCTGATAACTGAGACACACATTTTTGAAAAAGAATTGTTTTTTAAAGTCTCTTCCCTACCCTACCCTTTATAATTTGTCCAATAAATCGAAGAGCAAAAAAATAATTGTTGACCAAAATTATCATTTTCATCCTAAAAAAAATGATATTTTTTATGAATTACGAGCATACCAGGATTTTTTTTAAATCATTGTATGATGTACGGTACTGGTGTGGATACTGGTGTACTGGTTTGTTTCTATACCTAGTTTACACCGGTACTAGCAAACAACGTTCAAAATGGTCAAAATAATCATTTTTTCAATACACTTTTTGTTAAATTCTGATAATTTGTTAAGTATAAATCCAAACCCCTTTTGTTCATACTTATTTTTGCTGTTATTTTCGCTCTACATCATTAAGCAATGATACACAAAAAACATAGCAATTTTACGTAATTCTTTATCAATACAAGTCTCTAAACAATTTTGGGTCATACAAATGGCCTCATACAAGTTGGTATGTCAAAATATGTATGAAGTTCTGTATCTTGAGAAGAAATTTTCTTATCGATTTGGTGTCTTTAGCAAAGCTGTTGGTTATGATTAGAACTTTTTGGAAAAAATAAGAACAAGGAAAAGAAGGATTTTTTATTTAACATTTTTTTACTATAAGTTAAATTCCCCAAAACATGTTTTTTATAAATTTTCGAAATTTTGTATATGTTTTAAAAGACCAAAACATACATCTTGTGAGCCATATTCACAGAAAAAATGATGGTAATATTAATCAGGGAATGGTAACTGATTTTGTGTCAAAAAAAATGTGTGATACTACATCAGAGATTGGTAAATTTTCATCAGTTTCTGATGAATTTTCATCAGTTTCACATTTTTAACACATTTTTTTAGGTAAAATTACTCAAAAATGATGCCAACCGACCAAAATTTCAACTTCCATTTTTTTTTGCATCATCACGCAGGTGCAAGATTTTAGGAGATTTGAATTTATGAAAAAAAAATCATGTTTTTTGGAAAATATCGAAAATCTCGACCACAAAAATGTTATAAATCGTTTTTTGAATCGAAACAAATTTGCAATCGAAAAGTGCTTTGCTTTTTTTATAAATGTTACGTTTTTGAGTTATAGCTACACAGAAAAAAGTAGAATTTTGGAAAGTTGAAAATTTGAAAAAAGTCTTAAAAAACCTCAAAATTGTTCGAAAATATCAAATTTCTGAAAACATTTCTGATTCATTTCAAACAACCATGCGGGGCAATATGCGCCACAACATTGGGGCAAAATGCACCACAACATGTGGCAAAATGCACCGGGTAAAAGCAGTTTGCACTAGTCACCACTAGATGACACCGCTGTTTTTACAAAGGAGCTTCACAGCGGTGCATTTGCCCCGACCACGCCTTTTGCAGAAACTTTAATTAAAAATGTATTTTTTGATGTTTTTGGACTCATCTATCTACAGAATAATGAAGATTATGGCAAAAACTATATACCTCAACACATACAATAGTAATAAATGATTTTTATATTGTCCAAAAATCATAATGAAGGTTCAATGAAAATTAGATGAAAACACAACATTTTAAAGTTCTGCAAATAAATTGAGCTGTTTCTATACTGCGATGTTCAAATTTTTCCAACATGGTTTAGCAATGTTAAGCTTCCAATTTCTATGATTTTTTCCCCGGAAAATTCTTCCAAATACCGAGAAAAGCAGGGGGTGCATTTTGCCCCGGGGGTGCATATTACCCCCTCTCCCCTACCTCTTTTTTGAGTAATTTTACCAAAAAATGTGTATAAATCTGAACCTTTCTTTTACATAAAAACTGTCACCATTCCTTGTTGAATATTACCATCATTTTTTTCTGTATACTTTCATTCAAGTATCGAAAACCGGGAAAAAAATATTAAAAATAATTTGATGGTGTAGAATCTAATTTGCAGTCGAAAAGTACTTTAAAAATTTGTTGATAAAATTTACGGTTTTCTAGTTATACCTCCTTTTACCTTTTAGGTATACATTTTCGATTTCTTTTCATTTTTTTTTTCATTTGAAAAATACTTTTTTAAAGAAAAGTTCCCCTGAAAAAAAAATTGAAAAGCTGAGAAAATGTTCTAAAAAATGTCTCACTGACACTTTGAAAATCGGGCAAATGGTTTCTGAGATACAGCCTCATAAAGAATTCGAATCTACGAAAATTAGTTTTTCTAAGTGTCACCTAATGAGCCAGTAATTTTTCAACTGAAGATATCTCGAAAAACCTTGGTCAGATTTTAAAAGTGAAGAAATGAAACTTGTGAAATTTTCTGATCTTAGCAAACAAAATTTGAAATTTCAAAATCAAGCCTGTCTTTGGAAAAAGTTTACAAGTAGATAATCTGCCATATTTCATGGTTTAGACCAAATTATTTAGACCATTAAAAATAATTTAAATCATTGAAAAAAATCGCTGCTGTCTAGATTCTGCCAAAGAATACAGAGTACTAAAAAGTAGGTACTTAAAATTAAAAACAGGAGCAAGATAGCACCATACCTTCTATGAAAAAAAAAATCAAATCAAATTATTCGCTCTACAGCATTGCCTTGGCGTTCTCGATTGCGAGATTCCTACTCGAAACTAGGTGTCCGAAGTTGTTGAGGCAATTGCAAACCTCTTTTTACACCTGAGCTTCCATCCACCCCGGGATTCGAACTGATGACCTTTGGATTGTTAGTCCAACTGCCTACCAGCGACTCCACCGAGGCAGGACCCAGGGAGACGACTCCTACACCTGGACTGAGCTAACGACCTAACCTTTAGGCTAGTCCGGGGCCAACATTTACTTCCCGTCCGACGGAAGGCATGATCAGACAAATCTCGTCTCGAAAAATGCCACCGGGACCGTCTGGGATCGAACCCAGGCCGACTGGGTGAGAGGCAATCACGCTTACCCCTACACCACGGTCCCGGATTCTATGAATGGTTTTCAAATTTGATTTATAAAAAACTTGACGGATGAACTTTTTTTGGAAAAAAAACCTCGAGGGTATAAGCTGTGTTCTCTGTGTCCGTAAATGGTATTACTACTCTCTCGGATCGAGGCCATTATTTTCTCAGACGAGCGCTTCCTAGTTTTGGGTGTAACAACCCACAGGATGATTTGTTTTCTTTGTAAATTTTAATGTCATCAATCTAATAACATAAATCAAACAAATAAAATAACTCATGTTCAAAACTACTAATTTTACTCACAGGCTTTGGTCTTCTCAGCGTGCACGCTCGGTGGCAGTCCGGTGGCCAGCAGCATCAGCAACGTCACCGCCGACGCCACCATCAGCGCCTGCATCCCCCTCGTCCGCGTCGTTCTCGTCCTCCGCCGGGGCCACTCCCCGTTCTCGGTGGCATCCGACACCTCTAGTGGCCTCCCGGGGCCACACGAGGTGGGTGCCATGGTTCTGATCGAGTTGTTTTATTTGTTACACACACATACGACACCGGTTCATTAAAATTCGACTTTTTTTTTGTTTGGATTTGATTTGACACGTGGGTTTAGTTAACTGATTTTGTTCTTGGCTCCATGCGACGCAATTTTCCCCGGAATTGACTTTGGAATTGAAAGTTTTCGGCTTTTTGTTTCGATAACTGCTGCTACGGCTGCTGTGTGTGTTTTCACAATTTGGCAAACGTCGAAAAGAGCGCGTTTTCAATCACGTTGCGCTTCATCGCGCAAATTCAAAATAAATAGAATGGAAAATTGAAATTTTCCGAACTTTTTTCTTCCACAAACTGTGAGTGTACCATACGTCGACATTTACGATTGCGATGGATTCGATTTAATGCAAGTTTAAAATTCGATTTCCCCAACAACCCCGTGGTGCTCTCGACGGGGAGAGGAAAAACGATTTTCCACGGAAAACAATTGTGGCAAACAGAACACCGACCACTCCAAACTGTAATGGTCCACCACACTGCAAGTAGCCACTATTTTTCGCTGTTTTTTCTGTGTTTTATTTTTTCACGAACAATTTGATATGTTTTCATTCATTCACTAGCGGCTGCTGTTGTGCGCCGAGTGGGTGTGTAATTGTGGGAGGCATCAGTTCCAGGACCAGAACAACCCACTCCGTCGCTCTCTCCTGTCGAGGGTGCTCGTTACTACGTGTGTTTATTATTTGACCAACACTCTATTTTCCGGGTGGGGGTGGGATGGTGGGCGGTTGCTCCACTTCAAGCCACGTGACCATAACTCCTTTTTTCTGCACACCCTCCCTTTGGGTATCACCGCGCCGCGATCAGCTGCTATAATTTATGGCGCCCTGCGATAATTCTTCGTGCCAAGTTGGGGGACCAGCGAGAGCGCAGAAAAAAACAATTGTCATTAATTTTCCCGCGCCACGCCGCAGAATTTAATGGCAATTTTATCGCCAACGAGGAGCAGCGCCACGCTCATTGATACTGCCGGAAACAGTCAGCCAGTGGAGGGTCCTGGAAAATGCAAAACAAAAGGGATAGATGTTAGTTGTTGTGTGAGTGGGGGTGGGTTTGTTTGAAATTTTAAAATTTTGGGTTAAAAGGCACTTGTCATTAATTTGAATCACAATTGCTGTTTAATTTATTCGTGATTTAACGTTTATCTGACATCCTAAAACGGAATTTATATTATCGTTTTCAGCTTTTACTTGAGGGTAGCAATGCTTAGTTGACTTTTTCAGTTCTGTTAAAATGTTCAAAATGTTTATGTTTCCAAAATCCAAAAATTCTGAACATTCAGGCTTGATTCACATTGTGTGTGAATGTCAAGGTTGTTAACGATAAAATTATCGAGGCTCGATAACGATAACAATAGTTCTATCGTTATCGTCGGGACGAGGTTCGATAACGATAACGATATTCCCGTAAGCTACTATTTTTAATAAGATTTACAAATAAATTTGTGAATTTATGAAACCAAATTATTTCAGGAATGGGTCCGTAAGTTCAACAATTTTGGAAAAAGAAGACAACAACTTCTTGTTTGCTGTGTACACTCAAAAGAGTATTTTTTTTTTTGAAAAATACAAAAAATTTCATAAAATATCGTTTTTTTAAAGGACTCAAATTTTCATAATTTAAAATATGGGTATCAAACGAAGCGAAATTTGGAATGCTTTTTCACATTATTAAGGTTTTTTTTTTTGTAAAATATAAAAAAATCATAAAATGCCGTATTTTTTCGAAAATACTCAGATTTTCAAAATTTTAAATATGACGCAAAATTGTGTATAAAGCATATACAATCTGAATGTACGCATGAAAATCATAAATATTTGAGTATTTTTGAAAAAAAAACGATAATTTGTGATTTTTTGTATTTTCAAAAGAAAATCTATAATAATTTGAAAAAGCACATACATTTTTTATTTTTGAAAAAAAACTAAATTTTTCACAAATCATCGTTTTTTATTTTGAATGCTTTTTCACATTATACAAGTTATTTTTTTTTTATTAAAAAATAATAAAAATCACAAAATACCATATTTTTTCAAAAATACTCAATTTTTTTTAAATTTTCAATATGACGCAAAATTTTGTATGAAGCATACACGAATTAAATGTAGTTGCCCAAAAAAACTCTAATAAAGTGAAAAATCATTTTGCTTCGATTAAAATTATAAATATTTGATCATTTTTCGAAACTTAAATAATGTGAAAAAGCATTCAATTCACATTATTTAAGTTTTTTTGTAAAATATAAAAACAAATCACAAAATACCGTATTTTTTCGAAAATACACAAATTATCCAAATTTGCAATATGACGCAACATTTTGTATGAAGCATACACAATTTGAATGTATGTATGAAGCATGCAAAATTTCCCTCCCTTATTACTCATAATGCATATTTTGAAAATTTGAGCAATTTCGAAAAAATACGGAATTTTGTGATTTTTTTTATATTTATATTATTATAGCTTAAATAAAGTAAAAAAGCATACAAAATTTCACTTCGTTTGATACCCATATTGCAAATTATAAAAATTTGAGTACTTTCGAAAAAAATCGGTATTTTTCATTAAAATTTTAGTATTTTCCAAAAAAAAATTCTATAATAATTTGAAAAAGCATACAAAATTTTAATTCGTTCGATACCCATAATACAAATTATGGAAATTTTAGTATTTTCGAAAAAATACGGCATTTTGTGAACAATTTTGAGTACATATTTATTAGGATGTAACAAAAATGACATTTTGGCGGGCATTCAAGGGTTTGTTCTGGTGGGCATACTAAGCCCAAATCCAAAATATGAGCTTGTTCGGACGTAACAGGAGCTGGCGATCCGCCCTTCAATTTTAAATGGGATTTAACCCGTAAAAAAGATTTTTTTCATAAATGTCACTTTTTGAGGCATTTTTGCCACTGAAGCGTTAATTTTCAACATCATTGGCGTGTAGGCCAGATTTTTGCGCATCTTTATATTTTTTGAAAAAATGCCCAACTTTGAAGGTCTGTACCGAGCTCCAGGGTGCTCCAAATTTCAATCTTATATATACCGAAAGATGCGCAAGGATCTGGCCTATACGCCAATGATTTTGAAAATAAACGCTTCAGTGGCCAAAATGCCTCAAAAAGTGACATTTATGAAAACATCTTTTTTACGGGTTAAATCCCATTTAAAATTGAAGGGCGGAGCGCCAGCTCCTATAACGTCCAATCAAGCTCATATTTTGGATTTGGGCTTAGTATGCCCACCAGAACAAATCCTTGAATGCCCGCCAAAAAGTCATTTTTGTTAAACTCTAATATTTATACTATGAAACTTACTACATTAAAAAAAATATTCTTAGTTTGCACAATTGCTTTCAGCATTGAAAATTTAACCTGATATGGTTGAATTAATCGAATTTAGATACATTTTCAAATGAGTAATCGTTCATTATTGGCGATAAGATTATCGCCGAAAGAATTATCGAAATAACGATAACGATAACCATTATCGTTATCGTCAGACGATAATATAATCGACGAGAATTTTGTCGATTAACAACCTTGATGGTTGTGTGATTGTGTGAATGTATGATTGTGTGATTGTGTGATTGTGTGGTTATGTGATTGTGAGAATGTGTAAGTGTGATTGTGAGCTGTTAGATTGCATATCAGCAGTTTCCAAATGTTACTTAAAAATTTATCCGAAATCTGTCACCACCATCGAGGTCACTGACTTCCAGAAAACTGATATCTCCTTAAAATCAAAACGTTCCCCGCGCTACCCCAATCAGGGATGGTATTTTCTCGTTTCCTCGCCGATGGCGAGGGCTTTTAAATATCGTCCCTCGCTCAAATCATCAAATTTTCGGCGTTCTCCCAAAACTGCATCAAGAGAGCGAAGCGAAAACGACGCCGATGAAATAGCGAGCAACGAATAAACCGATGCGTAAGACGGAAAAAAATCTCTCACACGGCCAGTCCCCTCGCTCAAAAAGCAAGAGAAAGAGCAATCGTGAAATTCTCTCGCCCGTAAGCGCTGTAGAAATGAGTTCATTTGTGTGCGTGAGCTCCAGTGTACGTATACAGCAATTTCGTGTGCGTGTCTCTCCGGTTGGAACGATAGTTCCATCGGAGCCAGCGATACGGTATTTCTCGTCGGTTCGTTGGGCTTTCGATATTCGCGATAGCAAGCCGACCATCACTCGGCTGCGAAAGAGAAGAGAAATTTTAAGAGACGAGGAACGCACCGAAATATGCATCAATGATAGTGCGATGGTGATGGTTTACCTACCCTGACCCCAATTCCAATCAACTCCGTATCGCCCTGTGTGACCGGTGACCTTTCTCCCCGCTGGTGTAACCTGGGATTTGCTCCTTGGCGATAGCGAAGCCACAAACTCCCCCGTACAAAAGCTGACTGCTGCTGCTGCTGCTGCTTCTGTAGCTACCTTTTGCGGTATCGCACACGGTGCGGTGAACATTGGGTTCTAATTGTTTCTGACAGGGTCTGGGATATCTCGGTCGAGCTCATGCAGAAAATTTCGCTAACTCGAAACCCTGGGCCGGGTTGCCAAGGAGCGGCCAGCCCGTGTGGGTCGGTCTGTCTATCGGTTGGAGATAACCTGCCCTCTATACTCGGTATACTGTATTATCAGGTTGGGTGGAGTTGGTTGGTTGGTTGTTGCAGGAAAGGTGATTCCGGTTTACACATGGTGTGTAACAGTGTAGACAGTCTTCGTTGCGGCAACGAATCGGAACAGAAAACCGCAATGTTGCAGGAAACCCCTGACCTCAAGTTGCATTATGTTGAGATATTGTTGTTACTGTGGAATTTCCAGTGCGCGGTTCTGGAGTAATTTGAAATTTTCGTTTCGAATCAAATTTTATAATATTCATCATATTCTGCACCACCCTATTAAAACATAGTTTCTAGCAGTACCTTCAAGGCTTTTATCATCGCTTTGTACTGTTTACTTCCATGAATTTCTTTACCAGGTATCGACTCCACCCTACCGTACTCAAAGTCCTAGCCAAGAACTTTCCCAATACATCCGGTCCTGGTGTTCTGGGGAACGTACCTGGGAGAAATTCGATTCACCTGGCGGCGGTCATCGCCAAGTTTGACCCAGTTCAACCGAGTGGACAATTTTGCGCCCTGTTCTGTGTTGTGCCATTCTCTCCCACAAATCCTGTCATGGCCACATGTATCAAATTCAATTTCGACACAAAGCCGCCCTCACCAATGAGTTATGGTTACATGATGTCCTCCGGAAGAGCCCAGAATTCTCGAGTGTCCTTCTGGCGAACGTCATCGTTATGTTCGTAATAAAATTTGATGGGCCTCAAAAAAAAAGGAGAAACAAGAGCTAATAACGTTTGCCTGATGCTCGCTTAATGAAAATAAAATAGTTTAATCAAAATAAATATGACCCAGATATGGGAGGGATGAAAGGGCGCGCGACTTGCGGAGGAATGAAATTATAAAAAAGAGGGGAGGCCTCCTCTTTGCGCTGTGATGAATGACGGGGACGACCGCGGAATGACGATGAAGCTTGGGTTTAGGCTGTTTTTTTGCATGTTCGCTGGTGGGGGTTCCGTGGTTGAACTGTAGATGTGACGGCTCGAGGGTTTCAACAGTATCAAACCAGTTACGTACACGGAGAGACTGTGCCCAGAAATTATAGCAATTAAAATTGTTGATTTAACTTTCGTAAATTTTAACAAAAACGTACTTGTTACTGCCAATTTTCAGTTAAAATAACCAAAATTCAGTATTAATATAATAACCTGTTTGTTGAAAATGCTGAAGGCAAAAAGCTAACAGATTTCCCGATATCGAATGAACGTGCTCGACTGTTAGCTTTGGTTTTAGAAAAATCAAAAATTTTGTTGGTTGAATATAATTAACAATTGGTTGAATATTTAAAAGAAGAATTTGGGTTTGTTTACGTCTGTCATTTGAAGTCAGGATTCGAACAAGAGCGGTCGATTTGTTGAGTTTGTGTTGTTAATTGTGACGTGAGAGGATGTGAAAGGTGAAAATCACACTATTTGGCAAATTTTGAAGTGGCAAATCGAAGTGAACACTGTTGCAACTGTGGAGGTGCAATTGGTGAGTAAGTTTGTTGATGATTTCTTTGCAGATGATAAACTATGAAGAGCAAGACGAGGACATTCGCAATGAGGACCTCTGATGCGAGGGGACTTCATGACAATGTTTGAAGGAAAGCGAAGAGCAGTGAAAGGAAGAGGCGGGCGAACTCTTGCACGTAGGGCGTCCAATTTTCCCGGGTTTTGAATTTCCCGGGAAACGGGAAAAATATTTTTGAAATCCCGGGAATTCCCGCGATCCCGGGAAATTTTTGAAGCAGTCATAAAATCTATGTTCTCATAATATTTGATATGTTTTCAAGCTCAATAAAAATAATTGGTGAATTTCTACACTTTAATCTAAACAAGGACGACAGTATTTAAATAACTTAAAAGAAATTATAATTGTTTTTTTTTATTTAAAAAAAACTACAAATTTAAATTTTCAATGTCATTCAAAAGAAATACGTTTTTTGTAAATAAATGTCTTTTATATATTTTAATATATGCCATAACTAGAAAAGCTAGAAAATTTTCTTCGAAAATATCTACAAAAACGAGAAGCGACAACAAACGAGAGCTTTTTTTAAAAAAAAAGGTCCTATAAGCTATTTTCCTTCATATGTTTATAGGACCATTAAAAAACAGTCAATGCAAAATTTTAGATATCTTTTGAATGTCTTATTTTATATAAAACATATTTTAATAATTCTCTTTAAGTTTTTACCGTCAACTAGGGAAAATCAGGACTACAGGCTGAAAAGGTACAGGACATTTAAGAGCAATACATTTAGAAATCGGTGTACTAATTGTTTTTTTCTGTTCCTGTTTTAACCGAAGTTATTCAAAACACGATGCAATTTTTTTTTTCTTAAATAGCTGTCTTATTTCGTTACTTGCCCCAGAATCCGGAGTTTGATGGAAAACAATTTAAGATGATATTTTTTTTTTCAATTTTAATATCATGAATATAAATATGATACCCAGTCTTTCAAAAAACATAAAATAAAATATAAAATATTTAAAGCGCCAGGCATTTTGCGGATCTATGAACTAAATTTTAAACAATTTTCCCTTATCAGTCAAATTAAAGCTGATATATGCCGAATACAAATTTTAATGCTTTAAAATTCGTATCGATTACTATATATTCTACTGTTCATCTATTTCTACAAAAAAAAAATGAATTTTCAGACCAAAATTTGTTTTTTTTCAATTTCGGGAATTCCCGGGACAAATTATGTAAATTCCAGGTTTTGGAAAAATCCCGGGATTTTTGTCCCGGGAATTCCCGGGATGGACGCACTACTTTCACGACAATACTTGCACGGGCAAATTTAACAAAATGTTGGTTAATTTAAGTAAGTAAGGGTTTAGTTTTACACAGCAATTTATCTATTGTGATTTTAATTAGAAAACTGAATCATCAAAAACTTTCGTGCTTACGATTGATACAATTTTAATGAACCATTATTTTTTCAGAATCATGAAAAATAACTAAACCTGAGACCGTTGTAGGTGATGATGACTTATCGAATGATTTTACAGTGATGGTAAGTGAAAACAACACTTAATTTTATACAACATAATTAAAATATAAGCTTAAAACTTGGTGAAAATTTTGCTCGGTCTCTATTTTTAAGGAATTCACAAAAAATTAAACATATTTTTCTAAATATTTTTAACAAAATTTGTAATATACTTTTTTATTATTTTTTTAGATTAATGCACCGTAATTTTTGAAAACATTAATCAAACTTTTCCCATCATTAATTTGTGTGGAATTATTATAAAATTTACTGCAAATTCAATAAAAATATTGCTAACAACAGCTAATTATTGACAACATGTACAAATATTTTGCTGTATTCAAGTAAGACATTAGTTAAAAATATAGCTAGAAATTCGGCCCAGCCTGTATCGTTAGATAATTAAAGAAAATATATAACGACACATACATAAATTATGTCTCATTAAGAAATGTTTTGTTATAAACCGCTAATAATTTGCTGCATGCAAAAATATTTCGGTTTATACAACAAAAAAAAATGAATTTTTTTTAACAGAATATTCCACAATATATCAGCAGAAAACAACACATTTTTAGTTATCTTTCTGAAAAAAAATATTCTAGCTAGATTTTTTTCGGCCATTTAACCATCAAAAATGGCAATTCCAACAAAAATGGCAATTAGTTACTGGTGGTCAGCAATTTTGGGTTAACAAATTCAACATTCGATTGTTGAAAAAAGCTGTGTTAACAATTAACCCATAATTTTAGTTAAATTAGCCAAGATTTTCTTAGATTTGCCCCGGCCGGTCTCTCCGTGTAGATAAGTCAAAAGATTTACCAAAAACATATTATATTCAAATTCAAATCAAATCAAATTTAAATGTTATTTTATTAGAGCATTTTTCCACACACGAAAAAACATTTTTGACCCTGTTTGCAGTGACAACCCCAAAAAACAACAACTACTCGATAGAACCCTTCACCGTCATCCCGCCGCCAAAACGAGACCACGCGATAGACTCATGAATGTTGATGAAGAAACGGTCCTCGTCATTGGGGATGATCACAAACAGAGCACAGAACAGATGGCATGAAAGTGGGACATCGTGACCCAATCTCCCCAAACCCCCCCAAACTCCGCGCTTTTAGCGCGATGAAGTGGAAAAATGAAACTTCTGACACGACGACGGTGGCCAAATAAGGTCGTCCCTCGGAAAGAAACTTGAAACCGCGGCCAGCGGCGATTGCAAATGTAAGGGAATTTTGAGATGTTGGAGGTTTTTTTTGTTTTCGTGTTTTGAGCGCGCCAAGTAAGGTATGAATTATACATTGGACAGCTTGCTAGACAACCTTCAACCTCGCGGGTGGCAGCCAGGACTGACAGCGCACTCAGGCCACTCCAAAAGGAAAACGGGAGATTAATAATTGCTCCAGAGCACGTAGTTGACAAGCTTTCCATCATCCGTGACCATTTGCAGGACGGAGAATACGCTGCTGTGGTGGAAAACTAATATTCTTCCGAAATCCTCGAGGCTCTCTGCGTTTGTTGGACGGAACGACCCCACCCAAGTCTCTCCAGAGAAAAAAATAGTCCTGGACGACGAGCGCTAACTCAACGGCAAAAAGCATCCTGTAACACCAGTTGCATAATTTATTGCTGTAACATTATTATTATAAATGGGAAAAAGCTTATTGAGGACTTATTGTCTTTTTGCCACCGCCATGAGCCGCAAGGGCTTGCGTGCTTCCGGGGCGTTGTCGTCGAGGACGACGACGTTGCCCGGGTGGTTCTCTGGTCGTTCTCCTACGTAGCGTGGCGTGGAGTGTATGGTAAGTGTATGTGGTGGGTACAACATCACCCGGGACGCGCCCCGTTCTTTGAGAGGTACCTTCTGGGTTCGTTTTTTTTTCTTGTTCGGTCAGCGAGTACTTGAAGCAGAATGTGTTGACTGATAAGTCTGACATTGTGTGCATAAAACTGGATAAGAAAAAAGGGTATTTATAAACAAGATTTAGAACAATCAATTAAGAAATACCGAGAGCACGTAGGTTTGTTTAAAATAACATAAACAAAAGCTAAAATAACCCTTTTCAAGGAATCTAGTACATTTCGCCGAAAGATTTTCGCCGAATGGACATTTCGCCGAAGGTCATTTAGCCGAATGGGATTTTTCATCTATGAAAGTTTTCTTAACCAGGCTCATGTTTGAAAATAAATAAATGGTAATATTAAAAAAAATCAAAAACCAAAAGTTTTCTTTAACAAATAGTTTTCAAAAGAATATTATTTTGAAAATAATTAAAAGCTCCCAGAAATCAATAAAATTACATTTTAAATTGTTCAAAAAACTGGTCATGCATAAAAGAATACAAAAAAAACTACAAAAATATAGTTTTGTTGAAAAACCAAATAATTTTCAAACTCCCAGAAATGAATAATATCATTTTTAAAATAGTCAAAAAAAACTAGTAATGGTGAAACGATTTAGAAAACCATAAAAGAATTTGTTTAGGAAACATTTAATTTTCAAAGAACTGGTCATGTTAAAAGAGAATGCAAAAACTCCTTGAAATGAATAAAATTATTTTCAAAATAGTCCAACAAATCAGTCACATTAAAAAAATAGTTTTTTTATAATTTTTCCATTCCATTTTGACATTTTCATTCGGCGAAACGACTTTTTGCGAAATTTCTGGCACTCCTCTATACGTCATCCCCATCTCTTGGGCTTCAATTAAATTAGTGACCAAATTTTCGTTTTAAATAAGGTAATTATACCTCAAAATTTAAAGATTGAGTGAAGAGAAATGCATAGTTTACACCATTTATAAAAATATTGTTCAATATTTGTGCCTCATTCTTTGAAAAAAAAAAAGCTCGCAAAATTAAAAAAACGACAATAAATTCCAATTTCTTTTTATGGTTGAAATTTGGTGAGTACTTTCGTTTTGATCGAAAAAAAAAACATTTGCATCATAAGTACAAATCTTCATACATATTTGGCAATTGTCCATACAAAAATTCTATATTCAAATTGAAGAGTTAAATCCCTTTCTTATGGGTTTTGTATCTTCGGCAAAACTGTAGGTAAAGTAATTTTAATTACAGAAAATGTCATCTTTTGAGATTAAATAAAAGATGGTAAAAACTCATTTGGAAGTTCTTCATTTTTTTAAATCCTAGTTCCAAATACATCTAAAATATTGTCTTAAATTAATTTACAGATTAGAAATCAAATTATAAACCAACAAGAATTCCATTTTTCTTTTCACATGATTTTTTTAAATGACCGAGTCAGATTTTTTTTTAAACAAAAAAATAAGGCAGTTGGAATTATTTTTTGAAGTTTATGTCCCTCGCTTTGGCCAAAATCGAGGGGGGGAATAAACAAATATAATAGGTGAAATTGCAAGCTATGATTTTACCATTTGAATAACAAGTAAGGACATTTTTTTAACGCAAAACGAAAACTTTTTGCTGTATTGTATGTACATTGGAATTTTACCAAAAAAAAAAAACAAATATTTTTCATCGATCACAAACATGATAAATATTATTTTAAGAGCAGGAAATTCCATTTCAAAGCGTTTTGCCTTCCTCACCTCAATGAGGAAAGGCTATAAAATCACTCGAAAAATGAACTTCTTTATTCGACTTCGTAGACCCACCTTCACGTATACCTATCGACTCAGAATCAAATTCTGAACAAATGTCTGTGCGTGTGTCTGGATGTGAGTCCGTGCACCCAAAAATATGCACTCGATTATCTCCGGACTGGCTGAACCGATTTAGACTGTTTTGGTCTCATTCGATCCGTCTGTGGGTCCCACAAGACCCTAGTTAATTTTAAGAAGTTTTGTAAAGTACTTCAAAAGTTATGCTAAAAAAACGATTTTAACAAAAGTCCGGAAGATTGTAAAAAGGGTGGTTTTTGTAAGAAAACCCGTCATGCTATATATTGTTAGAAAGGTATTTGAAAGACCTTTCCAACGCGTCCAAAAGATTGAAGATCTGACAACCCCATCAAAAGTTATGAGCACTTAAGTGTTATTTATACACTTTTTTGAGGCCGGATCTCAAATATTTTGATGAAAAAGTTGTCCGGATCTATTATGCAACCCATCGTTGGATAGGTAATCAAAAGACCTTTCCAACGAGCCCAAAAGATTGAAAATCTGACAACCCTATCAAAAGTAATAAGTACTTTAGTGTTTTCAATGCACTTTTTTTGAGGCCTGATCTCAGATATATTGATAAACATAAGTGTTATTTATACGCTGTGTAGTGTATTCACTTTATGAATGTGAGGAAGGCACCAACCACCTAAAGGTGGATTAAGTAGCGTTTTAGTTAATTAGACGTCTATTTCCATTACAATAATAAACGTAGGAATATTTTTTTTAAGTTTCCAAAGAAACGATTTCAAAATTTATAAAACACCAAATAATTCAGACATTTTATGAGTAAAAATACATGACTCAGATCTGGATCTGGATTAGAGCAATGTTTTACTGTAAAGAATGTATTATATTATACAATTCCAGAGTTTTTGTTAATAGGTGGCGCAACAGGCTTTGACAGGTTGCGCTCGTATTTTAGAGAGTGTTTTTGACACAGAAAGTTAGAATAAAAAAAACATGCAGAAATTATGTTTTTCATGACAAATTACTTTTCTAAAACAAATCATTCTGGTTTGAGCCCTTGAACAAAATGTCAAAGCTTTTTAAGATTTTCCTTTAAATCTTACTTCTCGTGTTTGTTTTACTTCAAACAACTCAATGTTTTCAAAGTTTCAAGTTTTAAAAATATTTTTTGTATTTTTTGAGCACCTCTCAAACAATACAAAGTGGTTTTTCAATGATTTGTTTATGGTTTTTTAATGTCACATAATTTTCAGGTTTATAATTGACTTCGGTTGAAAGCTTTTCCACAGCACATAAACACAATTTAAATTCTACGATAAATTAACAACATTTTACAATCAGTCTTCCATCAAATGGTAATTTCTTTAAAACTAGGTATTAAATGAATTAAAGTAATTCCTTATGCAAAAAACCTATTTAAAATATTTAACGAAACCAATTCGATTTCATCTCATTTGATCATGGTAAACAAAAACGAAAAAAAAATATACTTTTTAATTGAATAACACCAATTATTTTTAAAAAAAGCTAACCAAAATCGAATAGTCTATTTATATAAACTGGACTAAACATTAAATTTGGTTGAACAAAATCATGTTGAATTTCTTCAATTAATTTTTTCAGGGCATTTTCAAAAAATGGTTCTAAAAGTTAAGAAAATGTATACTTCCGCTTGAATTTCGGGAATTTACAAATTTCCCGGGAAACGGAAAAAGTTTTTTCGGGAATGCCCGGGATTTTTCCCGGGATGAGAGATTGGACACTCTAATGAAACACAATAGCTTATAGAACCTTAAAAAAACAAACAAATATGAATAAATAAATAAAAATACGTAAAAATTTATGAATTCATTCGAATGAATGTTGTCTTTATTGAATTAAAAAAGGTATAAAAATTCAAAAATCATAGGGTTCTGTAAATATATCGAAATCAAATTATCACTTTTAACCTTCGGGAAGTCGCGTGTTTTCGCCTTTCTTACAAGTGCCCTTACAAACTGTGTACAATGTACACGTACGCGACCTCCGGTGGGTTAATACGCAACATTGACGGGAAAGCTTGCATCTTTTTTGCAAATTATTTATAAATTTTAAAAACAATTTCGCAAGAGTTTGAAATATTAATGGCTACCTTACAGAAAAAAATCCTTGAGTCTATTATACAATGTCATCCAAAATATTCATCAATTCTTCATTCAAAACTATTAGAATATTATTTTTGTAGAGAAAACAAATTTTATCAATTCTAGAGACATTTGTCGATTTTTTCATTTCTTTCAAAGTTTTCAAGGTCATGAGGCTTATTTGAGTAGACTGATTTCAAGGCCATTCTAAGGAAGGCAGGAATAAACATTAAACAATTTACGCCTTTTGCCTTTCTTATTAAAGGAAGGTATAGGATTTGCTTTTGGCTCCGACTCAAAATCAAGGTTTTTTTTCAAAGAAACTATGAATTCGAAATATTTTTTTTTAATCAAACCATTACCAATATTTGTTTCTTGATTTTTTGAAGATCTCTATTTTTGGATTAAAAAACTATATGGAACAAAATGCAGTGTTGAACCACAGAGTTACTCTGTGGGTGAGCTATTATTCAAATCAACCATTAAATTTTTGTTGATGATTTTTTTACATTATTTACTTCTGTTTGTCTGTGGATCAATTGTTACAAAAATCAGCTCCAGTTGCCGAACATCGTTGTGCTTCCGAGACACGAAAAATGAAACGAGATTTCCTCGTTCGTTCTGGCTACTTTCAGCAGATGCACGCGCCCGCACACGTGGAGCTACCACGTTCTTGTTCAAAGCAGACCGCAAACGGCTTATGAATCATCTCCCGCTCACCCCATTCATACAGACATACTATCACCATTATTGGTTGCGTCCAACCTCGTGGCAAAATTCTTCCATCTTCCAAAAAAAAAACGCCGAGCAGCTTTGGGTGGCGTGCTTTCACCGTTCGGACACGTGTGCTCGAATGTGCGAGCTTTGCTTCTGTTTTGGGGTGGCAAAATTGGCAAACAGAAATCAAAAAAAAAAGAAAAGCTCCCACAGAGAGACAGCAGCGCAAACGAGAATATTACCGCATCAGAAATTAATGTTCCCTTAATAGGACGCTTTTCGGGAAGGGATTACCGACCAGGACGGTGTGTGTGTGTTTTTCGGTTGTTGTGGAGCTTTCCGAAGCTTCAATGGCCAAGCAATTTTTAGCTCCAGCTAATGCGGGCCAATTTCGAAGGCTGAATGGCGCTGCGACGTTCTGCTTTTCTATTCATTGCCAGGCTTAATTGCTGCGAGAAGGAAGCCTTAGATGGTTCTTTTCTTATTAATGGACAGATTTTATAGAAAAGTGTTTATTTTTAACTGGCATTTTAACTTCTATAAAACTAAATGGTTTTCTGGAAATCCCATGACGTTTGCTAGCAATTAAATGTTACGTTGAGGTCCATTACTTGAAAGATCTAACGAGTTTTACCATGATCTCGAAAAAAAAACGAACTGATAATATTCACAACAAATTAAAAGTTACAAAACTTTCAAAGCGCAAACTTTGCTTGTTAAGCCCTTTTGAGTACGTTCAAAGCATGTCAAACCCTTGCACATCAAATACTTGAAACAAGATTGCGAACCCATTAAATTGGACCAGATATAAGTATACACACACGCACACTTCTATTGGTTCTGTTACATTGCAATATAAAGCACTCCTCACATTTGCACTCGAAATGCCACAAACGAGCACAAACTTTCGTGTCCCGCTGAAGGACCAGCTGAACCCGTAGAGCTTTCCAGAGCTTTTCCCGAATAACTACAAGCGAAAATTGGAAATGGGAAATTTGCTCCCCATTCTCAGAAGAAAGCATTTTCAAGCTAAAAGGGCCTAGTGTGAGGGGTGTTCAGAATTGTATTTTTTTGTTAAATCTAAATAAAAAGAAAAATAGTCTGAAAAATCTTACTTAATTTTTTTGTGAAAAGGCATTCAAAAAATAATAAATACGTCAATTAAGCCATATTTTGAGCACCCCTCTCGCGCCTAATGCCCTCGCACAGAGTGACACGACGAATGGAGAAAAAGGGATGAACTTTTTAACAAGTAAAGTTACTCAAGTGCATCCAAATCATCCAGCACCACCGTGGAACCGAAGCGCGTTCGAGCAGGCCACACCAGGGCTAAACTACAGCAGCTAGAAGGATTTTCTTTTTCTGCAATATATAGAGTGAAATCAACAAAAAAAAATTCTAAAAATTCACATATATTATAGTGAGAATCGTCGGAAATCTGGATGCTTTCTTTTTTTCGCAAGCTTTTCGAGTTTTGGTATCACACAAGAGTCCGAGAGAGTTGGTTTGTGAGTGGCTTTCTGTTTTTTTAGAGGAGGCAAACGGTTGCACCAGCAAAGGTCAACATTTCGGTTATTGGAACGTTGGGAAGATTTGTGTGATAACTATCTTCAAATGGAATAATCATTTTCTAGGTGGGTGAAGTTTCTTTCCTTGTGAATCAAGATTTATTTTTTTTTCATTTTTACATTCTCATGACAGCACTTTTTTTAAATTTCACAAACAATAAAAAAAAATTTCAGGAAATAATTTACAAAAAAAAATGCTTTCACAAAAAAATCTTCAACATTTTTCAAAAAGCAAAACATCTTTTAAGTTTAAAACCAAACATCACATTTCTTATGCATTCCTTCATTTTTAACAGTACCAGAATTTCCCTTCCACCCTTTTTCTAATTCAGCTCCCAGATCAAAAATGAACGATAAAAAAACTTGCTAACGCAGTAAAATATATCTTAACATTTGGGTCAAATCGTCGGGAAATATAACCTCTTGAAACAAATACCTTCATTTCAGAAACACAAAATATACATACCTTACCAAAATTACCAAAATGACCAATATTACCAAAATGGCAAAAATGGCGAAAATGACGAAAATGACTAAATGACGAAAATTACCAAAATGGCGAAAATGACAAAAATGACCAGAATAAACAAAATGAACAAAATGACGAAAATTAACAAAATTACAAAAATCAACAAAATTACAAAAATGACCAAAATTATCAAAATGACAAAAATGAACAAAATGACGAAAAGGACCAAAATTATCAAAATGACCGAAATGACCAAAATGACCAAAATGACGAAAATGACCAAAATAACCAAAATAACCAAAATGATATAAATGACCAAAATGACGAAAATGACGAAAATGACGAAAATGACGAAAATGACGAAAATGACGAAAATGCCGAAAATGACGAAAATGACGAAAATGACGAAAATGACCAAAATGCCCGAAATGACCAAAATGACCAAAATGACCAAAATTACCAAAATTACCAATATGACCAAAATGACCAAAATATCCTAAATGGCCAAAATGTCCACAAATACCAAAATGACCAAAATAACCAAAAAGACATAAATGACCAAAATGACGAAAATGACAGAATGACCTTAATGACGAAAATGACATAAATGACCAAAATGACCAAAATGACCAAAATCGTCATTTTCGTCATTTTGGTTATTTTGGTTTTTTTTTCGTTATTTTGATCATTTTCGTCATTTTCATTTTCGTCATTTTGGTCATTTTCGTAATTTTGTTCATTTTCGTCATTTTGATCATTTTGGTCATTTTGATCATTTTGGTCATTATGGTCATTTTGGTCATTTTGGTCATTTTGGTCATTTTGGTCATTTTGGTCATTTTGGTCATTTTGGTCATTTTGGTCATTTCCGCCATTTTCGTCATTTTTGTTATTTGGTCATTTTGACGAAAATGACGAAAATGACCAAAATGACCAAAATGACCAAAATGACCAAAATGACCAAAATGACCAAAATGACCAAAATGACCAAAATGACCAAAATGACCAAAATGACCAAAACTACCAAAATGACCAAAATGACTAATATGACCAAAATGACCTAAATGACCAAAATGACCAAAAATGACGAAAATGACCAATTTTGATCATTTTGATCATTTTGATCATTTTCATCTTTTCGTCATTTTCGTAATTTTCGCCATTTTGGTAATTTTGGTCTTTTTGATCATTTTGATCATTTTGATAATTTTGATCATTTTCGTAATTTTCGCCATTTTCGCCATTTTGGTTTTTTTTTCATTTTGGTCATTCTGTCATTTTCGTCATTTTTGTTATTTTCACCATTTTGGTCATTTTGGTCATTCTGTCATTTTCGTCATTTTTGTTATTTGGTCATTTTGACGAAAATGACGAAAATGACCAAAATGACCAAAATGACCAAAATGACCAAAATGACCAAAATGACCAAAATGACCAAAATGACCAAAATGACCAAAATGACCAAAATGACCAAAACTACCAAAATGACCAAAATGACTAAAATGACCAAAATGACCAAAATGACCGATTACCAAAACTACCAAAACTTCCAAAATGACCAAAATGGCGGAAATGACCAAAATGACCAAAATGACCAAAATGACCAAAATGACCAAAATAACCAAAAAGACATAAATGACCAAAATGACGAAAATGACAGAATGACCTTAATGACGAAAATGACATAAATGACCAAAATGACCAAAATGACCAAAATCGTCATTTTCGTCATTTTGGTTATTTTGGTTTTTTTTTTCGTTATTTTGATCATTTTCGTCATTTTCATTTTCGTCATTTTGGTCATTTTCGTAATTTTGTTCATTTTCGTCATTTTGATCATTTTGGTCATTTTGATCATTTTGGTCATTATGGTCATTTTGGTCATTTTGGTCATTTTGGTCATTTTGGTAATTTTGGTCATTTTGGTCATTTTGGTCATTTCCGCCATTTTGGTCATTTTGGAAGTTTTGGTAGTTTTGGTAATCGGTCATTTTGGTCATTTTGGTCATTTTAGTCATTTTGGTCATTTTGGTAGTTTTGGTCATTTTGGTCATTTTGGTCATTTTGGTCATTTTGGTCATTTTGGTCATTTTGGTCATTTTCGTCATTTTCGTCAAAATGACCAAATAACAAAAATGACGAAAATGACAGAATGACCAAAATGACCAAAATGGTGAAAATAACAAAAATGACGAAAATGACAGAATGACCAAAATGAAAAAAAAACCAAAATGGCGAAAATGGCGAAAATTACGAAAATGATCAAAATTATCAAAATGATCAAAATGATCAAAAAGACCAAAATTACCAAAATGGCGAAAATTACGAAAATGACGAAAAGATGAAAATGATCAAAATGATCAAAATGATCAAAATTGGTCATTTTCGTCATTTTTGGTCATTTTGGTCATTTAGGTCATTTGGTCATATTAGTCATTTTGGTCATTTTGGTAGTTTTGGTCATTTTGGTCATTTTGGTCATTTTGGTCATTTTGGTCATTTTGGTCATTTTGGTCATTTTGGTCATTTTGGTCATTTTGGTCATTTTGGTCATTTTCGTCATTTTCGTCAAAATGACCAAATAACAAAAATGACGAAAATGACAGAATGACCAAAATGACCAAAATGGTGAAAATAACAAAAATGACGAAAATGACAGAGTGACCAAAATGAAAAAAAACCAAAATGGCGAAAATGGCGAAAATTACGAAAATTATCAAAATTATCAAAATGATCAAAATGATCAAAAAGACCAAAATGACCAAAATGGCGAAAATTACGAAAATGACGAAAAGATGAAAATTATCAAAATGATCAAAATGGTCATTTTCGTCATTTTTGGTCATTTTGGTCATTTAGGTCATTTTGGTCATATTAGTCATTTTGGTCATTTTGGTCATTTTGGTCGTATTGGTCATTTTGGTCATTTTGGTTATTTTGGTCATTTTGGTCATTTTGGTCTTTTTGGTCTTTTTGGTCTTTTTGGTCATTCTAGTCATTTTCGTATTTTTCGTCATTTTCGTCATTAAGGTCATTCTGTCATTTTCGTCATTTGGGTCATTTTGGTCATTTTGGTCGTATTGGTCATTTTGGTCATTTTGGTTATTTTGGTCATTTTGGTCATTTTGGTCTTTTTGGTCTTTTTGGTCATTCTAGTCATTTTCGTATTTTTCGTCATTTTCGTCATTAAGGTCATTCTGTCATTTTCGTCATTTGGGTCATTTTGGTTATTTTGGTCATTTTGGTCTGTTTGGTATTTTTGGTCATTCTGGTCATTTTCGTATTTTTCTTCATTTTCTTCATTTTCTTTTTTTTCGTATTTTTTGTCATTTTCGTATTTTTCGTCATTTTCGTCATTAAGGTCATTCTGTCGTTTTCGTCATTTGGGTCATTTTCGTCATTTTGGTCATTTTGGTCATTTCCGCCATTTTGGTCATTTTGGTTGTTTTGGTGGTTTTGGTAATTGGTCATTTTGGTCATTTTGATCAAAAAAAAAATGACCAAATAACAAAAATGACGAAAATGACAGAATGACCAAAATGACCAAAATGGCGAAAATAACAAAAATGACGAAAATGACAGAATGACCAAAATGGCAAAAATGGCGAAAATGACAAAATGATCAAAATAACCAAAATGACCAAAATGACCAAAATGACCAAAGTGACCAAAATGACCAAAAGGACCAAAATTACCAGAATTACCAAAATTACCCAAATTACCAAAATTACCAAAATTACCAAAATTACCAAAATTACCAAAATTACCAAAATTACCAAAATTACCAAAACTACCAAAATTACCAAAATTACCAAAATTACCAAAATTACCAAAATGACCAAAATTACCAAAATTACCAAAATTACCAAAATGACCAAAATGACCAAAATTACCAAAATTACCAAAATGACCAAAATGACGAAAATGACGAAAATGACGAAAATGACCAAAACGACCAAAATGACCAAAATGACAAAAATGACGAAAATGACAAAAATGACAAAAATGACAAAAATTACGAAAATGACGAAAAGACGAAAAGACGAAAATGATGCAAATGACGAAAATGACGAAAATGACCAAAGTGACCAAAATGGCTAAAATGTCCAGAATGACGAAAATGACGAAGACAACCAAAATAACAAAAATTAGGGACCATCCAACCACGCGATAACTTTTTTGGAAATCTCACTCCCACTAAAGTGTTCACGTGGTTTATGGTCCCTTACCAAAATTACCAAAATAAATATTAATATTTTTTATGCTTATACTTTCAAGCTTAGGGTATGTCAGACGCTCGGTTTTTTTTTTTTTTTTTGCTGAGCTCTGATTTTTTTCTGATAAATAGTGATTTTTTTAAGTATTGAATATTCCTCCATAAAATCAAAAATCCAGATTTGATGTAAAATTTCAATTGAAATGATAAAGTAATTTTTTGATAAAATCAATACGATTTGTTTAACGCTATTATTATTTGTTTTTATTTGAGTGTAAAACTTCCGAAACTCAAATTCAATGAAAAATAGTATTTATTGGGTGAAATCTAACAAAATTTTACATTTGTAATGCTAATGCTTGTTGGTCATGTTGGTTTTATGAGTCAGGATAAATAGAATTAAAATATTTTATTCTCATTTTAATTATATGGTAACCGTCATCTGGGGCGAAACGGGACACATGAGGCGAATTGGGACAGCTGTTTTAGCAATGTTGCAGCCTAATGTTTTGATATTTTTGAATGGTTTCGTGTAGACCAGATTCAGAGCAACAAAATGTGTACATCCATTTTCAAGTTTGAAGCTTTTAACTGCTCTAAAACGTGCACCAGATGACGGTACTTTGCCATTCAAAACCGTCTAGGTACTTTCTTGTCATTCATTTAATTGCAGAGCAAAAATTGCAGTGAAAATGCACAAATTTTAATTTCTAATGTCAGCTACTCTAGTTTCGGTAGTGGCATTCAATGTCCGAGATTTGTCGTATGGGTGCACGTATTAATAACAAAAACGCTCCTCCTTACATTAGCCAGTAATGACTCGTTTGCCAAGTCTAAACACGGGATTATTTGCACAAGTGCCGGGAAGCCGTATTTGGTCAGTATTATATGAGTTAGGAGGAGATTCGGGCCACATTTTAAGGCCATTCACGGTCTTGCCTTTTGGCAAGCAAGAACATCCGCTCCCTCCCAATTTCAGGCAAAAGTTTTGCATTTGCACTTTGCATTGATTCGGATGTGTCGTCGTCGTCCTGGGTCCTCTGGTTGGTGTTTATATCATGATTTTGGATGCTCTACACCAGTGTGTGTCAGTGCCACAGTAGTCATGTGGAATCAGATGAATATCCGACGGAGTTTGGGAGCAACAGCAGCACAGTGTCGTCGTCGTCGCATCAGCAGCATCACCCATGAGAGCTTCAATTGAAATGCAAATGTTTGTCTAAAAGTTTAGACGATTATTTGCATGTATATTTCCCTGTTTAGCATATATTTGCCGGGGCCAGGCTGAATGTCCCCTCTGGCGGCTGGGAGTTGTGCTCGGCGATGAATCTCCTGGCTGGAGCTCGGTATCAACGGTGTGTTGACGTTTTGCTTGGTTGGATGGTCGCTGGAACTCGTTCTGAACACGTATTGGGCTAACGAATGGCGTTAGTGATCTGGAGCGAGTTAGGAAAGGTCGCTAGACGATGCTGTCATTTTTGTTATGTAGAATAATCACGATAATTCATCTAAATTGTACACTCAGATCCAGAATTACACTTGTATTTTTCAAATTCAACATTACTGATTATTAGTTAAAAATGTTTTCAAATAAACTCAACTCACAAAACGTTTCTAAGCGATATTTTTACTTCAATTTGTTCACATCAACTTGTCTCCCTCTTCATAAAACCCAGACATCAAGTTTCCTCCAAACGAAGAAAAAAAGTGAAATCAGAGTTCATAAACAGCAGCGGGGGTGTCCCACTAGAAACTAGATGAAAGTCACCGCCAGGAGAGAAAAAAAATGAAGGGTTGACAAAACTTCCAGTAGGTACACACAGTCATTTGTCGGAAAAGAGGGGGAAAATTCTCCCCCTCCTCCAAACCCAGGAAATGGGGATGCTACTTTTGCTTAATTTTCCACGCGCGCGAGTTTTCCCCTTCCTTTTTTTGTACTGACATTGGTTGAGTCGTGTGAAATTTGATGCGATAAAGTTTTGTTGGGTTTTTTTCCCCTGGCTTTCTTTTTCTTTTGAAAGAATGTTTAATTTACGCACTGGAAGTTTGCCAGGGGAAAACGAAAGTGTATAGTATGTCAAAGGTCCATTAGAGAACGAATTTGAGATTTTTGTTGACTTCTTTAAGAGTTTGTGTTTTTTTAAGAACCAGTAGGATCAAAGCTGGAGTTGGTGGAGTCGTCTTTTTGAATAGCTTAAGTCGGAGTCAGCAACTCTAGTTCGAATTGTTCGAAAATTTCTTAAAATCCCAAATTTTATGAATGCTCTAAATTCAACGGATTAAACAGGATTGGCACAAAACTGTGCGTGCCAAGAACGTGATTTTTCGCTAATCCTCCCAGCTAGGCGACATAATTTACGCGCACTCACTAAGCAAACACTTCCGAATGTTCATCAAACAGTTTCATTTCGTTAGTAAAGTAAACTCATGGTGTGTATTAGTGCCATAAAATTGTGCTTCATCATGCCGGAGCAGAGAACCGCCGCAAGTTGCTGTATTATGCTCCGGGTCCGTTATGTCTACGCGAGTAATACAGAACCGGAGCATCCTCTACGTATGGCACACACACACACACACACACACACACACACACACACACACACACACACACACACACACACACACACACGAAAGCGTACACCATTCAGAGCTGTAACATTTGTACTTTACTCACGAGTGCAATTTTAATTGCATTTAAATTTAATTTTCTCCAACCGCACGTGGAGCGTCACACGAACAAACCCACACACACACACACTCGCGCACACATATGTAAACCGGGGTGTATTTTCAAAAGTTTTGGGTAAAAAGGGGGATGCTCTACTCCCCCCCTTTGGTTACCACCGTGAAGCTCCTTTCGATGGTAACGAATTGTGGTGTGTTCTATTGTGTACGTTGTCTCCAAACGGTGCAGTCAAACTTTGAGTTTAAATCTTCTTTTAAAGCTCGAAAATTTCTTTTGCCTTTCTTACAAAAGAAAGGTTTAAGGTTTGCTTTTGGAAAAACGCTTTTTCAGAAATCTTAAAAAATTCGTGCACGGCGAGGATTCGTCCCAGGAAAAAATCCTATTACTAAATTGAAGGTTTAGATGCGCTCTTTCGATTGAATTTTGGCCCGAAACCCGGAACTCAAAGTTTGATTTTTGAGAGATCTTTTTCTGAAATACATGAGCGATGTCTGTATCCGCTCTTTAAAATTTGTGTCTTCCATCACTGGAAAACCGCTCGTAAAACCCACAATTTTTATGAGTCAGATCTGTAGCCGTGGGGTCGGAGACGAACATTTTATTTTTCGATTCACAATTTTCGACCAGTAATTGTGGTCAAAGCCATTTTTAGAGGTATTTTTTGGACTATTTTACAGATAACACTATCAAATTTAAAGAATTCAGTTTCAAACAAAAAGACATTCGAAAACATGCGCCATAAACTGTTTGGGCCCAAAATTTGAAGCTTTTCCAAAATGTATTTCCAGAGATATAGCGATTTTAGTGTTTTTCGTCTTATTTTTACCCTATTTTTTCCTGTTAAATTTTTGGATTTATACAACATCATAAACTGAACATCAAATTCGAAGTCCCGGCTCGTTCTCGCTCGAAAGCATGACAAGTCGTCAAGTCGAAGCTTCAACGCCAGCGCTTCAACGCCAGCGCTTCAACGCCAGCGCTTCAACGCCAGCGCTTCAACGCCAGCGCTTCAACGCCAGCGCTTCAACGCCAGCGCTTCAACGCCAGCGCTTTTACGCTTGCGCGTTTTACGCTGCGCGTTAAAGTGTTCTTTCTGGCTTCTCATAATTGATCGACAAAGTGCAATAGCGATACATATTTTTTTAAGTTAATCATAGACTAACAATAAAGACTGAGTACCCTTTATTTTTTTTCTAATAATGTCAATCCAATATGTTTTTCTTAATTAAATTTAAATATCTTGCGACAAATAATGTACTTCTGAAATTTAAAAAAATGGCATTTGAGGTTCAGCCTAAAAATATTCGAAGCTTTAGGTAAAATTCTCACTGGATGGTATCATTATGTTTCTGAAAAATTTATTGCTCCAATATATTTCTCGGAGTTTCATCATTTTGTAAGAAAGGCTCTATTTCACCTCTGGTGATATTAAATCGGGTTTTTAAACCTAAATTGATCACTTCGAAAAAAATCTTATTAAATGTAATTTAATTAATCTTAATAAAAATTTGGACAGAAATTTAAAAAAAACTGAAATTGTAGAAATTTTAACAAACTGATGAAAATTATCATTGGGTATGTTATCCATTAGGACCCTCTGAAGGTGTTTTGATAAAAACATAAAATAAATAAAATCACAATTTAAAGTGGGTATTTGTCTACAAAACATTTATTTGGCATGTTCAGCATCATTCAAAACAACTTTGACTGACATTTTATATCCTTTTCGCCAAAATAAGTGTTTTGAGTTCAACATCTGAAATCGGCCATGGCCACTAGCATTTTTACAACAAAACAGCATTTGTCTTTTATGATTGAATTAACTATGCTATCATTTTTTGACAGATTAGTAAGTCAAAATAATGTAAATTCAAGAAACTTTCCTCAATAAAGCAAAGGAATGCTTCATTTCGAGCAACATAAAGGGGTTCCAATATAGGATAACGAAAATCCTCACTTTTTCCAAAAGTGGACCCTATTAATTTAACCTACAAAACTGAATACAACTGTGTAGGTATAGGTCATCGCTGAAATTAAGTTATCGAAGTTTTAGTGAAAAAAAGTTGATTTTTTCCCGTTTTCGTCATTTTCTCATTTCTGCGCGCGGCGCGTCGAAAAACACGGATTTTAATTTCCAAAAATCATATCTCAGAATCCTGTTGATGAACTCCTCCTATTTATTAGCAAATTATGTAAAACAAGCCTTACCCGACAAACTTCGTCTTGACGTATAGCTTGTTTGTTTATTCAGCCTCCTGTGATCAAAATTTCAGTTTACGTAACTTTTCCCATACAATCTGCAGATGTTCCGGAATCGGTCCCAGAGTGGCCAAAGTTGTGACTTTTTGGCGTAAGAACCTTCCTTGGACTTATACGAACTCAATGCAACAAAGAGTACCTCGATCCGACATTCCGTGTTGAATTGATTCGCGTTCGAACAAAACTGTCGAAATTTTTTATATATATAGATTGTCCATGTAAAATTGCCGGGTCCGGTAGGGCAGTGGTTAGCGTGGTAGCCTCTCACCCCAGTATGGCCTGGGTTCAATCCCAGACGGACCCGGTGGCATTTTTCGAGACGAGATTTGCCTGATCACGCCTTCTATCGGATGGGGAAGTAAAACGTCGGTCCATTAGCGTAAAAGAGGTTTTGAGTGACTCACCACACATAACCTTCGGACGCCTAGAAATGAGTAAAAACTTGCAACAGAGCCCACAAAAGACCCGGGGGTCGTTAAAGTGGATTGCTTTGCTTTTTTTTTGTAAAATTGTCCGAGGAATCCGATAAAAATATTTCCAGACATAGGCTCTTTGGTCCAGACACCGTCAAAACGGCATTTTAAAGTTTCATACGACCTTTTCATATGTTAGACTAGATTTTTGAAACCTGTTACCATTTTTCTTTGAAAGGGCAACTTATCACCTTTCATTTGCGTATAAGACAGCTAAAATCGGTTGAAATGGCGGGCAGATTTGTTTTTTTGTAAAAAGTGGTTTTTGCGAAAATCGACGAAAATTGCCACCCTAACACGGCGGAGGTCACCCTAATGGCCAAACAAAAAATACGGGTCTAAATCTAATTGTTATTGGGCCATGGAACCCCCAGAATTGTTTTTTTTTTTTAATTTTCGACTTATATAGTTACAAAAATCGCATCTAATTTATCATTTTAACATTTTATTGAACTTCTTATCAAAGCAAGATTTAGCAATCTTGTCCAGCAAAAATGATTGAAATAACTTGAATTTTCTGCTACATTTTGCCCATTAAATTTTGTTATGATTTTCATCTGACTTTTCTAACACTAAATTTAAAATTAATAGGCAAAAATTATTTATTCTGTAACGCAAACTTCAAAATTTTATTCAAATTCAGAACAGAAAACAAACAAAAAGTTGTATTTTGGGATGAAAAAGTCAAAATTTGTTAACGGTTGCTACCGTTTGGTTTGAGAATGACTGCAATCAAATGATTGATGATATTATCCTTGTATGTTGTAAGATGATTCCGAGAATATGGTTTTTTTTACTTTCACGGATTTTTGTTAACAACATTTAAGTACCGTAAACCGGGGTGACTTTGATAGGATTTCAATTTGTTTTTGGAATATTTTTCAATAGGTATGGTTTTACTCAAGATTATTATTTTTAAAACATGTACTGGGGTAGGCCACACAAAGTCCATGCACTATTTCGGAAAAAAAGTTTTTTTCAATAATGTTTAGAAAAATAGTTACGTTAAAAACTCTTAGTTTATATTCCGGGGTGACTTTGATAGTCATAGTTTTCCATGTTAAAATCATATTTAAGATGTTCAAATTTTTTTTGTACGTTAAATGTACCATCACTAAAGTAGCTGATATAGTTTTTAAGAAAAAAATCAATGTTTATGATTAGTTAACTAAGTTTATAAGCTTTACATATAAATTTTGGGTAAAATTGTTAAAAAGTCGGAATTTTGTCTGAAAGTTGGTAAAACTGGTTTTGTTTATGAAATTATCGATTTATATTGCATTTTATACTGAATTCGAAGCAAGAATCACAAGTTTTCACATTTTGTATAAAATTTGTTCTACTGAAAATGCATATAAATCTGGAGATTTTTTGAGATTGCGTTTCAAAAACATATGTTATTTATGATTTACAAACTTATTAATCCTTCTCCTAGTGGAAAATTGTCCAAAGAATTCAAAAATGCATTCCGTTTTCCGATTCAAAATCATGTTCATTGAGAAAATTATGACACTTTGGGAAGTTTAAAATAATTACTTTCACCAATATTTTCTTAACTATAGTAAACTAACTTTTTGAAATTTTCAAAATTTTATGAAAAGTTCTTTTTGAGGTACTTTGAACACTTCTCTACCACGGGCAGTATGATTCCAAACCATTCCGTACGTATTTTAATTGAACTGTTCATTTTGTGGAAAAATCGCAAACCTATCAAAGTCACCCCGGCTATCGAAGTCACCCCGTTTTACGGTATTCGCAACATTCACTTCTCAGCTAATATTGTAACAATTTAATGTTAATGTATGTTTTGCTATTAATTCTTCAAATGGTTCATATCACATTTTCAATTGAATACTTATAATATTCATTAAATAAAAGTCGTTACGGATGAAATATTTATTATGTTGTTATTTCAAAGAATTGTTTTGAGAGAATTGATACATTTCACGGAATTTCACAAATTTCACGGACTTCACGCAGCGCGCTGTGCGCGAAATCGTGAAAATTCATTAACCCTAATCATTATTGATGTTTGAAATGATATGATCAATATCAAATAATGATTAACAAATACAATAACAAATCTTTTTTTTTAGATTAGATGCGTTTTGGTGAATTATTTGACTAACTGATTTGAAAAAAAAATACACGTTTTCGTTGATACTTTTTGGAAAAAAATCGTTTTAAAGTATGTTAGGTTTTAATGTTGTGTTGAGCCAAATTTGTTAACAATACATATATGTTTGCAATAAAAGTGAGCAAAAGCTCTATTTTATTCATTCATTCATCTATCATTAGACCCACACCATGCATTTAAACATCAAATATCGTTTAAATTAGATATAAATTAACAGTTTTCCTACAGTGGACCCGGGAACACAATCCGATTATGGACTCGGAGAATATGCTCGTATCTTTTCTACTTGGGTGTCCACTATTAAGTAAAATACCCTATTTGTTGGTAAAAAGTACTCCTTTAGTGACACACCATTTTTAAGCAGATTAAACGACAGGAAAAAGTGCACTGTAGTGTGATGTAATTTAGCAATGGAATACTTCAACAAAAATTGTAGTTTAAATTATCTTTTTTTTATGGTTCCAACCGCCAGGGTACAGTGTTTTGAAGTTCAAAAATGAGTCTGAATAATATGTCTTCTACAAGCTCAGTAGTGGGCAAAGGTAAAAAAACTCGGGTTCGAATCTGTTACCAAAATTTGTTTTATTTTTCATTTTTTAATTACTGTTAAGTGTTCACCACAAGCCAGTCACCAAGCCAGTAAAGCTCCCATTTAAACGGTGCGTTTGTGCTTTTTTTAGTTGTCACACTATCTTGGTAGCGTAACAACATTTCATAAGCAAATGAAACCCAGAAAAGGGCGTGTTCTACCAAAGAAAGAAGTGCACCGAACACTTCATACCTCCCCGCCAAGTACATTGAGTGCACTATATGGTGCTGGTAGCAGCAGTAGATACTATGCAAATGGTTCAGCAATTCACCCCTCGCGTAATAAGAGCATCAGACGAGCGTCACGATCTATGCACTTTCGCCAAAACACCCCCGCGGGGGCTCGGTTGGCGGGAGTCACGTCTTGTGCTAAGAGGGTGGAGGAGCGGTAAATTTACCGGTGCAAAAGTTGCACGCAGTAAATAATATTAAAATAAAGTGAAAAGAGAGAGCGAGAGGGTTGAAGCTGGAACTGCATTCAGGCAGATGTTGCAACCCCCCAACGGTAACTGTAAAGAAGTGATAGCGCGTATGTTACAGTGATAACACTTGAGCAGCATTCATTGAGCAGAAAACCACATTATGTTAGCATGGAATTACATTATTCAACTTGTTATTCAACAGCATCGTCGTTCAACGAGGTACGAATCTTGTTCAAGCTTAACAATTGCTACACAGAAAAAAAAATTATGGTAATATTCATCAGGAAATGGTGACAGATTTTGTGGCAAAAAAATGTGTAATATTTCATCAGGAATTGGTGAATTTTCATCAGATTCTGATGAATATTCATCAGGTTTACATTTTGACACATTTTTTGATTAATATTACTCAAAAAATGAGTAATATTCAACCATCCAAATTTTCAACAATCCAAAATTCAACTTTTTTTTGCTGTGTGCTTCTCAATGAATCGTTGAAAAGGGGTTTTAAATGAATGCAATTCTTTTTTTACCCTTTTCAGAATCTCTCTGAAGGTTGTTGATCGCAATTCTTTTTATCGTCTCTTTTTGTTTTGAAATTGTTTTTTTTCCAATTTCAAATGCATCATTTCAAAAGGACATATCTCGGAATGTTGATCATTTAGTGATTTAACAAAAAAAGTATGACTACTAAATCCAATAAACTAATCTAAATTTCATTCTTTATATCTAGCTGCACATTGCAAGCTCACTTTGGAGGGTAAAAAACTACATTAAATTCCATTACAAACTACTTTCTTCATTGACGTCGTGATGTTGCTTTTATTTGACACACTCGATTAAATAGTTCGCAGAGTCACGATTTGATCGATAACTTGGAAAATTAAGTGCTTTCAATAGTTTTTCGAATCACGCTTCAAACAGACACAGATTTATGGCTTTAATGCTCTTAGTCCTTTGTATTCCAGTAATTTCAATCATTCACGAAAAAAGCCATGAATGAATATTACATAATTCAAAAAGGACGAAACTATGGACTTCATAAAGCTTGTGAAACAAACACCGCGTGAACAACTCCAAAATCTGAATTCGTTACACCACCGCCACTTCCAGCGAACCCAATCGATGTAACACCCTGCGATAAAAAAAAAGGAAGCTTCCCCCCTGGAGCCCGGCCCCAGGTTACGATAAAAATATGTTATCGATTTTGGATGATGATAAATGAGGCTCGACCGCGACCTTCCGACGAAATCCCGCTCCTTCCCATCCCATCCTCGAATCGTTACGTCAAGTTGTTGCGGTTTTTGGTGTGAGGTCTATTTTCGCTTTTCAAGTGGTGAAATTTTCCGGGAGCAACTTTTTCCACGGTCAGGGTGATTAGTCAGCGCGTTTTCAAAAACTTTGAGGGGGGAGGTCAAGTTTTGAGGAAGGACTCAAACCATCAGCCATCTCTCCCGCAGTCAGCAGTCAAGAAACTTGTTAGCAACTCGATACGAAACGGTGCGAGACGAAATTTGAGCTGCGGGATGATAAATAAATTATGGTCGAGAATTGGAGAGTTTGAGAGGGGGGAGCTGGGAAGTTGTTTTTCTAACATTTTCGGTTTTAACATTGACAAGTGGGTGAAGTTTTGCAAGCACAAAAAATAACTTATTTATCAACTGACAAAAATCGGAAAAGAATAAACTATACTCTATGGAGTATTTTGGTGGATGATTTGAACATCAGTTAGATTTTATGTCATCAACACACCTTTTGTTCCGGATTTTGTTCAATGGACAAAAAAAAACGGGTGAAATAAAAAACACTTACATATAAGTGCTAGGAAAGCTTTCTAGATCCAAATCCCAATACAACAAATAATTTTAATTTTATTGCTTCAATTACTAGTTAAACTTTTTAAATAGTATTGATTTTAAAAAAAGGTGGAAGTAAGCAACTCAGGTATTACAAAAAAAATGAAAAATATAAAAAAATGATAGCAAGCAATATTCTCAACATTTGAATGAAAAAAGCGTTTTAAAATGCATTTTACACTAGTTTGTTTTGCAAACATTAGTTTTCAAAAAATGTAAAATTTGACGAATACATTTTTTTTTGCAAAAAAAAACTTCCAGATCCAAATACATGAATATCTTTAAATTTAAGTGTTTCAATTTGTAGTTAAACTTTTAAATTAGTACCGTAAACTGGGGTGACTTTGATAGCCCGGGGTGACATTGATAGAAATTTGATTTGGCCACTAATGTTGATACATCCAATGTAACAGTCACATTTTTGCATATTTGTTCGATAATAAGCTATCCCTTGATATTTACTACTCAAAATTCTCAAAAATGTTCAGATATTAATTTGACGGGCATTTGAAAAACCTATCAAAGTCACCCCGGGCTATCAAAGTCACCCCAGTTTACGGTATTGATTTCGAAATAGGAGAAATAAGTAAAACAATCCAACTCATAAAAAAAATAAAATAATAAAACAATTTATAACAAGCTATATTCTCAATATTTGAATGAAAAAAAGTGTTTTACAATGCAATTTACACTAGTTTGTTTTGCAATCATTAATTTTCAAAAGATGTAAAATTAGACGAACACAACAATTTTAGCGAAAAAAAACTTTTTTGCGGTACTCGAAAATTACCAAAAATTCTAAAGATTTTTTATCAAACCCAAACATGCTAAAAATGGTTCTAAATGCACTGGTTGCACTTAAATTTCCGTTGAAATTTGGAAGTTTTTTGAAAACATATTTTTCTATCCGATTTTGATGGGGAGGGGCAAGGAATGACAAATTAATTTAAAAAAAAGTTGTTAAAAGTATGGTTTTTTGAAAATATATTATTCTTTTAGGACTTGGCTGATTGATCAAAATTCAATAGAAACGTTTTTTCCCAATTTCATAAAAATACATGAGAAATTGATTGTTTTATTGATCCTGGCACTGTAACTTGGATTTGGCCCGCACTTTTCTCTCGCATTTTTGACAACACAATATCCAAAAACTAGGCAACCAACAGTTGTTTATTTACATTTCCAGTCGCAGTTTCCACCAAACTGGACATTCCCACTTTAAAATTGCGATTTACAGGTGAGCAACATCGGCTCGCTTTGATCATTTTTTGAGAAAATAAAAATTTCCCAAGCCATCTTGACAAGTCGCAATAGTGCGATCGATAGCAATAATTTAGTGCGAAGTCCAATTTAGTGAGAATTGCGCAATATCTATATATATAAAAAATTTCGACGGTTTTGTTCGAACGCGAATCAGTTCAATACGGAGCGTCGGATCGAGGTGCTTTTTGTTGCGTTGGGTTCGTATAAGCTCAAGGTAGGTTCTTACGCCAAAAATTTACAACTTTGGCCACTCTGGAACCGATTCCGGAAAATCTGCAGATTGTATGGGAAAAGTTACGTAAAATCAAATTTTGATCACAGGAGGCTGAATAAGTAAAATAGTTAGAAACGTCAACAAACGAAAAAATGACAAAATGAAGTTTGTCGGGTAAGGCTTGTAAAATATAAATTTGGTTGCCAAATTTATATGCCTATAAATCTCAATATATTTTTGAATTATGTTTCAACAACACTTAAAACTTGTAACTTAGAAACATGTTTCAAAGTTACTTAGCTTAAAATTGTTCAAAGAAACCGATAACATCCCGATTTTCGATTCGAACTCACTTTCATTAGGGAAAACATGACACTTTGAGAGTATATAAATAATCCTATTTATCAATGTTTTCAAAATTGTAGTTGACTAACTTTTAAAACTTTTCATAACATACTGAAAACTTCTTCTTGTCGTACTTCAGAGACTTTTTTAACCAAGCTCGATATAATAACAAACTATTCCGTTTGAACTGAATTATTTTTGCTAAATACAAATCTTGAACGTATCTTTTTGGTTATCAATGTCACTTCGGCTTCCGGTACATGGAATCATGTTTAATGCATTTATGTTATACCCTTCGCTTCAAAATTTTGTAAAAATAACCTTATTTTTATCTTAACTTGCAGATTAATATCTTTAACTCCAAAATTTTAATTTTTTAGAACCTTTCAGATATTTTCTAGGAAGTTTCGAATTACTTCAATATTTCTGTGATTTTTTTATTTTTCATAAAAGCCTACCTGCATATATTTTTGAGCCTTTTATATATATTTTTTTTGTATTTTATTCATCAACGTAGTTCTACTACGTTTGGAAAAAATATCTTTTTCAAATTTATTTCTGAGTGATTGCGGTCTAATTCAAACATTTAAATTTCATTGAAATCTTTCAATTGCAATTCTACAAACAAATAGTAGAAGAAAGTTTGTTTTGGGAAAATTAATTTTAAAATAATTTTCAGTGTGTTTTATCCTTCTTCCAAACATGGAAAAAGTGTGAAAACACTAATGCTTTATGCCAAAAGATATCTTGTAGTTTTCTATTATTTTACGGAAATAAAATTATTTTAGAAAAAAAATCAGTAAATTCCATTCAAAATCGTTTTTTCGGAATTGCAAAAAAATATGTAAGCAACTCGTTGCAAAACTTGATTTTTTCAGCACTCGTCGGATTTATCCAACTCGGTTAACCTTGTTGGTTAAATGTACGACTTCTTCTTTTATTGTTAGATATTTGAATAAAAATAACAAAAAAAATCGAAAAAAGTAGGTGAAAAGCAATTAAAATAAATCTGAAGAACTCAATGCTTGTTAATAATGTGAAAATATTTTGACTGTTGATGATAAGAGAAATAGAGATTCATGAAAATGTTGTTTCATAATTGGGGTTGTAAAGGTAACATTTTTGAAAGAAGACAACAACTTCTCTGGTTGATGTGTTGTTGATTTTTTTTTAAATAGTTCGTACTTATACACATTGTTATCTGAATCTAAAAAAATCATGAAAATTTTCCGATGATTACAAAACTCCACCTCAAATCATAGAACAAACAAATCCAACAAGTTCAAACCTATTTCCACCGAAAGAGGAGCAAAACTCACTTCACAGCAGAGGACGCGCTCGCACCAAGAGCAGCACCGAACGAGCCGGAAAATTGATGGGCCAATCGAATTTGGTTTGGAAAAGTCACCCTCCCCAACCCTCGCTCACTGTGCCTACCCCTACCCCTACACACACGTGATGAGAAGTGAGCCAGGTTGTAGGGGGAGGTGGCGGAAAAAACCGCCACAGCAGATTTTGAAGGGATCGAAGCAGCAGCAGCAGGAAAAAAAAATTCTGAAAGAGTTGATGATTTATTATTTTATCTGATTGGCAGATATGATGAATATGACATAATATATTTACCAACAGAGAGGCGATTTTTTCCCTCTCGGTAGAATACCCTCTGGCGGTTTGGCACAAGATGGGAAAATATGGCCCAGCAAAAAAGGACTCGATCCCGTCAAAACTGAAAATGGACGATGCAGATGACAATCTATGCTTTAGCGTAAATCACTTTGTTGAAAGGTAAATTTTCTTCTTGAATCGACCCTTTTCCCGAGCACAATGGAATGGATAGAAGAAAAAAAAAATCAAATTAACCACCTTGACGAAGGAGGGCGAGAAAAAAAAGTGCTCTATTGAACCTCAATCGCACCAAACTATCGATCTTGGTGGCGCCACTTTTGACACTGGCCCCAGAGCTGACCAAATTGCTTTTAGAGGTAATATTGTACCCCCTAAAGTGACAGCGACGTTGTTTCCGTTGTTTAGCACACACCGATACATGTTTCGTTGCGCTGATGATGGTCCTCTCTGCGCTGTACAAGAGGATGTCTCTGGCAGCAGCAGCGGAAGAGAGAAGCTTTTCACACCGTACTTGATGGCCACCCAACAACAGCAGCACGGGCCAGTAACAGAATTGATGGTGTTTGTTGGCTGTTTTGCTCGCTTTGGACACGGAGGAAATATTTTGAATTTGTTGAAATTAGTTATTTTTTAAGTTGAAAAAGTTGAAAGTAATCTAGCAATTTCAGTAAACAATTTAATCTCATCTCGGATGAGAATCATCCAAATTTATATTATTGTTTATCTCAAAAAAGCTTTACAACATATTTTTTCATCTGAGGACGTCAGGTATGAAATAAACGATGTTTTTTTATCACTTAACATATTTTTTTATCACATTCATCAGATCAATAATTGGAATAACTTATTAGATTTGTTTTTGAAATACATACTCAATAATACGCTAGAAAAGGTTTGCGAAATAATATTTATCAAACTGTTAAAAATTAAGCATTGCAAAAGTTCTTCAAATTTTACCAAAATTTCAAAATTTAGAAAACAAGATGGGTGGCGGTGCAAAATTCTTAATTTCGAAGACTTTTTCAAGGCCAACTATCATCCGAGTTTTCTCAAATATGGTCCTTGAACTTTTTATTTGTTTTGAATTAAACTTTGTCCATCGATTCTTCATGACCAAACAAGTCATTTTGCGTAATTGATTTCTTCAAAGCATTTGGAAATATTCAAAAAATAGTTTCCTGAGAAGGGATTTTTTGATCGATTTGGTACTTTCGGTAAAGTTGTAGGTTTTTCAGGATAAATGAGAACAAGGGAAAATTTAGAAATTTATTAGATCAATTTTTATCACAAAAACTGCCAACTTTTGCAAAAAAAAAAAACATTTTTTATTTTGGCAAAATAATATTTTTATGATTAAATAGAAATTTGGAACTGTTTCGAAAAAACGCTAGAAAAATTTCCAACAATCATTTTTGGAATTAAAAATAAATTTGCAATCGAAACCCGGGCAGACGGTAATAACAAAATTCATGCCATTTCAATAACAAATACTGTTAAAATAACAGAAAATGTTATGCAATCTTCTTGAAAAATCCATTTTTGCATAAGAGTTTAAAAACAGTTTATTTTATCATAACAAAATTTGTTATTGGTCTGATATTGGTTGAAAGCCAAAACAACTTGAGAATAACAGTTTTTGTTTTGTAAGAATAACTCCAACTGTTATTGGGATGATCGGATTAGTTGTTGAAATAACAAAAAATAATAACAAAGATTTGTTCGAAGAATAACTCAAAATGTTATGAGTCTGTTATTACAATAACAATCCAATAACAAAAAAATCATAACGGCGAATAACAAAACTTGTTATAAATAACATAAAATGTTATTGGCCTAGAATTTTCAAATATCAAAAAATGTTATTCCCACGTTATTTCCTTCTGCTCGGGAAAATACTTCTGTAAAATTTTGATAAAGTTTTTTTGCAAAGTTTTCGAATTATAACCAATTTCAAGCTGATTTTTCGAAAAAAATATTTTGTCGAGTATTAAACGTTTCTGATTTAACCTGAAAATTAAAAAAAAAACCTAAATTTTACCAAATTATCGCTTAGTTTTGAAACGACGTTCATTCGATTTTCATTGTAAAAAAATTATAACATTGTTAAATTTTCTCATCTATTTCGATTTTATATTCGATGATTTACAATAATCTAACCAGTGTTAACTCCAAAATAATTAAAGTATATTAGTTGAAGCACTCAAAAATTACCAAATTTCACATGTGTCTTCTATTCCCAAAAAAAACTCCAGGGTTAACCAATCTGGACAAATTTTGTAATTTAATTTTTATAAATTAATCTTTCTTTTCATAGAAATATCGATAACTTTCTTTAGATTTATCTTATAGAGATGTTTCACTCTTTAACCTTATTATTTTTTAACAAAGCGAATTTATAGTTTAATTATTAATTATGATGAATTTTCTACTGGTTAGGCTGGTGAAACTGTTTTTCAAGGGTTTTCTAGTAAAAAACCAAATTTCAATGGAAATAGACGTTCAATTTATTGGAAACGATTAAAAATTATACGAAAAAAGCTAAAATTGCATAAGGGTAATTCTCTACTAACTCACACGAAATCGGGAAAAGTTGCCCCGACCTCTCTTCGATTTGCGTGAAACTTTGTCCTAAGGGGTAACTTTTGTCCATGATCACGAATCCGAGGTCCGTTTTTTGATATCTCGTGACGGAGGGGTGGTACGACCCCTTCGATTTTTGAACATGCGAAAAAAGAGGTGTTTTTCAATAATTTACAGCCTTAAACGGTGATGAGATAGAAATTTGATGTCAAAGGGACTTTTATGTAAAATTAGACGCCCGATTTGATGGCGTACTCAGAATTCCGAAAAAACGTATTTTTCATCGAAAAAAACACTAAAAAAGTTTTAAAAATTCTCCCATTTTCCGTTACTCGACTGTAAAAAATTTTGGAACATGTCCTTTTATGGGAAATTTAATGTTCTTTTCGAATCTACATTGACCCAGAAGGGTCATTTTTTCATTTAGAACAAAATTTTTCATTTTAAAATTTCGTGTTTTTTCTAACTTTGCAGGGTTATTTTTTAGAGTGTAACAATGTTCTACAAAGTTGTAGAGCAGACAATTACAAAAATTTTGATATATAGACATAAGGGGTTTGCTTATAAACATCACGAGTTATCGCGATTTTACGAAAAAAAGTTTTGAAAAAGTTGGTCGTCATCGATCATGGCCGTTCATGGTCACCCGCGACAGACACGGACGACGAAACAAAGAGAAACGCAAAAAGTAACTTTTTCAAAACTTTTTTTCGTAAAATCGCGATAACTCGTGATGTTTATGAGCAAACCCCTTATGACTATATATCAAAATTTTTGTAATTGTCTGTTTTACAACTTTGTAGAACATTGTTATACTCTAAAAAATAACCCTGCAAAGTTAGAAAAAACACGAAATTTTAAAATGAAAATTTTTGTTCTAAATGAAAAAATGACCCTTCTGGGTCAATGTAGATTCGAAAAGAACATTAAATTTCCCATAAAAGGACATGTTCCAAAATTTTTTACAGTCAAGTAACGGAAAATGGGAGAATTTTTAAAACTTTTTTAGTGTTTTTTTCGATGAAAAATACGTTTTTTCGGAATTCTGAGTACGCCATCAAATCGGGCGTCTAATTTTACATAAAAGTCCCTTTGACATCAAATTTCTATCTCATCACCGTTTAAGGCTGTAAATTATTGAAAACACCTCTTTTTCGCATGTTCAAAAATCGAAGGGGTCGTACCACCCCTCCGTCACGAGATATCAAAAAACGGACCTCGGATTCGTGATCAGGGACAAAAGTTACCCCTTAGGACAAAGTTTTACGCAAATCGAAGAGGGGTCGGGGCAACTGCTGTGTGAGTTGGCGGAGAATTACCCATAAACGAAGAAAAATCTTAAGGCTTAGTTTTTAAAAAGTAGGTACATATTTCAAAATGCTCAAGACATTGTTAGAGTTATGCAATTAGGTTTTTTTGTTAACGTCTAATGATTTATGAACATATTTTTAAGGATTTTAATATGGTTTATGTTTGATTCGAATTGTGGTCAATAAATGGTCGAACTAGATGAAAATATAAAAATCAATGATAAAGTCAATCATTACGAAATTCAAATTACGAATTCAATACAAAAAATACAAATGGAAACATACTGTGCTTTATGGAGAAGTGTTCAGAGTACATAATGAAGTAATTTTAACAACAAATAGAATTATTAACATACTCTCAAAGTGTCATTTATTTCTCATTGAAAATGAGCATTGCCGGATTCTTGGGACAATTAAAAAAACTTAAATTAGTTTGTTTAGTTGGTTTTGAGTGTTATTGAAACAGAAATAAAAAATTAAAAGCATTTTTAGTAAAACAATTTTCTAAGTATTTTGGAAATTTTTTGAAGCATGCTACAAAATTGGTTTTGATGGCAACAAAATATTTTTATGACAAAACAATTTCTAGTGAATTTGATCAAGCTTCACACTTTATATTTACAGAACTTTAAATTTATACACATTTCAATAAAAGTTAATAAACTTAGATTTACAAATATTTAATGGAAAAAATCAGATGAAACATTAGAAAAAAAAAATAAAACATAAGAATTACCATTAGAATAAACCTTATTAATCATCAATATGACGTAATTAATTCAATTTGCTTATTTTCAAGCTAAAGTTTGATAGAAACACAGGGACTATCAAAATCACAAATCACCGCTTTTTTTTTAAATAAATTTTTTCAGCGGAACTATTTTTTAAAGCACATTTGACAATGTATTCTTATTTCAAACGTTCACGGACATTGTATGAGCAAAATATAAATCATAGTAAATGTCTTACTAATTGAACAATATTTGAAAAATAAACTGAAATCCTATCAATTTCACCCCGGTTTATCTTATATAATTTTATGACTCCAACTTTTTGAGACAATTTTAAGAACGAATACAACCATCAAACAATTGCGTGAACCGTGTCACAAACCTCGCACGATGCAATGTTCGCTGATACAATTCCTTTGATCATACTGCTCCATCCCATGAACTCACACTCGCATTTCCCTCCGTGCGTCCTTTCATTTCGTTTCGCCGGCATTTTTTTCTTCTCCATTTTCCGTTTTTTCCCCTCCAGCCCGCCAAAAAGTTCAATCTATTTTTCGATACTTTAAGTGCACGTGCACTCGGAGTGACACGGCCAGCGAGAGAGAGTGGGAAGTTGGCCTGAGGGCACTTTCCCGAAGAAGGTCCGACGGATTGATAGTGTATCCAGTCCACAGTCCCGTGTGCCAATGGCAGCCATCGCGCTCTCACACCAAAACGGGGGGCCAAACCCTTTTGCGAAGCTTCCCCCCCCACCAACCAACTTTGCTAATAGAAATTGTGTGGGGAGGGGGGGGGATAACTGGGGGTGGTAGGGAGGAGGGAAATGACCATCCGGTGGAGAGCTTCCGGTACTTTATGATCTCAATGCTGCCACTACACCGAGCTGAAGCTGAGCTGCCGCCGCTGCCTGGAGGGAAGTTGGTGTTAAACGATGTCCCGAGACGAATGATGGCGTGTGTTGGCCATTCTGTATGGGGATGGCTATGGATGGAGGTTTATGGGTAGGTAGGTGCCAATGAGGTGGTGTGGTGGTGCCGTAGAAGAGAGCAATCCAATTCTGGCAAACGCGCGATGCTTTCGATGGGAAGAGAAATGGCTTTTTTGTTCAGTGTGATGTTGGATTTTTTCTAGCTTTTTTTCTATATTTCCAATGAGTGCCTTCAATTTCTTGTGCACTCGTTGGTGAAATGTATTTTACACCTTTTTGTTTGGTTCAAGTATCGGTTATAGACAACAGTAATTGTCAGAAGGGTTAAACGTAAACTGGTATACACTATAGTATTATGGAAACTGCATAGCTACATTTCTTTTGTTTTATTGGTTGGTGAACTTGATTGCCTTTGGTATTTTTCTATTTCTTTTCATCAAAAATAAATTTAGATTACTTTTATTATTAATTTCCAAACAAAAATGTCTACTGTAATTTGTGATCAAATGAAAATATGTAAATCATTTTTTAAAGCTTTTTTTTTTGAACATCAAACTTAGTTTTTCTCATATTCGGAGATTGAAACTTGTCTGGAGGTTTGGATGAGTTGATAAAAATAAGGCATTTTTTCTATTGTCAAAATACGTATCGTTTTAACTATTTCGTTTAACCCCTTCCCGCCCAGAGCAAAATCAAGATTTCTACGTGTTTCTAAATTACTCGTAATTGGATCGACCAAATTAGACGAAATTTTAATGGTAAACAAAAACAATCAAATTGTATGCAGCTTTCCAAATTATTTAAATGCAACATTAAACGATTTTTTAATTGTTTTGATATTTAATTATATGCAAAAAAGTTACTTATTTGATCATATTAACCATATATTCAAAATTATTTGTTCTTTTAAGGGACTATTGTTAAGAACCTTTCCAAACATCATGGGAAATATGTTGGGAAAGTCCCTTGAGTCACTTCCAATCACTCTTGAATGTTTAACTAAACGGAATGGCTTGTTTTCTTGTTTTGCTCCGCAACCTGGTACAAATTCTTCATCCGTTCTTTTTGTTAAATTCAACATTTTAAGTAGAAAAAACAACTTTTATGCAGAACAATACTTGCAAAAGTGTTCACAAAGTCATAGATAGAGTTAGTGAAATTTCACGATTTAGCGGACAGCGTGAAACCCGCGAAATTTGACTTTTTCCGCGAAATCCCGTGAAATTTTAAGTTTGTGGGAGACGATTTTTCTCAAAATAATTTACCAAAGTCAAATAGGAATAAAAATAATCTTATGAACTACTGCTGCGAGTGAATAACCTGGTTAGTGGGGGTTAGTGATTTCTGACAATTTCGTGGACGGCGTGAAATTCCTGAAATTTATCAATTTTCTCAAATCATTTTTTTAAATAACAACTATTTTATTTTATTTCATCCAAAAAGACAATTAAATTAAATTTTATTAGTTTTCAATTGAACAGCTTTAGTAATATTTTTATTCGCTGTATTAAAAATTTTACTGCTATTTTATTTGCAAGGTATACTTTTGAAAGAAATTTAAAAAAAAATCAAACTTTGTTTTATTCATGATAAAATGAAGAGTATTTTTAATCTTTAGTTCTGTTTAGTTTTAACGATATTTGTTTACTCAAGGATGATTCCCGTGAAAGTTAAAAAATACTACTTTTTTATTTTCTTTTCTCATTTAGAATAAAAGTTTCGATTTTGTTAAAAATTATATTATTTTTGCAAATTGATTTTAAATTTAGTTTTTGAATAGTGAGCTAAAACCCCTAAAAAATATTTGTTGAATGGGTTTGACTGGACAAGATTGTTAAATCTTGCTTTGAAGCCTAGTCATAGATAATCAATTGTATCGGTCCAGTAACTTGTAAGCTAACAATAAGTAAAAAAAGACTTGTGAAAAATTGTATAGGCACAAAAATACAAAATAGCTTAAGAAGAAAGTTAATCTACAACCAACGGTCATAAATCAAGTGCACTTGGTAAATCCATTAATATTTTGTATCTATTTTGTTTTATAATTTATTCCCTGATTTTTTTTAAATACTTTTTGAAGGAGTGACAAAAAGATTGAAAAATATTCGAAGCATTAAAATAACAAGAATTTTGAAATTTTTATCATATTTAGAATTTTTTTAAGGAATGTAACTTTATTAGCTATTTTTTTTATTAGAAAAAATAGCTCTTGAGCATGAGCATGAGCATGAGAGACCACCCATGGTTGTCCTATTTATTAGCTTTTTTATTTATTTGAAAAAATAGCTCTTAAACAATTACTATAAATATATAAATAAAATTAATATTCAATTGAATAGTTCAATTTATGATCATCAATCGAGTCTTTTAATGATTATTTCAATTTTATGATTGTTTATAAGGCTGGAACAAATTTTATTTAAAGTTTTTGTCCGTTGGATCTGGACAAGATTAAGGAAGGGGGGCCAAAAAATCAAATTCCAATGCCAACATTCAGAATTTTAAAGCAAAGAGTATCGCAAAATGCTTTGAACATTATTACAGTTATGAAACGACCGAAAATTTGCAAAATGTCAATAAATTTATTTTATTTTTTATTGTTTTTTTAACCCTCAAATGTTTGGGGTATTTTTGAGCCGTAAGGACAAAAACTTGAAATAAAATTTGCAAATGGCTTAAAAATTAGTTTCTTTTTTAAAATTCAAAACTGTTGCCCAGCCCTGTTATTGATGGCTTTTCCAACGTTTAGTTTAAAATTCTATTCAGGAACCGATTCCGATTGAATTTAAAATTTAGTAATATTGGATCAATCATCATTTTTTTCCAATAATTTTTTAAAGAAATATTATGATGAATAAATATTTAAATGTTCTAAGGACAGCCCGAAAAAAAATTTTTAATGCTGATTGAACGTTCTTTACTAAATTTTTTTTTATCGTTTTTTAATAAATTAATGTGATTCTACTAGTTTCTGAAAGACATAGGCTAATAATTAGCAAACACTAAAATCCAGCCCAACATTTGAAAATTACCAAAATAAGTGATTTAGCCTAGAAAAGAGCAGACAATTTCACAATGCTTTATTCAATAACCCTGAAAATCAAATTAAAATAGTTTCGCGAGGTGCAAAAAGCTTCTCAGATGAATCTAATTTTTCACAAAATATGAAACTTCAAGAGCAGCACTGCCCATGTTCGCATAAATGTCCCATATGCAAAAACAGCAAGCTGAGAAAAACGCTAAACAAGTTTGTCCCACACATAAGGCTACGTGTTAAGTTTTTACGAAAAAACTGGATTTCCTCCTGATTTCTAGAACAAAGTACTGGATGTTATAGGCTCTTTTGAAAAAGCACACGCTTTTGAACCAAACTGCATCAAAAACTCAAAAGTGACGAAAATGCATATGGGACATTTATGCGATCATGGGCAGAGCAGTCCTATCAACAATGGCAAAAGAAGAAAAATGCAGCTTATTAACTTTTCGGAAAATATTTTCTGCAGTGGTGCTTTTTCTTTAAGGTTTATTTCCAAATTGCGAGTCATAATGATGTGTCACAACATTGGAGTAAATCATTATAAAAAAGTTATGCATTTTCATGAAATTGAATGATAAAATTTCAAAATTACATTGCATCTTCCGTACAAAATGATACCTTTACTTTTCGAACTGTAAAAATTACTTGATTGAGTTTCATGAATAAGTCTCAAATCACAAGCAAGCTCAATGTCAGTCAGCCAACTTTAATGTTATAATTTATTTGATTTACATTATGTAATGTAACTTATTATGATTCTATTCATAATTAATCTTGCAATAATCAGGGACATATTTTCCCAACTTCGATTAAAAAACAAATGTTTGCGCTGAACTCTCCCATCCATCTCATAACGGCACACATATTTCCCACATTTCCAAACACACAAAAAAATCCTCATTAGACTAGTACTAGTCAGGCAGAGCCCTTCCCCCTCCCCCGATCCCAGCCGCCCTAATCCGCCTCCTAACGCAATATATTTCCCCACCGTCGTCCGTCCGTTCTCAGCCCATGTCCTTTTTCGCCATTGCTCAACTCACAACATTTTCAGGCCTCCGACGACGGCGACTTGGCCGACACTGCACAAAAGTCTATTTCTGGCCCGCGCTCAGCAGCACCACCACCACGACCACGACCAGGCAAATAATTTTCCCCCAATAATTTTAATGAGTTCAGGTCGTGTGTCCTCTGCTATGGGTTCGGTTGATGGTGTGGAGAGTGAGCCCGAGCTAGCCTCTGTTCATTATTGTCCTTCCGGAAAAATGAATGGGGGGGTGGGGAGAGGGTGGAGGTTGGTTAGGCTGATTCCGAAGAGCGATTCTTTTTCCTTCGGGTGTTTCTTCCATTTTCCACACTCGCAGAATTGCTTGCAGGGAGGGTGAAGGTCTGGAAAAGCCAAACAAGCAAAACACACAAATTTCCCACTAAAACGTGCCCAGACGAAGAGGAGGAGGTGTGAGGGGTTGGTGGGAGGGGCACGATAATGGTTCGGCTCCATTACGATTGATAGTAGTAAAAGTTGTGCTGCTCCGGGAGGACCCCTGGTCAGCCATTTCCCCGAACGCCGTTCCTCTCTCCGCCCGGTGAAAATCGCCAGGTTTAAGGGATGATTTTTCCACTAAATTTGCATCTCTCTGTGTATTCTTCTCCAGTGGTGCGGAATTAGCCGCGCGCGAGCGGTGAGCTGCTACTCACTCACCCATGAGCAGAGAGCGCTCACTCGCGAGTGAGGCGGTTCGCCTCGTAAAACTCACCTCACGAACTGTGCGTGAGCGAGTTCTGAGAGGGGGAGGGGGTGTAATCTAATAATACTTTTATTTCCCTTTTTTCGAAGGTGAAGAACGCGGAAGAGAAAGGGGTTTCCACCTTTTTGCTCACCTCTGATTTTCACCCTTTCGATCACTGCTGATCCACTTTCAGCGCTGATTCTTCCCCTAAACTCGCTGATCTGTCACTCCGATGATGGTTAGAATTCTTCCTCACTCACCAGCTCACGCGCCAGAATCACTCCCGAATCCTCCAACTTGTTCTTCTCGCTCTCCTCCTGTGGCGCGCCGAGGCAATTTTCATTCACGGCGAAAAATCAATAAATTAGTACACAAACATTCGCCCTGGCTTTTCCCGTTTTCCTTGTGTCACAATCCGGTCGGATTTCGGGCCCCCACCTCCCTCTCAAGGGGTCATTTCACAACCCCCAAGCCGTAAATCACTATCCAAATCCAGTTTCATCTCGGTTCGCCATCACGGGAAAAAGAAAAATCTTCCTTCAATTTCCTTTTCCGAGTGAAAACTCACTCACTCACTCCGTTTTCTTCTGTTGGTGGAAGGTGTCACCATTCTATCCCGAGCCGAGTCCACTGGTGGTGTGGCGCGCGCGCCCCGACCAAAAACAGAGGTTATGAAACAGGTTCCGACTCTAGCACACAACTGAGCGTGGCGAGCCAGCGAGCGGCGCGATTAGGGTGCGAAACCTTGGCTGGCCGGTCACTCACTTCCGTTCCTGAGACGACGATGATGATGGGGGGGAGTGGGAACTCATCGCAAGTGTGTGATGGTGTGTTACGGGGTTGGTTGTGTGTGTGAGAGAAAAGGATACGCGAAAGTTTGCGTGGTAATGTTAGTGGAGGAGATTTTGGTTGCCAGGTTGGTTTTTTTAGGTTGAGAAATGATAAACCTCAATAAATCTTTGTCTGATTTAAAAAAAAAAATCAAGATTTTGTTATTATTAGGTATGTCTATTTAATATTTTTTTGAATACTTATTATTTGGGCTAGTGATTTTTCGCAATTTTACGGGAGCCGCGAAATCCGTGAAATTTGCTCCTGACCGTGAAATTTAGTAAATACCGTAAAATGCCGCGAAATTTTTATCAAATATTAGAAATATTACTTTTCAAAGCACAAAAGCATTGATTTGTTTTATTCGTGCACTTTACAAGTTTCCAAATAATAAAAAAAATGCAATGGAAAATTTAGAACAATTTTATTTTAAACATTCAATATTCTTTGATGTACATTGCAAATTTCCAGCAAAATTTCTAAGAAGAATGTAAAAGAACGATATTCAAAACAACAGTAAAAGGATTTGCTTCGTCGTAAAAAAATGTGCGCAATTTTGTTTTCTAAATAAATAATATTTGTGAGGGGGTTTTATTTGCATCATGAACTACTGCTTACTTTTTAAGACACTTGTCTGAACAAAATTATGCTTGAACAAAACTTTTTATATTTATTTTTAGCAAATTTCAGAGTGCCGTGAAATCCATGGTTTCAAAAACTAACATGCCGCGTAATTTCGATTTTTTGCCGTGAAAATCACTAGCCCTACTTATTGCATAAATACATATGAAAAACTTACGATTAAAACAAAAATTTGAGGCTTTATTATATTTACCATTATTTTTTCCAGAGAATTTGTCTTGAAAAACACTTATTCAAAACGATTTGTTTCCCTTTTTAAAATATTGCACGGATGTCAAAGTTTTCCGTTGTTAAGTATAATTCAAAACTTTAATATTCATGCAGATTGAATGATGATTCTTTTTACTTTATTAAATAATTCATCTTTTTTTTTGAAGAAATTTCCAGAAATTGTCAAAGTTATGATTTGACTCATTAGAAATTAAAAAGAAAAATTGCCGAGTTATAAAAAAAGGTTCAAAAACGATGCATACTGTCATCAGGGGTGACATTGGATCTGAGGGATAAGAGGCACTTTTGAACTGTTTCACAGTTTTTTATTTATTTAATAATGAAAAGTTTTAACTGTGAAAAATCTCAAACAAACGAACCATAGGAAAAAAACTCGACAAGATTAAATACCATTGCATATTTATGCAAGTTTATACCCTTTATTCATAGATATTTTCCTTTAAAAATATAGGACGAAAACAGTATTGTAATTTAATCGAAACATAATTACTTGGAATGTTTTGTTTTATTTTTAATCACAAAACAATTTCTCTCTTTAAAAAAAAATCTTTAAAATATTCTTAAGGAGGTAATAGACTATAACAAACAAACAAACTCACACTTTTTGACAGTTTGCCGGCTTTGTTTGTTTGTCAAACACGAAAAAGTGAATTTTGTTTGTTTGTCATATTCTAGAGCCTCCTTTATCGCACACTATAAGGCAGATTGAAAATTATGAAATATGGGATTACAGATTAAAAAATACATGAACCTTTCGGAATTTTTTTCGTGAATTCTTACATTGATGCACGTCTTTGGCATAACTGAGCAATTCTCTGCGATTTCAGCCTTCGGTTATTTTAAGCATTTTTTTTTATTTGCTTGAAACTTTGTGGGTATCTTTCCTGTGACCAAAGAAGACATTTTTTGCCATCGGTTCGTCTATACGTACGAATTTTACAGCTGTCCATACAAAAATAGCTTGTAAATATTCAAAAATCTGTAATTTTGAAGACATTTTTTGATTGATTGTATGGCTTCGGCAAAGTTGTAAGTATAGTTAAGGACTTTGTGAAAGAATTGATACACGGAAAATTATTTTTGCTTATTTTTTAAATAACTTTTTTTTATTAAAAAAGTGAACTACTCAAAAACACTATTTCAGATTTTTTTAATTTTCGTTGTGTTTCCGGAGACAATAATACCATATTTTAAGGGTGCACAGCAACGAAGGAAGTTGTTGTCTTCTTATTCCAAAATTGTCAAACTTACGGACCCAATCCTGCATCAACGGGATTGTAAAATTATTCAAAATTTGTTGTAAAAAACATTGCGGACAGTACTTTAGGGGATGAATAAAAAACTATTTCGATAGTACCCGTAGTTTTGAAGATACAAAAATGTCTGTAACAAAAATCTGGGTGCAAAAGCTCTGGTTGATGTGCACCGTTAAGGATGAAAATTATTTGACCGAGTTATAAATTTAAAAATGGGTGCAATTGAAAAACAAATCGACATCGACATTGTGGCATTTTTTGAATATTTTTTAAACTTTTGAGATTTTTTAATACAGTTCACCGTTTATGAGCTACAACCACTTTAAAGTTTATAATCTTTTTTTATTTTTTGAAAAAAAAAACACAGTTTTTCGCCTGAAACACACAGTGCCCATGTTTTCCTATCCCTGAAAATATTTTTTTTTTAGATCTGAAAATGTCACATAAAATTAACTTTTGGAAAATTTTCTTCCAACCCTAAATTTTTACTAAAAATGTTTGATTAAAAAATAAAGGTAATTAAAAAGACAAAATGTCAAATTCAAGTTATGCTACAATAAAAAATCAATGAATTTATGAAAATGTTTTTTTTTTATTCGTCTGTGGTCAAAATCAAAGAAAAAAAGTCTTTATTTGGTAAAAAAAATACATATATACATGTAATGCATTTTGACTTGATTACAGACGATATTAAAAGTTTTTTCAATTAATGTTTCATTTTTTGTTAATAATTATTTTAGTTTTTCGGGAAATTTTTATGGGGAGGTCCCAACAATTTTAATAGCACTTTTATAAGAACAGCTTCTAAGTTGGTAAGGAGACCTTTATTGTGAAATCAATGTTGAACCGATGAATAAAGTTTCATCTTAATAAAAGAAAATGCAAATTAAAAAATCCCGGAAAATAAAAGCTAAAGAATTGCTCTACTGTATTCATCAAATGAATATCCTTTGCGTATTTTCATAAGTTTAGTCTTTGTACACTATGTATGCTATTTTTTGCTTGTTTTTCACGTTTTTTATCATAATATGGAATCATTTGCATTTAAGTTTAAGAAAAATGCGTTTAAGTACAGTTGAGACATTTAACAACAATTATTGTCTGCTTTTTGACATAAAAATATTTTTTCTTAGCCACACTGTATTTTTTTTCAATGAATTAAAATTTTATGTTAACGATTTTGAAATACAAATATACGATTAAGCGTTCTGGCACCCCTGTCCCCATCAACTCCGAAGTGGTACGCATGTGTTCCACCTGCGTTGGTGTGAGTTTTTTGAATGAAAATGCAAAATTTATTACTATGACGGGCGCCCAAAATTTGTGATTCAAATTCCGCAAAGCACAAGCGCCCAAATCCTCAATCAATTATACTTTTCACCCCCAAACTTACCACCATCCTTTTATCCTTTCACTTGTTCCATTGTTCACTTGTTTCGTTCACCACACCACACAGCAGAGAAACCCAAATAAAACGGAACCTGGCCGCCCGCCGCAGCACACGAAATGCACTCCTCCACTAGGTCACGCCGAGATGATAGTGGCCAAGATAAAGCTAAATTTCACTATTATCACGCGACGGAACACGCACACCAGCGAGAGTGGGCCGCCATGCATTAATCATTTAACCACGTTCCCTTGAGGAAAAACTGAGAGAGTGAGAAAATTGAGCGAGAGAACGCGCGCGCGAAAAAAAACACAAACCCATGTGACACAATGATCCTTTTATGGACGCACTCACTCACTCACTCACACACTCGCGCGTGAAAGGAGGCAATCGATTTTACGATTCACAAACACACCCCTTTGCCGTTTTCCCTCGTTGTGAGTTGTATGAGTGTGTAAGAAAGAGAAAGAAGGAAAAACTACCCCCCCATCGCGAAGCACACACGTGCGCAGTTGGCGGTGTATTTGTGATGGGAACCTCGGTGAGTGACGATAGTACTCTCACAGGATGAGGGCTGGGTGGAAAATGAGAGAGTAAGTGGCCTGTGTTTTCTCTTCCGCTCCCGTTGAGGGTGGAAAATGGTTGGGTTCATTGTCAGGTGCCGTAAATCACTGGCGGCCATATTTTATTTCGTGGGAAAATGAGAAGCAATCCGATGAGAGAAGGGGTGAGATTTTGAGAGAGGGTGAGAGAAAAGAGCAAATAGATGGTTGGGAAAACTTAAAGCCTGTGACATGAGCAACGGAATGACATCTGGTGAGGAGCACTAGAATGTTGCTTACTGAACGTTGAAAGTAACAGTTAATTTAATATTAACTAGAACAATTTTTGAAGTTGTTTATGTGTCAGAGTTAATTATTCATTAAGATTAGATTTACTTTTGTTCAGTATTCAATGCATTTTTTATGTCAGCTATCCATTGCACTTATAATTACAATTTTCACAAAAATACGTATTTTTCCTGTATTTTGGAAATGCAATGTTCCAATGCAAGGGTATTAAATGATCGGACTTTTTAATACATTTCGAATGTGATAGCTACATTTATTGAAAATACTCGAAATTTTCACAAAACTACGTTTTTTCGAAAAAAAAAACTCAAGGTTTCCGTTTTTTACAATATGGGTATTAAATGATCGGTATTTTTTCATACATTTTGATTGTCATTTTTTTAACACTAAAAATTTTCACAAAACTACGTATTTTCTTTAAAAAAAACTCAAAATATCAGTGTTTTACAATATAGGTATCAAACAATCGAGATTTCATACATTTCGAAAGCTATAACACATTTTTTTTAAATACTCAAATTTATCACAAAACTACGTATTTTCTAAAAAATATTCAAAATTTCAGTTTTTCGAAATATGGGTATCAAATGATCGGGACCTTACATTTCGTAATTTATAACTTTTTTTTTTTTGAGAAAATACTCAAAGTATTCACAAAACTAAAATTTTTTGAATAATAAAATCAAAGTTTCAGTTTTTTACAATATGGGTATTAAATGATCAGGATTTTTTCATACATTTCGAAAATCATAGCATTTTTTTTTACATACTCAAAATTTTCACTAAACTACGTATTTTCGAAAATTCTCAAAATTTCAGTTTTTGTAATAGAAACCGGATTTTTTCGAACATTTCGAATGTGATAACTACATATTTTGAAAATACTCATAATTTTCACAAAGCTACGTATTATTGAAAAAATACTCGAAGTTTCAGTTTTTAAAATATGAGTATAAAGTGATAGGGGGTTTTTCATACATTTCGACTGTGATAATTACATTTTTTTGAAAAAACTGAAAAATTTCACTAAGTTACGTATTTAAAAAAAAAACTTAAAATATCAGTTTTTTACGATATAGGTAACAAACAATCAAGATTTTTCATATATTCCGAAAGCTATAACACATTTTTTGAAATACTCAAATTTTTTACAAATCTACGTATTTTCGAGGAAATACGCAAAGTTTCAGTTTTTCACAATAATGGTATTAAATGATCGGGATGTTTTCATACATTTCGAATGTAATTTTTTTTTAATTGCTCAAAATTTTCACAAAACCACGTATTTTCAAAAAAACTCAAATTATCAGTATTTTACAATATAGAGCAATTCCAGCTCAAATCAGGATTTTTTCTGGAACTTTTGTACCCGACCCTCTCCGATTTCAATGAAACTGTTTAGACATGTTATCCTAGGCCTATATAAGCCATTTTTGTGTATTTAGAGCCAATTGCACTCGATAATGACATTTGAAAAGGGCGTAAGCGTTTTAAATATTTTTGTATTTTGTAAGTTAAATATTGCTGTATCTCTAAGCCGTTGCATTGTACCAAAAAGTGGTCAAAGACAAACTTGTAGGAAATTGGACGGGCTTTCTGAAAAAAATACACTGAAACAAAAATACACGCCACTTTTATGAGATTTTTTGATTTTTAAGTTTAAAAGTGATATTTGAAGGTGATGTCACGATTTTTTTCCGTTCAAAATTTTTGAAGGAATAGCCTAAGATGTTACAAAAAGACTGACGAAAAATGCAGGATGGTATGTCTCTTCTAAAAAAATACAAAAATCATTTACTAAAGCTGTTTTTTTGAAAAGTGGTCTAAACGTCAAAATTTTCAAAAACCGGTAGTGGGAATCGATTTCCCAGACAATTTTACATAAAAGTCTCCATATTGACCATTGTCCTATGTCCAATCCTTGGGAAGATACAGCGGTTTTTAAAATAAAAATATCGAAAAAATAGGTTTTTTTGTGGTTTTTTGCAATTTCTATATGACAGACTTGATTTTTCAGTCTCGTAAATATTTTTACCGAAAAGCTCTTCTAATTTCCCATAAGTTTGCCTTTGACAGCTTTTTAATTTGACTCGTTTCAATATTTACGTAAGCTTATTTAGTAATCAGGTGTCAACCACACTGAAAAAAAATATTCTATTTTCAGTTATGAGCATTGTAATTAAACTTATATCTGTAAGCCCATACATCCAATTGAAAATCTGTCAAAGGCAAACTTATGGGAAATTAGACAAGCTTTTCGATAAAAATATTTACGAGACTGAAAAATCAAGTCTGTCACATAGAAATTGCAAAAAAACACCAAAAAACCTATTTTTTCGATATTTTTATTTTTAAAACCGCTATATCTTCCCAAGGATTGGACATAGGACAATGGTTAATATGGAGACTTTTATGTAAAATTGTCTGGGAAATCGATTCCCACTACCGGTTTTTGAAAATTTTGACGTTTAGACCACTTTTCAAAAAAACAGCTTTAGTAAATGATTTTTGTATTTTTTTAGGAGAGACATACCATCCTGCATTTTTCGTCAGTCTTTTTGTAACATCTTAGGCTATTCCCTCAAAAATTTTGAACGGAAAAAAATCGTGACATCACCTTCAAATATCACTTTTAAACTTAAAAATCAAAAAATCTCATAAAAGTGGCGTGTATTTTTGTTTCAGTGTATTTTTTTCAGAAAGCCCGTCCAATTTCCTACAAGTTTGTCTTTGACCACTTTTTGGTACAATGCAACGGCTTAGAGATACAGCAATATTTAACTTACAAAATACAAAAATATTTAAAACGCTTACGCCCTTTTCAAATGTCATTATCGAGTGCAATTGGCTCCATATACACAAAAATGGCTTATATAGGCCTAGGATAACATGTCTAAACAGTTTCATTGAAATCGGAGAGGGTCGGGTACAAAAGTTCCAGAAAAATTCCTGATTTGAGCTGGAATCGCTCTATAGTTTTCAAACGATCGAGATTTTTTCATACATTTCGAAAACTATAACACATTTTTTAAAATGCTAAAATTTTTTCACAAAACTACTTTTTTCGAAAAAAAAAACTCAAAGTTTCAGTATTTTACAATATTTTACAATATTTTTCATACATTTCGAATGCAATAACATATTTTTTTTAACTTAAATTTTTTACAAAGCTACGTACTTTTGACAAAACAAACCTAAAAATTTCAGTTTTTTATATAATGGGTCGGAATTTTTTAATACATTTCGAAATTTATAACATTTTTTTGGAAAATACTCAAAATTTTCACAAAACTACGAATTTTTTAAAAATAAACTCAAAGTTTCAGTTTTTTACAATACAGCAATTCCCCACGAAAACAGCATGATTCGAAAAAAAAAAGTTCTCCTATCGGGCTCAAAATTTTTCTAGGGCCAAAATAATTAGACCCGCATTTTTTTGTTTGGCCATTAGGGTGACATACGCCGTGTTAGGGTGGTCCAAAAAATGACAATTTTTGTCGATTTTTGCAAAAAACACATTTTTCAAAAAATCATAACTCCGCACCAATTCAACCGATTTTAGCTGTCTTGAGCGCAAACGAAAGTGTATTAGAGAGGCTTTTAAGGAAAAATAGTAAAAAGTTAAAATATCTAGCCTAACATTTGAAAAGGTCAAATGAAAACTTAAAATGCTCTTTTGAAGGGACCAAAGAGCCTATGTCTGAAAATATTTTTATAAGATTCCTCGGAAAATTTTACATTAAATATCAAAAAATGGTGAATTTATGTTTTCAATACTCCGAGATACGATTTTTTGAAAATAAAAACTGGGGTTTTCGACGCACCGCGCAAAAAAACGGGAAAATGACGAAATCGTCTAAAAAACATTTAAAACACTTTTTTCCACTAAAACTGCGACAACTTTAAAATTTCAGCGATGACCTAAACATGTTATGGTACCAAAAGTTGCATATTTCAATTTGGTACCCTAACATGTATAGGTCATCGCAGAAATTTTTAAGTTATCACAGTTTTAGTAAAAAAAATTTTGTCGTTTTCGTCATTTTTCCGTTCTGGCGCGCGGCGCGTCAAAAAAACCAGTTTTTATTTTCAAAAAATTGTATCTCGGAATATTGAAAACATAACTTCACAATTTTTTTATTTATTATGTAAAATTTCCCGAGGAATATTATAAAAATATATTCAGGCATAGGCTTTTTAGACCCGAGACCTTCAAAAGAGCTTTTTCAAATGTTAGGCTAGATATTTGAAACTTTTACTACTGTTCCTTAAGAGCCTATCTAATACCCTTTCGTTTGCGCTCAAGACAGCTAAAATCGGTTGAATTGGTGCGGAGTTATGATTTTTTGAAAAACGTGGTTTTTGAAAAAATCGACAAAAATTGCCATTTTTCGGACCACCCTAACACCCTAATTATTTCGGCCAAGTAACCCCTAGACAAAATTTGAGCCCGGTAGGAGAACTTTTTTTTTCGAATCATGCTGTTTTCGTGGGGAATTGCTGAATATGGGTATTAAATGATCGGAATTTTTTCATACATTTCGAAAGTCAAAACAATTTTTTTTAAATACTCAAAATTTTCACAAAACTAAGTATTTAAAAAAAAACAAGTTTCAGTGATCGGGAATTTTTCATACATTTCGAATGCAATAACATTTTTTTTTTGAAAATATTTCACAAAGCTACCTATTTTTGAAAAAAAAAAATACTCAAATTTTCAGTTTTTTACAATATGGGTATCAAACGAAGCAGATGTCAAACGTCAAAGTGTTGATAAGTCAGCATTAGGTGTCCGATGGAAATACATGCTGTCCTATATAGTTTGGCTAAAGAAAATTAGAGTGATTTTCAGTTTTTTTGTTCAATGTCGATGCCGATGGGATTCGAACTCACAACATTTGTGCTATTAAAAAAGCAGTTCAAAGCAATCGATCATCGACGAACTGATAAGAGTAGAGCAATAAAGTAAACATATTTCTCTCTGGTACAAATTAAACTAAAATATTTTTTTTTATTTTCATTATTTGGCGTGTAACCATTTCTTGGAATTACTTTAAAAATCTACATTTTCAAAATTTCAAAACACCAAGAGAAAACTTCAAACTTAAATTCAGCTTGAAATTTAGTTCTAAATTTAGACCCTCTTATCAGTATTGCTGCTTGGACGAGGGCAATCGGTGGCAGTGTTCATTGATAACCGATTGATGAATGCAATTGGCGCTTACTCCTCGAATAGAGGTGCAAACTTTGCGTGACTCCTTCAATGTCTGCTGCGCTCAATTAGTGTAGCTTCTAAACTAGGAAGTTTCCTGGATATTTTCCACCACATCCTGCCTCCCCCACCCCTGATGAGGCGGTAAAAAAAAGTTGACCATCATTTGCATATAAACACCGATTCGGCAATCATTTGCAGTGGTCTCGAAACTACATTCTGCCAGGTCGCGGACAACACTATACTGGGTGAGCATGGGTAGGTTTGCAGTTGCAGTGTGTGCCGTTCGGAATTTGCAAATGCCGTAGTTGACGAGACCAATCCAAACGCGATAAGATCGCCGGCAAAAGTGCATCGCGTGGTGCATCCGAACCCGCTTGCCGTTGCTTTATCTTATCAAATGCACTTTTAGTTTGCGAAAAATGCCGCACTCTGAAGTGCGAACCAAGGGATAGTATTGCAACTCTATAGCTCAATAACCCTCAATCATAGTTTGACTGATCGTTGCACCGATGATAGCCGAATGCGCCTCCCCCAACCCAAAAAAATTGATGAGGAGGACAATAAAAAGAGTCGTTTTCAAAAAAAGATAAAACACCAAAACGGGAATTAACTCGTGAAGTCTCGAATACCAAAAATATCCAACGTAGGTACGTTCGAGACCACAGCGAATTGATAAAGTTGGCCGCCGAAATCGAACTGCCCAAAAATGGTCCCAAAATAGCCACATCGAACAATGGGCCAATCAGCTGCTCGATTGATTGGTCAGTTATTGCCTTATCAAAAGACAAGACGGCCGCGGGAAGCTGCCCGCGAGTAGGCCCAGCTACGGCAATCTTATCTTTGGGCGCCACCCACCAGGTACGGCTCACAGGTAGGCCTCGGACACACACCCCTTTCGGGAGGGGAAAGATTTATGGTTACAGTTTGTAAAACACCTTCATCACCTACCGTTAGCCGGGGTAACATTAGGCCTGGGGATGATGTTGGACAGAATTTAATCTATGAAACAATTTTCTTAATGGTCAAGTCAAGTCTAGTGGACACTCTGAACTAACTTTACTGAAAATTTCACGTTCTTAAGGACATATTTTTCAACTTGATAGCTGTGTAAGGATGAGGTTAATTTTTACCCAAAAAAAATTGCCATTTTATTTTAAATTATGTTATTGCATGAAATTTACCAAAATGTTTCTGAAAATGCTCTTCCAAGATTGCATCATGTTGATATAATTTTTCCCTAACAATTTTCAGTGATGAATGAATGAGTTTGATCATATTTTTGTGTTGGGCTTTTATCAGTTTAATATCTCGAAATCCTGTAAAGACCTCCTTCTGAACCCCATACATTAAGAATCAGACCATTACTTGCTGAGTTATTGGCACTTAAATTATGGACTTTATTTTTGATACATTCAAATAAGCTCATTTTTCCTTTTTGTTTTTTTGCTTTCAAAGGCAAATATAATGTCTAATCACTAATGTCTATGAAGCAAAATTGTTTGAAATTTTTCTGATCCTTGCGAAAAAATATGTTCATAAATGGTGAAAAATGATGACTGTTGGAAAAAGTGGAAAGAAATAAGAACTTAAAAATGGCCAACATTTAAAAAAGAGGTGCTTTTCAATTACAAATTCAATTTCAAATCCCAAACAGAGCTAATTTGTTTATACCATGATTTGGAAATTTAGGAAAGACCACACAATAAGAAAAGTATTTTTGCGTAATTTATTTTTACCCACAGAATTTTGTTCCAACTCACAAAATATTTTGAAGTCAAAATTAAAAAAAAACTGCCTAAATTTAAAAGAAGTTAAAAAAAAATATTACAAATATACCAAATAATTAAAAATCTATCGATATCGATATTTCGATAATTTCTATTCTATTTTTACTAAGAATATGATTTTTGAAAATGTGATAAGTTTCAAAGTATAAATACTCAATATTATCCAAAATAAAACGTACTTTTTCAAAAGTTATCAAATTTAGTGCGTCCATCCCGGGAATTCCTGCGACAAAAATCCCGGGATTTTTTATAATTTATCCCGGGAATTCCTGAAATTGAAAAAAAAATCAAATTGTGGTCTTGAAATTCAGATTTGCTTGTGGATATTAATGGCATGTTGAAAACTTTGTAATCGATAAGAATTTTAAAACATTTATGTTTGTATTTGGCATATATCAGCATTAATTTTGCTTATAAGGGAAAGTTGTCAAAATTATGGTTCACAGATCCGCAAAATGCCTAGCACTTTTGATATTTCTATTTGATTTTATATATTTTTAAAATACTGGGTATTATATTTACAAATATTTATGATTTTAAATTTGAAAAAAAAAATCATATTAAATTATTTCTTATCAAACACCAGAATCTGGGGCAAATATGGACAAATGTAACGAATTAAGCGGGAATTCCCGGGATTCCAAAAATATTTTTCCCGTTTTCCGGGAAATCCAAAACCCGGGAAAATTTGACGCCCTAATCAAATTTTCATAATTTGCAATATTCGACAGTCATATTGCAAATTACGGAAATTTGATTACTTTCAAAAGCGAAAATATGAATTTTCACTTAATAATAGTTTTTTATGTTACCTCATATTGCCCCCTCCCCCCATGCCTTCGAAAAACGGCTCAAAAAATCAAGGGGCAAAATAATATATTTTCAAATAACTTAAACATTTAAAAGGAAATAGAGGTCCAATTAACTGAAAACTTCTGAAATACATTTTCTGCGTTTACATTTTTTTTTTGCAACGGACATTCTAATTTTTTTACAAAGTACAGTATTTTTTCGAAAATACTCAAAATTTCAAAATTTTAATTGTGGGTATCAAACGAAGCAAAATTTTGTATGCAACTTCAATTAATCAAAAAAAATGATTAAACCAAACATTTTCACAAAATACCGTATTTTTTCGAAAGTACTTCATAATTTTCAATATGGGTACAAAGCTTAGCTTAATTTTGAATGCATTTTCACTTGATTAGAGTTTTTATGTGAAATCCAACGTTTTATTTCGAAAATACCCAAAATTTCAAAATTTGCAACATAAGTATCGAACGAAGAGAAATTTTGTATGCATTTTCATATTAATAGATTTTTATGGTAAAATACAAACATTTTCACTAAATACCGTATTTTCCGAAAATCTTCAAATTTTCAAAATTTGCAATATGGCTATCAAACGAAAAGAAATTTTGTAGGCATTTTAACATCATTAAATTTTGACAAAATACTGTTTTTTATACTTAAACTATCATATCGTTAAGGTTAGATGCAAATATTATCATCAATAATTTTAAAAACTATAAAAAATGTGAAAATATATTGTTTTTAACTGTTTATTAGAAATAATGGAAAACTTACAAAAATATTCTCGTTTTTAAAGAATAAAAAATCTCTCAAAATATGATTAGAAGTCAGACTTTTTTTTAAGAATTGCACGTGTTTGCTAGACTTACGTTATTATCTTCTTACAAAAAATCTTCTTTTTTTTTGGAATTGAAATACTCTTAGAAAATATGTTGGACGTTATGCTATTCATTTCAAGGATCTACTAACTATTTAAAGAATAGGAAAACTTACAGAAACAGCGAATTTATCTGTAAGATAGAAAATATTTTCAAGCACTTGATTTTATTTGATTGTAATTTGTGGGAGAAAAAAAAAATATAACAGAATTTTGTTTATACATTGTTCACATTCGACCTTTTGTCCATTTAATGTTATGTCTTGCGACCTATATTGCCAAACACCTTTCAGAATACTTTTTTTTAATCCTAAACATAAAAAAAAAAACAAAGTGTTTAAATTATGCCAATAAATCTTAATTTGCTTTTAAATTTTAAATCACTCAACGAAAATCAATTGATCTTTTTTTATTCAATTCGGGAACAAAAGCAATTTTGAAGTTTAATATGTTAATTTGGGAACTTATAAATCAAGGGAGATTCACAATAAAAATAATTTGAATAAATCTTTAATTTTCAATTGAACATAATTAAAACAATTTTATTAGATCTTACGCAAAACTTACTCGATTATGACTTTGCAAAGTCCATGGATATTGTTTTTTTTTTTAAATTGCCGAAGGTTATTTTTTATTAAAATAAAATAAAATTAATTCAATCAATTATATAAAAAGCTTCCGAAAGGCAACCTTATTCCAATAATCTTAACATTTCAACGCCCAAGGCTCCAAAAGTTTGAACGGTAACTTCAACTTGCTGGTTCTCGGGCGTAACTCACCCAATCAAGACAATTCTTTTTTCCAGTGATTTGTTAGAATGTCTAGATGATCTTAGAACTTTGCAGAACTCAATTTGATCACATCTGTATTTTTGCGATCAAAAATCGTTCCAACTTTTTGTTTCGCGTGAAAAAAAAAACGCCAGAAATTCCGCAGAGGCTGTCGTTTAAAAAAAGTTGGAACGATGTTTTCGGTCGCAGAAATTACAGATTTATTCAAATCAAGTTCTGCAAAATTTTAAGATCATCTAGACATTCTTACAAATCCCCGGAAACAAGAATCGTCCCTATTGGTTGAGTTATGCCCGAGAACCAGCGAGTTGAAGTCACCGTTCCACCTTTTTTGGGAGACTTTGGCGTCCGTGTAAGTTGGAAATGCGTTGGGCGTTCCAGTATTAATGAAAACTTCATTTTTAAAATCTGTTGAATCTAATCCAAAACAGATTTTCAATCGCAAACTGATTTTCTCAATTTGGGCGCCCAACCCGCGTGGCAATGGCAAAGGGTGGTGAAGCACCTAATTGAATCCATCACGCTACGTGGAGCCTACCACCAGCGCCACCACCCAACGGGGGGGAGGGGATCCATGCAACCTGCTGCTAGCATCAACGAACAACAACATTGTAAGGCACAATACCGTGGAATTTCGCGCGTATACCTACATTTGTTGATTTATGTAAACGACACGGTGGTGCGCTCCACAGCATTTTCCACGATTTTCGCGTTTTTTTTTTTTCGTTTTTGGTGGAGCTTTTGTTGCTTTTTTTTTTGTTGTTCAGGACGGGTGCTGCTCCCTAAACGAAAGATTTATGTTTTACAAATAGGTAACAACGTATTTATGTGTGCGATTCAATGGGGGGCCAATGGGAAGGGGGTTGGCCTGTTCGCAACAGGTGTGCTGTTCCTGCTGGTTAGATGATGTGGTGAAGTTTATATTTTGCGTTTACATTATTTTTTTGTGCTCCCCTCCCCCAGAACCCAAACAAGAGGTGGCACAGGCCAAAAAGCTTTCTTTTTTTTGTGTGTTACCTCTGGGGGCACTTCCGGTTCACGAGAGAGAGAAAAAATTCGGCAGCACACGATTTGACTTATTGAATGGGGCGCGATATTTTATCCGCTGCGGCACACGGTAGTGTAGTGTTCTATGTTGATTCAGTTTTTTTTTATTCTTTTTTTAGTGGAGAGTCCATAAATTTCGAGCGCAAAATGGGAATCTAAATTGTTGATTTAGTAGCGGAAGCGCCACAATTTTCGCCACTGCACCTCACCGACAAGGTGGGAGGCAACGTTTGCACGTGTTGGTTCGGGTTCAATTGATTTATCTTCACGAAATGTGTCAAATTTATGCTCATATTAATCGTCGATCGGTTTTTGTTAGGTGGAAGTCTCAATTATTCGAGCGTAGAGTGGTTTCAATTGTTCGCGATAAGTTATCGAGAAGAAGGAAATTTATGGCAATATTTGTTAATAATTGCAAAATTTATAGATGTGAAAATAGTTATCTTGTTTTAGCCCCACACGGAGATTTTGAAAAACGTACCATGAAATTTGAACACTTTGTTCGTGGTTCCCATTTTCATGAACGCTTGTTCACGATTTTGGGAACTCTTTTTTCTCCGTGTAGCAAAACAACATTTTGTGTAAGGTTACAGGTATTACAAAAAAAATATTTAAAATTAACTTTTTGGGCAAACTTTAATCTCATCGACAAAAACTACTCATATTCATTAGCATAATCCTTCAAAACGGAGTATACTTTGTTCTTTTACATCAAGATTTAACACTTACCGCAGTGTATGAAAATCTGTAGAATTTAAGTTAACACTTCACAGCTCTTAGAATGTTTTAAAAAGCCAAATCAATCTCAAACAGTTCTTTTTTAATTTTTTTAATTTTTTTTATGCTAAAGAATTTTTAATTATGTAAGTTATAAAACGTCCATGGTAGAAGGGAAGATGTTTCGAAATTAATAACGCCGATGTGGTTAGTTAGACTGTCCAAAATGTTCTGCCTTTATCGTAATCGAAAAGTCCCCCAGAGCCGCACACATGAGGTACTGAAGCTTTGCTTACTGAGCATATTAATCGAGCTACTTGCTTTAATCGCGGCGAGGTAAACGAAGTTTAGCTTTGTTCGCAGTTTGGGTTACTGTTGTCGGCTGTGCTGACGATGTTGGTGGCGTCGATCAATTATACGGAAAGCAATTTCCGTAACTTGTAACATTTTGCTTCAATTTTGAACTTTAATTATTCGTAAATTAGGCTATTTCGAAAATATGACTAAATCATTCTAAAAATTTATCATTTAAAAAATATCAAATTGAATAAAGTCAATTTAAAAATATCGTCGTTGTCGTGCTGTCTTGTCGCATGTGCATTTTGGGCCAATTTCAGTAAAGAACGCCATTTTGTGCAGCTCACAATGCCTCACTTTTTGACCTTTACAGATCCTCAGAATTCAATTTTAATCCTGAGTTATTCAATTGAAACCGAACAAATTCCTAGCATTATTGTCACTCTTCATATGTAAGATGTACTTTGAAAATTGCTGTTATTGCGACAACTGGCCAAAGGAATTTCAGGTCAGAACGCGTTTGACACACGTGCATGCCCGATTACCGTTATCATTTGTAATCATAATTCAATCAAACTTTGGGACAACGCCCAAAACGGTCAGCTAAACAAAACGTGTCTATTTTTGTTTACATTGCGTGCTCTTGTTTTTGTTTATTCAAGGTCAAACTTTAAAACGCATTTTTCTCGAAACGTCAAAAAGCGACAAGATAGCACGACAACGTTTTGTTTTGTTTTTATATTTATTAGGGTGGCTTCATTGTGATAATGACTTTATGATACCTACTTTAAAAAAACTTTTGGTTTGAGGAACAAAATACAATAGTGGCCGACAGCTATAAAAGCCAACTTCGTTCTTTCGTTTCTTCAAAATCGTTATTTTTTTTTCAAATCATTAACACATTTCCTACCCAACCCAATGCAAAAACCTTGACCGTAATGCTAATTCCTCAAAACTTTCCAGACAACCAAACTTTCCCTTCCCCAAGCCTGATGTTATTACCGGCATGGCGAACCATTGAACCCTAACTAATTGACATCGATTAGCAGAACCAGGCTCAACTTCCCCAACCCAAAACAACAACAAAAACCCAAATTCACGAACCTCTGTCATGCCACACACGAGACCGTGACGTGCCCACGTACAGAGTTCCTGGTGACGTCACGGACAAGGACACCGGTGTGGTTCCCTTGGAAACCGCAACCGACTGTTTATTTTGGCCGAAGTTTCATTCGCAACGGCGGCTTGGCTTCCGTTGGACGTGAATTTCACTTTTCGGCGTAGATTTTCCGTTTTTGTCAAAATTTTCAGTGATTCTAAATTATTCAGAGTGAGCTTTTGGAAGTGAAATGGCCAAGAAAGGTGGAGTCCAGCAGCTTCAGGCTGAGATAAACACGGACGAAGAGTTTGAAAAGTTCCTGGAACGAGACGGTCTTCTGGGTAACGAATTGATGATTCCGGGGCAAAATGCCACAAACCGTGTTTCAAAGGGAACACTTTTCTTTCCTTCTTCCCTCAAACAACCGCAGTGATGGACATCTACACGGACTGGTGCGGTCCGTGCACGGGCATGGTGAGCAGTTTGAAGAAGATCAAGCTCGAGCTCGGCGGTGACAACCTGCAGCTGGCAGTGGTAAGGCAGTTAAGCGTTCTTAGCTTTAGTCCTACTATAGATTGACTCCCCCAGGCGCGGTGTAGTGGGGTAAAGCTAATTAGGGGAGGACTGTGCAATAGGGTGCCCAGAAAAAATGACCCCCTGCTCCACAAGCGGAAAACGGTTTTTTGGGTTATTTTAAGAATCTGTGCAAATTTTGAGCAAAATTGGTTGAGATTAACCCATTGATACCCGAGCCTAAAGTTGGGGAAAAAAATGTTTTTCATACAAAAATGACTTTTTTAAATCGCTAATAACTTTTCAGGATCGTATTTTACAGCTTTGGTATATTCTACAAAGTTGTAGAGCATTAAATTTCCAATAAGAATCTCACTTTTGAGAATATTTGGATGGAAGTAGCGCACCGTGCAGACTTGGACTTGTGAAACTTGGGTTTTCCATACATTTTTTCGATTTTTCCCATACAAACTTCAACTCTGAGTATCAATGGGTAAATGATGACCGATTTTGCTTATATTTGGCCCAGAGTCCTAAAATAGGTCAAGGAACAATATTCAGCTTGTGGAGCGAGGTTTTGAAAAAAAGCCCCATATTCTGGGCACCCTACTGTGCAATCAATCTTGTTTTAATTATCTGCTTTCAAAGGTGTATCGTTGTGACTTCTTTGCCGGCTATTTATTTTTTTCGCAGTGTAAATCCGATGACATTGAAGCCCTAAAGAGATTCCGGAACAACAGCGAACCGACCTGGTTGTTTGCTTCGGTAAGTTTAGTGTTAATGTAATTTAAAAAAAAACAGTTTTATTCGATAAAAGATCCCATAAAATAGTTCCACAGATTTTTTTTTAAATCCGTAAAAAAATTACAGATCTTGCTTACATTTTGTAATATGTAGCATTTCCCAAAACAATATTTTGTTAATATCCTACTAATGTGTAACCTGGATTCGCTCAACTAAAGCATATTTTTTTGTGTTCTAGTTCTTACTTTAAATGTTCCCTTCCCTCTGAGAAGCCACAGATGGGATTTTCTGATTATTTTTTTCGGTAAAGTTGTAGGCTAGGATTAGGATTTTTCAGAAAATATGAGTACACGGAAAAAAAAACCCAATATTTCTCTATACATTTTATTACACAAAAAACCTTCGATTTTTGGTCGAACTTGTATGCTTTAGTGCATTATAGACGTTTTTTCCGGCCAACATAAACATTTTTTGAAAATGTAGTGATTATTGAAAAGTTTTGGAAAAATGCAACTGTCAAAATTTTATTTGCAATAAAAAAAATTGCGACTGGAAAAAATATTTTCAGGTCAAATTTTTAGATTTTTTTTACATGGTTGATCCGACAAATTTTTAATAAAACGATTGTGAAATTTTTCATCTTTTTGAAAAAATTATATAATTTTGAAGCCAAATCGAATATACTGTAAACAGATATACTGATACAATGCTTTTCATTTAGTAGCTTTTTAAGGTTAGGCCGTTGCCAATATTGTTCAAAGTTAATGTCACCATTTCAAAACAAAACTCTAGAATTTTCATTTCTAGATCTTTTTTAAGCATTTAGGGGAACTATACCCTTTTACAGCATATTTCTATTATCGGCCTATCAGCACTTTGATCATGAATTACAGCTTTCATAAAGTGTTTTTGACTGTTCCAAAGTAATCAATAGCTCAAATAAAAGTAAGCAAGCAACTTTCCATTGTTGATACATCTGAAAATGTTGATTTAATAGTGGAAAACGGCAAATTGGAGAATTGGTTGAACGGCTTAGAGTGATTAAAATGGGTATATTTCCCCTAATAAAAAAACTTTTTTCTTGTCATGGTAGGGAAGCAGAATATTATCTGAAGGCACATACGATTTGACATTTGAGCAATTCTCTACGAAATCGGCCGATTTCGACCATTTTTTCTTTTTTGTATTTTTTGATTTGGCTCAAACATTGTGGGCGCTTTCCATATGACCAAAGAAGCCATTTTGTGTCATTGGTTTTTCCATACAAATCTCCATACAATTTTGGCAGCTGTTCACACAAAAATGGTACGTGAATTTTCGAAAGTCTGTAACTTTTGAAAGAATTGTGAAAAAATAGGTACACGTTTTTTCCAATTTTTAAAGTAACTTTTTTTCATAAAGCAAGTACTGTTCCATAATCCGTAATTTATAAAGATTTTTTGATATGTTTAAGGAGACAAAATCGCAACTTTTAAGCCAAAGATAGAGAAATATGGACAAAAAATAAAAAAGGTTTAATACATGCACAATTTCGAATCGTTGGATACCCATATTGCGAATTATAAAAATCGGAGTATTTTCGAAAAAATACGGTATTTCGTGAAAATTTAAGTATTTCCTCCAAAAAACTCTAAACCATGCAAAATTTCAAATCGTTTGATACCCACATTGCGAATTGTAAAAATATGAGTATTATTATAAAAATACCGTATTTTCTAGAGAATAAATACGGTATTTTGTGAAAATTTAAGTATTTCATTCAAAAAACTCAAACAGTTAAAATACATGCAAAATTTCAAATCGTTTGAAACCCATATTGCGATTTATAAAAATTTGAGGATTTTCGAGAAAATACGGTATTTTGTAATTTTTTTAGTATTCATACTTTGCAACTTACCATATTATCAAAAAAATATTTACTAAGAGGAAGCTTGAAAATTCAACATAATTTGGTTGGTTTTAGTCAATTTTAGAAATATATTAATTATAAGTTATCGTCCGTTATCGCCGATAGAATTATCGGGATAGCGATAATGATCGTCAGGACGATAACGATAGAACTATCGTTATCGTTATCGAACCTCGATAATTTTATCGTTAACAACCTTGGTCGAAACATTTTTTGATTTCAATTTTTAATGTAAAAATTTGCAACCGAAAAGTACTCTACAGATTTTTTTTGATAAAGTGTGCAATTTTATAGATACAAACACTTAAAGATTGTTTTTTACTGAAAAAAATCTCGTTTTTAATTTATCAAAAAAGTGTCCGGATTGTCCACCCATAAATTATTTTTTTTCAAAAAGTTCAGAAAATTTCCAATAAAATTGCCTTAGAGACCTTGAAGATTGGACCTCTAGTTACTAAAATACAGCGAATAAAAAAATTAAACAAGAAAAAAAAAGTTTCATCCAAACATGTCCATATTTTCCAATGCCAATTTTCAATGTGCACTTTCTCCAAAAAATCTGTGGAGTACTTTTCGATTGCAAATTTGATTTTACATTCAAATCTGAAGTCAAAAACTTTGTTGGACGGAAATTTCTATTTTTTCCAGAAAACTATTATTTTTTTTTTTCAAAAGATATAAGCGATTTTTGTCTCATAAAATATGTTAAAAAAATGATTTTGGGAAAATTAGATTTGATAAAAAGAGTTTATTTCAAAATCTAAAAATAAATACTACGTAATATTTGTACCATTTTTATATGGACAGCTGCCAAAATTGTAAGGAGCCTTGTAAGGTTGAACCAATGACACAAAAGGCTTCTTTGGTCATAGGGAAGGACCTTTTAAAGTTTGAACCAAATAAAAAATATAAATAAAATACATTGCCTTCTTCTGGGTTCAGCGTGAAATGTTGAGTGTGCTTATTAATATTTTTGACCAAATTATTGAAATTCAGATAAAATTTAAACTAAACAATCATAACTAATAGAAATAAACTTTCAATGAAACCACATAATTTTAGAATTACAGGAGATTTACAAGCAACTCTGAAAAATACTCGTGCGTCATTCTGTTCAACCCACTTGAAAAGTCATCAGTCAAAATGAATAGATTTACTCCATTCAAGGTTAATCCCAGTGGCAACCAAAAACAACAAATAAAAAAAAACAACCTCCTGCATTAATAGCATTCAGTCATGACACAGAAAAAGTTAATTTCCCTTTCCGATTGTATATTTTGCTACTGTTTCAACCGAATCTAAATCAAACGTAAAGAGTGGCCCCAAAAAAGTGCAGGAGGGAGACAAGTGGTATCGATTTTACTGTCAACAGTTTTCCGTATAATTCCAAATTTTAACTGTTGCCCGAACCTTTAGGTCGGTCGTCATAGGTCACGTCCCACCAGCAACTCTTTGAGGCACCACCACTCGCATAGTAACGATAGTTTAGAGTGCTGATTTAGTGCTAAAAATTGCGCACGCAACTGGCAATATTTTGTATTGGGGCCAAGCCCGGCTCCATTTGATGCAAAACTAGCATTGGTTCGTTCTAGAAACGCACAGCTTTGTGAAACCCCGCAAGATGTTATATTCATCGGTTGTAACTAGAGACATTATGATTTTAGTGCGTTCACGTAGTCGCTCTACTCTGCCCTTTCTACATCATCATCGTCGAAAAGACACCAGCCCAAGGTATACTAAACCGCACTTTGTGAAACTGTTGCTTCAACAACAACAACAACCCCTGCGTTGTCTTTTCCAGTGAAAGGGTTGAAGCCAGCCAAAAGACGCCGCAGGGACGCAACCAGCACAAATTCCTCCGACGAAGGCTTGCCCGGGATCTCTCTCCTTCTCGTTCAAGAGCTTCGTCCTCGTCCTCGTGCCTCTTGTTACATTAATGCCAGTGTAAACACGACAAAACTGAACCGAGCACGCGACGTAAAGTGCTTCTTGGATAGGAATGCCTTTTGCATGGAACACCAGATATTCGAAGCACGCTGCTGCTGCTGTTGCTGAAGTGTGCAAAGGATTGTGGAGCGTTTTATTGGAGTGACATCATCTTGCGTGCAACAACGTTGTTGAATGGTTGAGGTTGGGAGCTGCTGGTTCGATGTGTTCTGAATTGCGAGAATAACGAATTCATTTGCGCTGTCTGTTTATGTTTGCGGGAAATATCGTGCACATGTTTGGTCCTTAATTGGTGATTTGATGCGAATGACGAATCACATCAAAGTGGAACCTGAGTTTGGTACATCAATAACTTTGTGTCAAGCAGAAATGTGAAATTAACCCTCTACAACCCAACCCCGCCTTTAGACGGGGTTCGATTTGAAAAATCGCCAAAAAATAATTTTTCAACCGATTTTTGATCTTTAAGAAGCATTGGAAAAAAGATATCTTAAAACTTTAGAAAATGTATGGGTTGGAAGTTTGACTTGTTTTAGACTTTTTCAATGTTTTAAAAAATGTAATTTTTTAGGGGTCTACTTTGGCGATTCCCATCTGCTCCAACGATTGGCGATTCCCATCCAGTAAAATGTCGGTCCCGGCATTGGTTGTTAGGCCGTTAAGTCATTCCAGGTGTACGAGTCGTCTCTATGCCATAAGAACAAACAACACACCAAACCAAGCCTACTCCGGTGGAATCGCTGGCGGCGGTTGGACTCGCAATCCAAAGGTCGTCAGTTCAAACACTGGGGTGGAAGGTTCCTTGGAGTAAAAATAGGTTTGGGTGCTCTCCCCATTCAAGCCTTCGGACTCCTAGGTTCGAGCAGAAACTTGCAATAGAGACCACAAAAGACCCGGGGGTCGTTAATGTGGATTGTTTGATTTTGATTTGGCTGTGTTTTTTACTAACATTTCCTATATTTTAAGTCAAAATAAGTGTGCAGTATTTTTTATAGTGTCCCAGACTATGCCTCTAGCCATTTTTTTTTTTAACAATTTGATGATGCCGTTTTATAGCAGAAAATGTTAAAACATGAAAAAATTAGATAGGCAAAATGTAATGATAGAAGGTGGTAGTAGGCCAAAAACTACCAAAAACAAACATAAACTAAACAAAATAATCAGGCCTGCAAAAAGTTTCCAACCCAGCGTACACATGAAGCAAACCTAAATGTCAGTTCACTGCTAGCATGTGACTGCAAGCCTACTGTGTCTATTCAACCACTGCCGCCTGACTCGTGCCGGTCGGCTGCTGGAGAATGAGAGACGTAAAAAAATGAGCTACACTCACTCAATTCGTGTCATATGACTGACTCTTAAAATCCTCTTTAAACACTATTTTGACTACTTCCAAACAATTGAATGGTTGTAGAATGTGCAAAACACCTAAACAACCATAACTTATATTCAAAATTATATTTACACGCATAAATACGAACTTTTTGTGTAAAAACTTGTTTCTTTATGTGTGTGCGTGCAACGTCGAATGAGCGTTGGTCGACTACTGCCTCGCATTGCAGCTGCTCAATGAGCTAGGGCACTCACGACTGCGCCGGGTTTGTTTATGTCACGGTTTTGCGGTTCAGTGAATGGATCTCAAAAATTCGTGTCAGCGTTGCCGATTTTCGCGTCATGACCCCTGACATTTTCAGCGCACTGAAAATAATTGCAAATTAAAATACTAAAAATGAAACAAGAAAAACATAAAGCAAGAGAAGTAAAAATTTTCGTAAAGCAAAAGTTGCTCAAAATGACCTCTAAAACACGGTAAAAATACAAATTTTCGAATAAAAAATTTTAGCAGTAGAGGGTTAATAGAATGTGTTTTTTCTCTGAAATTGTGATGATACGAAATTTTGGTACTTTTATGTACAATTTTCTAAATTTATGTAAAATTTCTGAGGATAATCAAATAATCGAGGCTGGACTGTACTAACATTTTTAACAAATATAATTTTGATATCTTATTTAATGGTAATTTTCTCACGTACAAATGCAAAATCAACTTTTTTTTCAAAGTTGTTGAATACCAAAGAAGCTATTTTGTGTCGTTGGTTCACCCATACAAGTCGCCTTACAATTTTGGCAGCTGTCCATACAAAAATGGTAACTAAATATTCGAAAATCTGTACCTTTTGAAGGTCACTTTGGTGTCTTCGGCAAAGTTGTAGGTATTGATGAAGACTGTTTAATAGAAAATAGGTACACGAAAAAAAATCTTGCCGATTTTAAATTACCCTTATTTCACAAAAACTCAATTTCTCAAAATTTTTATTTTTTTGTTTTTTTTTTAGATTTTTTATGGGGTTATAAAGGGACCAAAACTTGCAACTTTTGAGCCTTACAGAAGTATGGTCAAAAATTTTGCCGCCGAGTATATATTTTTTAAAATTGTGATTTTCGTAAAAAAAAATCGAAATGTTATACATTCATTCTGTGTTTTTATGTAAATTTTAATTTGCACTCCAAAAGTACTTTACAGATTTCTTGATAAAGTACCTCGTTTTCAAGTTATAGCCACCGAAAGTTAGATTTCTTTGAAATATTTGCAGCTATTCGATTTTAAAAATAGTGACCATGAGTGTGACCATTTCTGAAATTTTTTTTGTTCAAAAAATTTGTTAAGATTGCCTAAGGGACATTGATGATTGGACCTCTAGTTGCTGAGAAACATCGGCTTGGAAAAAGAAATATGAAAATTGAACTTTTCTAAGCCTAACCCAAACAACCCTCCATTTTTTAGGGCCGATGTTGATTTTTGAGATTTTTTAAAATGTTCTAGAGGACCAAAATCCGCCATTTTTGAGCCATTGAGAAGTAAAGCAAACTAATGGTCCGATTTTCAATATAAAAAAATAAAAAAAATCGTGAAATTTTACGATCTTTTCGAAAATAATATTTTAAATTTTTTGAATCATGAATAACATTTAAAAAGGGCGTAATTTTTAATGTTTGGCCCTTTTGAAAAGTTAGAATGACTTAAGTTTGGTCCCCTTAAACACATTAAAAAAATCTGAAAAATTGCAATTTTAGGAAATTGAGTTTTTGTGAAATCGGCATTTTTTTTCCGTGTACCTATTTTTTATAAACATTCCTCATCATACATACAACTTTGGCGAAGACAAAATTTGAGCCAATTAAAAAAATACAAATAAAATCCATTTCCATTTTTTGCAGAGAATTGGGTCCTAAAATGAAGCTTAGATTGCTGATATTATTGTTTACAGCGATAAAGCTTATTTTTCTGAATACAATGACCCTTTGTACGACCACAAAGAGTTTAAAATGGATTTTTAAATCAATTTTGAAAAATTAACCTCGCGTTCCTTCTTGACAGAAAAGCTCCTACTTGACAGCTCGTTCCAAGGGGACCATAGTTGATCCATCGAAAAAATGTTGTCTTGTCAAAAAAAATTGCATTAAAATGAAAAAAAAAGTGATCAGAAATGGTTTTTAATCGTGTTTTTTACCGTTGTACATAAAAATTTACATAGGGCTTTAGTACCCAATTGCTCTACTATCAAAACATTCAACATTTTGTTGCAAGAGAAACCGCATAAAAAATCAGCACGAGTCGTACATTTATGCAACGAGGTTTACCGAGTTGGATTAATACGACGTGTACTGGAAAAACCAAGTTTTGCAATGATTTGCTTACAACATATTTTGCAATTCCGAAAAAACGCCTTTTGAATGGAATATTATGTCAAACATCCATGTTTCTTTATGGCTCAAAAGTTGCGGATTTTTGTCCCCTAAAACATATCCAGAGTTTTTTTTTAAAAGGACCGATAAACTATTGTCTTTCATATGTTTATAGGACCTAATCAAAAAAAAATCGAGATATCAAAAAATCTCGAAAATAAAAAAATACGTATTTTGGGAAATTGAGTTTTAGTGAAAAAACTTTTGATAAAAAAATCTGCAAATTTTTTTTTCCGTGTACCTATTTTTTTCTCAAAAGTCCTCAACACCCACTGAGAATTTTGGCTCGAGCCTCGAGTCGAGGCTCGAGCCAAAATTCTCAGTGGGCAATACCTACAACTTTGCCCAAGACACCAAATTGATCAGAAAATTCACTCAAAAGTTACAGCTGTTTGAATATTTACATACCATTTTTGTATGGACAGCAGCCAAAATTGTATGGAGACTTGTATGGGTGAACCAATGACACAAAATAGCTAATTTGGTCATAGGGAAGGCCCCCACAAAGTTTGAGCCAAATAAAAAAATACAAAAAATAAAAATGGTTGAAATCGGCCGATTTCGTAGAGAGTTGCTCTATTGTGATTATTTTTTCATTGCAATTGACTATTTCTGAACCCTTAATTCAGAACCATAATTGACAGTCATTGTCCCAAAAGTAAAGGACACCTTCTCGACCTTTACGACCCCACAACTGTACAAATACAGAAGTACAAATTCGAAATCAACTTTTTTTCAAATTTGGTGGAGCAATTCTGTACGGAATCGGCTGATTTCGACCATTTTTATTTTTTGTATTTTTTGATTTGGCTAAAACTTTGTGGGGGCCTTCCCTATGACCAAAGAAGCCATTTCGTGTCATTGGTTCACCCATAAAAGTCTCCATTCAATTTTGGCAGCTGTTCGTAAAAAAATGGTACGTAAATATTCAAACAGCTGTAACTTTTGAAGGGATTTACTGATCAATTTGGTGTCTTGGGAAAAATTGCAGGTATTGATGATGACTGTTTAGAAACAATATGTACAGTCATCCCACATATTCGGAACACCCACAAATTCGGAACACTTTTGTGGTAATTTGTCAATAGAATGCAATATGCAACATTTCTGCCGACCCTGCTATTTTTAGAGCCTTTATTTGGACATTCTCTTCCTATTCCACTAGTGAAAGTAATACTTTCTAAACAAAAACTGCATTTCAAGACTATTTTATCCAGAGCACCAAAACACTGCCTCCAAATTGCCTGTTTCATGATTGTGGGATGTTATTGTGTCTCCCACAATTGTGGAACACCTGAATTTAACTGATATTTTCATAAAAAAGTTATCAGACCATTCATAAAACATTACTAAGCATGAGTTTTATTGGTTTCAGAGTGTGAAGTCATTATTTTGTAAAAAATAAGTACTCCTGGAGAGAAAAAAAAGTTTGTTTATATCGTAAGAAAAAAGTGTTCCGAATTTGTGGATTTCAAGGGTCAATGTTTTTCTTTGAAAACTTGATAAAAAACGTAAAAATGTACAGCCGGTCTATACATCGATCGAAAGATCGCAAGAAAAGCTTTCACATGAAGGTAAAAGCAAATCATTATGTTCAATTTTCGATTTTATATGATTTGTTAAACATTGGCCGATCCGTAAACTGTTCCGAATATGAGGGATGACTGTACACGGGCAAAAATCTTGCCGGTTTTTTTAACCTTTTTTTTACAAAAACTCAATTTCTTTAAATTTGTAATATTTTAGTTTTTGAGATTTTTTTATATGTTTTAGCGGAACAAAATTTGCAACTTTTATGAAGTATGGTAAAAAAATTGGCTGCTGCCATAACTGATATTTTTTTAAATGATGATTTTTGAAAAAAAAACGCCTCGTTTTCAAGATATAGCCACCAAAAGGTTGATTTCTTTGAAATATTTGCAGTTATTCGAGTTTAAAAAAATGTGACCATAAGTAACCATTTCTGAATTTTTTTTTTTTTAGGTTCAGAAAGTTTTGAGACTTTGAAGATTGGACCTATGGTTGCTGAGATACAGCGGCTAAAATAAAAAGAAATATGAAAATTGAAGTTTTCTAAGCCTGACTCAAACAACCCTTCTTTTTATAGTGCCGATGTCTCAGCAACTAATGGTCCGATTTTTGTGATTGTCCACGCTCCATACAAAAAATATTTCTTTTGTATAGAAATTGGGGGGAGGGGAGTATATATATATAAAATTTCATTTTTTTTTTCAAAAAACACTTTTGCGGAAAAAAAATTAAAAATCAAATTATACAAATTTTTGGAAATTAAGTCTTTGTAAAAAAAAAGGTAATTGAAATATCGGCAATTTTTTTCCGTTTACCTATTTTTTTTCTAAACAATTACCTACAACTTTGCCGAAGACAAAATAAAAAAATACAAATAAAATCCATTTCCGGTTTTGGTAGAGAATTGCTCTACTATCAAAACATTCAAGAACCCCGAATTCAGACCATCTCTTCTGTTATGGCACCAAGTTTTGCCATTTTCGGCAATTAAAAAAAAAACTCTGTTTTCAATTGACCATATCTTGGAAACAAAAATCAATGATCTTTTGAAAATATCGAACTTAGGTTTGTTCGATTTCACTTTACATGCATTTTTTATTGTTTAAATTTTGTCAGATTAAAAAATATTCATAAAGAAAAAGCAACGAGGTTTACCGAGTTGGATAAATACGACGAGTACTGGAAAAATCGAGTTTTGCAATGACTTGCTTACAACATTTTAAGCAATTCCTAAAAATGCTTCAAAATGTTATACATCCATGTGTTAAGTAAATTCACAGTTCAAATCAAAATAATATTGAAAAATGTTACTTTTCGATATTAATGCTGAAATGTTCAGCGGTAGAGAAAAGTATGCCGTTTCGACGTTCAAGACTGACAAGAAAAGTAAATAGTTTCACGATGGAAATACAAAAAATATATTTTCGAGAGCCTGAGAAAATTTCCTATTTCTGGTTTTCTGGGGAAAGTCCTGAATTCGTTATTCGAATTCGTTCGTTTGGACGCATTTTTTATGTCTTCCATGAAAAACTTCTCAATGATAATTACGTGATAATTTAATCATGATGTTTGACATGATTTAATATGTGTGTATCATGCATTCAATTTCTATTTCAATTATGTATCTGTTGCAGTTTGAACAAAAAGAAGATTAACAGATGCTGCTTTTTTCAGGACATGAATTCATTTACAAACTGTAACCTTTAACTCTGTTACAAACCTGTCACGCGTTCCCCATCAACCAGTCAGTCAAATTGAAAAATTGATTTGGAAAAGCCAGTCCACCCACACAATCACTCCCTCTGACTGCACTAACTGTTTATTTTCCCGCCCATGCTCGTCTAATTCCTCTGTTTTATACCGATATATCTCGCTTCCACGGCCCTGGCTGGATAAAGTCGCTCGATTCGCAAACAAATCAAAAAACTTTTTTATGATTCTAAGAGAAAATGCACGGCATGCGACGCAAAGTCAACCCAACCCAACCCAACGGCGACATCATTATTGGCCCGTGTCGTATGTTTGTCCCATAAAACTGTGTGCGGCGTTCGTCCGCGGCAATGCAAACCAATAAAAATCAAGCAATTTATTCGAATTCATGAGCTTTTTTCCCTCCCCCTCCCTTTTGCAGCATGCTAAAATCGTGAATCTCATGTACGGAACAAATGTCCCCAAACTGATCAACATGATCACCGAAGAGCTGGACATTGAGCTGAAATGTCGGGCCGGCGAGGTCGAACGGAAGTACTACGAACTCCACGAGTTGACACCGGAAGAGCAGGAGCGGGAAGACGCCAAGCGGGCCATCGAGGAGAACGCCGAACGAATCGAGAAAGAAGCGGCCATCAAGAAGCGGCGGGATTACATCATCCACGTGTTTGACGAAATCATGACCAACATTCCGGACATGGGAATCACGCTGTTTATGCCCCACGTGCACAAAGACGTCTACAAAAAGATGAATGAAAACGCCGAAAAGCACGATTTGCACTTTAAGGAGAAGCGACTGGTTCACCTGAACCCGAAAATGCTCGAAGTCTTGCACTTTGACTGCGAGAATCCCATCGAGGACGAAATCTTCGAGCACATTTTCTACAAAGACGTCCAGGCTTACGTTTGGAAACTCCAAGAGGACGTTTCGCGTACACCCGAAGACGTCATCGCAGATTTTGTCCAGTTTCTGACCGAACCGAGCGAAGTCCTCGATGCCGATGGAAACGTCGAAAAGGTGATTCCGCCGTTGATCGAACCCCTGGAGATGCACTACAACCAGAACGATGGTACGTGGAAGGCACTCATCAAGAACCCGCCGAAAAAGGGCGCCAAGGGTGCCAAACCGACGCCGGAGTTGGCCGCCGCGACCACCTCGTCTGCGAGTATGTCATCCTCGAAGGAAACGTTCGACGAGGAGAGCTGCCCGAAGATGTTCATTCCGGGGATTTGGAGTCCCACGAATAGGAGGGCGACGGCGGCACTGTTTTATCTGCTGTTTAGACATGTGAGTAATTTATTGGTTTTTGTAGATGATTAATTATTTAGAATTTCATATTTCTCTTTGCTCCATACCTTTAGTGACTTAATGGATGCAAGGGCGTCTATGCGAAGTGTTCTTTCACTCGCTTCAAATTTTGCGGCGATTGGGGAATGCAGACGGGTTTTTTTTAATTTTTTGCGCCGGTGTTTGTAGCAGTAAAATTCGTGCAAAAGAAACTTATGCTCTTATTTCTAGAGATTTCTAATTTCTTTTTTTTTGTCGAAATTTACCCACCCCCTCTTTGTCACGATTTTCCTTTAGTTAATACATGTTATGTCACGCTTGCTCAGGAGTGATAAGTCCTACTTTTTTTTATAAATACGAAGAGTGCTGAAAAAATCAAGTTTTGCAACGAGTTCCATACAATATTTTTTGCAATTCCGAAAAACACCCATTGAGTGAAATTTTAAGTCAAATTTTTATGTATTCTGTTAATAAATCGTTTGAATAAAAAAAATGTTGAAAAGTGTTACTTTTTGAAACAAGTGCTGAAAAGTTCAACTTTTTAGTACCCATTTGTGTGCGGAAAAGTAGAACTTTTCAGCATTTATTTTAGAAGTGTTGCCATTCGATTCTGTCAGAAAAGTAGGCTATTTCGTCGTTCGAGAATGACAGGAAAAGTAAGTAGTTTCACGACGGAAATTGCAAAAAAAAAATTTCTTCTCTTGTATTAAAAAGCAATACTTTTCAAAGTTGTTTTGATTTTAATGGTGACTAAATATATGGACATTTGACTTCAAAAATTCCATTCTAAGAGTGTCGCAAAAAAAAATGTTTGCAGCTAGCTTCGCTTGGAGACGGTGATTTTAGCGGATTGTAGACTAGATTTCGCCATGTGGATGCAATGATTTTTTAGCTCAGGTTGCTTAGGAATTGACACCTAATTGGAAATAAAACCAACTCCAAATCCTCAAAACCAAGGATGTTAACGATAAAATTATCGAGGGTCGATAATTCTATCGTTATCGTCAGAATAATTTATCATTATCGTTCGATAATTCTACCGGCGATAATCTTATCGCCGATGATGGACGATAAGTTATCGTCGAACACTCATATTAAAATCTTTCTAAAATAAAGTTAATTTAAACACAAAGAATATATAATATATATAATATATTATTTTTTGAAAATGTAGTAAGTTTCAAAGTATGAATACTGTCACAAGGGGTGACATTGGGTCTGGGGGTGAGATTGGGTCATACAAATTTCGGCATTTTTGTATGACCAAATTTCACTCCTGTAGACGGTACTCAAAATTGTTCACAAAATACCGTATTTTGTTCGAAAGTACTCAAATTTTCATTATTCTTAATATGAGTATTAAACGAAGCGAAATTTATAATTTTTAGTTTTTTAAAATACAGTCCAGACTTGATTATCCGAAGGCCTCGGAAAAATTTCACTTCGGTAATCGAATAACGAAAAAAAAAATGTTTCGATGCCTAATTTTTTTGACGAGCTTAAGTATGACCCCTAAACTAAGTTATAGTGATTTAAAACTTTTAAATCTAAGATGGCTTCCAATATGGCGGTGTTGAAATATTGAAAAAATGAATTTTATTATTTAGTAGACAATATACTATTCAAATTTTACTAAAATTGGGTTGCAGAACTTAAATTTGATGTTTAAAACAAGAAAAAGAAAAAAAAATGTTCGTGATTCGATTATCCGAAGTCCCATACAAACCTTCGGATAATCGAGTCTGGACTGTACTACAATTTTCACAAAATACTATTATTTTACTACGAAAATACTCAAATTTTCAAAATTTGCAATATTGGTATCAAACGAAGCAAAATTTTTGTATGCTTTTCACTTTATTAAAGTTTTTATTATTGAAAACTACAATTTTCACAAAATACCGTAGTTTTTCGAAAATACTAAAATTTTCAATATTTGCAATATGGGCATCAAACGAAGCAGAACATGTTATGCATTTTCAAATTTTTAGAATGTTTTTTTTTTTAATACTCAAATGTTCACGATTTGCATTTTCATAATTTGCAATATTGATATCAAACGAAGCAAAGTTTTGTATGCTTTTTAATTTTTTCATTTTATTTTTTTAATAATGAAATTTTCACAAAATACCGTATTTTCGAAAATAAGCACATTTTCAAATGTCGCTTCGGTTGATATCTTAAAAATTTGAGTGTTTTTGAATAATACGATATCTTGTGAAAATTTCAGCATTTAAAAAAAAACTTTAAAAGTGAAAAAGCATACAAAATTTCGCTTCGTTTGATATCAATATTGCAAATAATGAATATTTTAGTACTTTCGAAAAAATACGGTATTTTGTGAGCAATTAGTTATTTGGAATACTGGCAGTGTTAATGCTCCACTTTTTTAATGGGATAAGAGAAAATCTCCACGGTATCCCCAAATAAGTTTCGCTTGGAATTGGGCAAATTTTGGGAAGGTATAAGATTTAGGACACGCTCTAAGCAAGCATTGCGACCATTGGCATGATATTTTTAAGAGCGAGTCCACGACTAGGGCATACCCTCGGGCATACCCCTTTGTATGGGACGTCGTTTGGACCTCACCAATCGGCCTGACATTTTCAGGGGTTGTTTGTACATATAAAACTAGCATCTGGCCAAAATATGAGCACTTTAGGTCAACGGGAAGTGGGGCAAATCGGGACACAAAGTTTGAAGGTTCAAAAACGTCAAAAATCTTAAAAAAGGCTATAACTTTGGCAAAATTCAAAATAATTTCAAAATTCAAAATGCATCTTGAAGGGCTTAAAAAATGCAACAAAATGCAGGAAGAAGCATTCCAATTGGTTAAATCTAAAGGGAGTTATTGGCATTTTAGTGAAAAAATAGCATAATTTTCAAACTCAAATAAAAAAGTGTTCCATCCAGATATCAACTCGGTTCGACCTGCAGCTTGTAAGGGACATCTGGGACTACCATCCGAGACTGAGAACACTTTGGGTAAGGCAGATTAAAATATTAAATAAACACTTTTACTTTTAGTGATTTTTTTGGTTGTAAATGTTTGCTCGGGGGACCCCTTAGATCCCATTTTCTGGTGATAATTTTATCATATTCGTGCTCCTGAGACAATTTCACAATATAAACATGCATAAAAATGTTTATTTTGATCCATTTAAACCCTTCCAAAGTTATTTTGAAATTAATTTGAATTTTGCCTAAGTTATAGCAATTTCAAGATTTTTTACGTTTTTGTACCTTCAAACTTTGTGTCCCGATTTGCCCCACTTCCCGTTGACCTAGAGTGCTCATATTTTGGCCAGATGCTAGTTTCTTATGTACAAACAACCCCTGAAAATTTCAGGCAGATTGGTGAGGTCGATGCGAGATGGGTATGCTTTGCTCGTGGACTCGCTCTTAAGTGATAAGATTTTATTTTTAAGGCAGGCTATCGGACGCTACTGTCGAGAAAATTCCCGTTTACTTGCTGTTGATCTAATTGGTTCAACGTGGTTTAACCTTAGACAGTCGGCTGTGGAAAGATTAATGATCGAGACAAAAATAATCTCAAACAACATTTATCACAGAATTTGTCCGTCCGTTGTTGAAGTTTACCAAAGAAATAAATGCATCGTTTTGAACAATGGACCGGAGTAGAATAAACCTCAACAAACAATTCCTAACTCAATGCCCACTTCCAGCTCACGGACCACTTCCTCCCGCCGGACCCGGTCCCAGAACCGCCCCACATCTGCATCGTGTTAGTCCTTACTTGGTCAATATTTTTTATAATTAACCGAACTTATTTATAATCAAATTATTTTAGATTTGACGCGTACAAAAAGCGCGATGTGTTTGAAGTTGCGGAAAAGTACAAACGCGATGTCATTTCGTACGGCTTTTTCACCACCGGCGATCCCAAAACGGCCGAACTGATCGCCAAGACCACGGAGCGGTACGTGCGCCTAAAGCCCAACGTAAACGACAAGCTGATTCTCAAGTGCTCGAAGGCGACGAGCCATGCGATGTTGGCGCTGACGGCCGTTGGTCCGTGCTACATTAGCCAGAATGCGGTCGAGGGACAGGAAGAGTGCGCGCTGCTGTTTCCGCCGAATTACAACAACATTGAGGAGGATGTGGAAATTGATGCGGATACTAAGAAGAAGCACAAGAAGAAGCGACGGGGTAAGAAGAGTGACACCTCGGTTAGTACGGCGGATTCGGGGACGTCTTCGACGCCGACGGCCGATGGCCAGGGCGAGGGAGGCGAACTGGGAACGGTTGGGGAAGGTTCTAATGGGGAGGAAGGTGAAACTACATCTTCGTCGACGAATTCACCCGAGAAGACCGCTGATGACGGGGAGGAGGCGAAGTAAGGGAAGGGAGTTTCTTTTAATAAACATTACAAATAAATCGAGTTTTTTTTAATGTTTTTTGCTTATATTGTTTAGTAGTTTTGCAGCGGAAATGATGCTTTAGGAGTGTTTTTACCTAAATAACAAAATAAATATCGCCAACGGCGCTTTCCTGTGTGTGTGTTTGCTTAACTATGATAGAAATCGTGTGTATTTTTCCTTCAATGCCGAATTCAACCAAACGATAAATATCTACTGCGAATGCAAATCAAAAGCTAAAGTAAATAGTACACATTTTAAAATAATAATCCTCGATTAAAAACAATCTCGCGCGCGCGCTCTCCAAAAACCTGTGCTAAACTAAATCAGTCTCGTTAATTTACACCGCAAAGCCCGCCGCCGCCACATTTGTTTACTTGACCCGGAAGGGGCGAATCCGTACGAAGCCGGCCTGGTAGCCAACGGCGTAAAACTGGTACGCGCCCTCGTTCGGGTTCCACCGGACCTGGTTCACGCGGATGCCCGGATATTCCTGCAGCAGCGCCCGCCGGTACGACTTCACCTGCAGCGACTTGAGGTCCATCTTGGAGGAGCTCTGGAAGGGAGGAGGCGAGAAAAATAGTTTTAGACATTTTAGTAGCTTAAAAATGAAAAAAAAAATAACTTTTTCCGTTTTGAAAATACTTATTTTTTTATCTTTCGATAGAGACGAATAACCCTAAGACTTAACTTAACACTCAGGCCGGGACCGACATTTCTTTCCCATCCGACATAAGGCATGATCGAACATTTCTCGTTTCAAGAAACGCGAATCGGGGTCGATTGGAATTGAACCCAGACCAACTGGGGTGAGCGGCAACCGACTTAAAAATTTAGTAATGTTCTGAAATTTTGTTTTTTTATCTTTTAATTTTGTTTTGAATTTGTAAAGAAAAAAGGTTTTTTTTCAATTTAGCATCTGTTTTTTTTTAAATTGAATTTCCTACATTTTGTAGGATTTTGCATTTTTTGTTTTATTTTTAATCAGAATCGTTTGATTGTTATTTTTTGATTTTTAAAATCTTTGAGGATTTTTTTGTTTATGAAATTTTATTTTTTTTTTAGATTTTTTTTTTAATTTTTGACCTTTTTGATTTTTTAAATTTCCAGATTTTTTTTATTTTTAGATTTCTTTAATTTCTAGATTTTTTTTGCGATATTTTAGATTTTTTTTAATTTTCTAAATATTTTAATGTTCACTGAACATTGTTCAGAAATTCTCATTTTTTATCTTTTTTTTATTTTTGTTTTGAACTGGTAAAGAAAAAAATTGTTTTTTTTAATTTCGAATCTGCTTTTTTTTTAATTAAATTTCCTAAATTTGCAGGATTTTTAATTTTTGTTTGATTTTTATTTATTTATCACTATTGGTTAATTTTTATTTATTGGTTTTTATTTTAATTCTGTGGATAATTTTTCGACCTTTCATGATTTTTTTTTGGTTTTTGTTAAATTTTTTTTTTTAGATAAGGCCGTTGCAAATATTTTTCAAAGTTTATGTCGCCCCCTTCAAAGTTGGCCTGAATAATCAGGGGCAAAAAAAATTTTTTTCGAAAAACTTCAAAATTGTTATGAAAATTAAAGTTAAATCAACTGAAAACCAGTTAAAATGCATTTTCCCGCGTTTATAATCATATTTAGCATGTTTGAACTCCTTTGAAAACATTTTAAATTTTTATGAAACGCCAATGTACAGTCCCACAAAAAGTTTTTTTTTTTTGCGAAAAAAACAATTCCGTCAATACCTCGATATTTTCAAAACTAATGATTGGAAAGCAACTGTACGCCTGTAAAATGCATTTTAAAACACTTTTTTCATCCAAATGTTGAAGCTTAGGCTTGTAATTTCAATTTTTATATTTTTTTATTTTTACCCCCTCGACTTTGGTCAGAGCCGAGGGACATAAACTTCAAAAAATATTTGCAACGGCCTAACAAAAAAAATAAAATAAAAAAATAAAATTTATTTCTAAAATCTTGAAAAAAAGTAAACAAAAAATTAAAATTTCATAAAATTTTATTTTTTGTTTATTATTTTTTTGTAGATTTTAGAAAAACATTTTTGATTTTTAGATTTTATTCATTTAAAAAAAAATAACTTTTTTGATTTTCTGCAATTTTTTGGATTTTTTTAATTTTCAAACATTTTTAATCTTCAGAAATTCTCAGTTTTTATCTTTTGAATTTGTGAAGAAAAAATCTTTTTTTATTTCGTATCTGCTTTTTTTTTAATTAAACTTCCTAAATTTGCAGGATTTTGAATTTTTCTTTAATTTTTTAATTTTTAATCATTATTGTTAAATTTTATTTATTGGTTTTTATTTTTATTCTGTGGATAATTTTTCGACTTTCTATGATTTTTATTGTATAGATTTTTTTAAAGATTTTAGAAAGAAATTTTTAATTTTTAGATTTTATTTATTTACAGTTTTTTCAATTATCAGCAATTTTTAGGTTTTTTTATTTTCATTTTTTTTAAATGTTCATAAATTCTCGTTTTTTTATAAATTCAATTTCCCAAATTTTGCAGGATTTTGAATTTTTGTTTGACTTTTCATGTTTAATAATTATTTTTTGATTTTTACTTATAGATTTTTTAATTTAATACATTTTTTTTACCTCTTTGGATTTTTTTTTATTTTGCTCATGATTTTTTTTTTGTTTACAATTTTTTTTTGATTTTTGAAAAAAACATAGATTTTTTTTAAATTTACTTAATTTGAAGAATATTTTAAATTAAAAAAGCTGTATAAAAAATACTATTAAAATAACAGAAAGTGTTATGGAATCTTCTTGAAAAATCAATTTTTACGTAAGAGTTGCATAACAGTTTTTGTTATTATAACAAAATTTGTTATTGGGAATAACTTGGGAATATTTTTTTTTTTTTTGTTATGGAAGAAGAGGGGGATGGCGTCGCTATTTTTAGACCACTTTTTCTCCATCGAAACCGACTACCTTATCGACTTCATTTTGCTGGGCGAGATAGGACGCCGTCTATTTTTAGACGATGACTCAGCACTTTTCCACTCTTGCACTAAAAAAAAACAGATGGCACCACGATGTAACGCCACGTCCCTATACCTCCAACTGTTATTGGGATGATCGGATTAGTTGTTAAAATAACAAAAAATACTAACAAAGATTTGTTCGAATAATAACGTAAAATGTTATTAGTCTGTTATTACAATAACAATCTAATAACAAAAAAATCATAACGGCGAATAACAAATCTTGTTATAAATAACATAAAATGTTATTGGCCTAGTATTTTCAAATAACAAAGGATGTTATTCCCAAGTTATTTCCGTCTGCTCGGGATGGCCTTTTATGTTTTTTTAGAATTTTTTTTTTAAATATACCTTTTTTTGAAATATTTGAAATATATTTAATTCGCACGTTCTTATTTGATAAAATTTTGTAAGCTTTTCGTTTGTCTCTAAAAAAAACATAAAAAATGATTGCACTTTTTGTCAAAAAAAATCCACTTGCGTTCCAGACTGTCAAAATTCCAAAACGTAGGTAATATGCGGTTTGCAGCTTTTATTTGTGTTTTGCGTTTCTGTATTAAATAATATTCTGAAATCTACTTTATCGACGAAATATGTGAAATTAAGGATAGACTGAATCTGATTGTATACAAACGAATAAAATGACAACAATTTTTACATAATTATTACTTAACCCTCCCAGGCAAATGTTTTTAGGACCATGCGAAAATAAGCGTCTAATTTTGGAAACTTGAATTTTTGGTTCAGGCCTAGAAAATTTAAAACCATGAAAAGACAAAAAATAAACATAAATAGGGAGAAAATAAACGAAATTGTTACAAAGCAATTTGCGCTTTAAATTTCAAAAGAAAAAAGGTTAAGAACTAACACCTGGGCATTACAGGGTTAATTCCCACAACGCTAATTAAACCACAAAAGCACCGCTCTACTTTATCGACCACGAAAAAAAGTCATCTTCATCTGACGAGATTCGAACCCAGGACATCCACCTTCCCAACCCCAGTCGCAACCAACTGCACCAAACCATCAATGAGTCAAACGAGCACGCAAAACTCGTTCTGCTTCGTCACGTTTCACGCAGCGAACAAAAAAATATGCACGCATTTAGCGATGATGCGTTGACTACGCACCTTATCGTTGTCGGAGAACAGCAGCCCAAAGTTCTGCTCGAACATTTTGTACGAGGTGTCGGTTGGTTCGTCCGTAAGCTTTACGGACATGGTCGACGTTAGGATCTGGAAGGAAGTGGTGAATTTAGCTTGCGATTTACTTTGAGTCAAGGGATCTTACATATTTCTGCTGCGCCGTGTTCTTCTGCGCCATCTGGTGCACCATCGGCAGCGGCTGGTGCGACAGCACGTCCCCACCGTCGGTTCCGATCACGTAATTCGAGAGCCAATCACTGCCGCTCATGTCGGTGGCTTCCGCGGTGAATGTGTACAGCGGACACAGCCGCAGGCCGATCTCGCGCGTCTGGTGGAACGTGAGCGCGCACCGATCCATGGCGTAGACGTCGTCGAAGGCCATCGCGATAACAGGGAAGTGAGTGTTCCAGCAGGCGGTCGTCACTTTGCTGCGTGCGTTGAGGGAGGCCACCTCGGTTGGGAGATAGCCGGTTTGGAGGTCGTACACGACCAGCTTACGGTCGGCGTTGCTCACCAGCATGAAGCGACTGTCGTCGGTGAAGTGCAGGTCGACGGCGGTGATGCAGGCGTCCGGGATGAAGACTCGGTGGATGGGGAGGAGGGTTGTGGTGGCGTCTTTTTGGCCGGTGAGTAGCGGAGACTTGGTGTTGAGATTCCACACGGCCACGGCGCCGTTTGAATAGCCGGCGGCGATTGTGGCGTGGTGTTTGCTCTTGGACCAGGCCAACCGCACGGCGCCGTGACCTTCGTACTCGGGGGAGGCCGCCTCGCGGGTCATGGCCAGCGTCAGCCGGAGCACCGGCTTGAGGTTGATGATGCGGTACGAGTTCGTGATGAGGTGGTTGTAGTTGGGGGCGAGCGAGAAGATGTACACGTCGCCGTTGGAACCGGTTGCGGCGAGCAGGCCCAGCCGATCGTACTGATCACCGGAGGAGGTCGTGTTGGAGCAACCGCTGGGGCAGAACTTGAGCGACCAAATGGGACCAAAGTCACAGGCGATCGCGTACAGCAACGTTGGTTGTGAGTTTTCGACTTTTTTGTGTAATCTGTAAGAAAATAAATATTGATTTTCTAACTTCTTGAAATAACTCACGAACTTACGTCGCATTGCTCAGCACGCCAACGTCCCAAATCTGTATCAGACACGGCTGCGGCGGCATCTGCTCCGCCAGGTAAAACTCCTCGTGCGAACTCTTGCAAACCACGGCCAGTATCTGGTGCGTGCGATCCTCCGCCCGATCCGGCAGCGGAACCCAGTCCATCGCAATGATCGGTCCACCGCAGAAGAACAACGACTCGTGCCCGCTGACGTCGGCGCCAAAAGTGTCCAGCGTGCGCCACTTGTGCGCGTAGTCGGGCACGTGGATCGGCGCGTTGTACAGATTCGTGGCGCGCATCGTAAACCTCAGCGATCGAGCGGCACTCGGAATGTAGTCCTGCACCTGGTTGAAGGTGAGAAACTGGGCGTCAACGTCCGGGCGAAAATCTCCGTACAGCATGGCCTTTGCGTAGAACCGCTGCCGAAATTTGACCGTCCACTCCCTGGACACGTACTGGAACTCCTTCTTTGATGATCGCACCTCGATGACCTCGTCCAGAACCACTGCCGAAAAAAAAAATCATTAGACAAATCAACTCAATCACCCCACCCAAACTTTTCCAACTCACTCTCCCGATAGACCTCGCACTCCTCGCTAAACTGCTCCCGCCCTCCATACCCAACTCCCCGGCTATGGTTCGCAATCCGACTGCTCAGCAACGCCCCAATCGCCGATCGCTTCCGCCCCTTTCCCTTCTTCTTCCCCCCACCCCTCAACTCCTCATCATCCATCCCGCTGCTCGCCGTCCCGTCCGGAAGCTCGTTCTCGTCCACCCCCGAAGTGCCCTCGTCGTCCGACGATTCCGTCGTCCCAATCTTCGCCTCACTCCCACTGCTCTCGTAAGTCGCCGTAGCCATGTTAACCCGCACCGCGTCCATGTGCTTCGCCGTGATGTGCTTCACCAGCGGGTCAATCTTGGCCGCTTGGTACCGACAGTTGCGGCACTCGTACAGCTCGCACGGCAGCGGGCAGAACTCGTGGTGGTGGCGCATCTCCGCCTCGCTGCTGCCGGTAAAGTCGCACGAGGGGAACACGCACCGCGCCGTGTTGGCTTTGCGCAGCTGGGTCTTCCAGGCACCTAGGCAGCCGTCGGTGCAGATCGACTTGGTGACGGTGAGGATGAGGTCCTCGCAGGACATGGTTTTGATCTTGGTTTCAGCCCTAGAAGAAAGGAGAAAGGGTGTGATGGGAATTTATAATTTAAAAAAAAAAAAGAACTATTTAATCAAAAATCGACAAATCTAGATTGTTCTTGAATAAACAGAGATTATTTCTAAAGAATGAAAAATGAAATAAATCTTTTATCATTTAGGGGTCATACTTAAGCTCCACAATCAAAAATATGACAACATTTTTTTCGATTAACCGAAGTAAAAAGTTTCCAATGCCTTCAGATTATCGAAATTGCTTAATTTAATTTTATTTCGAAATAAATATTTAATATTCTTTTTTTGTTTTAATTTATAGAATCTTCTAAAATTCCTTAAAAAAAATACCCACAATTTTTTTTTAATTTTTGGAATCTTTTTAATTATGTTTATTTTTATTTGCATGAAACTTTTTAAATTGCGAAAAAAATATTCAAGCCCTTTAAAAAATTTAAATAGTATTTTGTTGTAACATTTTGTCTAAATTATTATTATTTTTTTGAGGAAAATAAAAATTATAAATTTTTTTTTTATTTATTTATTCATTTTCTTTATTTCTAAAGTTTCTAAATTTGAAATTTGAGATTTTTTTAAATTTTTTATGGTTTGAAAAAATTTAAGTGGATTTTTAATTGAATTTATTATTATTCTTTTTATTTTAAAATTTTCAAAATTTCTTTTATTTTTTGAAGTCTTAACTTTTTTTTTAAAAAAAAGGTGTTTAAAATTTTTGAAGATATAACAAAAATATATCCAAAATTTTGTTTTCAGTTCAAAATTCTTTTCTTTAAATTCGGGACACTCCCCCGATTTTTTTTTTTATTTAGTTTTCTGGAGTATCTTTAATTTGAAATATAAGATGTTTTTGATATTTTCATAATTAAAAAATAGGTTTTCAATATTAACAGAATGATTTTCTATAATTTAAAAAAATCGAAGTTCTATTGATCCTTGCACTGTAACTTGGATTTGGTCCGCACTTTTCTCTCGCACTTTTGACAACAAGAACAAGCCAGTTTGACAAGTCGCAATAGTGCGATCGATAGCAATAATTTAGTGCGAAGTCCAAGTTAGTGAGAATTGCGCAATAAAATGTTTAAGAATATAAATATTTATTTAAAATGTTTATGGTGTTTGATTTTTTTTAGATTTATTAATTTTCCTTTGATTTTGGTTTTTAAAATTTCATAAATTTTTAAAATTAAATGTATTTTAATTTTTTATAATTTATAACAACTTTGAAGCTAATTTTATTTTTTTTTTTCTTAAATTTTCTAAATTTCTTGAACTTTGTGATTTTTATTTACACTTAAAATAATAAGTCTTTCAAGTTTTAAAAACTTCAGATTTTTTTAAATTTTTTATAGTTTTGAAAAAATTGAAGCAAATTTTCAATTTTATTCATATTTTTTAAATCTTTAAAATTACAAAAAAAGCTAATTAAAGGTTGTAAAATTTTTGAAAATATAGAAAAATAAATATCCAATTTTTTTTCAATCAAAATTCATTTTTTTGAATTCGGGACATTTTTCCGATTTTTTTAATTTGTTAGATTTTTGGAACATCTTTAATTTGAAATATAAGAAGTTTTTGATATTTTCATATTTAAAAAAAAATTAACGTTTAAAGAATATTTTTTGTTGTAATTTAAAAAAATCGAAATTTTTAAATGTTTATGAACATTTTAGTAAATTTTTTATGGAGTTTTAAACTTTTAAGATTTATTAATTTTCTTTTGATTTTGGTTTCAAGAATTTAATAATTTTTATAAATTATTTTTTTTTAAATTTTTAAAATTTATAATAATTTTGAAGCTAATTTAAAAAAAAATCTAAAACATTCTAAATTTCTTTAACTTTTTGATTTTTGTTTACACTTTTTTTGAATTTTTATAGTTTTGAAAAAATAAGCAAATTTTTAGTTTATTTAGTTTATCATTTTCATTTCAAATTGTCCAAATTTGTTTTGGCTCTTTAATGTTTTTAAAATTTTTGAAAATATAAAAAAATATATCCAAGGCTTTTTTTAAATTCAAATAGATATAAATTTATATTTTTTTATTTTGAATTTTAGAATTTCTTCAATATAATAAATATAAGAAGTTTTTGATGTTTTCATAATTTCAAAAATTATAGATTTTTGATACAAAAAAAGTTTATTGCAATTTAAAAAAAAATGAATTTCTAAAAATGTTTAAAGAATGGAGTTTGATTTTTTCATATTTATTTAATTTCCTTTGACTAGGGTTTTCCAAATTTCCTAAATTTTAAAAATTAGTAGTTTTTTATAATTTTCAAACGATTTATTAATTTATAAGCAAATTTCAATATTCTAAACAGAGGCGACGCGTGGCCAAAATGTTTACCTGTTCAAACAATCTTTTCAGTAATTTTCAAGTTTTTTAGCTCAATTATATTTAAAAAATATCTTTTGTACATAATAAAGAGAAATTAGATGATGTTAGCAATATTGTTGTGAGAATTGTTGATCACATGATTTTTATTGAAATAGTAACTTTTTCAAATTACAGCAATGATCATCCTTTAAGAAGTGTAAAAATGAAATCCTTTTCACACTGTAGTTTTCTATAATTAGCTTGTTTTGTAAATAAATAAAAAACTAAATAAAAACTCATAAATGAGGCGTAAACCAACCACAAGTTTTTCCCTGGAATTTTCTTTAGAATGACTTCTCTTATGTTCCATTGGATTAGATTAGAGCAAAAATTATTCATTATTTTCAAATTTCACTAAGCAAACATTCCGGATGTTGACCATTCTAATCATGAAATCACGTGCTCTAGTTTCCTGACCAAAACAATTAGGCCATAAAAAATAGTATTTTACGTTTCGCTTCAAAATTTCCCTAAAAAACTAGAATGAAAAAAAATAATATCGATGAAAATTAAATTTTTCATTTAACAAAAACTCGTGCAATCGATTGGACGTTTAACCTTTATTTTTGCATTGATTTTCAAAATGGGCTTTTCAAGCATATAACAAATTGTGAATTGATAGCCACAAATAAAAAATAATTGCCATAGTTAAGTATAAAAAGTCGGAGATTTTTTATTTTTTTACTGCATCTCATATCTCAATATAAATCCATAAAATAAAATAAAAAACATCACTTTATAAAATTTTCCGAAAAAAAATTTAAGCGATCAAAACTCAAGAATTCAAACCAAGTAGACATTATTACGACAGCTTATTTAAGCTTTGTTTTGATTTTTGTTTTTGTACAAATAACATGTAAAGTAAATTATTGTATGCTTGATAGGTTAAAGATTTTGTTCTATTTTCTTCCAAATTATTTTGCAAATCTGTCGATGAACTTGCTGACTCACTTTTAACTGAGCTATTTATTACTTTATTTCAGTTTAAAATGCTTTTTGGAAGCAACATGCCGTTCTACTATTTATAACAATTAAAAAAGTTTTACTAAAATATTTGAACGAACATGCCAACTCTTCTTGGAATCATGAAACAGCCAAGCGCATTCGTATCCATAGAGCTCTCAATGAAAATCTAACACGCACTGAAAATCCTCCCAAGCAGCCACCAACCTGTTCGGATTTCTCCATGCACGAGTTCCCATACAACGCATCCAAAAATACACAGAAAGCCGCCCCTATTTGTACACGCTGGACGGTTTGAATAATATGGAGCTTTCTCTCTCTCTTTGAACTTGGCTCTCTCCCTGCTCGTATCTCGGCTCGCGCGCTTTTATGTCGACTGTCCAAAAGCTTTCATGCACACCCTGAACTACCACATTCAAACCGTCCAGCGTGTACAAATAGGGGAGGTTTTCTGTGTATTTTTGGATGCGTCGTATGGGAACTCGTGCATGGAGAAATCCGAACAGGTTGGTGGCTGCTTGGGAGGATTTTCAGTGCGCGTTAGATTTTCATTGAGAGCTCTATGGATACGAATGCGCTTGGCTGTTTCATGATTCCAAGAAGAGTTGGCATGATCGTTCAATTATTTTGATGAACATATTTTAATTCTTTCTTCATAAAGAAATCAAAATGATCACCTGTCCTATGAACAGGTTGAACAGGTGGATGCGACGCCTCTGATTCTAAATTTCTGGAACTTTGTGATTTTTGTTTACACTTAAATTTTTTTTTCAAATCTTATTTAATAAAAAAGTTTTTTTAATTTTTTGAAATTATGAAAAAAATTATATCTAAAATATTTTTCAAAAGTTTCGAAATCCTTGCATTTTTTTAAATTCAAGAATTTTTTTTAAGTTTAAAAATTCTAAAATAATTTTTTTTTGTATTTTTTTAAATTTATTTATTTTGATTTATTTAGATTTTTGAATTTCTTAATATTGTAATATATTGAAATTAAAATGATTTTGAAATTTCCATGATTTAAAAATTGAAGCTATTAAAATTCTTGAAATTTTTGAAAACTTTACAATTCTTGAATTTAAAAAAAATCTGTCTATTGAGAAATATCGATTGTGATTCGAGCATTTACGATTGAAATATTACGATCGAGTGCAATAATCATAACGGATATCTTAGAAACTATTTGAACGATTTTTAACTTAAAAACTTTTGTAAAATGGTTCAATCATAATAATTTGATATTTTAAAAACAAAGCAATCATTTTAATAAGTCCAAATAAGTCCTTTTTTATTGTTTAAATTTCTAAACATTCATTAATTTTCGGTTTACGATTTCGGTTTAGTTTAAAAAATGATTTGCCAAATCATATGATTTCTTAACCCTCTACAACCTAACTCCGCCTCTAGGCGGGCTTCAATCTAAAAAATCGCCAAAAATCCATTTTCCAACCGATTTTTGATCTTTAAAAAGCATTGGAAAGAAGAACTCTTAAAATTTTAGAAAATTTCAGGGTTGGGAGTTTAACTTGTTTTATGTGACTTAGCCAGTGTTTTTAAAAATGTAATTTTTTTAGGGGTCAACTTTGGCTATGTTTTTTACTAACATTTCCTATACTTTCAGTAAAAAGAAGTATGCAGTAATTTTTGTAGTGTCCCAGACTATGCCTCTACGCATTTTTTCGCAATTTAAATGATGATGGTGCCATTCTATAGCAGAAAATGTGAAAAACATGCAAAAAATTGAAAAAATGACTGTAAAAACGTGAAAAAATAAGATAGGCAAAATGTAATTATATTAGATGCTAGAATAGGCCAAATACTACCAAAAACAAACATAAACTAAACAAGATAAATGCAAATTAAAATACTAAAAATAAAACAAGAAAAACATAAAACAAGAGAAGTAAAGTTTTTCGTAGAACAAAAGTTGCTCAAAATGACCTCCTAAACACGGGAAAAATAAATATTTTCGAAAAAAAATTTGGGCAGTAGAGGGTTAATTTATGAAATTCTTACCAACTATCAAAATACACTCACCTCTTCGTCGCCCTCCGCTTCACCCTCCCCAGCTGGTTGACCTGGCCGGGCTGCTGTCCCTCCGCGGCATCTTCCTCCTCCTGCTCGCGCCGCTCTCTCTGCACCTCCTCCAAGTGGCGCTCCTGCTTGATCCGCTTCAGCACCGAACAGTGCCCGTTCAGGTGGCTCGTCATACTGACGGGCATCATTTTCCTCCCGCAGTTCTCACACGCCACCTTGCTGGCTTCGATCTGCTCGGGCGTGAGACCACAAACCACCCGATGGGACACCAGTCCGAGGGCGGACTTTTTACTGACGCCGCATTTCTCGCAGTTGACCTGCAGCTGGCGGTGCTGCTTCATGTAGCGCGTGACGATCTGCACGGCTGTGGTTTCTTCCGTCAGGTTGAGCTCGGGGTCGATTCCGGCACGATAGGTCAGTCCGTTGTGATGGACGTAGTGGTCCTGCCAGCTGTCTCTTGGAATCGTTTCGCCGCAGTTGGCACAGCTGAAGTTTGGTGCGGCGCTCGGGTCGAGCGGGAGTGGGTCTGGATCGCGCTTGGATTTGGCCTGCTTGTCGGCTTCGATTTGCGCCTTGGTGCGACGTTTCCGCTTCTCGCCGCGAGCTGGGGGTTCCGGCGTGGCAAACACGTGCTCCTGGTAGTCTTCCGCGTGAACGATCTGGTTGTTTTGAACGTGGACGATTGAGAGCAGCCTGCCGGATGAACTGTCAAACGCTTCGTACGGGACCGCATCCTGCTGGGGGATTTCGAGCGGTTCACTTTTGATGATCGGAAAGGCGTCCTCGTCGTTCGTCATCGATGCTGCAGGGTCAGACAAAGAAGCGTTAGCACTGCGGAACAACCGCCGGTTCGCGTTCAGATCTCGAACGGTGCGCCGGGTCGTGGCACGTCGCTTGCGCAGAACCTTGCGACGCTTGGACAGTGGGGCGTCTTCGTCGTCCGAGTCCGACGAAATCGGAATCGGCACACGGTTGGAAATGGTCGGGGAGGGTGGTTTTGGTTGTGGTGATGTTTCTACACTTTTCGGTTCTTGTTCAAGCGCGCCAGCGTCCGCTCCTGCTTCTTTCTCCGCGTCCTCACGGCGACGATCTGCTCCTCCAGACTCTTCCGCCACGACTTCCGCTTCCTTGGGTGGCTCGACCTCGGCCGGTTTGACCACTTTGGGGCGACCTCGCGGCTTCTTTTTCACCGGTTCAACGTCCACCACCGAGTTGACGCGACTCCGCAGCGTTCTCGTCGTAGCTGTTGGCGTTGGCGGCGTCGCCGCCGGAGGCGGATCACTCGTCGTGCCCTGTAACCAGTTCTTGATGCTCGCCTGCTTGGAGACCTTCACCTTGCTGGGGGGTTCCTTCTCCGCCTGCGGTAGACTTTCCCGCGAAACGCTCAACCGCGTCATCCGGCGTAGACTCCGCGCGGACTCCCGCTCCACCGAGAGGGGCAAACTTTCGCGCGAAACGCTGAGTCGCGAGCAACTCGAGCGCAGACTGCGGCTAGCTGGGCGAGCGTCCGACGGTGTTACCGAACGGGACGGGGCCGGGCTAGGGTCGGGAGGGTCGTCCGGAAGGACGTCCGGTTCAAGCTGCTTGGCGGGTTCCTGCGGAGCAAGCTCCGCTTGAGACTCGATTGGTTGTTCAGGAACTACCTCGGGCTCGGGCTCGATTTGCTTTGGAGGTTCTTCATGAACCACTTCAGGTTCAGGCTGTTTGGGAGGTTCTTGATCAACCGGTTCGGCGGGGTCAGAACTTTCGCGAGGTTTCTCCGGACTAATGTACGCAGCCAGATCGAGCTTCTCCAACAGGATTCGTGGTTCAATAGCTGGCGCTTTCTTTGGTTTCTCCGGACTTTTGTACTGAGAAATGTCTAGTTTCTCGAGCAAGACATGCGGCATCGGTGGACTCTTCAGCGGGCTCTTCACCGGCGAAGTCGCGTTCTTGACTGGCGAAGTCACGTTCCCAACGGGCAAACTAACGAGCTCAACTGCTTTCAACAATTCGGAGTCTTTCGGCAAACTCTCAATCGGTGGAGTCACGTTTCTAACCGGAGTCTTCTCCCGCTGAACTTCATGCACCTTCTCCGGACTAGTCTCCGCCAAAGTCACGTTCAAAACTGGTGTAATCTCCGGTGGTTCGGGATCCCTCACTGAAGTCTTCTCAGGAGAAGCTACAATCTCTTCATCAACTTTCTGCGGCGTTTCCTCCCACTCTTTCAGCAAACTCTTGACCGGTGAAGTCACGTTCCTGACCGGAGTCTTCTCCCGAACCGGGCTCGCAGTCACATTCCTCACGGGCGATTCTTCCCACTCTTTGAGCAGCTCTTGAACGGGCAGCGCCTTCGTCTTCTCCGGTGTAACCTCCCAATCGCGGAGCAAACTCGCCACACTCGGTGTGGAGTCCCGTTCGGGAGTTCGCTGCGGTCGCTGCTGTCCGGCTATCCTCACCGACATTCGGCGCTTCGGGATCGCCTTGGGACGCGAACTGCCCAGCGCAGCTGGTGCTTCCATCGATGGGGGTTTTGGTGGTACGACAGGCGGTTCTGGAGGCTTTTCGGGTTCGCTCACTTTCGTAGGTTCGGCGATTTTCTTAGCTTCTTCAGGCGTTTCTTCGAGGTCCCAATCTTCGGCAATTTGACGAAGAATTTCCTTCGGGTCTTGCAGGATCTCTTGAGGGGCTGCAACGGGTTCAGGTTCAACTGGTACCTCTGGGGCAACCTGCGCAGCAGGTACCGGCGTTGATCTCGTCTCACCGCTCTCTTCCACAATCTTGGCGCAGATCTTCGCCTCAACCGCTTCTTCCCGATCGGAAAACGGATCGCTCGAATCGTTGTCCGCGCCGAACGTGGACGTTGACGCCGGCGTTGCTGCCCGATCTTCAACCTCCTCCTCGTCGGAGGTCGCTTTGAGCGTATTGAGTGTCGTGACGCGTCCAATCGTCACCGTCTTCTGGATCTTCGGCAGAGGTAGCTGCTGTCGCTGACGATTGACCAGCGTTGGCTTTAGCTTACGTTTGGGTGCTCTTTGAGCTTGCGGCGTTGCTGATGCTGCCACTTCCGGCAAGGCACTACTAATGGTATCACAGATTTTCTCCTCCTCCTTCCTCTCGTTACTGGGCTTAAAGCTAATATCAGTGCGTTCGTCGATTGTCTCGATTGCCGACTTTTCCACGAGGGGTTCAACCCCTGAAATCTCTGCCGCAACTTCCTCTACCTTCCCTGCGTTCTTCTCACTGGTAAACGGTTCCAAAATCTTCGCGAAAATATCGCTTCCAGAGTCGTCCTCATCGCTCACCACAACTTCCGACTCGCTGTCGATCCTCACTACCGGTTTCTCCTCCCGAACTTCATCCTCATCCGACAGCTCGATAACCGGCAACTCCTTCCGCTGCGCCGCCACAATGTCCGCGATCAACGCCTCCTGGTTGACATGCTTCATCAGGAGTTCCATCACCATGTCCTTGCTGTCGTCGTCCTCCCTCTTCCTCTTAACAACCCGTTTTCTTCTCTTCTTGCGCTTCCGTAACCGCTTGACCTTCGCCGGCGGCGACGAATCGATCCTCAGCTGATCCCGCTCGCGCTCCACAATCGACAGAATTTGCCGCGCCAGGTCCTCGTCCGCGTCCGAGGACTCCCCATCATCCTCCGACTCCTGCTTGACCATCGTCACCGGCTCCACCTTCTCCACCTTGACCTGAACCTTCTCCTCCTCGCTCGCGTCCTCCTCATCAACGCGCGGCAGCAGTTGCGCCCGCCCCTCACAGTCGGAATCCTCAACGACGAACGTCTTCCTGCGGACGGTAATCCTTGGCGGTGCCGCCGCCACCACCGGTTCCTCCTTCACCGCGGCGGGTTCGTCCAGCTCGGTTATGATGTACATCTCGTCGCCGTTCGGCCCGGCCGTGGACACCGCCGTCACGACCTTGTCCAGGTTCTCGCGGAAGCGCTCAAACTCGCGCCGTTCGCTCTTGATCGAGGCCGACGGGAAGCCGTGAAAGACGTCGATGGACTTGGTTCGGAGCGGTGGTCGCGGAGCGGTTTGGACCACGTAGGACATTTTTGGTGCTGGTGGAGGGGGTGGAATGGTGATCGGAGGTGGGACCAACGATTGGTGTTCCGGCTTGACGACGCAAAACTTGGTCAGGTAGATCTTGCGACCGGGGCCGGCGTTGTACTGCTTGATCGGGCGGATCTGGGTGATGAGCGGTCGTTGCTGGGGCAGCGGGGGCGGTTTGACGATCGGGACAAAGTGCATGCGGTCGGTGGGGCGTTCCGGGGGGAGCGCGGGTTGCGGAGGCAGCTCGAAGGCCTTGCCCATCTTGGCTTTTAACTTTTCGCGAAGTTTGTCCTTGACGGCCTGCGAGCAGGGTGAGAAGTTCTTGAGGTCCTTGGGCGAGTCCGGGGTGTGTGAGGGGGGTGGAGGTTCGATGACGATCTTGGGGATGATTGGCGGAGGCGCTTGCGGTTCAACCGGTTGGAAGGCCCGCTTCTGGGGGGAAAGTGACGGGATTACGTAGTTGACGGTTGGTCGTTGGTGGTGATGTTGCTGCGGCTGGATTGGAGGTTGTCCCGGTGGGACGGAAGATACCATGAAGCGTGGAGTTGGCACCAGGATCTGATTAAAGCGTTGTTGACTAGGAGGCGCGGTTGATGTTGTGGGGTGTTGGTAGTACGTTGGTCTTGGAACAAGCAGATGTTGCTGAGGTGGCAGCGGTTGTCGAACTCGTGGAGCTTGTTGAGGGTTCCGAATTAGTACGAACTGCGCCGGACCGTAACCGGGACGAACGGGGTGAGGCAGCGGCGGTTGCGATCGTATGCTTGCCGGGTTGAGGACCAATCGTTGCACGCTCAAATGAGGTCGCGAAGGAAGCGAGACCTGCTCGCTGTTGGCGTAGACAATCGAAGATCCCGGAGGTAGCTGCTGCAGCTGCTGCTGAAGATTTGGCACATGCTGGAAGTACGTGATCTGCGGTTGAGATCTGGGCACGGACAGTACCGGCTGCGGCATCGGTCTCGCATTGTAGCTGTACTGAACCGGCTGTGTACTGATAGGAACTTGGGCTATTTGGCTAACTACTGGAACAACAACAGGAGCACGTTCTTCAGCGACCTCTTCCTGAACAATCGTCTCCTCGATAATCTCTTCACATGCAACACTGGGCAAATCCGACGATTCTTGAACATCTTCTTCCACCTCATCATCGTGGTGATCATCCGCGAAATGTCCTTCCACCGCTTCCTCGGTAGTCTCCCCCGTATCTTCCTCCTCCTTCAGCTGTACCGGAAGTGGCATCCGTTCGCCCGCTTCCGGAGCAATAACCTCCTCCGTCTGACTCGATCCCGCCGATTGGTTCAAATCCACGGTCGACCGCGACGTGTCCAACTCCTCAACCGGTTTGCGCGCCCTCGGCATCGGCAGCGGAAGTGGCATCTGGCCACCGGCTGGAGCCGATTCCGCTGATTTGCCCGCCAGCAGCTCCTCCAGATTGTACGAGGTTGACGTGGGCAGAATGACCTGCGACAAGATGTGAACCTTGCTTTTCGGCTTCTGCGTAGTCGTTACCATCGGAACATCCGGTTCCGGTTCGACCTTCACTTCCGGGATCGGTAGCGGGACCGGTTTGAGAGGTTGCTTCTGCTTCAACGAGTTCATCAGCTTGCGGGCAACGTCCGGAGGCAGCTGCGATATTCGACGAATCTCCTTCACAGGTTTCACTTCCGGTTTGACGTCTTCTTTCGGAACTTCCGTCACAACCGGCTCCTTCTTCACCGATCCGACACTTTTGAGCAATTGCATCGCGACGTCCGCCGGTAGCCGTGCTATTCGTCGAACTTCCTTCGATGGTGCTTCCGGCTTGGGTTCAGCAGCAACTTCCGGTGTCGCAACTTCCGATTTCTTCTCAATACTCTGCACCAGCTTGCGCCCCAACTCCGGCGGTAGCTTCGATATTCGTCGAATCTCCTTGTTCGGGGCTTCCGGTTTCGCTTCCGCGACTACTTCCGGCGCGACTTCCGCCTTTTTTTCGACACTTTGCACCAACTTCCGCGCCAACTCCGGCGGTAGCTTCGATATCCGACGAATCGTTTTCGTCGGTTCCGGAGTGGGCTGTTCCGGCGCGGCAGGTTCCACAACCTGCTCCTTCGGCTTGACGACCTTTCCGGCCGCTACACAGTTCATCAGCTTCATGGCAACGCTTGCCGGTAGCCGGGATATTCGTCGGATTTCCTTCGTTGCACTGCTGGGTACGGGAGCAGGAGGCGGAACCAGATTGCCCGGCACTTCTTCAGGATTAACAACATTAACAACTTCCTGGCAAGGTGGCTGGGACTCCTCCAAAGTGGCACTTTCAACAGTAACGGGTGCTTCCTTTGGTGGCTCTTCCTGTGAAGTCTTCTTGTCGGGCACGCTGTGCATCCGGAACGGGTTCGTTTTCATCTTCATCAACTGAGACTTCCACAAATCCGGAGGAATCTTTATACTCTTCCTGTTCGGTATGCTTTTGTTCTCTTCTACCCTGCTTTCTTCCGCCTTCTGCTCAGATATTCTTTGTTCTTCTGCTATCCTCCTCTGTTCCTCCATTCGCCTTTCCACCTCTATCCTTTTGCGCTCTTCCTCCACTCTCCTTTCTTCCGCTATCCGTCGCTCGTTCTCCGCTTCCTCGCGCCGTATTCGCTCATCTCGTTCCTGTATTTTTCGCATCTCTTCCTCGATCGCCCGCCGTTCCTCCGCTTCACTCGCCTTCCGACTCTCCTCCAAGGCTTGCCGCTCCTTGGCAGCCTTATCCTCCTCTTCATCATCGTCATCCAGCACGATGGTCTCTTCCGGTTCCAAAGATTTGCTCGGCTCGTTACTCCCACCCCCTTCCGATTCCGTGCCCGAGTTGGCTTTCTTGAGGATCGACTTGCGCGGTCGCGTCTTGGCGATGTTTATCGACACCTTGGGCTTTATCCGCCGGAAGGACGTTGGCCGCTCGGGCTCACGAGCCTCCGCTTTAACAGGTTCCTCCGAGACCACTTCCACTGGTGGCTCTTCAACAACTTCCGGCGTCTTGCTTGCTTCCTCAACAATCTCTTCCGCTGGCGGCACCGTTTCGGCTAATTTAACCACTTCCGGTTCAGGCGTGGGAACCGGTTCGGGTTTGGGTACCACCTTCGGTGGTGCCGCTTTTTCCCGCTTGGAAATCTGTTTGGCCACCGCCACCGGGACCACCTTCTTCCGGCGGAAGAGCGTCCCCGCTGGTTTGGCTGGCGCCGTCACCTTTGGTGGATCCGTCGGGGCGTCGTCAGTTGGTGGGGGTTGTGATACTGGTTCGTCAGCGGGCGTTGTTGTCGCTGGTGGTTCTGCGGGAGCTGTCGCCGCCGCCGTTGGAGCTGGAGTAGAAGCAGGAGGCTTGGCATTTGCTTGTTCTAGAATCGAGAAGAAGAAATAATAAAATACTTCTAGCAAGAATTTTGCGGCCCGAAAAGGGGGTAGGTTATTTTTTGTATGGTTTTGAAAGCCAGTCAAGCGACACCGTTCGAGAAATCTGATGAAAATGAAGAAGTTTATATGAAGTGTCGTTCTACGTATAATTGTACCATGTTAGTTTTGGCCGGTTTCACTAATGGTACGTTCGTTTGATGGCTAGTTCGGCACTGAGTGCCGCACTCAGAGCTGTCAAAGTGTTTCTTTGAAGAAACTCGCGCTAGTTCCGCACGAGTTTCGCCGCCATCTTGGAACTGAAACTCTAGTGCCACACTCGATATTTTTTCAGTTTCATGCGAGTTCCATGCACACTGAAAAAGAATGTTCGTTTGAACCAAAACTGGCACCGACGAGTGCGGCACTCAGTGCCACACTGGCTGTTCAAACGAACGTACCATAACCTACAAAAATGACTGCGCAGGCTCAACTCGAGGGGAAGCATGACGTTTGGGGTGCCCAGAATCATAAAAATCGAAAAAAGCCTTTGAAGCTGGAAAATTTTACGTAGAACGGCAAAAGATTTAAAAATTTAAGATTTAGATATTTTTGGGAAACATGTCTTGGTGATTAATTTGTTTTTATATGTTTTCATACGATGTTATTTTCAGGGTCAGGGCTGTAAAAATTTTAAATTTTAATAATAAAACTTTCAATTATCAGCGACTACAGTAACGATTTCCAAAATCCATCTCCCAACATTTACTGCCCTTCTTATGACGCGAAATTCTCAACTAAAAATCGGTCTATATTCTCGTGTTTACAAAATCTCGTGTTACACTCTCTTTGTCTCTCTCATTCTCGTAGCCACAAAAAGCTCAGCGTAAGTCGCCTCAAAACAAAACATTTCAGCACAACTTAGCGGGTCGTAGTGTGGTTTTCAATTCTCTTCTCGCATTCTTTCATTGCGAGAAAACAAAATCATCTTCGGCGAGAGTTCGTTAACGAGACAAATGGGGAAAGGGGGGGGGGGGAAAGAATGCTCATGCTGACAAGCATGATATAAACAAACAATACTCACAAGCAGGGATGGAATAATCGCAGAACAATCAATTTCGCTTGCGAGGAGGCAAATCACGCAAAGGAAAATCGCTCGCGACATTCTCCTACAAAATCAATCTGCTGATGATTTTTTGTGAATTTCCTTGTCAGCACCACTTAAAATAATTTATTTCACTTTGTTTAGACACATTGCCCATCTACAAAACGTGACAGGTCATTTTTTTTTTTGCAAGGGCAGTAGTGAAAAAGATGTTTCGCAGAATAATCAAGATGATGATTTTTTATGATTCCTTCTACCGATCTTTCGTGCGCGAGAGAGGAGAGCCATGCTCTCTTCGGATTTTTGCTCTTGATGAACATCCAAAGATTTTCTTTTGATGCTGATTATTCCATCGCTGCTCGCAAGCTATAGTGACACGGTCGCTCTCCCTTCTGAAATTTTGGTGCAATAATCATTGAATGATAGTTTTTTCTATCACTTTTTTTTCAACACAGAGCTTCTAATAAAATTAAAAAAAAAAACACTAGATTTAAAATTTTAAGATAAGCTTTGTACATTAAAAGAGTTATGCCACCACCAAAAAAAAAATCAAAATGTATGAATTCACGAATAAAAAAATCCTCAAGTTACATGATGGGTGGTCTCGAAAAACAAAAATTAAAAAAAATCTCGAAAGTTCCCTACAAACGTTTAATTTTTTTTGCTTGAAAATTTGTATGTTCAGTATTTTTTTCCCCCTCTTTAATATTTTATTGAGCCCAAAAAACTTTTTTTTTTAATGAAAATAGAAGTCAAATTAACTGAAAACAATCTAAAATGCATTTTTCTGCATTGATAATCATATTTAGCATGTTTGGGTTGGATTAACTCCCTAACTACTAATTTTTGTCTTCAAAATTTAATTTCACTGCAACCATGCATTTTTTTTACCTGGTTAAACCTTCATTGGTTTATATAGAATGTCAACTTATATCCATTAAAATACCATTAAATTGTTGGATCCAGTTACGAGTAATGTAGAATAGCGTTAAAAAATCTCGATTTTGCTCTGGGCAGGAAGGGGTTAAAAATATTTAGAATTTGTATGAAATTCCAATGTACATCACAACAAAAAAAAATGTTTCGCAAAAATTAAAATTTTCGGTAAAAATTAAAATTTTCGGCAAAAGTTAGAAATTTTGGCAACTAATGATAGCAAAACAACTGGTCACTTATGACTACGGCATAGCTTTTTCGACTTTAAAAATTTCTTAAATTGTCTTGATTCTCAAATAAATCAAAAATTTAAGAAACCCTGAATTTTATGTTAAGTGCTCAAATCAAATTTATTGAAATTGTATTGAAAAATTGTACGAAATATAACTAAAATATTCCAGAGCTAAACATATTTTTCAAGCATGAAGTAGCTTTGCAAAACTTTGAAAAACTTTTTGTAAAAAAAACGTTAATTTTCGAATTTTTACTCAATTTTTGCGGTTTTGACAAATTCCCGACTTTCCCGACTGAAGGAGTTATTACACTACGGCAAACAAACAAACAAACTCGCACTTTTTGACAGTTTGCCTGGATTTGTTTGTACAAACGTCAACCTGCATACATTTTGCCTTGTTTGCGAGTTGGGAAACTGTCAAACACGAAAAAATGCGAGTTTGTTTGTTTGTTTGTTTGCGGTAGTGTAATGGCTCCTTGAGAAGCCAACTTGTCTACAATTTCACAATTATTTTCAAGATTTTTATTTTGCTTTTTTTATTATTTTTTTTAAATATAGCTAAACATTAAAAAAATCAAAATTAGTGTTTTTAAAAGTTTCTCTTGCTTAAAAAAAATAATAATTTTACTGTCAAAAAGCAGACAATTTTACATAAGTTGCATTTTTTAACATCTAAACTCCCAAGCTCGAGAAAAAGGGGGAATTTGTATGGAAATTCCCCCTTTTCTCAAGCTTGGGAGTTTAGGTGTTAATATTGTTAATCGAACCAATAGTTTTCGAAGTATCCCGAGATGCAAAAATTAGGGCTAATTAGGTGACACTAAGAAAAGCTCATTTTCACAAAATTAATTGAGAGGCTTGTTCTCAGGCAAATCCGATCTACGATGACAAAAAAAGAAAAATTGTAGGAAATCCAAAGTTTTTCGAAAAATATTTTTGCAAAGGTGCTTTTTCTATGAAGTATTTCAAAATTTTCCGAATTATCCGAAGGCCTCGGAAAAGTTTCACTTCATTTTTTTCCTTGTCTTATTTTTGATTGTCAAGCCCTAAACTACGCTAAAGTAATTTAGAATCTTTAAATCCAAGATGGCGGCCAAAATGGCGAAGATTAAATATTGAAAAAATGCATTTTTCGTGATTCCATTATCCGAAGTCCCATACAAACCTTCCGATAATTGGGTCTGGACTGTATATTACTAATAAATGTCTATAAGTTAAAAACGGTTCAGTTTATCAAAAAAAAAATTTAAGTTGTTTTCTGTTTAAAATTAAATTTTTCATCTCTTTTTTTTTAACGCAATATCAGATATTTAACAAAAAATTCGAAAATAAAAAAAAAGTTGAGAAACAACATTCCCGTGCTCCTATTTTTTTTCTAAAAATCAGAAAATCTCTTCGCAAGATACATATAAAAAAAAAATTATCATGCCAATTTTGTATGATCAAATTTGTTTGTTGTTTATTACAGTTTATTTTTAAAATAACGGTAAAAATACAAAAACATTTAAAAAATAACTAGGCAGCAATAAGTTTAAAATGCTACATCCAAGCAAACAGCCAAGAATAAAACATTCTACCATACACAAATACCTAATCAAGCTAATCATGAAAATAGCTAATCATTATGCAAAAATCCCAAATCTCCAAATTAATCACCAAAACATGTCACTCCCAACAATCTAAAAATATTCAACTTCCCCCACCGGGATTCGAACCCCGCACCCTTCACGCGCACGACAAAAAAGTTCGCCCCACCCAACAGGCGACGCCACCGACGGCCATTACTCAACGAGTGGATCGAAAGTGGAACACAAGAAAACTTTTCGCTAAAAATAAAAAGCGAGCCGCCACTCCCACCGGCCACGATAGTAAATCCGAACCGAAATTTACGTGTTATCTCAACCTGGAAATTGCGTCAGCCAAGTTTGCGTGTTCGAATTACCTGTCCGCAGTCCGGTGAGCAGCCGATTCTGGTCCTGTCGGGCGAGCAGTTTCAGCTTGAGCGGATCCAGCACGGTCACCTTGCGGACAACCCGGTCGGAGCTGGTTCCTTCGGGTTCCTCCTCGGAGGCGGCCGCCGTTGAGGCTGCTCCAGCTTCCAGTTTGACACGGATCGCAGCACTCATGCCGTCTTCGCCAGCTGCTGACGTAGTTGCCATGGAGTGCGGTGGTGTTGTTGTTGGCCCCAGGCCTACTGCGACGGATTTTTTCTTCCCTTCCTCTTGCGGTTCGACGTTTTTTTCTGATTTCAACTGGAGCCGTTCACTTTTGCACTGAATTTCATCTTCCGTACGTTGGTTGCACTTTGGGCTTCCACTTTACGCCGAGATCTTCAACTTCAAACGGCGAAAAACGACTTTTCTTTAACAAAAATTGCCCCAATTAAGAAAAGCACATTTTTCTCGTGTTGCTCTGGTCGAAATATTCTCCTCCTCTGCGCTCGAAATCCAAAAATCCAATAAGAAAATCTGGCCACGAACTGACAGCTGCGACGACGTACGAACAGTCGCGGAAAGAGAAACGACGAAAACACACGCACACCAACGAAGCGCGGCGACGCGACGACGATTTTTTCCTCCTCCGACGACGACGCGCGGAAAAGCCAAATCAAACCAAGATCGAATCCCCACTTCTCTTTCTGTTTGGTCGGGCTGTAAAACAACTTTCACTTTCACCGAGCACGGCCCTAGCAGCTGGAACTAATTTTGCCCTTCGTTTGACGATCAATCACTCGCGCGAACTCCGGATTTTACACGACACGCACGCAAATGGCGAACCCACTTTTGTTTCGTTATCACTCTCTTGTGAAATTTCAAGTGTTTACCGACACACACGCTTACTGGGGGAACTCAATTTTTAAGTTCGTTCAATCAAAATGAAGTTCGGTTCAGCGATGTCAAATTTGAGATGAGTTTGTTTTGATTTTAATTGTCAAATTTGAGATCACTGAACTGAACTTCGTTTTGCTTGGCGACTTAGTTGGATTAAGTTTTCAGTTGAATGTGACAGTTTCGGGACATAGCCGATTTTTTCGTTGCAAATGAGTTTCTGGTAAGTTTGAGCTTTTCTGTTGATAGTTGGAAATTCTATTTTTAATCTATTCCGGGACTGTCCTCTGCAGTGATCCAACTGGCGAGGGGGAATGATGCCCCACGACCCTCTCCCCCGGGGGACTGCGCCGACAAGCATTTCTAGCACCCGGAGTTCTGGATTGTACAGGTAAGAGATGAGGTTTTCTTCCGGTGGCCAAAAATAATCAGCAGAAATTCGTCCACCCGTAGACGGAATTCGCCACCAGTGGACGGATTTTATCGGTTTGGTTCATCGGTGGACAGAATTCTTTGCAGTTTCTGCAGGAGGAATCGGTTTACCGGTGGACGGATGGCTAAGCAATGTTTTGCAGGAGGAAATGGTTCACTTGTTGTCGGATTTTCTCTATACGAATTGGTCCATCGGTTGACGGAATTCTTCGCAGTTTTTGCAGGCGGAATCGATTCACCGGTGGACGGATTTCTTTGATTGGATTTTTTTCTTCGCAGTTTTTGCAGGCGAAATCGGGCCACCGCTGGACGGATATTTAGCCATGTTGTATAGAAGAAACTGCTCCATCGATGGAATTCTTCGGTACGAATTGGTCCACCGGTGGACGGATTTCTTTGTCAATCGTGCAGCCGCTTGAGCGAGCGGGAGGACCCGTTAGGACAGTGGTGTTTAAACAACCGCCAGAAGCAGGATAACAACGCAGCGGGAGGCCATCCAGGTGGGGTGAAGACGAAGGAGAAACAGGAACCAAAGGCTGACTTCCGGACCGCGTGCTGTTCAGGAACATTGGTCTGGCGGGAGCTCGTGCAGAAAAGCTTCTTGTTAACGCTGCGGAACGTGCTGATCAAGGGCACCTGTATGACGTTTGTCGGTCGGCTGCTAGTTCAAGATCTCTTTTCCCGTTGCCGTTGATTCTCTCTTCCTAATGCCGTTGATTCTGCGCGTCAATTCCACTACAGTGAAGCTGCTCCCCACGCTGCTGAAGTTTGGCAACGTAAGACTACTTGCCACTTGCCATTAACTAAGCTGATCGAACCTGTCAAGGTTCCGTTCGCGGTATCGCTGACCGTCTTAGAAGCGATTAGTTATCTTACGGAATAGTTGGGATTTACAGAATTCTCCTCGAGGACCAAGAACCACGAACTCTCGGTTACCTCCGACACCACGATCCACAAGCGTCAGGCGCCTAACGGCATTGATTCGGCACTTGCACCGCGGGAAGACGACGTTCGTGGACTGTTTGGTGCGAAAGACGCACACGCAGTTTTAGGACATGGTCGAGCAGAACCTGCGGTACAAGGACACGCGTTCTTTAGGGAGCAAAACGGGGTGTTAGTATTGAGGCGACGCCGATTACGCTGGTGCTGCCGGCCGTGAAGAGCTATTGAATTTGCTTCACGAAGAAGTCGTTTGGTAAGTTGTACACGGACGTTAATGCTGGGGTGAGTGCGGGTGAGTTGGCACGGAAGTTGTGGGGGGATATGTACTTCCACAATAAGAGCTGGATGTTTAAGAATAAGCCGCCGCACAGTTCGGCGCAGAGGAGCGTTGTGGAGTTTATTTTGGAGCCGCTTCAAAAGCTGTTTGCGCAGGTCGTCAGGGATGTGGAAACGACGTTGGCGGACACGCTGACCGAGCTGAACATGTGCGTGACGATGGAGAAGATGAAATGCAACAAAAGGCCGCTGTTGAGGTTGATTTGTAATCGGTTCATTTGTGATTTGTGAACATATTCAATCGTCGCTGGACAACGCTCAGAGCAAGATTGACCACATTGACATGGGGGTAAAGGAGAGTGGAATATACCAGGACATGCTGAACTGTGTAAGAATTAAAGAATTTAAGAATTGCAGAATTTATGAACATAAGAATTTGAGAATTTCAGAATTAAAAAATATAAGAAATTTAGAATTCTAAGAATTTTATTTAACTTTTTTTTAGAATTTTTACAGTTTAAAAATTCAAGAATTTAAGAATTTAAGAACTTAGGAATTTACAAATTTATAAATTTTAGAATATAAGAATTTAAGAATTCAAGAATATAAGAATTTTATTGAAGAATTTTTAGAATTTAAGAATTCATGATTTTAAGAATTATAAAATTCAAGAATTTCAGAATATCAGAATATAAGAATCAATGAATTTTTAGAATTGTTTGAACTTAAGAATTTCAGAAATTACGAGTTTATGAATTTTAGAATTTACGAAATTTAGAATTTAAAAATTTCAGAATATGAGAATTAAGGGAATTTATGAATTTAAGGATTTAGGAATTTCAGAACTTTAGAATTTAAAGAGCTTAAATAGTTCAAATAATCGAAGAATTCGAAGAAATTTGAAAATTTAATGAATTTTAAAAAAATCAAAAGAATTTAAAGATTTTACAGAATTTAAAGAATTTAAATACTGTAATAAATTTATATAATGTAAAGAATTTAAAGTATTTAAAGAACTTAAAGAATTTAATAGATTTAAAGAATTTAAAGATTTTTTAGAATTTAAAAAATTGAAGAATTAAAAGACTTTAAAGAATTGAAATACTTTAGTAAATTGAAATACCGTCATCAGGGGTGACATTGGGTCTGGGGGTGGGATTGGGTTATACAAATTTCAGCATTTTTGTTTGACCCAATCTCATCCCCAGATCCAATGTTTCCCCTGTTGATGGTACTTGAAATAATTGAAATACTTTAAATAATTGAAGTACTTTAAAGAATTGAAAGACATTAAAGAACTATGTAAATAATGTTAAGAAATTATTTAATTGTAATAATGTATACTAAATCCCCCCTGTGCGCTCTTTTTGGAGGGGCGTACACCGGGGAAGAGCGCAAACGGGGGGAGCGTTATTTCGGGGTTTGAGCGCAAATCGGGGGAGCGTTATTGCGGGGTTTTGGCGTAAAATGGGGTTTTCAGGGTGACCACTCAAATTCCATATTCAAATTCCCGACTTTTTTCCAGACTTTTCCAGAATGCTCAAAAAATAGGCATTTCTTATTTAAAGAATGATTTTAAACAAAAAACTTTCTATAAGAAAAGTCAATATTAACCACCGAAAAAAAAATCTTAATGAATTTAAAAAAACCCAAATGTAGGTATTTTTTGTAAATACAGAAACTAAACAACAAATAAAGAAAACTTCAAAAATGTAATTTCATTATAATGATTCAGAGTAGAAACACAAACAATTAGTCTTTGAAAAAATAATCAAAAGTTCAACAATACTTATAACTTCCATGGTATTTTTTAAATTGGCAAACGTATAGTTTTTGATATTTTTGTATAACTTCATCATCATTTTAAATCAAAGAATGATTAAAACATAATTGCTGTTATGAGCATGAGCATGAGCATGAGAGATCACCCATGGTTGCCCCTCCGTTGCTGAACAGAACCGTAATATCCTTTCAGCACTACTGATTATACGCTTCGACGATCTAGTGGTGTTTCCCTTATCAACAGCATGTATGAATGCGCTGAAAAGATAAAACACCATGATTGCTAAAGCTAGATCAGTTGCGAATAGGTAACAGTCATTGGCCACCAACGGCGCCCGCCATGTCAGTTTGTAGACCTCGATTATAAGGGACGGGAATGTTAGTTAGCGCAGGTTGCTACTAGGGCAGCTGATTTACTCTGTGCTTACACCCCACGAGCGCCAGGAACCTGAAAACTTGTTAGTAGGATAGGGTGTTTGGTCAGGATTCATCATAGAAGATGATGATGCGACCCAAAATCATAGTGTTTGTTAAAAGATGTTATATATTATTCTCAAGGCAAACAATCGGATGCTGCGGATGAGACATTTCCCGTTTATCGGTTGTTAAATTTTAAATGAAATGGTCTAGTCTTAGACAGCCGGCTGTGGAAAGATAGAACAAAAATCATTTGTAATTAAAGAATGAAGGATTAAACAATGTAACTTTTAACTTGAGATGATTTTACGAGTTTTAAATGATTGATGTTCAGTGAGGTACTGATTAACGGAGCGAACGACGAGTTTCGATGTGTATCGAGCTGAAATGGTATGATAGGGTGTTGATAGGGTCAAATCAAACTGGCTAGCTGTCATCGGGACAGCCAAAGCCAGCCGCACCTTCACACGCACACACGCACGCGAGAAAAACGAAAAACACACCGACGGCGGACGCGAAAATTCTACGACCCAACGGAAAGGAATCGCAAATCTGACTGGCTCAACTGTCATCGGGACAGCAAAAGCCAGCCGCACCTTCACACGCACACACGCACGCCAAAAAAACGAAAAACACACCGACGGCGGACGCGAAAATTCTTACGACCCTACGGAAAGGAATCGCAAATCTGACTGGCTCAACTGTCATCGGGACAGCCAAAGCCAGCCGCACCTTCACACGCACACACGCACGCGAGAAAAACGAAAAACACACCGACGACGGACGCGAAAATTCTTACGACCCTACGGAAAGGAATCGCAAATCTGACTCGATTAAAACATAATTGCTGTTATTATTCATTAAAAGGATTTAGAAAAATCTCAAGAAATTCATAAAAAAATGATTTTGCTAAGTTCCCTTTTTGATTTTGTAATTTTAGATATTGATTTTTTTAATCAATGTTAATTTATCGGTATGGTATGCAGTATTTAAGTGTTTTTTTCAATGAAAAATCAGTTTGATATGATTTTATGTTTTCCCACTTATTTTAAGAAAAATGTTTGAAGAGACAATTTTTTAAACAATTAAGCAATAACTCAAAATTTCTTGGATTATTTTTTTTTTGCAATTTCAATATTTTCTTCATGTTTTCAAAACGTAAAAAAAGTTTTTCAATTTTGGATTTTATTCGATATTTAAGTTTTCCGCAAACTGAAAATCAAGCTTTATCTATGGTAGGTAATTTACCCATACTCACAAAAAAAAAGTTCAAGGGCAACATTTGGAAAAAAAACATATTTTAAATTGCTTAATGAATTTAGTTAAACAATTACAAATATTTACCCAAAAAATCCATTGCCAAACTCAAGTTTAAATATTCAATTATGTGACAAAATAAAATAGAACCATAATTCTAAGCTGGCCATTAGGCTCTATTTTTATATTAGTTTTTCATTAACTTTACCTCTTGTTTTATGAACAAAAACTAATAGCGATCATTTGATTCATAAAAAAGACTCCAATATTCATAAAAATTTTGAATGTCTTAAACAGCTTTTCCATACTCAAATATATTGGAATAGTAAAAAGAACCTTAAATTTAAAGTAAGTTACTATAGCAGAAATGAGTGAATTCAATTTGAAAATTGTACAAAATATTACAAAAATATTCAAGAGTTAAAAAATAATTTTTGAACAAGTATGCTCAGAATTCCCGACTTTTCCCGACTTTTTTACAAAAAAATCATAAATTCCCGACTTTTTCCCGATTTCCCGACTTGAGTGGCCACCCTGGGTTTTCTTTTTTAGTGTACCTTATTTACATATAAATGAAATATTTGTATAAGGGGTCATCCACAAAACACGGGTAAGGGACCATCCACAAATCTGGGTATCCAAGAACTCCCGAATCCCGTGAACTAACCATCGGTATAGCTTCAGGTAGCTTCAGTGAACCACGATGGATACCCTTCGCCATGTTGGATTGTTATGAGTCAACCAACAACACCCGAAAGTGACGACCTGATGATCTACCTGATCAACGGGACTCTATATGGGAGTATTAACCATCGGTATAGCTACAGGTAGCTTCACTGAACCACGAAGAATACTCTGAGGTACGTTGGATTGTTATAGGTCATCCAGGAACTCCTGGAAGTGATGACCAGATGATCTACCTAATCAACGGGGGTCTACATGGGTGTATTACTATCGGTATTGCTTAAGGTAACTTTAGTGGACAGCGATATTTACTCTGCAGCTTATTGGAATGTTTGGGGTTTTCCAGAAATTCAGGAAGTCATGGCCTGGGTGTCTACTTAAACCAGCCATCATTTTTTCATTTCATTTTATTAGGTTGCTTTAACAATTACATTGGTGCAGTTGTTATCCTGAGCTGAGATATGGACTACCTTTCAACAGCTGATTTGTTCAAAATGGGGAGAGAGTTTACTGGTACTAAGGAGAACGAATTAGACAGAGAAGGAAAAAAATTGCAAAAATAACCTTCGAAATAGCTAATAGATGTGGGATAGTTAGAGGAAAGAAGGCATTACTTAATCTAATATCACAGCTCAAGGGGACAACCGCTGCAGCAGGGGATTGACAATCCATGTATATATAAATTATTTTTTGGGATTTAATAATTTATGAATTATATAGTTTTAGGATTGAATGTTTTTTTTTCTTCGGATTTCCAAAGATCAGTTATTTTATTGTCGGAAATTTTTAGTTGATGATTTCTTATTTCTCTTCCAGATGTTGGCGCTGATTATGAACGGGACGTTGCACGCCGAGCAGGAGGTTCGAGTGCTGAGTGCGAACTACTCGCTCGTGGAGGAGGAATTTCCCAAACGCTGCAGGTCGAGAGGTTGTGGATCTACGAGGCGTGTTACAAGGTCGAGTTGAACCGCGTCCAAGCCGGGAATTCTCATCGAGGGAACCGACCAGTGTATCCTCAAAACCACGACCATCACCGAGTGAGGATGTGTGTATCTTCCGGCTGCTCAAGTTCAACACCCAGTCTATCATCAAGATCGCCGTCAAAACGAGATGCGACCTGCGCAAGATATACTCCGAGAATGACATCAAAATGGCCGAACTGGTGGTGGCCTTTTGCGAGAGTGTTGTTGAGACCAAATCGCTAAAGTGTTTCGCCGAGACGCACAACAAAAAGTACAAGATTACGATGATTGCGGAACCGCTGGAGAAGGACCTGGCCGAGGACATCAAAAACGAATCGGTTTGAATCGGTTAGAACAAGAAGAAGCTCGGCGCGTTCTTGCAGCTCATCTACGACTGTGATCTAACCGCGGCACGATCGATCTTGGCCTTCGGCCCGGACAACACCAGAATCAAACATCCTCGTCAACGACAAGCTGCCCTTCGAAGTGGACAAAACTGCTCGGTGCTGTCAAAAACTCCATTGTGTAAGGCTTCCAGTGGGGCACGCGCGATGGACCACTCTGGGAGGAACCCATCCGGAACGTCAAAATTTCAAAATCCTCGTCGTCGTCATCGCCCAGGATCCGCCCGCCGAATCGCCTACTCAGCCTTCCTCATGGCCACACCCCACCTCATGGAACCGTACCTCTTCGTCGAAGCGTAAGCCCCCGCCGATTGCGTTTTCTCCGTGTACACCGTCCCCGTCCGGCGACGTGGCCACGTCACCCAGGACGCACAATTCCACCTCTACATCATCAAAGCATTCAACCCCGCCATCAATTCGTTCGGCTTCGAAACCGACCTGCGACCCTCGGCTCGAAAAGCGCTCACGTGCAGTGAAAAGATGTCCCGGGTGGCAATCCTCCGGCGGAACAATGATTACATGTTAGAGGCGCCGGAACCGTTTCACCAAATGCTGAAAATGATAAAGATGAAAATGATAGCTTAATAAAATATTTTTTCAAATAAAATCAACCAAAAAAACTAGCCCAGAACGACTATTTCCGTTTCACTACCATTCCAAACCGATATCTGTCCCCCGGAACCGTTTTTCTGCTTTCCTGGAGGATTTTTCCGGTACCCAGCGCATGTCAAATTTGACATCGGCTTCACCATGTTAAAATTAAGTTCGGGTACTCGATGTCAAATTTGTATGACTACGCTTTGCGCCGTTTTGATTGGATCCACTCAAATTTGAGTTCCCCTGGTAAGCGTGCATACTTCTGGATGGTAAAGTAGAAAAGCAATTACACGTGTCTGCTTTACCGACGCGAGAAGGTTCTGAATGGAAAATTGATATGCAAATTAGAACCGGGCGCTGATTTGGCTGATTTCGACTGGCGAAATTAATGAATGACAGAATGAGAGTGCACGATCACGAAGAAACACCACAAACAAGCAAAAAAAACAAAATTCAGGTTACTTGTCTGTTGCGTTTGCTCTATAGTAGTGTTGCCCGATGAGTGTGGCCTGGCGGAAAATGAATCTTGTGGTGCGTTCTTTTATTACGTAACGCAAAAAATCGGATTTTTAGACCCCCTCCTTCCCCCCGTAACAAAATTTCCATACAAATTTTAAAAAAAATGTATGGTGCGTAACACGGCATCCGACCCCCCTCCCCCCAAACTGCGTTACGTAATAAAAGAATGCTCCCTTGTGGTGCGTTCGTTTGGGTCGTCCCCAGTCAACTCAACCAGAATTCTGAAACGGAATTCAATTCAAATCATTTACGAATTCCGTTTCAAAAGTGTTCGTTCCGGAATTTCGACGTCAACATTTCTGGAGTTTTTTTTAAAGGTCAAATAAACCAAATTTTCAGTTTTTGCTTTTTGGGTGTTTTTAATACCTCTGACCTAGGAAAAAGACAATAATCATTTATTGCGCATTTTGCACTTTACTAGAGTCTTGCGCAATTATTTTCATCACAGTATTTTTTCATCACAGTGATTTTTCTTCACATTGATGACGATGATATCCGTTGCTATGGCAGGCTGTTTATGTTTTTATTTTTGGAAGTTCAGAAAGCTCGTCCAGCCCAGAGAAAGTGTGTTCCGACTTGTTCCGACTGTGGAATCGCGGTCTTTGGTGCCGGGATGCATTACATTTTCAACTAGAAAACCTTATAACAAGCCTTATAAGCATTTTGACAGCCAGGAATATTTTTCAAATTCCGGTAACTATTTTAAAAAAATCCCCTCAGTGTTTAAAGGCTAGCCGTAGTGACCAGCTATTGTTGTACATTTCGAGTTTTTTGAAACAACTACCTACCTACTGTCTTGGAATTTCCAAAATAGCTCGAGCCAAGGCTCGAGCTGTCAAAATGCTTACCCGTTCTTTTCTCGTGTTGGTCTACAATTTAGAGTTTCAAATATACAGCAATTCCCCACGAAAACAGCATGATTCGAAAAAAATGTTCTCCGATCGAGCTCAATTTTTTTCTGGGGGATCCTTGGCCAAAATAATTAGACCCGTATTTTTTTGTTTGGCCATTAGGGTACCAAATTAAAAGACGCAACTTTTGGTACCATAACATCTATAGGTCATCGCTGAAATTTTAAAGTTATCGCAGTTTTAGTGAAAAAAGTCGATTTCTTGCCGTTTTCGTCATTTTCCCATTTTTGCGCGTGGCGCGTCGAAAAATCCAGTTTTTATTTTCAAATAATCGTATCTCAGAGTATCGAAAACATAACTTCACCATTTTTTGAATTTTTTTTTTTTGAAAAAATTGTGAAATTTTCCGAGGAATCCGATAACAATATTTTCAGACATAGGCTCTTTGGTCCCGAGACCTTCAAAACAGCATTTTAAGTTTTCATACGACCTTTTCAATAGTTAAGCTAGATTTTTGAAACTTCTTACTATTTTGCCCAAATAGCCAAACTAATCACCTTTCTTTTGCGTCTAGGACAGCTAAAATCGGATGAAATGGCGCAGAGATATGATTTTTTAAAAAAAGTGGTTTTTGCGAAAATCGACGAAAATTGCCATTTTTCGAACCACCCTAACACGGCGTAGGCCACCCTAATGGCCAAACAAAAAATACGGGTCTAATTATTTTGGCCAAGGATCCCCCAGAAAAAAATTGAGCTCGATCGGAGATCTTTTTTTTCGAATCATGCTGTTTTCGTGGGGAATCGCTGCATAAAAAAAAATTAAAGCTAAACATACATTTTTAAATTATGCAATAATAAAATAATGGAAAATTTTAAGAATCAATAAATTTAGGAATTAAATAAAAATCCTGCAATTCTTAAATTCTGATTTCAAAAAAATATAAGTTTCAAACCCCAAAAATTAAAAATTCGCAATTCGCAATTCGCAATTCGCAATTTTCAGTGTAAGAACGGGCCTTGACCGATCTTATGCACCAGGTTCCCGACGAACACGCACTGCCCTTACACCTACATCTCACCCTTGCTCTGAGTCAGTACGAGCAGCACGCTAGAACACGCTTTGAGTGTTCGTGCCAGGCATGCACACCTTCTTTTCCGGTTACGCATTTTAACTCGGCCGGGGGTGGTACATTACGTAGGGTTTGATGTAAGTATAAGCGCCTAACCATTTATAGTGTGCCTATCAATTTTCATTAAAGCAAGTACTGTTTTATTTTTAGTTTGAATTCAAAAACTAATTGTTATTTACTGTGTACTGTTTTCTCCTGAAATCTTCCCTAATGTTGAATCGTGTTAATCTGTTGCTATTTCTTCTGTCGCGGTGTTTTGTTACAATGTTTTGGACCTAAGCATGTTATTCAAAAGTTTACCAAAAGTACAATAATTTGATGTGTGTGATCATTCAATATATTAAGTAAGGACTCGAACCATACTTGTTTGAAGAAAAGGGCGTAGATTTAAACAATAGACAATAAAGGAAAGCAAACTACATAAAGTTCGATACTGAAAGAATAATTGTAGTTTGAAGGAAAGAAGAGTAGGAGCCGATGAAAATAACATTTAATAAATAAATAAGAAAATGAGTAAAGGAAAGATCAATGATAAACAGAAGTTAATATCGTTCGCATATTAAGGGAAACTGTTTTTGTTAGGAAAACACGTTTCACTATTTATTGGGAAATGAGAACAGAAGAGTAGAAAGATGAGTGAAGCAAAATTAAAGTACAGTACTTGTTCGGTAACTGAGCTTGTTTGACTGGACTACTTGGGCTGTAGCCCACTTAAAAGCAGACAAACGTAAAATAACCAAACAAACCGGAATGATGAGGGGCCAGTGGATGCAAAAGCAAGTTCAGCAAATTAGAAATCATATTTAAGTTTTAATGAAATGTTAAGTCAAAATTAAAGGTGAGCTCTGAAAGAAACTTAAGCAACCATCATTTTACATTTGTAGAGAAAATGTTATGCATCGGTCCCCTCGTCATTTTCGTTCAGCCCAGTTTCGCGAGCAACATTCGGTAGTTGTGCTACATTCTCAGCCAAGTTACCGAACAAGTACTGTTGTTGGAAATGTGCAGAAGAAATACCCCGTGCTGCGATGTTCTAGGTACATCCACAACAGTTCGTTCAACATGCTGTGAATCAAAACAATACCTTCTACAATCACAAATGACTTCCCTTTCCCACATTGCCGCTTTGTTATTGTTGTCCATGCTCTGCAAAGAAAGGGATGTTAATAAAATATAAAAACTATAAAATAACGATACAAATACTTTCCTGAACCTGAGTGCCATCAGGTTGTTGTTGTTGCTGTTGTTTCCAATGTGATAGATATCACACCGGAGACGTCTTGATTCGGTTGTCCTGGTGCGACCGTCCTCCAGTCGTAGGCCCAGGCATGACATGAAAATGAAGACGAAAAAGATGCATTAGTACATAATCTTCTTACTCACGAATAACCCAATCCCACCTAAAACAACACAGCTGATCTAGGTATGCACCCAACCCAACTGCGTTGTTCCGTGCCCTCCTCATTCGGCTATTTCAATATGATTGTCCTGGAGAATCCTCCCTAAGGATCGTTAAATTCCGGAGTAACTTCCCAAAAGGGCGCAACTCCTGTTGCAAACAAACAGTTCACTTTGAATGTGACTGGAATAGGCTGCCTGCTCACACCCAAGGCTACGCTCCATTGAAAAATCACTACGGAACTCCCTAGTGATGGCCGTCCACGCAATCATACTTCGTCATGATAGTGCTACCTTGTCACTCGCCTATACGTCAGTTACGTAAATACATGTGACAAGACAGGGTAATCACCACGATTCGAAACATGGACATCATCAACCGCCAGCTAGACAGATGTTCAAGTCATCATCTAACATACGGGGAGGCATGAGGATAGGGAACTGGTGCAGGACCAGAGCTATACTGTTCAGACTCTCATAACCAGGAATACTAACAACCAACATTTGGCGGATCGCTTCCTTGATTACGACAGTCGCGAACAGGACTGCCGGTACAGTCAGTTCCGCTCCTTCCAGGATGTCCTGCACCTGGGCATCCCTAGTATCCAAAGGCATTAAAACATAGTTCAAACTAGCAGGACTGGGAACTTTATTTATTGCACTGTGGATACTTGGAATCTTGCAGCCCTTGGCCGACAAGTTTCAAACCCCAAAAATTAAAAATTTAATAAAATCTCAAGCAAAATATAGAAATTTGAAAAATACAAATTTGTACTTGATTATCTCAAGTCCTAGCAAAAGTTGAACTCCGGATAATCAAATCACGAGTTTTTTTTATTTTTCTCAAAACTTGGGTCCTAAAATATGACTCTAGTCAACTGATCTTCTGTCATCCAAGATGGCGATAAAAATGGCGACGTTTAAGATTTCAAAAATTCAAGAGTTTCAGAATAATTATTGAAAAATTTATAAATATTTTTTTGTAACTTTTTATTTTGAGAAAAAATGCCTTTGAATTTTAAAATTTTGGAATTTATAACCTTAGAACTTGATTTTTTTTTAATATTTTAATTTGAATTTCAAAATTTATGCATTTGAGCAATTCTCTACGAAATAGGTATTTTTTCTTTAATTTTAATTTTTGTATTTTTTAATCCGGCTGAAGCTTTTCTGGTGCCTACGGTATGGCCAAAGAAGCCATTTTGCATCTTTAGTTTGTCCTTATAATTTTCCATACTAATTTGACAAATTTTTTGTCCATACAAAAATGATATATGAAAATTCAAAAATCTGTATTTTTTGAAAAAAAAAATTTGATCGATTTGGTATCTTCGGCAAAGTTGTAGGTATAAGAACTATACTGAAAAAAAATGAAACACGGTATTTTTTTTGTGGTGAATTTTAATTTCACTTTTTGTCACTTAAACTTGATTTGCAAAAAAAACACTACAGTAGTTGTTCGGTAACTGGGCTGAGAACGTAGCCCAGTCACCGAATGTTGCTCGTTAACTGGGCTAAACAAAAAATAACGAGGGGACCACCGATGCATAATATTTTCCAGATGAAATATAAAAGTTACTCAAATTTATTTACAATGCTTACTTTTCATTTTTCTTTAATTGTAACTTGAAATTAAACAAAAGTTTGAAAAAAGTTTTCTTATTTATTGAATATGATTTTTGCATTTATAAACACCTCGGTCATTTTGGTTTGTTTTGGTTTTTTGACGTTTGTCTGCTTTTTAACTGGGCTACGACCCAGTTATCGAGCGCCCAGTTAAAAAGCAGCCCAGTTAAACAACGCACAGTTACCGAACAAGTACTGTATTTTTAATTTTTTGATGTTTTAGGAGACATCAAATGCCAAGTTTTCGGAAATTTCCAGAGTGTTCAGAAAATCTTTGACAGTGACGAAAACAATATTTTCATTTGTTTTAAATCAAGACTAACATTTCAAAAGGGCGTAATATTCAATGTTTGGCCCTTTTGAAATGTTAGTCTAGATTAAACAAAATAAAATATTGTTTTCGGAAAGATCGGAAAATTTCACGAATGTTTCATATTTTAACATTGAAAATAGGACCTAGGCGTCATCCATAAAGTATGTCACGCTCTAGGGGGGGAGGGGGGGGTCTGAGCAAGTGTGACATTGCATGTTATTAGTATAGGAAAAGCGTGACAAAGGGAGGGAGGGGGGGGGGGGGGGTAAATTTTGGCTGATTTTAGCGTGACGTACTTTATGGATGAAACCCTAGTTGCTGAGATATCGACATTAGAAAATGGTGGGCTGTTTGGGTGAGACTTAGAAAACATCAATTTTCCTGTTTTTAAACCTTTGCATGGCAATATCTCAGCAACTAAGGGTCGTATCAACAAAGTTCAAAAAAGCAAAATTCAGAAAAAATTTCTTTTCAAACACGGACACTAATTTAAAAAAAAAATGAATAACTTCGACTATTTTTAAAAAAGTTACCTAAAAATGGCATTAACTTGAAAACGGTGCACTTTATCAAAAATCCACTTAAGTACTTTTTGATTGCAAATTTGATTTTACATCGAAAAATGAAGTTGAAAATTTTTGCGACCGACTTTTCTATTTTTTGAAAAAAATCAGTTTTGATTCATAACTCGGTCAAAGATTTTTTGCACAACCTGGAAATTTCTGAAAAGTTGGCATTTGATGTCCCCTAAAACATAAAAAGTAGTGTTTTTTTTGCAAATCAAGTATTAATGACAAAAATTGTAATTTAAAATCACCAAAAAAAAATTACGTTGTATCATTTTTTCCAGTGTAGTCCTTATCCATACCTACAACTTTGCCGAAGACATCAAATCGATCAAAAAAAATTATGAATTTTCATAAATCATTTTTGTATGGACAGCTGTCAAATTTGAATGTGATTTTTTAAGATTTTTTTTTTGAATATTAAAAATTTAGTAATTGTTCATTTATTTTTAAGGCAATCTACAATTCAAATTTGAATGAAATGGGGTCGAAGAATTCAAATTTGAAAATGAAAAAAAATATTATTTTTTTCTTGATTCGATTATCCGAAGTCAAACCTTCGGATAATCGAGTGGGTCTTGTTAAAATTAAGTCATTATAAATTGATTCTAATCTAATCTAATCGAACACAAGCGCAGCCAGTCCGAAGAAAGCATCCTGGAAGAACTTGTGGTAAGATTACGCCTCAAGTCCTTTCTTGTCAATATTAATGATTACAGTACATCCGAGTTACCCCGAAAATGTATAGCAAAAATTAAAGCGGCCAGGCCTACTGCGTTGCATTAACCGCAGAGACAGATTCTGTGAACGGATCACATTTCACAGAATCATCAGGAGGAAGGATGCGTGGACATACCGTACCAAACGCTCCGAATCAGTTGTGGTGTGGTGTGTTAGTGTAAATTTGGCAGATAATAATATTTAGTGGCGGGGGGGTGTTGGGAGGGGGAGGAAATGAGGATAGGAGAAAGGGAAGGTGGGAAAGGGATAATATGGATATATCATTTGATCAATAGAATATTATATAAAATAAGGGAAAAAAAAAACTTCTATCAAATAATGATAGATTAAATGGATAGATCTCACAAACTCCTGGGTCCAACTCGATATAACCGGAAAGTGTTGTTCCACAACTCCTTGATTGTTGCTCTTGGAAAACAGGCTGTTATCTCCACAATCCTCCTCATCAGCTGGAAAAAGACTTCTAATCCACCGGAACCGAAAAACCGCCAGAAAAGTTTCACTACAGCAGAAGTCCATCGTAAAAGCAACTGCACCGGAACAGCAGGAACCAGGAACCAATCCACATTGAAAGCGATCCACCAGAACTGAACTCCACTCGTAAATGAACTACACCGGAACTTTACTCCAACGGAAAACTTAAAAAAAAACTTGAGGAAAATCCACTTCCTTGAAAAGAGAAAAAAAAAAACGCCAGCGAAAAAAAACTTTCCGTCCGAACACCTAAGTCATTATAAATTGATTCTCAACAAAAATTTCTTTCAGTTCTATTAATAATAAAACGCAATTTTCTTCAATCATGTTTTCTTATTTTTCGAAATAACTGCTACTTTGTAACACACAACATTTTCCGCTTCATTAGTTTAAAAAATGAGAAATTTTCCGCGCCTTTCCTTAATTATCGTCTCATTCTGTCTGAGCCTGAAACCCCTTCGTTTGTCACGCTGCAGAGTTCAGTACCGTTCACTTGCTTACTGTTCATCGCCATCGAATGAAATGGAACTTTCACGCCTAAATGTTATTTTTTATTTTGTTTCTTTCCTTCGTGTGAAATATGCTCATTTTTCTTATTTCATTCTTCGCAATCATTTCGCTTATCGTCTAATTATTTAGTTATATTTCTGTTAGTCGCTGAATAAAATAAATCTCTGTCTCTGCTAAAAAGAATTACGCGTACAAAAAGACGCATCCAATGAGGGGAAGAAAAAAAAACGCTTAACGATAAAACAAACTAAAGTTGAGAAAAGTCAATCGTTTCGCACGTACGCTCAGCTTTTATAATTCAACTTTTAACTCTTCTATGACACCATTGTTCTGATATCTGTACCAGGAGAAGGGGCTTACAAAGCTATACAATTTGTTAAAAAAAAAATTGAAACAAAACTTATCAACTAAGAGTACCTAACACACAAGCAGCACAATTTTCGACTCGCGCGCGCCTTCATTAGCATAAAGTAAGGGGGATGTTCACTTTTTGGAGTTTTTTCTTCTTTTTTACTATTTCTCATCACACGCACACATTGACTACCGATAAAACATGTTATTGCACTTATCAACTAGCTAAAAACACACTTTACGGCTGCTTCTTCTAACATCGAATTGCTTCAAGTCGAAAATTGTCTTGTTTCATTTCTAAGCATTAGCATTAGCATTAGTTCTCTGTACATCAAGCATCAAGACGGAAAAACGTAAGTTCTCGTGTCTATTTCGCGCCGTTTCGACCTTAATCCTAGAAGCTAAAATATGTACACAGTTTGCGAGAGAGAGAAAAAAAAAGACTCTTCCTAAACTAGCTTAAACGTACAGAATTTTACACGAGCGAGAGGAAAGCACGAGCGACTAAACTTAGCTAAATTACACATTTCTGTACAAGTGCGTGCGTTGGAAGCCTTACGTCTTTTCCCGCTTCTTGAAGTTCCGTTTCGAGGCGCACCGCTGGATAATGTCCGAGACGTGCGTCTTGTGGTCGAAGATCTTCATGATTTGCGTGCGCGCCTCGTTGATGCCGTCCGTGATGATCTTGCTGCGCTGCATGTTGCCCTGGAAAGATTAGAAGAAAAAGAACACATTGTTATCACGGAAAACAGGGATCAGGCATTTGAAATTCTAATTTCTACTTAAAAATCAGTGATTTTCAAATTTCAATATTCTAAAATTCTAACATTCAAAAATCTTAAAACTTTGCAAGTTTGTTTTTATTTCAAAAAATTTTTAATTCCTAAGTCCTAACATCAAAAATTATTAGATAGAAAAATTGTTAAATTATCAAATTTATGAAATTGTAAAAAATTAATATCCAAAAATCCAATAATTCATAGCGGTTTAGAACTTTGAAATTGAAATATTTAATTCCGAAAGTCCTTTAAAAAAAAATTAACTCAAAAATTGCACAAAAATTAATTTTTCACGGTTCTCAAATGCTAAAGTTTTTAATTCCAGAATTCTGAAATTTTTAAATTCTAAAATCGAAATTTTTTGGATTGTAAAATGGTAATAATTAAAAACTCAAAAATTCTAACATTCAAAAAATCTTAAACTCTGCAAGTTTTAAAATTTTAATTAATTCCAAATTAATCCAAATTTTTAATTAATTCCAAAAAAATTAAAATGTGAAATTAGAAAATTCAAAAATTGTAAAACTGTAGAATTCCCGAACTAAATTACTCAAATTTGTAAAACTGTTAAATTCTAAGATCCTAAATTTCTAAAACTCAAAAGCCCTAAAATTAAAAAAAAATATATATATATATATATATATATATATATATATATATATATATATATATATATATATATATATATATATATATATATATATATATATATATATATATCTAGAGTTTTTTTGATTAGGTCCTATAAACATATGAAAGACAATAGTTTATTGGTCCTTTTCAAAAAAACTCTGGATATATATATATATATATATATATATATATATATATATATATATATATATATATATATATATATATATATATATATATAGCGTTTATTTTTAAATTATATTATTTTAAATTCTAAAATTTATAATTTCAAAATTCTAAAATATGATAAAAATGGTAAAATTGATAAAATAATAAATTTAAAAAAATCTTAGATTTTTATATTCCGGAATTTTTCCTTTACTCTGAATTCCAAAAAATGTAAAAATTCTTAGATTCTTAAATACTAAATTTTTAAAATTCTAAAATTCATAAATCTAAAATTAAAAAAATATCAAATTATATAATTGTTATAACTCAAAAATTCCTAAAGTAAAAATTCCTATTCTTAAATTGTCAAACCCAATCAAATTAAAATTTTAAATATTCAGTAAACAAAAATTTAAAATTCTGAAATAGAAAATTTTAAAATTATAAAATAGTAAAATTAAAAAAATCAAAAAATCTCAAATTCCAAGAAATTTAAAATTCTACAAATGCATTATTATAATTGACACTTAAATTTTTAAAATTCTGATATTTTTTTAATTCTTTATCTGGAATTGTAGAATTCTAAAAAAAAATCTAAATTTATAAAACTATGTATTTCAAAAAATAAAATAAATGATTAAAAAAGTCCAAAAATTCGAAAACAATTTGAAATTAGAATACTGTTTTTTTTTCAATTTGATTTCTGAATTCAAAAATTTTAAAATTCAAAAAAATCATAAACTCTAAATTTAGAAAATTAAAAAAAATAATAAATTTTTGTCTTTAATATTTGAATATATGAATTTGGCATTGGAATTTTTTTAATTTTATAATTATAGAATTTCAAACTTTTACAATTTAAATTTTGTTTTCTAAAACAAATTATTTATTTATGAGCTTTCAAATTTTAGAATTCGGAATTTTTTTTTAATTTTAAAACTTTTGAATTATGAAGTTTTAAATAACAATTTAAAAACAGAAAAAGGTAAAAAATACATTTTTTTGAATTTTTACAAATTTAGAGATTTTTAAATTTTCTATATTTAAATTTTAGTGTTTGAATTTTGGAGTTTTAGAAAAAAAACTCTTGTTTTATTTATTGGAATTTTGAAAAATTCGCAAAAAAATAATTCAAAAAAAGAACAACAATCTTAGATTTTAAAATTCTTAATTCGTATTTTTAAATTCTGAATTGTAAAACTTTTAAATTTGAACTAAAAAAAAACATTTGAAAATTTAGGAAATTCGTTAGTAATTATAATTCTTGTATTTTTTTTTAATTTGATTTCTATATTAAAAAATTCTGGAATTAAAAAATACTAAAACTCAAAATTTTAAAATTTAAGTATTGTAATGTGTGAAAATGTATAACTCTGAATTAAAAAAAAATCTTTTATTTTTACATTCTTATATTCAAAAATTCTCAATTCTAAAATTCATCAATTTAAGAATTGTAAAATCATTAAAATGTTATAAATAATGCAATTTTAGAATTTCACAGCCTTGTGAAAAAAATCACAAATTCTATAACTCTGGAAATAAAAACTCCATAAGTTCTAGAATTGATTATTTGCGAACTTGTTAATCCTGTTTTTTAAATTTTACAGTTTTAGAATTTTAAGAATTTCAGAATTTTTGAATTGCAGATTTTTAGAATTTTACATTTTTAGAAATTAAAAATTTCTGTATTTTAGAACTTGGAGTCTAACTACTGACATCTTGAAAAACAAAATCTGAAATATTCAAGTTATAACATGTTTAAATTCGAGAATGGTAGAATTTTAAAATTATAAAGCATAAAAAATCTACAATTTTAGAATTGTAGATTTTTTAAGCTTTATAATTTTAAAATTCTACCATTCTCGAATTTAAACAATTTTAGAATTGTAGATTTTTTAAGCTTTATAATTTTAAAATTCTACCATTCTCGAATTTAAACATGTTATAACTTGAATATTTCAGATTTTGTTTTTCAAGATGTCAGTAGTTAGACGCCAGTTCTAAAATACAGAAATTTTTAATTTTTAAAAATGTAAAATTCTGAATTTCTAAAATTCTAAAAATCGGCAATTCAAAAATTCTGAAATTCTAAAAATTCTAAAGCTGTAAAATTCTTGAAATCTTAATTTTAAAATTAAGAAATTTAAAAAAATATTAAAATGTTAAATTCCTAAACATACAATTTATGTAGTTCCAAAAAAATTAAATGATATTTTTGAATATTAAAATTTTTAAATTCTGAAATTTTAAATTCTAAAGGCCAAAAAAAATCTGATATTCTTGAATTATAAAATCCTCGAATTTAAAAAATCTTAATCTCTTTTAATCTTAGGTCTAGAATTCCATCCGAAATTTTAGGTTTTCTCACGGTCCAAAATATTGACCTGTTCATACAAAACAGAGATGGAACTGAAATTGTTATGTCAACAAGCTTACCTTCAACAGCTCGTTGATCCGCTCAATTTCCGGCGACTGCTTCGGGGCCGCCTCCGTGCTCTTCAGCATCTGGTCCAGCTTGTCGTAGGCTTGAGATTCCAGCTCGCACTACAAAACAATACAAAGCAAGTTAGACTCGAAAAACTTCAAGAATTCATCAAAAGCACTCACCAAATCCTCAATCTGCGCGCTCAGATGGTAAACCTTCCAGCCGTTGACCTTCTGCAGCACGTGCGACTGGTTCGCAATGTCCACGATGGTGGGCCGACGCTCCTCGCGCTGCTTCACGTCCGTGTACCGCTGGAAGTGGTTGTTGGCCGCCTTCCAGCTTTGCTTGTACGACTGCAACATTAGAATCTCGTTAGTTAGGTCTATTGAATGTTTAAGATTGTTCAAACTCACCTCCAGCAAGCTGGCGTTGCGCGCCTTGCGCGCTGCTAGCGAATCTTTTGGCGCCGCTGTCGCGCCATCCTTTTTACTGCTTCCGGCAGTTGCGCTAGCAACTGTTGTCGTCGTCGTCGACGACGACGTCACCGCCGCGGACACCGCTTCCACCTTCAAACTGCTCGCGTCCAGAGAGTTGTTCGCCGAAATGTTATTGCTGCTGGCGTTGTGTGTTTGCTTGTTGTGTTTTGGGGCTGGCGTCGTAGACGCCGCAGGCGTTGGAGGGGCCAGTAATGGGACCGGTCCAAAGTTAACCTCCCCTGGTAAGCTGCTCGCGCTGGTGTCCATCCGGACGTCCAGCTCGGTGGTGTTGTTGCTGGCTGCGCCAGCGGCGTAAAATTGCAAGCTATTCGCGCCCGCCTTCAACCCTTCGGCGACGTTCTGCTTACGTGGCTTTTTCCGCGGTGATTGTTCGTAGCTGCTGCCGTTGGCCGCGGCGGCGGTCGCGTTCTGCTGGCTCTGCATCGCGGCCTGGATGGACTCCAGCGTGATGGGTTGATGCTGGGAGGGGGGTGGGGCCTGGTTTGTGTGGAAGATTTCCTCGTGCAGCGGTTTGAACGGGAGGTCGGCGTTGGCGTTGCGGTTGGCGTATGCCATCGCTTTGATTTCTTCCTGCTCTTGCTGGTCGAGGCCGGGGCTGGAGGTGGCGGAGACGGTGGTGGAACCGTCGGTGGAGACGGGGCGTGAGGGTGGGGACATTTCGCGCTCGTTTCGTTCCCGCTCGCGTTCGCGTTCCTTCTCGCGGAACCGTTCCTTGCCCATGGCGATCAGGGTTTGGGTCAGATCTTTGCCCGCCTTGATGGGCGAGCCTTCGAGGGCGCGTTTGCGGAGGATGCTGGACTGTGGGGACTCTAGCTTGGCGCCGCTTCCGGCGCCGGCCGGGTTGACCGGGATGAGCATGTGCGGCGCAGGTTGTAGAGATTGAGCGCTCGTTGCGACGGAATTTCCGCCGCTGGTCATGATGATGGGTTGGGCTTGGCCGCCGTCTACGAGGAGTTGCGGCTGGAAGCGCACCGGGACCGACTGGAACGTCTGGCTGGTGCTGACCGCCGACGGAGGTTGAATCGTTCCGGTCAGGTTGCGGCCAGCGACGATGGCGAAACTTCCCGCGCTGCCCGTCGAAGCCAGTGAAGATCCGCTGGTCGTGATGACGTTTGAAGTCACTAGCGTTGAGCCGACGCTGCTGTTGAGCGCACTGGATGAAATCGAAAATACTGGCCCGCTGAGGCTGCTCGTCGTGGTGATGGCCGTGGACGTTAGCGTTGAAACGCCCTGGCTCAAGCCGAGCGTTCCCGTGGAAGTGACCACCGGTGGAAGTGGTTGGGAAGATGACGAAGCCGGCGAAGGGGTCACACGTTCGTAGTAGAACGTGGACGTCGGCAGGAACGGTCCACCACTTCCGGAAACCACGTTCAACGTGTTCGATTTCCCCGTACTGGCAACGGTCGTAACGATGGCATTCTGTTGCTGTGGTCGCGTTTGAATGTAGAGCGAAGTCCCCGATCCGGACACCGAGTACGGCGTTGACGAACTGCTGCTGACCGTTTCCATGAGGTGCGGCGTCACCTTGGCGATGGGCAGAATCGAAGGCATCGACGCGGAGGTCGATAAACTCGGTCCACCACCCAGCCCAGGACCGCTCGTTGTAGTACGTACAATGCCGGTGATGGTACTGCCCCCACCGGACACAATGCTGATCGAGTTCTGGCCGCCGGCCAGAGTCGCCACCGACACCGGAATCCCCCCCGCATTCCGTCCCCCAGTGATCGCCAACGGGATCGGAATCACGGTCGTCGTCCCCGATCCACCACTGCCAGAGTTCGAAACGGACAAGCTCTGCGGACCGCCAATCACCTGGCCCTGGCTGACGGTGACAATCTGCGAAGCAGATCCCACCGAACCGGCGTTCACGTTGACGATCTGCGTGATTTGCCCCTGCGATTGCCCCCCACCCTGATTCGACATAAGATTCCCCATCGACGCCGAACTCACGACGATCTGCTGTCCGGAAGCGGTTTGCAGCGTAGTCGTCCCCCCGGACTCCAAACTGGTCGGCGTAGAGCTGTTCGAAACCGGCGTCAACTTGCTGACCTGGGCGATCGTCAAACTCGGCTGAATGCTGCTCGGGATGCGGTTATTGCTCACGATCAACGGCTGAATGTTCAGCAGATTCGTCGGCAACCGTCCCCCGGTTATAACCTGGCCACCTTGCGGGTTCTGCACCTGGATTATGCGCGCCGGGATGGTGTTGGAGATGTTCGCCGTGGAGACGGTCCCCGTCCGGCTCTGAGCCCCACCCGCTCCTCCGGATGCGATTGTCGTGAGTACGGTCGGCGCAAGCACCGGAACCGGTGGCGTCCTTATGCTAATACTCCCCGCAGGCACCCGCACCCCAATATTAGCCGTTGGCAAGCGTTGAATCGGACGCACTCCCGAAGCCCGCTGCGGCGACAGCGTAGTCGTGGCCAGGGTCACCCGCTGGGGATTGATCGTTCCGCTGGGGTAGGACTGCGGCGTGCCGCTGTTGTTGGTGTACACCAACGTCGACGTTATCTGCCGCTGCGGGGCTAGCCCCGCCGGTGACAGCGTGGCCACAAACGCTTGCGACGGATTGCTGGCCCCGCTAAGCGACACCACACTCTGCGGACTCGCCTGCGAAACGACGTTCGCCGTAATTGTCGCATTCTGATTGCTCACGCCCCCTCCTGCCGGAATCGTCTGCGCGACGACGCGTGCCCTCGGTGCCGAGGTGATGTTCGCGGCCCGAATCAGCTGGGACGGCACCTGGACCTGCACGTTGGGCATCCACGTCGGAGCGCCGCCCTGCTGCGAAATGATGGTCGCCGACGAGGGCGACGAAGTGCGCGACGGTGGAACCGACTGCCGCACATAGGTGTTCAAATTGGCCACACTAATCGGCGGCGTCGGAATTCGAATCGGTGCCGTTATGGTCGCCCGCGGACCCTGAATCCCGGCGGCCACCGTCGTCTGAACCCGCGCCGGAACGTGATACGTCGTGGGCGTCTGCGGCCGAGACACCGTAATCGATGCCTGGCTCACGGTGCGCGCCGGAAGTGCCGTTATCTGGGCACGATTCGCCGTCGTATCTGGAATCAACACACACAAATTACATTCACTTTCGCACTCGTTATGTAAAAAACAACTCACCTGGCTTCAGGTTGATCGTCTGTCTGTAGTACGTCTGGGGGGTTGCGTTGCTCGGGATGACCACACGCATCTGGTTGCCGGCCGAGTTGCCGATTCTGGGGGTAAAACACGAAACGAAAATCATTTAACAAACTTGCTCAGGAAGGTCTTCGACTCCCCGATATATAAAATGCTAAAATTATTGCGTGTTTTTTTTCTTCCATTCGCTTATCATTCTCATACTCCATTCCAGTAAAGTCGAACCAGCACAAATTGACCGCCTCTTCTTTTTCTTCTTTGTATTTTCCCCCTTTTTGGCTGGCTGGCTGGCGCAGTAAAAGTAACAACAACAACACAACTTTACCCCACTCTCGGGGCAGCGCTAGTGTTTGTGTGTTTGCAGTTGTATGTGTGCAGCAACACTATTTTGATGTGATTACAGGGTTTGCACAAATACTAGCGTGAGGAAGTCAAGCAGATACGTAGGGTTACCAGTAGGATTATATGCTGAATATGCATATGCACGTAAGGTTTTAAATTGCACAAAATACATCAAAGCTTGATTTTAATCGAAAATCTGATGACGCTATTAAATTCAGCGTCCAATTTCTTTTAAAAATCGCTGTCGAGTTTTGCTCTATAATTTTTAGTTTTCAAGATATGGCCATTTAAAAACGAAGGTTTTTGAAAAAAATACAAAAAAAACGCAAAACTTTGGGGCGGTGCCAAAAAAGCAGGGGTGGTCCAATTTAGTTCATAATCGTTTCTTACATGTTTTGATAGTATCAATAGCTCTACCAAATTCAAACTTGATCAGAAAAAGTCGATTTCGAATTTGTACTTTACTGTTACCAATAAAAATAATCTAGGGGAAATTCTGGCTCCTAACTCCATCCAATTTGCAGATTTTCACTATTAAAACAACTAATTTTGCACAACTTATGATAAAAATTTGCTTGCTCACTTCTTATTGAGCTATTTATTACTCGATTTAAGTTGAAAACGCTTTAACCCTTTCGAGCCTGAATTTTCAAAAAAATATTTTTTAATTTAATGATGGGAAAATAATTCTTAAGACCATACGATAATTATAGGCTAGTTTTGAAAATTTTCATTTATGGGTCATATATGTCATATCTCATATCATATATCATATATCTAAAATTCTTTGTGTAAATATGGGTATTCGGCGCCGTCGCTCCGTGCCATACTTTCATACATTTAGGATCCCAGGGCGGCGAAGTCCTTGTAGATCAAAAGGAAGACACTAGTGGTTGTAACTAGCAATGGAAGCCGACAGCTATAAAGTCAACTTCGTTTTTTTTTTCGTTATTCTAAAGTAAGATCAAAATCTTCCGGAAGTCAACTAATTTTAAAAAGCAAAATAAAACATTGTTTTAATTGAATGATCAGTTGCTTCTCCTTCCGCAACCAAATGTTTTAATTCATAAATTATTTCCTTTCCAACAAAACCCACTGAGAATTTTGGCTCGAGCTTCGAGTCGATCTGGCTCGAGATCGAGCCTAGAGCTCGACGCTCGAGCCAAAATTCTCAGTGGGACATACTCCAGTAATCAGCTTGTGTCTTTACAGGGTCGATTCACAGCGCTTCGCCATATTCTACAAAGTTGTTGCTCGGATTAAATCCTATAACCTGTCCTGATAATAAAATCATTTGTCTAAGTTTCGCGATTTTTCCCCTAACAAGTTGTTATAACTAAAAATCTTTCATAGCCAGCTGTTAAAAATCCAATATAAATTTCAAATCGAGGCTGGAGCACCTAAACCTTAACTAAAAAGGCTAATTTTCTGGGTAGGTATTTGCTGGGGACATAGAAGAGATAAATTACGTACACAGCAAATTTTGGATTGCCATTTCAGTAAAATAAATAACTGAATGCGATTCAGTAATCATCACTTTTGCTGAAATTCGGCAATGAACAAAAACATTGCAGAAAAATCAGTAACTGCATATCTGTCAAACTGAAATGCTGAGGTATGACAGAAACAAAAAAAAAAAAAAAATGAAATGTAACTTTTGACTTACTGTTTGGATGCTGCAAAAAGAAAATTCTCTTTCAAAATATGTGTTGTGGCTGGTTGTGGCAAGCAAACTAAAATTTTGATAACTGAAATAACAGCAACGATTGCAGAATCTTCAGCAATTGATCTGTCAAACTGACACAAAAAAAAATTACTGAATTTTCAGCAAAATAATTTGCCGTTTCTTTTGCTGAAATTTTCGTCTTTTGACAACCAGTTTACTGAAATTTCAGCAAACTATCTGTCAATGTGACAAATGTCAGTTAACTGAGAATTTAGTAAAATCTAAATTACTGAATCGTTTACTGAAATTTCAGTAGATGAAAATTCAGTAAAACTTTACTGAATTTCAGTGAAAAAAAATTTGATGTGTATGATGCGCTAAAAATAACAACTTTTGTCTTTTTCAAATATCTGTGAACCACGCCAATTGAGGTACTAACCATAAACAGGGTGACCACTCAAATCCCATTTTCAAATTCCCGACTTTTCCATAAAGCTCAAATATTAGGCATTTCTTATCTAACAAAAAACTCTATATAAGAAAAGTCAATATCCACAACCGAAAAAAAAAATCTAAGTTAATTTAAAAAAAAATCCAACTATTGGCATTTTTTGTAATCACTGAACAAATAAAAAAAAAATACTTCAAAAATGGCAATTCATTATTATAATTCAGAGTAGAAACACAAACAATTACTGAATTACTCTATGAAAGGTCAACAATACTTATAACTTTCATGCTATTTTTGCCTTCCTCACCTTACTGAGGAAATTTGGCATTGGCAAACGTATAGTTTTTAATACTTCGTTTCAACTGGAAATGACAAAAAGTTAATGATAACTGAATTTAAAATTTCATTCCTATTTTCTCACTTATTTAAAAAAATGTGTTTTAAAAATGTTTGAAGAGACAATTTTTTAAACAATTTTGTAACAATTTCTTGGACTTTTTTTGCAATTTCAATATTTTCTTCATGTTTTCAAAACGTATTGCAGGCCAAGGGTGAAATGATACCTTTTCGGTTGACACCCGGTGAGGAACATCGTGGAAGGAGCGGAACTACACCCGTAGTGCTGTTAGCTGACCTAGACCTTGGTCAAAACAGCTGCTCTGGTTCCTTGCAAGTTACCCATTTTCTTACCTCCACGTTGGCTTGGTTTCGTCATCATGATGACAACACGTGACCTTGCTGGTGGCCTGTGGAAACGAACTCGTAAACCTTTGACCAGCGAGGGTCAGAGTAAAGACGGCCAAAAGAAAGGGATGCGCAATGTGGGAAGGGAAGATTGTAGACGGTATTGTTTTGATTCACAGCATGTTGAGTTAACTGTTGTGGATGTACCTGATACATCGCAATACGGGGTTTCTCTTCTTTCCACTTTCAGCTACTATCTATCTTCTTTGTCTTTATTATGTATAACTGATTTTCTAATTCTGCTTCTGTTTACTATCCACCATTTTATTTTGATTGCATGATCTTTCGTTTCTCTTATTTTCTTATACTAATGCATCTTTTTGTTTTGTTTTTGTTTGTTTCCATTTTCATGTCGTGTCTGGGCCTGCGGTTGGAGAACGATTGCACCACGACAACCACTTTGGAGTGATATTATCACACTGGAGACAACAGCAACAACATAAGAAACCCTGATGTCACTCAGGTTCACGAAAGTAACTGTATCGATATTTTATAGTGTTTATATTTTACTAACATCCCTTTCTTTCTTTGCAGAGCACGGACTACATCATAAAGCGGCAATGTGGGAAAGGGAAGTAATTTGTGATTGTAGAAGGTATTGTTTTGATCCACAGCATGTTGAACGAACTGTTGTGGATGTACCTAGAACATCGCAACTCGGAGTATCTCTTCTTCTTATCTCCAACTACTTTAGTCCTGTTTCACTTATCTGTCAAGTCTCCTCTACTTTATTTGCCAGTTTTAACTGCTATGTGTTTTCCCTAACATCCCCAATCGGCTCCTGAAGTTGTCATTAATGCTGTCTAAGCTTATATGATATTATTTATCCTTTATCAGATAGCTTTTTTCATAAATTATTGCCTATATTTTTAATCTACTTCATACAGCTTTTACTCTTCTTTCCTTCAACATACACTTATTCTTTCAGTATCGAACTTTATGTAGTTTGCTTTCCTTTATTGTCTATTGTTTTAATCTACGCCCTTTTCTTCAAACAAGTAAGGTTTGAGTCCTTACTCAATATATTGAATGATCAAAGTCACACACAACGTTATTGTACTTTTGGTAAACTTTTTAATAACATGCTTAGGTTCAAAACATTGTAACAAAACACCGCGACAGAAGAAATAGCAACAGATAAACACGACTCAACACTAGGAAAGATTTCAGGAGAAAACAATACACAGTAAAATAACAATTAGTTTTTGAATTCAAACTAAAATAAAACAGTTTTTGCTCAAATGAAAGTTGATAGGCACACTATAAATGGTTAGGCGCTTATACTTACATCAAACCCTACGTAATGTACCACCCCCGGCCGAGTTAAAATGCGTAACCGGAAAAGAAGGTGTGCATGCCTGGCACGAACACTCAAAGCGTGTTCTAGCGTGCTGCTCGTACTGACTCAGAGCAAGGGTGAGATGTAGGTGTAAGGGCAGTGCGTGTTCGTTGGGAACCTGGTGCATAAGATCGGTCAAGGCCCGTTCTTACACTGAAAATTGCGAATTGCGAGTTTTCAAAACGTATTAAAAGTTTTTCAATTTTAGATTTTATTCAATATTTAAGTTTTCCGAAAACTTAAAATCAAGCATTATCTATAGAAGGTAATTTACCCATACTCACAAAAAAGTTCAAGGGCAGCATTTGGAAAAAAATATGTTTTAAATTACTTAATGAATTTAGTTAAACAATTAAAAATACTTACAAAAAAAAAAATGCCAAAGTTAAGTTGGAATCTGTTTTTCAAAAATTCGATCTATGTGACAATATGAAATAGAATCATAACTCTAAGCTGGGCATTAGGCCCTATTTTTATTTTTATTTTTAATATTTTTTTTCATTAACTTTATCTCTTGTTGATAAACAAAAATTAATAGAGATCATTTGATTCATAAAAAAATATTAAGAAAATCTGTGTCAACTGCATCCAATATTTATTAAAATTTTGAATATCTTTAACAGCTTTTCCATACTCAAATATATTATATATTATGTTTTGAAAAAGTACTGTACAATTGATTGTAACATATTTTAAATACATTGTATAATGTTTACACTCGTATTTTATCAAATAGGGCACTTTTCGAAATTTTGCAAATTTTGAGACCATAGAATTTTTATATTTTTTTCATAATTTCATTGGTATTGAATGTTGGGCCTGACAGTTTTGAAATTAAAAATGCTTAAACCTATTCAAGGATTTTTGTATTTAATAAAAACGAACATTTCTAAACTTTACCAGATTTTTTGATGATTCTAAATTGACGTTTTAAAAATTTCCAAGCAGGATTTTTGGGAAAAAAAGTTAGATTTGATTTTGGTAAAATAATGAAGTTTTAAAATCCATATTTTTGTATTGTTTTGGAACTATTTTTTTACATATAGTTATGAATGAACGCTCAAATTACAAAACGAAACGAAAAGTCTATTTATCTGAAACGCAATAAACTTATTTCCCTGGCCACCCTACCCTCAATCTACGCAAGTATTTGTGCAAGCGAACCTGCTCGGAAACCGCGCGCGCTCCGAAACCCACATCCACAAGCGCACTTTCCTTTTACACCGTGTACGGACACGGTCCGTTCCTGTAGTCGTGCACAAATTTGGTGTCCCTCGGCCTCAGCCAGCCAGCACAAAAAAATAATAAGGCGAAAAACTCCTCTTTCTCTACTTCTCCTCCTCCTCCTTACCTGTACGTCGTTGGCATGTTTGTTTTCTCCGTTGGCCGCACCAGCACCTTGCTGGCCGAGGCCAGATCGATCGGGTAGGCCGTGGCCGCCGATGCTAGCGTTCCGCCGGAACTGGATACGGCCACTCCGCCAGCCGAGTTCGGACTTGCCGTGCCCGAACCTGGCGGCCCCGAGGACGACGTCGGTCCCGACTGTTGTTGTTGCATTTTTTTGTATCGGTGGAACCTGCTACACACCCACTTCCGGTGTGCTCAATCCCCCGATTTGAGAAAAGTTTTGGTTTTTTGAGTTTTTGTTATTTACTTCGCTGGCTTTATTTTGGCTGGTTTTGGTTCCGGAAAATTGTGCAGCCACGACGCCACGGCCAGGAGGACACACATACGCGAACGCACACACACGGACAGAAACGGCCACCAGGCGTAGAGTCTCTTGTCTTTCTCGAAGGGGGCACTTCTTCAGCAACAAATTTTGATTACGGCGACGAATCTTTTTGGAATCGTTTTGTTGGCCAATCGAATCACCAACTCCCGCTTCAACTGTGGAGACCGCAAGCCTTCCGGATGCGTGACCTCTGGCAGCTGGAATCGGTCCTCCTCGGCAACGGCGTGACGGAAGCAGTACCACAGTAGGCCATGGCCAACCTCGAAAAAATCTGACTCGCGCTGTCAAAACTTGCTCAAATCCGTAACTTTCGAACAAATCTTCCAACCGGATGTGGCCACTTTCCGCGCGGGACACCCTTCCCAAATCAGGAAAATTCTTGTGCGCCCAAGCCGCGTTCCAAGACCCGAAAAAAAGAAAGAATTCACTTTTCACTCCCTAACTCCACAGAAAACGACCTCAACTTCAGCAAATTCCACCTCCCACAGCGATGCGGAACACTCGCGGACCACCTTTTGGCCGGAAATGGCACTGGCCGACGGCTGCGTTTTTCTCGGCGGAAAAGCGGACCACGAAATCACACACTCCGACACACTAGCGTAAGCTTTTTCTTCAACTCTCGCTCTGCTGCTGATGGCTCCTCGTCCGTCCGTCGACTTTTTCGCTGTCGTCGCTTGTCTTCTTCGTGCCGTTTTTGTTTCCTTCCCTCCTTCGGTCGCTCTCTCTCTCTTCTATCTTTTGCGACGTTGTGTGCGTGAGATGGGTCTTGTTGGTTTTTTGACAGTTGGTTTGGCGGGGAAAAGTATTGTGAATTCAACTAATTTAAAGTTAATTTAACGTAATTTAACTTAATTCAACTTTATTTAACTATATTTAGGCTAATTTTACTTAATTTGACTAAATTTAATTTAATTATGCCAAACATTACTAAATTATGTTGTTAACTACTTTTAGCAAATTAAGCCATTAGAACCGATAAGACCTATTTAAAGTTATATAAACATACTTACCCAATATATATCCATCTTAGTTAGTTAAGATTAGGTTAAGTTGTGTTGTTACAATAAGATTATTTAGAATAAAAAAAATTAATCTGTTGTGTTTATTTGTTCCCTTATTTTTGTTTAATCGACCAACCTGAAATCCAGAATAAACAGGAAGAAGAAAACCGCCCGGTTTCCGGCACGTCTGTCCCCCGTTTATAGGCCCGTTATCGTGGTCAAAACGGGCCCAAAAGCGTGCCACAGACGGGCGTAACACAGCGGTCAAAATGCGTAACGCCCGCCTAAATGTTGCATTCTGGCACGCAATGGGCCACAACGAGGGGAAAAAGCGTGCTGAAAATCGGGCCCGCTTTCAGGCAAAACGTCCCCGCTTTTTGGCCGTTTTCCGCCCATTTTTCTATGTGGGATTGTGATAAATAAATACACTCAACCCCCGGTGGTTGGTCACTTTTTCGTTTGACACTTTTTTAGTTTGTACCCCGTTGGTTGGTCAAAGTCAAACTAAAAAGTGACGAACTGTCACTTTTTACACGACGCTCACGCACACTATTAAAACAAACGTTTGGTAGTGTGTGTGAACTCCGTGTAAAAGGGGTGTCAAACTAAAAAGTGACCCCGTTCGTTTGACAACAGTTGGTGTCAAACCACCGGGGTTTGAGTGTAAATACTTTTGCTAAAAATTGTGAAAATTTCGAAAAAAAACCTTAACACATTTGACAATTTTTTGAAAATATGTAAAAAAAAACAGATAAAAAAGTTTTATCTTAAGCTCTTTTTACAAAGAAGCGATCAAATTACACAAAATATATTTGAAGCCAAGTTTGAAGCAAATTCAGGAGTTTTTTTTTATAAAAGGTTTAATAAACCAAATTTCCAGTTTTTGCTTTTTGTAGCTTTTTGGGTGTTTTTGAAACCGCCTTGAGTCAAAAGAATTAAAAAACACCCAAAAAGCAAAAAAATAACATTTGGTACCGTAAACCGGGGTGACTTTGATAGGATTTCAATTTGTTTTTAGAATATTTTCCAACAGGTAAGGTTTTTCTCAAGATTATTATTTTTAAAACATGTACTGGGGTAGACTACACAAAGTCCATGCACTATTTTGGAAAAAAAAGTTTTTTCAATAATGTTTAGAAAAATAGTTACGTTAAAAATTCTTAGTTTTAATTCCGGGGTGACTTTGATAGTCATAGTTTTTCTTGTTAAAATCATATTTAAGATGTTCAAAATTTATTTGTACGCTAAATGTACCATCACTAAAGTAGCTGATATAGTTGTTAAGAAAAAAATCAATGTTTATATTTAGTTTACTAAGTTTATATGATTTTTAATAAAATACATATAAATTTTTGGTAAAATTGTTAAAAAGTCATGAAATTGGTTAAAACTAGTTTTGTTTATAAAATTATCGATAATGACTTTCATCAACATTTTCTTAACTATAGTTAACTAACTTTTTAAACTTGTCAAAATTTTATAAAAAGTTCTTCTTGAGGAACTTTGAACACTTCTCTACCGCGGTCAGTATGTTTCTAAACCATTCCTTACGTATTTTAATCGTACTCTCCATTTTGCGGAAAAATCGCAAACCTATCAAAGTCACCCCGGCTATCAAAGTCACCCCGTTTTACGGTATATTGGAACTTTTCAAAAATAAAATAAAAAATAAAAACAAAAAAAAAAACTCCAGAAATATTCAACATTTATTTAATTTTTTTTATATTTATTTTTTTCCGAAATTTACATCGACTTTTCTCCAAGTTTTTTTCGTCACTTTCAAGCTTAAGCGGTTTACGCACTTCGGAAGGAACCGGTCAAGAAAAAAATCAAATGGACAGCAGCGGCTGCGCAAGCAAGTCAGAGAGGGTGAAGAAAAGTCCCAAGAAATCGCTCCCTCTCCTTTGTTCTGCCGTTCGTAAAGCTGTTTCTTGACCCCTTTCCTTCCGATCTGCATACTAGCCTTTAAGCGGTGTATGCACATCGGAAGGAACCGGTCAAGAAAAATTTCAAATGGGCAGCAGCGGCAGCGAAAGCAAGCCAGAGAGGGTGAAGAAAAGCCCCAAGAAAACAATCCCTCTCCTTTGTTCTGCTGTTCGTAAAGCTGTTTCTTGACCCCTTTCCTTCCGATCTGCGTACTAGCCCTTAGTACGGAGCTCGGAAGGGACGTGATCATGAAAAAAGATTGTGAAAAAAAAAGATTAATTAAAAAAGTACGAAATAAAAAAAATAAGATTTTTTTCGCTCCATAAGAAATATTTTGTTCACTACCAATCGCGTCAAATTCCCAATTGAAAAATTAAAAAAAAAATATGCTCAGCTTAAAAATTGTTAAAAAAATACAAATTCAAAATCCTAAAATTCTTGAATTTTAGGCCTTTAAATTCAGCAATTTCTTCAATTCCTTAATGCCACCATTTTAGCCGCAATCTAAAATTACAGAAAATCAAGAGCATTTTTTGTGTCAAACTAAGAGAGCAAAATTTTGAAAAACAGCAAAAAAAAATTGTGATTCAACATCCGGAGTGAAATTATAAATTATGGTGGGAACTTCAGATAAACGACGACGAACTGTATTTGAATTTTTTAAATTCCTTTATTTAAAAATTAAAATTCTTATATAGACATTGAAAATTCGAATTTCTGAATTTTCGAATTTTTGGTTTTGATTTTTCGAATTAAGGGAGCACAGCAACCAAGGAAGTTCTTGTCTTCTCATTCCAAAATTGACAAACTAACGGACCCAATCCTGCAACAATCTGACTGTAAACATATTCTAAATATAACTTTGTTGTAATTTATTTGGTATACTATAGACAATACTTTAGGGAATGAATCAGACATTGTATAGAGTTATCTACGTGCGCATGTATTGCGTGTACGTACACGAAAAAGATTGAGGTTAAATTTTGTACCCGCCAGCAAAACAAATGGGGTGCTAGTGTGCGTGAGCTCGGGCTTAGATAACTCTATTGATAGCTCTCGTTGTTTGAAGATAATAAAATGTCTGTCACAAAAATCTTGGTGCAAAAGCTCTGGTTGATGTGCATTGTTAAAAAAATAATTTTATTAATTCTAAAGACTTCGAAAAAAAAAATTCCTGAACGCATTTGACATTTTTTTGAAAATATGTTTAAAAAAAATACAGAAAGAAGTTTTATTTCAAGCTCTTGTTACAAAGAAGCGATCAAATTACAAAAAAATATATATCTGAAGAAAAAAAAATTTTAATTTTTCTTTTATTTTTTTTATTCTTTCAGAAATTTACATCGACTTTTTCCAAGCTATTTTCTTCACTTTCAAGCTTAGTACGGAGCTCGGAAGGAACGTGATCATGAAAAAGATTGTGGAAAACATAAAGACTAATTAAAAAAGTCAAGAAAAAAGTACAAAAAAAAATAATTCAGAAATTCAGAAGTTAAAAATATACTACCTGATTCGAGTGATAGTTTGACAGTTCCATAAGAAATACATTGTTCAGTACCAATCGCGTCAGGCTCTCAGTTGAAAAATTCAAAAAATAAAACAGAACCAAAAAAAAATATGATCGGATAAAAAATTGTTAAAAAATACAAATTAAAATCCTAAAATTCTTAAATTTATTCAATTCACATTTTGAAAAACAATGAAAAAATTGTGATAAAATCATCCGGAGTGAAATTATGGTGGAGACTTCAGATAATCGAGTACGAACTTTATTTGAGTTTTTTAAATTCCTAATAGATTTTGAAATTTCAAATTTCTGAATTGCCGAATTTTTGGTTTTGATTTTTTTTAATTAAAAATAAAACAAAAATGATTTTATTTATTTTTGAACTGATTCTAATTCTTGATTTTTTTAAATTCTGAATATTATTGAATGTAAAAAAATAGATTTCTTATTTTTTGTATTTTTGATCTTTTAATTTACATGTTTTTAAATTTCCAAAGTCTTATTTTTTTATATTGGGATTTATTGTCGGTTCGTCGGGTCCTCTATTAAAAAATTTAAATAAAATTGTAAAACAATAAAAATTCAAAATCCAAAAATTCTAAAATTGTTATATTCTTAAATTTCTTCAATTCTCAAATGCCACCATTTTCGCCGCCATATAAAATTACAGAAAATCAAAAAACTTAAGAGCATTTTTGGTGTGAAATTATGGTGGCGTAGATTTTGAAAATTAAAATTTCTGAATTTTCGAATTTTTAGTTTTAATTTTTTGAATTAAGGGAGCACAGCAACCAAGGAAGTTGTTTTCTTCTTATTCCAAAATTTACAAACTTATGGACACAATCTTGCAACAATCTGATTGTAAAACTATTCAAACTTTGGTGTAATTTATTTGGTATACTTAAGGGAATGAATCAAACATTATATTGATAGCTCCCGTTGTTTTGAAGATAATAAGGCTGGTACAAATTTTATTAAAAGTTTTTGTCACTCTTATTATATTTTGAACTATTTAAGTGTACAAAAATATTTAGAAATTGGATTGTTTTAGAAATTATATATTTTTTTAAAGAAATATTAAAATTTGAGATTTTTATATTTTTTATTGTATTGTTTAATAATGAAATTTTGAAAAAATAAATAAAATTAAAAAAACTAAAAACATATTTTTTAAAATTTTTGAATTCTGGTTTATTGTTGTATTTAAAAGTTTTCTAATTTTTTGATAATATTAATTTCTGAATTCAAATTCGCTTCAATATTACAATAATCGATGTTTAAAAAATCTCCAAATTTTAAGACGTTAGTCGTAATGCATACCATGTTTTTTTTATTGTTAATAGGTTTCGGAAAAAAAATGTTTTGTTTATAGGACCTTCTAAAAAACCTCAACCTCATCCAGAGTCGAAGCATAAAAACATTTATGAATATTGATCCTTGCACTGTAACTTGGATTTAGCCCGAACTTTTCTCTCGCACTTTTGGCAACAAAATTTCCAAAAACTAGGCAACCAGCAGTTGTTTATTTACATTTCCAGTCGCAGTTTCCACCAAACTGGACATTCGCATTTTAAAATTGCGATTGACAGGTGAGCAACATCGGCTCGCTTTGATCATTTTTTGAGAAAATCATAATTTCCCAAGCCAGTTTGACAAGTCGCAATAGTGCGATCGATAGCAATAATTTAGTGCGAAGTCCAAGTTAGTGAGAATTGCGCAATATTTCTTAGGTTTTTTTTTAAAAGGTCCAATAAGCTATTTTCTTCCATATGTTTATAGGACCTGTTCAAAAAAAAAAACTCTGGATTTGCATTGAGCGTTTTTTTATACCTGGTGTTTTTTTAAAGGTTCAATAAACAAAATTTATTTTTAATTTTTTGATTTTGGGATTTTTTTATTATAATATTGACTCCATTCGATTTTTTTTATTTGTTTTTTGGACCTTTTGATATGGAGTTTTTCGTTTCTTCCCAGCTCCGCAGCTAGCCTTTAAGGTGGATCGATCCTTTGTTTTTGTCCAAGATGGATGACCAGGGCCGGCTGCGGGGGAAATGAGTTGCGCGCCAATCAAAATGAAGTTTGCCCTGTCGGAAAGTGAGCGTTTCTGCGTATTTTGGAATGTGCAGCTGTTTTGTAAAGGGCGTGTGCACAAAGAAATACAGAGAGAACGGTCCGAAGAAGTCATTTAATTTTTAGGGCTCTATTTAATCAAGTTTATTGTTTGCACGGTCAGCTGGATGTACTCAAAATCAAGTTCGATTCACTCATTTTGGACCATGCGTGGAGGAATTCATTTATGAGTTTAATGCTGAAACTCATAAATGAGTTTAGCGCTCGAACTGCCGAATGAGTAGTTTGGCTGGACCGCGATTTTCGGCTGTTTTAATGAAAATTACCTTAAAAACTTTGAAATTTGTGAATGTTACTACTAAATTAAGTGATTGTTTAGGTCAATAAATCATTGTAGTACTCGAGCAACCCAGAAATGCTGGTTATAATTTATTTATTTCATATTCAATATATTTAAAACGCTTGCACAGGTTTTTCTTCGAGATGGCCTTCGGTGCTTATCTTCCGGTAACGGAATGCAAATCAACTCATCTAGCTGACCTAGATGCAGGATGGCGGGATCGGTTGGTAGAACCTATGATGGCGACCATTAGCTCAGCGCTGGTCGGAAAACAGCACCAGTACGCAATGTCACCGGGCGCCAGCATCCGCTCGTCAAACTCAAATTGACTCGATCAGACACAGCGACGTTGCCTCCGTTCTTTTGATCAACCCGAAAACGGAACCAGTGGTCCCGGCAAGCCTTCCCCTCCGAATCGCTTTCAAGTCCTCCCCGGAACTTATCTGACCGTCTCCTGCAGCAACTGATGAAGATCTTGGGTACACCGGGTCACCTGAAAGGACGCAAAAGTGACGCACGTTATCACTGACATTAAACTGAACCCTTTGAAGGATGTTCAAAAACTCAACCGAAACTCACCGTTGGTACTGCCGCAACTGGCTTTGGCACGGGCGCCGATCCAAATGCCCAGTCGCAGGTAGCTGACTCGTCCGCGGTTTGTGATGTGATATCATCAAGTATGCCGGGGTCCGTGGTCGTCGTCGCGTCGACGGTACGAGGATCTCATCTGCGTCGCTGTTGCTGCTCCGGGCGTTGACTCTTTCCGGTTGATGGTTCTGCCAAGATTCTTTGCTGGGGAACCGGATTATTGGTACGGATGAGGATGAGGTTCTGGATCAGGGAGCAGATCTTGAACTCGACCAGTTCGCACCACTCGAGGTGGTCGTCGGCGTTGTTCGAGGTCACTAGCAGTACGATAAAGTGGCGATACTTTAAGAAGCTCGGCGCCTCAAACAGCTTGTCCAAGCCGGCCTTGCCGATCATCATTTCGTCCGTGATCTGCATGCCGCGGTTGAACTCGTTCAGCCTGACCTTCCGCGTTGAAGTCAAGTTTTGCTGCGGATATGCCGGCGTGGTGATCGGCATCAGGTGGAACCAGTCCTGCACGTTCACCCGCGGATCCCACACTTGAAAGCCCAGATTCACGTTGTCCGGCTGCTTCAGCAACAACGGCTGGGCCACTTCCAGCGTGAAAACACCAGAAAGAATTTGTGCACCAGCGTGGCCGCGACGACATTCGGGTAGAGCTGGCACATCCTCGCCACCAGCATATCCCACGACACACCTTCAAAGTAACCCAACGAGTTGGAGTAGATTCCATGCTCTGAAAAGAAGAAAAAACAAAAATTCACAAAAAAACCCTAAAAGATACCAACTAAAGCTCAACTCACTCTTCCCCCAAAGCTTGATCGAACGCAGCGCCAGCCGAAAGTTGTTAATGTTGGGCACCAGCCGCAGGATCTCGTCCGTGACGCGGCACACCGAATTGGACTCCAGATACTTCAGGCAGCATATCGTCGCGCAGGTCAAAGTTGTCCGGAATCTCCTTCAGCGCCAACCGCGCAAACAGCAAATCAATATCGATGCCGTCAAAGATCAACTTGACGACCGGCACAAACGCCTCCTGGACGGTGGGGCACTCCGTCATCTTGGGCTGTTTCTTCAGCAGCTCGAAGAACGACCCAAAATAGTTCTGCCGTTCGATGTTACGCGGCGCCACGCACAACTCGTCAATATCCGCCCCTTGTGGTGAACGCCCAGCCGGTACGATTCGAACGTGTAGATCTTCCTGCCGAGCTTCTCGACCAGCGATTCCAGCATGTTCTTCGAGACGGACACATCGCGCACCCACTGCTTGACCAGCGTGTTCAGCATGGACAGAATCTTCATCCGGTGGTTCAGCTCGGACTCATCCTTAAACACGTTTTACGGCTCGAGCGCCTTCTGCAGCTCCACCGTCTTGGTATGGTCTTCCGGCTTCGGTTCCGCCAAACTGATGGCCGACGTCATGCCCAGAGTTTTGTTGCTGCCAGCCGATGCTGCTGATGCGGTCGCCGGGGGCTCAACAAATTGCTGCCGTACGAATTGTTAAACACCGAGTACTCGTGCGCATTGTTGTTGATCTTGGATTGCAGTTGCTGGGCGATGGCCGCTGCGGACGCTGTCGCTAAAGAGGAAGAAGCGAAAGGTTAGTATTCCGCTGCCGATTAGACCGGCGCAGCTGCTGGACACAGCGACAAGTGCCGATATTCTCACTGCCGCGGAAGAAGAGTGCGTGGTTTGAAATACTTACGAAAGTGTAACGTTGGCGCGGCACGATTGAATCGTGCCGGTGTAGGCAATCGACGCAAGAGTGGTGGAAGTTTTAGCCGAACACCGTCTAAGGAGCCGCCGCAACTGGCGTTGCCACAGGTGCCGATCCAAACGCCGCATAGTCGGCAAAGTCATTTCCACCGGCAGCTGGTTTGCTCACCTGAGACGCCCAAACACCGCCTAAAAGTATCCTGACCAAAACTTTTTGCTCTTCTGCTTCGGCACAGCAGGATCGTCCGCGGTAGGTGGATTAATATCGTCCAGTTGACCAAGGCAGCTGACCGACTGCCGACCGGGAGCGGTCATCGATACCACGAATAGTCACAGTTGCAGCATCAGTCGTGTCAACGTTTGAACACCACCGAGTGGGGAGGATAAACCATAACCCCTTCCCCCATATCCGTTCCGCGAACCAGTTCCGACCGTCCCCGTTGTGTTCCGGGAACCAGTTCCGTATATCCTGTTGAAAGAAAGCTTGTTTGCATCTTCCGACCAATGTGGAATGTCAAAATCAGACGGTTACTTTTCTCCTCCGTCGGTTTTGCACCTTCCGGATTGTCCGGAAGAGGCAAAACAAAGAGGAAAACTTCTTCCTGCAACATATTTTGACCATCCGACTTGTCCGGGCGTTGCAAAATATGTTGGAGGAGGAAGTTTTGCCTCTTCCGGACAATCCGGAAGGTGCAAAACCGACGGAGGAGAAAAATAATCCGCAAGGTGCAAAATTGTTTTTGAACCATTCAGACAACCCGGAACTAGATCCGGTTAGTTTTGAAGAGCATTTTACAAGAGCTTACCTGTTACGAACTGGACTTAGCCGCAAAACCTGAAAGACTCAGCCGTCCCCTAACATGACAGTTTTCGTTAGTTGCGCATATCCACCGGCAGATGGCAAGTGGGCCTCGTCGGAGTCCGCCCATTAAATACGCAACTCAAAATTTGCATGGGAAACTTTTTTTTCGTGACGGCTTTTGCGGCACGCTCCCTTCAACTTTTCGAGACTAATATTTTAACGTGGCGTATCTCTAAACAAGTTTTTCAGGAAAATGATTCCAGAATGCTTATTTTGTCGTTTTAAACCGAAACAAGGCAAAAACTATATTTATTTAAACTTTTCGCCATTTTCAAAACTGTGGCTAGATAATATCGAAGGCCGCCATCTTAGGCCCACTGGGCCCACAAAACGGGGTACGCTCAGTTTGTATGAGAGCTGTCAACATGCTCCCGGGCTGGAAAGACTGCAAATATAAATTAATTTAAATAATACCATCCGTAAAGTCTACAAGGATTGTCCGGGAGTTGCAAGTTGGAAGATTAAGGTCTTCATTTGCGTTTGAATCTTCCAACCAATCTGGAATTTCCAAAATCAAAGGTTGACTTCTCACCTTCGTCCGGTTTTGCACCTACCGGACCGTCTGGAAGATGCAAAAGCAAAAGACATACATTCCTCCTCCAACGAACGTTGCACCTTCCGGACTTCCAAAAACAAAGAATGAAATGTTTCTCCAGTCAAGTTTGTACCTGCCGGACAATCCGGATTCCGGATGGGGCAAAATTTGTTGGAGGCGGAAGTTTTTTCTTTGCTTTTGCATCTTGAGACACAGCGGAAACTGGATTGCCACTTTTGCCAGCTGGAAAAGTGGTCACTCAATCCTCCCGGACCATTTCGGCAAGGGGGAAGTAGATTGACATTTCTTCCAGCTGGCAAAAGTGGACCACCACAACTCCCGGACCTTCCGAAAAGAAAAAGCAAGTTTGCCACTTCCACCAGCTGGAAAATGGATAACACTGAACATTCCGAACCATTCGGAGAAGTGTTAAGTAAAATTTACATTTTTGCCAGCTGAGAAAATGGGCCTCTGCTACACCCGGAACGTTCCGGGAAAGAAAAAACAAAATTGCCGCTTCCTGAACTGAACTTACCTCGACTTAGAAAAAAAGCTGACTGCTGCTGACAATATCTTCGCCAAGTCCAAACTACTCAAACGCCAGTTCAGCTTTTGAACTGTCGTTTGAGTGAAAAATCCACTCATAATCAAGTTCAGAAAACCACTCATTTTCAGTACAAGTTTATTACGATTAAAAATAAAATGTGACATCAAATTTTAGTTATTTAAAACATAGTTTCATCAGTGTACAATTGAGAGATTTAGGAAATTACATTAGTACGCACATTTTAAGTAACAAAACCTAGTAAGGCACCTCTATTTCCATAACTAAACCGTAAAACATGCCCATTTTAATTGCTGTCAGACTTTAAAGATATTTTATTATGAGATTGTTAGTCGATCGCAAGTGTTGTAAAGTTGACTAATCTCACTGAAGCACGAGTCTTCCCCATCACCCACTTAGAAAAACTTCCAAAAATGCATCGCAATGCTCGGCATAACCAACCCCGTGACGATGGCACTGATCAGGTTCACGCTGTGATTGTCCAAAATCCGAACGCCGCAAATGTGGCGCACGTTCTTCCCTGGTCGCTCAACAATCTTACCCTCTTCGTCAACGCCACTGAACTGCACCGTCGCACCCATTACGGAATCCACCACCGAACCGAGCAGCCCGGCCACTCCTCCAAACACGATGATTGGCCACTGGTTCGGGCTGTTGGCGAGGATCTTCGCGTCCAGCGTGTACCGAATCGAAAGGTAGTACGAAAGGCCGACGGCGATTCCACCCAGAAAGCTGACCACCAGTCCCGGCAGGGACACCCCACCGTTAGTGCCCCGTGGAACGCGTTTCCACGTCGTTATCAGGAACGGATCTCCACGGGATAGGACCGCGCCCAGCTCGCTAGCCCACGTGTCTCCGTTACAACAGGCGAAGGCACCCATAATGCCAACGCCGAGCCAACTGCACCGATAAAACCGCCCAAAATCGACCGGCCGCTCGCCATAGCCACAGTCCAGCAGGTACAGCATTGCCAAAGTCGTCGCGTAGCCGGCGTTACAGATGACCTGTGCCCAGTTTCGGCGGCCTTCTCCACCGCGGAAATCCTCTTCGTATTTGCGCTTCAGATGCGCCCGAAACTTGGTCGCGCGACTCGAACTGAAGAAGAACATGGCCAGGCAGGCCAGGAAGGCGTGCGAGGCGATCGACAGGATGGTGGCGCACAGGAGACCGACGATGGCTCCGGATTTGTTGACGCCCTTGCGCTTGAGACCGTACAGCATGAGCAGCAGCGGGACCAGAATCGAGAACAGCCATCGCGCTGGCGGGATTACGTTTTCTGTAAGAGCGGATTTGAGATTAACACATAAACTTGATCGATACTTTAAGATCTACCCTCATCGCTGGCGATTTTCGAGTAGGCAACGTTGCCGATCCACATGAACATGGACAGGGGAACCGACAGGGCGCACAGCAGCAGCGGCAGGAACTTGTAGAAGGTACTTTCACTCATTTTGGCATTGGAATTTTGACCACAATTCTAACCAATCGAACCCACTTTGCGAAAAGAAAGAGCGAATTAAAGTAATTACAGATGTTTTTAAAACTAAAAAGCCGGTAGCGAAACTTACCTGCTACACAACGTCAAAACACTAAGTAAGTCGAGATGGATCTTCTACGGTCTTAGACGTCAACAGACAGAGCAAAGAAAAAAAAACACTAAGTAAAAGACAATTTCACTAATTAAAACACTTGCAACAAACGAAAATCAAACATAAATCGGCAAAATATCGGTGAAATTGGCTCACTTCTCCATTGTTGCCTGCGTTGAATAACCAATGCAACTTTCTACTTTTGTTTGGTGTTTTGTTAACCTTGATGTTGTTATTTGTTTTCTACTTTCCTTTTCGTTGTTGCGCATTCCGAGGGGTAGGAAACTTAAAAGTTACACCGATAGAACAAGATCCGTATTATTATTACCAATAGTTTTTCGAAATGTGTGCAGTTATTATTTGCACAAGTGGAGAATTTGGTGTAAAGTTTACAATAAATTTGCTGAAAAATATTTCACCCATACAAAAAAAAATAAAAAAATAATAAAATAATGAAAATAAAAATTCTAGTACGTGATTCCAGTATGACCCACATGAGTCCTATGTTCATTTCCTATCCCTCAGCGGTGAACTGGAAGCTGACAGTTCAACGATGATGACGTTTCCGAGACACGACTCAAAAATCCAAAATCAGTCTCAAAAATTGTAAACATTTCGTGAGAATTTGTGATATCAGTTCAACTTTCACCAATTTCGCAGGTATTTTATCATTAAATTTAAATGTAATTAATCATGCTATTCCAGAACGTGTTAATGAACTTGAAATTAATTAAGAAATATAATAAATTCCAGCCAAAACCCCTCAATCAAAGTGGCGCAGTTCGGCGGAAGTAGCGGCGGAAAGATGCGACGTTCCCAGGGCTATGCGTACCAGCCGCTGGGCCAGAATCCGGGCCCGAGTGGCAGCGGAGGTGCCCACAGCAGTCACGACGCCCTGGAGGAGGAAAACGAACGGATGGCGGACGAGCTGAAGGGCAAGATCGGGGCGCTTAAATCGCTCACGATAGACATCGGGAACGAAGTGCGGTACCAGGACAAGCTGCTGCGGGGCATCGACGAGGACATGGACCGAACCGGGGGGTTTATGAGTAATACGATTTCGCGCGTCGTTCGGCTGGGGAAGGGTGGCCACAGGAATTACATGTGTTACATGTTTCTGTTTGTGATGTTTGTGTTCTTTATTCTGTTTTTGATATTGAAGCTCAGATAATCCGGAAAGGAACGGAAGGGTGGGGTTTGCGGAATTGGGGACAGTTTTACACATTCATAGATGTGATGCATTATTATTTTATTCATCTGAATCAACGGCGGTTATTATATATTTATAGTGGAATAATAAACAATTCAACAAGTATTTAAAATCTTTTTATTTCTCGAGTATAAATGGAGCCTAACATTTCAAAAGAGCACATAACTTTTGTAAACAATAGTGTATCCCTTTCACTCAAATGACAGTTTACATAAGGTGTGAAAGGGATACTTGTCTAAAAAAGTTTTGTGTCCTAATGAAGTGGCAAGCACGAAATACTCGTCCTGGTCAACGTTTTCTGAAAATAAAATTAGCTGAAAAAACTAGGTAATGATTCTGTTCCAAGATATTTCATGAATTTGCCAACAACCTTTGGGAGCGTTCTTTTATTAAGTATGTAACACAAAATAATGGATTTTTAGACCCTCTCCCTCCTTGTAACAAGTCCTTCGATCCCCCTTGTTACGTAATAAAAGAACCCTCCCAAACTAAAAACTAAAAACTAAAAACTAAAAACTTAAAACTAAAAACTAAAAACTAAAAACTAAAAACTAAAAACTAAAAACTAAAAACTAAAAACTAAAAACTAAAAACTAAAAACTAAAAACTAAAAACTAAAAACTAAAAACTAAAAACTAAAAACTAAAAACTAAAAACTAAAAACTAAAAACTAAAAACTAAAAACTAAAAACTAAAAACTAAAAACTAAAAACTAAAAACTAAAAACTAAAAACTAAAAACTAAAAACTAAAAACTAAAAACTAAAAACTAAAAACTAAAAACTAAAAACTAAAAACTAAAAACTAAAAACTAAAAACTAAAAACTAAAAACTAATAACTAATAACTAATAACTAAAAACTAAAAACTAAAAACTAAAAACTAAAAACTAAAAACTAAAAACTAAAAACTAAAAACTAAAAACTAAAAACTAAAAACTAAAAACTAAAAACTAAAAACTAAAAACTAAAACTAAAACTAAAAACTAAAACTAAAAACTAAAAACTAAAACTAAAAACTAAAAACTAAAAACTAAAAACTAAAAACTAAAAACTAAAAACTAAAAACTAAAAACTAAAAACTAAAAACTAAAAACTAAAAACTAAAACTAAAAACTAAAAACTAAAAACTAAAAACTAAAAACTAAAACTAAAAACTAAAAACTAAAAACTAAAAACTAAAAACTAAAAACTAAAAACTAAAACTAAAAACTAAAAACTAAAACTAAAACTAAAAACTAAAAACTAAAAACTAAAAACTAAAAACTAAAAACTAAAAACTAAAAACTAAAAACTAAAAACTAAAAACTAAAAACTAAAAACTAAAAACTAAAAACTAAAAACTAAAAACTAAAAACTAAAAACTAAAAACTAAAAACTAAAAACTAAAAACTAAAAACTAAAAACTAAAAACTAAAAACTAAAAACTAAAAACTAAAAACTAAAAACTAAAACTAAAAACTAAAAACTAAAAACTAAAAACTAAAAACTAAAAACTAAAAACTAAAAACTAAAAACTAAAAACTAAAAACTAAAAACTAAAAACTAAAAACTAAAAACTAAAAACTAAAAACTAAAAACTAAAAACTAAAAACTGTGAAAATGCGGAAATGCGAAAAAACTCGTGAAAATGTTAAAATGTTAAAATGTTAAAATGTTAAAATATTAAAATGTTAAAATGTTAAAATGTTAAAATGTTAAAATGTTAAAATGTTAAAATGTTAAAATGTTAAAATGTTAAAATGTTAAAATGTTAAAATGTTAAAATGTTAAAATGTTAAAATGTTAAAATGTTAAAATGTTAAAATGTTAAAATGTTAAAATGTTAAAATGTTAAAATGTTAAAATGTTAAAATGTTAAAATGTTAAAATGTTAAAATGTTAAAATGTTAAAATGTTAAAATGTTAAAATGTTAAAATGTTAAAATGTTAAAATGTTAAAATGTTAAAATGTTAAAATGTTAAAATGTTAAAATGTTAAAATGTTAAAATGTTAAAATGTTAAAATGTTAAAATGTTAAAATGTTAAAATGTAAAAATGTTAAAATGTAAAAATGTTAAAATGTTGAAATGTTAAAATGTTAAAATGTTAAAATGTTAAAATGTTAAAATGTTAAAATGTTAAAATGTTAAAATGTTAAAATGTTAAAATGTTAAAATGTTAAAATGTTAAAATGTTAAAATGTTAAAATGTTAAAATGTTAAAATGTTAAAATGTTAAAATGTTAAAATGTCAAAATGTTAAAATGTTAAAATGTTAAAATGTTAAAATATTAAAATGTTAAAATGTTAAAATGTTAAAATGTTAAAATGTTAAAATGTTAAAATGTTAAAATGTTAAAATGTTAAAATGTTAAAATGTTAAAATGTTAAAATTTTAAAATGTTAAAATTTTAAAATGTTAAAATGTTAAAATGTTAAAATGTTAAAATGTTAAAATGTTAAAATGTTAAAATGTTAAAATGTTAAAATGTTAAAATGTTAAAATGTTAAAATGTTAAAATGTTAAAATGTTAAAATGTTAAAATGTTAAAATGTTAAAATGCTATGTGGGTAAATTAAAATTACCTAACCAAATCTCCCCTATCATTGTTTTGTCCCCAAAAATGTCCAGCCACCTCCTCCAGATTGATCTGAGGCTGCTCACAACGGTCGTCGTCATGTTCTAATTCCCTTACATAATGCACATTTCGCACTTGGACCAGGTCCGAGCTTTTTTCTTTCCTTTCACACTTCTAGAGTTTTTTTTGATTAGGTCCTATAAACATATGAAAGACAATAGTTTATTGGTCCTTTTCAAAAAAAACTCTGGACTTGGACTTTTTTCGAGGATGAGAGAGATATACGTGAATGCGCTCAGGGTAAACCAATTTGGGTCTCTTCTCTGGAGGAGGAGAAGGTCCCGTTCCGTTTGGATGCTGCTGCGGAGTCACAGATATGTGGACATTGTTTTTTTGAAAATTCAATTGCATTATGCATATTTTACTTTATGTTATACTATGTTATTTAATAAAAAATCCTTCAATTCGATTTACATACTCCTAAAAACTGGAAAATTGAACTAAAATAAATTTTGTTTGGATTTCTATTTTTAAATATAATTTCAAGCTGATAAAAATTGAGGTGCCCTTAAAAAAATTGTCATGACAATTTATTTCCTGCTGTTCTGTGACAAATCTTTACAAAAAGAAGTCAACTAATGAATTATAGAGAACACTGTTGCACTTTAATGATGGTTGTACACTCAAACCCCGATAGTTTGACACAAACTGTTGTCAAACGAACGGGGTCACTTTTTAGTTTGACACCCCTTTTACACGGAGCTCACAAATACTTCCAAACGTTTGTTTTGATAGTGTGCGTAAGCGCAGTGTAAAAAGTGACATTTCGTCACTTTTTAGTTTGACTTTGACCAACCAACGGGGTACAAACTAAAAAAGTGTCAAACGAAAAAGTGCCCAACCACCGGGGGTTGAGTGTATAAGGTAAGTCGAGGGAAGCGGAGCCGGTTGAACTGAGAAAACGTGATTAAAACTTAATTTTCTCAAGTGATACGTCGTTGTTGTCCGACGACTCCCGCTTAGCTGTGTGTGTGTGTGTTTTGGGAGGGGAGCGGAGAAAACTTTTTGGCATTACTTTGGGAATAAGTGGTCATGGTGTGGTGCCCTTTGCCAAATTGAATACTTTTTTCCCCCAATGATGACCCCCGCCAGTGGACCTTGGGGTGTTATAATCCTTACTAAATAAGGACATCAATTTCGGCATTGCAGCCCCGATGCAGGTCCTCTTTGGACAACGGTTTTTTGTTTTTGTTCAAACAAAGCCGCTCCGGAACACAAAGAATTCACTGTATCAGGACAATGAAGTCCTGCTACGGGGCACTACATTCATTAGCATTTCAGTTAATTCACAACAAGGAACCGAAAAGGTGCGCACCACCTGGTCTGGGTATGGCGGTCGCGTGCCAGACAAGGTTATCAAGCAACAAAAACGTGCTCGTTCGACCAGCTCGCAGGAAACATGACATTTCCTTTATCTCAGCTCGCACAACAAGGTGGTCCTCCAGAAGCGGAGGCAACACCATTTGCCACCACCGCAAAACAAGTTCCGGCTGCGACCTTGTATAGTGACATCGTAATAAAGAAATTGATTTCTCCGGTTTCCCCTCTGGGTTGTTTTTGGCGCGCTACACGAGATGGCGCTCAGCCGAAGCATACCTTCAGGAGTAATCGCCAAGTAAACGGGCGAGCGCTTGGAATGAGTCCACATTAGTCGGTCCGGAGTTGTTGTTTACCTTTGGCGGCGTTGTTGTCTGTTACTGTGGTAATGGACGGATTCACCGGAAGCGCATGTGCCGAAATGTTGTTGCCGTTTCCGACCGGGAAAGCTTTGTACGAGGATGACTAGAGTCTAGTACTGCACTTGGCACGATTTTGGTCACGAAAGGCGCGACTCCTCGGCAGTGTTACTGTTGCCATGGTAGTGACGGGATGTGGATGCTGAGGGATGGGTTTTTCTTTTCGCAGTTTAAAGCTTGTTTGCGTAATTTTCGGTGCGATGTAAATAAAATTATAAAACTTTTTCCCTAATCATATTTTATTGTCTTGGGGGAGAGGAGACGCTTGGTGTTTCTTGGATATGACAGGTATTATCCGTAATAATGACCATAACTTTGTTTGGCACTTAAAATTGTGTAAGTTGTAATTGAAGTGGCAAGTATTTCCATCGAACACCTAATGTTGGCATATCAACACTTGACTTTGACGTAAGCTTGAAATCATGTGATAAATAGCTAGATAAGAAGTAAGCAACATAATTTGTTTATGCTGTGAAAATCGGCAAATTTTATGTACAGTCCACACTCGATTATCCGAATCACGAAAAGTTTTTTTTATTGTGTTATTGTTGATTGTCAGGATTAAGTATGATCTATAAACTACTCTAAAGTGATTTAGATTAGGAAAAAATTGCGTTGGTAAAATATTGAAAAATGCATTTCGTTGCTTGTCGCACGTGCATTTTGGGCCAATTTTTTTTTAAAGAACGCCATTCTGGGCAGCTTACAATGCCTCACCTTTTGACCTACACAGATCCCCAAAATTCGATTTCAATCCTGAGATATTGAAAAAAAAAATAATAAAAAACTCCGTGCATTGTTGTCATTTTTCATATTAAAGAAGTTTCAATTTTGTCGTGCCATCTTGACACACCCTGAAAATTGATGTAAGTGCGACAAAGGGCAAAGGGATTTCAGGTCATAACGTATTTGACACAAGTACTCGATTATCCGAAGCCTCGATTATCCGAAGGTTTGTATGGGACTTCGGATAATCGAATCACGAACAAAAAAAAAGTTTTCGTATTTTTTATTATCTTACTTTTTCTCACTTTAGAGTAGTTTATGGGTCATACTAATTAGATTATCCGAAGTTTCGATTATCCGTAGTGAAATTATGCGGGTGCGGGACATTTCGCCGAATGTCGTTTCGCCGACGGTCATTTCGCCGAAAGTCATTTCGCCGAATGTCGTTTCGCCGCATGGGACGTTTCGCCGAATGGGACGTTTTGCCGAATTGACAAATAATCGTATAATAAATATATAAAATAGACACAAATTGTATTAAAATATTTTGAAAAAGTATAATGTCCCTAAAAGGTGATTTTGCAATCTTTTTTTTAAAAAAAATATTTTTTTGTTTCTTAGTATGTTATTTTTATAAGTTTATGCATTATTATATGCATAAACAATCGCTTAAGAAATAATCTAGCTGAAAAAAAAATCTGCGAGTTTTTGCATTCTTTCAAACTTAAGCAGTTATTTAATTTTCTGTTTTTAATTTCTGTTAGTTTTTTGCTTTCTTGTTTTAATCTATCATTTGAATTATTTCTGTTTGTTTTTGCGTTCTGTTAACCATGAGCAGTTCTTTTAATTTTCTGCTTATAATTTTGATACATTTCTGTATGTTTTTGCATTCTTTGGTTTTGAAGCATATTACTTGTATAATTTTTGTAAGTTTTTGTATTCATTCCAACTTGAGCAGTTGTTTTGATTTTCAGCATAACATTTTGAAAAAATGCCGGTAGTTTTTGCATTCTTTGTTTACTGAGCATATTTTTTAAATCATTTATGAGAGTTTTTGCATTCATTCAAACATGAACAGTTCTTTTATTTTCTGCTTATACTTTTGAATATTTCTCTTTGTTTTTGCATTCTTTGTTTTTTAAGCAAATTATTTGTAAAAATTTTATGAGTTTTTGCAATCCTTCAAATATGAGCAGTTCTTTTAATTGGCTGCTTATAGTTTATATTATTTCTGTTTGTTTTTGCATTCTTTGTTTTTCAAGCAATTTATTTGTATAATTTTTGGGAGTTTTTGCATTCTTTCAAACATGGGCAGTTCTTTTGGTTTTCAGCACAACATTTTGCAAAATTGCTGTCAGTTTTTGCATTCTATATCTTTGGCATACTTTTCAAATATTTCGATGAGTTTATGCATTATTAGTTTTTTAAGCATATTATTTCTATAATTTTTGGGAGGTTTTGCATTCTTTCAAACATGAGTATTTATTTTGATTTTTAGCATAACATTTAGAAAAATTTCTGTTAGTTTTTGCATTCTTAATTTTTTAAGCAAATTATTTGTATTATATCTGTGAGTTTATGCATTCTTTGAAACATGAGACGTTCTTTACTTTTTTAAATTATTATATTATTATCTTGTCACCTTTTCTCAAGTTTGCATGAGTGAATTACAAGATGGCACTGCAGCGAACAAATAGTGTAAATTATACAAAAAAGTTTATTTTTATTCAATTCGGCGAAACGTTCATTCGGCGAAACGTACCATTCGGCGAAACGACATTCGGCGAAATGACCGTCGGCGAAACGACATTCGGCGAAACGTACCAGATCCAAATTATGCCAAGGCCTTCGGATAATCTAGTCTGGACTGTACGAGTTCGACTACCTTAAACATTTGTAATTAAACAGCAAATTCTGATGTTCGTTTCCAGTTAATATTTACTGAAAACTGCACAACTGAAATTTTCAGTTAGTTTGTATGGAGCTGTCAAAGTTTGCTGAAATTTCGGCAAGTTTTAATTTACTGAAAATTTTAGTAGTGCAGATTTCAGTAAATTTAACTCAATTCAGTAATGAGAAATTGGTGTGTAGAACTTGCATGGTCGCAGAATTCGAATTTGATGATAAAAAAAAGATGGCAAACATACGTTTTTTTTTGTTTATGATTCGATTATCCGAAGTTCCATAAAAACCTTCGGATAATCGAAACTTCCAATAATCGAGATTTCGGATAATCTAATCTGGACTGTAATTAAAACCGAATCATCAACTTCCAAGCATACTTGTGTTTCCCTTATGTAATTCGAGTTCTTCTAATTGAACTCCTTGCAAATAAACATTTTTGCCAAGCTATTTCAAACATCACATTAGATCTGATGAGATCATTGCATGGATAAGACACTTTCACACAGTTCATATGATACAATTCAGTAAAATCATTTAACAGTATTTTTTTTTAGTTTTCCTCTCTTTTTCAAAGCGGGCTTGTTTTTTCTTTCTGCAACATTTAAATAATTTTATCAAAAAAAGCTAAATTTGAAGCAAATACTATCATTAATTCTAAGATATTTTTAAAATCATTGCATGTCAAGGAACCGTAAGAAATACTAAATGAATATGAAAGTCATGGTTTTAAAGCAATTAACATTCAAGTTTGCCAAAAAAAAAACGAGTTGTCAAGATAGATGGAAATATTTTTTTTTACATATTTAACTAGTTTTTAAAAGTGTTTATTGAATAAGTAAATCATAATAAGAGTCAAAATAAAATAATTATTCTATTATCCATTTTATTTTGACAGTTATAAAAAGATCAATAATACAGCTTCTGCTGTTAAATTTCAACATACAAAAGGATAACATTAATGCCAAGTATGTAAATTAGGGTTTACACATCCTTGCTAAAGCTCACAACACATCCTGCATTGTTAATGTTTGCGGAGTTTTATGCACACCAAATTCTACCAACTTTTGTCATAAGCACTTAATTACTTTCCGCACCAAGAGGTAGCATCAGCCAGTTTAAAAGTTAGGTTGGAAATGTGCCTGATGAATGAGCAGCATGCTGCCAGCAAGAAAATTCATGAGCAAAAATTCCCGAAACCCTTAATTTACCTCCTGCGTTAAACTCTACAAACCATTTCATAGCACGAGAACCTTCTACTAGGAAAAGCTAAGCAAAGTTAGGCATGCACTAATTGTATAGAAAATAAAGTTTCAATAATTAATTTATTGTCGAAACGGAGAGTGAAAATTTTTAGTGGCTTCAAGTTCTTTATAAAACCTTCCACGCGTAAATAAAAAACAAATTTCAATTGACAGTGACAAGATTCCCTTCAACGCCTCACAAGGACTACAAGGACGACAATTTGAGTAATATCGAGCCACTTATCATATCAACAGCACACCATTTAACCCCCCGCACTCTTAAGCGGAATCAAGCAGCTTAGCACATCATGTTTGATGCAGACACATTTTTCGTGCCCCCATCCTGGCTGATTCTTTTCCGGGAAATGTATGATTTCTGGGATTTATTTTTCTGCCTGCCCTCTTCCTTCAACATGTTTACACGGAAAACTCTGACAGTCACGTGAACAGTGTCATACAAATCGTCCAATTTTAACCCCACTGGGAAAAGTGCGCCTCCTCCCCCACCTTTGAGGCGTACCCAAATTGGGGCACGCCGCGTGAGTATTTTTTGGTTGTTTGCTTTTATTTTCACCAAGCATCCCCCAAAAATAATAATTTAAAATAATCCCAGCCCTTCTCCGCGAGTTGAAAATAAACTGAAAACTGTGTGTGTGGCCTAGCCAACCACGCACGTGGCACATCCCAAAATAAAAATGAAAAAAGCTTGCGGGGGCAACGTGTACTGCCCCTAAAAAGCATAAGTGTCCCACCTGGATTTTAACTCAAATCAGAAAAATGCATTTTTCAAACAAACCCTAAACTTTAGGCTGGAAACAAAATAAGCCTGAATAAAAATCTCAACAGTGTTTAAAATCTAGTTGGGACAACTGTGCGTTTATTGACGTATAGTACAGCCTGCGATTTTACCTTGTTCTTGAATGTTCGTCACGTAACGTAGCAGCAGCACTCCCCACTTTTTTCCTGCAAACTCACCTTTTCGCAATGAATAAATCACATCACAATTCACTGTAGAGAAGATAATTTTTGAGTTATGCTTCCTCACCAATGGTGGAACGAGGGGTATTTATTTCGGCACAGGATTACTACGAAAGAATTTGCTGTGTACCGAATTTTCGTCAAAGTTTTCCTTTCGCTCATTAGCCGGTATGCAAACTGGGAGATTGTCCATTTCGATGTAAATTCGTGGAAAATGTGCTTGAATTTTTACGTTTCCTGAGGAATTTTGAATGTTGCGCGAAACAAACCATTGTTTCGCTGAAGAAGCTTGAAATGTAATTAAAATAGTTGGGAGAAAGTTTTCCAGGATGGCATTTTCCAGGAAGTGAAAATAGTGTATTGCAAGATGTTAGCACTTTTGGCAAAGGGACACACAAAATCAATAACACCTTAAATCCCTGACTTGAAAAGAGTGTAATGGAAACATAAAAACATAAAAACATAAAACATAAAAACATAAAAACATAAAACATAAAAACATAAAAACATAAAAACATAAAAACATAAAAACATAAAAACATAAAAACATAAAAACATAAAAACATAAAAACATAAAAACATAAAAACATAAAAACATAAAAACATAAAAACATAAAAACATAAAAACATAAAAACATAAAAACATAAAAACATAAAAACATAAAAACATAAAAACATAAAAACATAAAAACATAAAAACATAAAAACATAAAAACATAAAAACATAAAACATAAAAACATAAAAACATAAAAACATAAAAACATAAAAACATAAAAACATAAAAACATAAAAACATAAAAACATAAAAACATAAAAACATAAAACATAAAAACATAAAAACATAAAACATAAAAACATAAAAACATAAAAACATAAAACATAAAAACATAAAAACATAAAAACATAAAACATAAAAACATAAAACATAAAACATAAAAACATAAAAACATAAAAACATAAAAACATAAAAACATAAAAACATAAAACATAAAAACATAAAAACATAAAAACATAAAAACATAAAAACATAAAAACATAAAAACATAAAAACATAAAAACATAAAAACATAAAAACATAAAAACATAAAAACATAAAAACATAAAAACATAAAAACATAAAAACATAAAAACATAAAAACATAAAAACATAAAAACATAAAAACATAAAAACATAAAAACATAAAAACATAAAAACATAAAAACATAAAAACATAAAAACATAAAAACATAAAAACATAAAAACATAACAAGGAATTATTAATATTTTTCTCTTATGCAAAACAAATAAGCGTTATTTTAGAATTTATATTGTAGTGATAAAAAGTTACACAAAATATCGTTTTTTTCACTGCAACTATTTTTTTATAATAACTTAAAATTTTGCTGATTGCACTAAAATTTATCAAGAATGCTTCTTCTCGAGAAACAGATTTAAGAATATAAATAAATTTATAAATTTGAATTGAAACGGATCAATTATTGTTAGAAAATATATTTAAAACCGTTAATAATCGGATTTAATATTTTATGTTTGGTAATAATGTCTGGTTTGCTTCCTGATTTTGTCTTGAGAAAATTTTTAATGGCATTTTTAAATAAAAACCAATTGTTTTCTTTTTGACGTTGAGATTTGAACCAAAAGTTTTAATAATATCAGCACAATCTAAATTTGTACCATTTGGAATTTTAGTAAATATTCACCTTCAATAGAAATGTTAGGATTCAATGAATCTTTGATATTGATCGACCCTCGACCCAAGGAAGACAAAATCGTTCCATAAAAATGATTATGGCCTAAATACAAATTTAAATATTTTATTAAAAATACAATCTTCAAATTTGAAGAGCTAAAAAACTTAAAAAGATGATTATTTTTCTTCTAAGTATATTAGGCTGGTACTGATTTTGTTAACGCACATAAGAGCGTCTGGTGCTTGGTTCGTGGCATAATCGGATCTGAACAGAACTGAAACTCGCGGCTTAGCTAGTGCACAGTAATTTGTAATGAAAACTTTATTGCTCTTGGTTTCTGTCGGTTTATTGAACTGTACTGGACGGTAATTAGACAAGAAAACTGTAACTTTCTACATCTTGAGCTGTATTTCAGAACAGGACGGTTCTGTTCTGTCTGATCTGTTCTGTACTGTGTCTCGCGGAGCAATGGCCACTTCTAGAGAAGATTCTTGTGACCAAAGCTGGTAGTTCTAGCGGGAAATTCTATAACAATGCCAAGAACTCATTTGGAGATGCTTAGAATTATTCTGTAGTACTAGATCTAACTGAACTGATACAAATCTACAAACTGAACCTTTTGCATGCGCAAACAGATTTTATTTGAAGATTTTGTCGCTCGTTTTGGTCAAGCACGCAAATTTTTACTAACTTTTAATTTGTTGATGCAAAAAGTATCACAAAATGCTTTTTACATTATTACAGTTGTGATACTACCAAAACTTTGCAAAATATCAATGAATTTCTGAGGTCCGAAAATTTTGCAAAAATTAGAAAATCTGCCCGTAGATTAAAATATAAATAAAATTATTAATCGTTAGCAAATCATGCACCCGCAATCTCAGCAAAATTCAAGTTACTGCAAATATTGCACTCAGCCGCTGAAAAATAAACTTCAAAGTGTTTTCAGTTTATTGCGCTCAGACCGTCAACCTTCGTCAAACTTGTCAAGATGTAAATATTTTCTTCAACGCGTGACGCGTGTGGGAGTTGAAGGAGCAGTGCTTCATAGAGCGCAGATATTACTTTACTGGTGTGTAAGGTCTCTTTTTAAAGGTCAATAAGAACGAATAAACTAAATGTAGGTTTTTGATTTAAAAGTTTTATAAGTGAAATAAAATTAAGATCAACTTTAAAAATGTAAGAAGTCATAAAAACCAAGATAAAAATGTCAAATGAAGTCATCCCTTAAGGATAAGGTTCGATTAAGATGCCATAATGATTAATTTGAATCGCATTCCTTTCGTTCATTTATCGTGGAGGGGTGGCGAAAGGACGCCGGGCGTGCCTGCGATGGGGGGTTGAATACTAATTAATTAACATCGACTGTGGAAAGCTGGTCGACGTCCCAGTAAATCGATTAACGGCTCCGAGGTTAAAGCTGTTTGTTGTGGGAAGCTTTTAAATTTATGGATTGATGGTTTATTCGGTTTTTTTTTCCATTTTCGTCAGAATTTGCGGGAAATTTTATTTCGCGGTAAATTTCCGTTAAAATCTTGTTTTCATGTGGTGTTGAATATTCATGAAGGATGATTAAAACGATTTAAGGTGCTATTAACTTTCCATACATTATGGTATCTCAGGTCTAGCAGCTGAAGGGATGTTGATTTTTCAAAGAAAGTGGCAAACATTAGATTTGCCTTTGAGTTGAATGCATAATTAATGGGCTGTTGAATATTTAACTCACAGCCTTTGAGCTTGTCTTCATAGAACAAATCATCTTCAAAAAAGTCTGTTCTCTCTGTGATCTTGATGAAATTAAATTTTATTCAAGGCACATTGCTCTTTCCATAAATCAACCCAAGGCAAAAAATGATTACTTTTATTCGATACAAAATTTGAAAACCCCCTCCTCTGATTGGGCGTGGGTTCTAGCTGGCAACCCTTTTCTTGCGTTTGATTTCACAGCAATCAAAGGTAAATAAGGATAAAGCAGTCCCTTTCTGGGGGTACATCTTTCGCTCGCGGGTGAATTCATCGTCAGTTTTGGAGGGGGTGCAAACGAAAGAGTCAAAAGGGTTCTTGTAAACAAGAAAGTATAACAGCACTTGAATGGGATTTTCTCGGAGCGTTCGAAGCCGTGAAATTGATACTGAATGTAATTTTGGGTTCTATTACCGCACTTGAAGGTGTATCCAATTTGGGGGATTTTTCGTCAAATTGAAAGTTGTTCGTGGAAGTTTGGTTTATTGATTTTATTTAGAATTTCTAAGCGATTTACTTCAAACTGCATTTTCTTCTTCCTCGTCAGCTTCATCATCATCGTACTGAAAATAACATTAATTACATAAGTTTTTGAATAGATTAACGAGTTATCATACCTGGTTGCATTTAGAAGCTTCTTCTATTGGATTGTAGGCTGCATTAAACACGTCCATGACGCTAATTTCTTGGCAACGATCAGCCAGGTCTTTTAGGCACTTTTTTGATTGCTTAAGTATTCTGTATTTTCAACAACAAAAATAATTACTACTTAATAAATAAATAAATTACATACACAATCATACCTGCATTCTCGTTCCTTAAACTGAGAAATTGGCTTTTTGAACATGTTGTCGTACATTTTACAATGATCGGCCTGTCTGACGATGTTGGAAACACACAACTGAACTTCTTCCTTTTGAAAATCTAGAATGCAAACGCAATTTAACAAATTTTCCAATTTGAAAACCAAGAAAAAACTACCAAAAACAAACTGTCCTCCATCCTTGCACAAAAGTTCTAAATAGTTAGTCATCATTTTTGAGTAAATCTCTTTTGAAACACTCAGATCATCACCACTGCACATGGCGGCACCTTCAACAATGTCGTTAAAACATTCCAATGATCGATTCAGCGCAGGAAAATATCTAAATTAATAAGTTGACTATTAATTTGTCACTTAAATCCGCACAATTCTCTTATCACCAACTCACCGATCGATGATAGCTGTGCGTGCCTCCTTGGTCGAACCATTCTGCCTAATTGCCAGCATAAATTCCGCCACCCCTTCGGACTCCACGAAGCACATCGTGGCCGGACGGAACGCGGAAACCGTTTTGAGATAACCCGCCTCTGAGCCGCTCATTTGCAGACACGCCGAACGGTATTCATTGAGGAATAACTCCTGATACGGATTTGGAGCGACAGAATCTCCGTTGGAACCTTCGCCGGTCAGCTCGGTTGGGGCAGCTTGGGCTGATGAAGGATTATGGTTTTGAAAGAAAAAGGTTGATTTGAAGAAATTGAATCAACTTACCACCCAATAAGGTAACCACTAAACATATTAGACAACTTTGTAACTTAATCATCCCGGAAAGGCACAACCTGCACTTGTGAAAGCAACTTTATCAATAAACGGCCAGTTTGACTTTCTCTGTTGAATAAAACAGAATGGTTTAATTTTAGCGATAAGGCAGACTCGTGAAATGTCTGTCGTCATAACAGTAAGAACGCAGATGAACAAACGGTTTATGCAACAAAAAAGACTTTAGATTTTGATTATTTTAGATTTTAGTAAATATTATGTTGATGAATCACTGTCCATTTATTTTGAAAATCCGAAGAAATCTATATTTATTCAGCTCTCCGAAAAAATATAACTTTTCGCATGATTTTCTGATTCATAGACTTGTAAAAACTTACAAAATTTTACAATTTGATGGTGTAAGATTACCTCTTTTTAAATGCAATTTTACCTCACTAAAGGTTCGAAAAGTGGCATTACACCACGGCAAACGGACATGACATGGGGTTTCAAAGAGTGAAGCAGGTTTTCTTTTACTTCTTCTTGGCGAAAACCTGCGCAAGCGAGATCGCTTATGTCAAAATCTTCGCGCCACGTTGTTAAAAATGTAAACAAAGCCAGCTGATGATGAAAATTCATGGGCATTTTTTGAACTGGTCGTATGAATTTATATTAAAAATACCATTTCTATCATTTTTTCGGCAATTTTAGTATCCATGATAATTTACATAGAATCATAAAGACAAATTTAATGCAAACAAAACTGTTTCTAGCACCATACTAATGCTAAATGTTTTAATTAGTTATTGCATAAGACATTTTGAGAAATCATGCGTGATCGCGCGATGCTACTTAGACAACTTGAACATTGATGCCGCAAGTTATAGTTTGCTTCAGAAAATTGAAGAATAGTTGTTCCTTGTGCCATGTCCGTTCGTCCGTGATTACACAAAAATCAAAAATCAAACTCCCGGGTATTTTGTGGTCTCTATTGCAAGTTTCTGCTCGAACCTAGGAGTCCGAAGGCTTGAATGGGGAGAGCACCCAAACCTCTTTCTACTCCAAGGAACCTTCCACCCCAGTGTTTGGACTGACGACCTTTGGATTGCGAGTCCAACCGCTGCCAGCGATTCCACCGGAGTAGGCTTGGTTTGGTGTGTTGTTTGTACTTATGGCATGGAGACGACTCCTATACCTGGAATGACTTAACGGCCTAACAACCAAGGCCGGGACCGACATTTTACTTCCTCATCCGATGGAAGGTTGGAGCAGATGGGATTCGAACCCAGAACCATTCGGCCACGCACTGCCACTCACACTGAAGAAGTGGTAAATTTACACATTTCAAGAGTTAAAATAATTTATTTTTCTGACTTAAAAGAATTACCAATTTATTGAAATAATATAAACCCCTTTTAGGATTTTAAAAATATTTCTTCCTTCTCTTGGCAAACTCATTGTTATAATATCCAATTACATAAAAAAATACATACAAATTATTGCTGAAAGGAACTCCAAAACTCTATTAGGTTATAAGAATCACAAAATTGTGAATTGATTATTTACTAATAAAAACTAATTGAATTGAAAAATGGAATATTACCCCTTTTTACTGTTTAGGCTTTGATAAAATAATTTTAAGAAAGGTAACTTTTAGAGTTTTTGTTTCTTTTTTCAACTCTTTTCAAGTAATAGTTTCAAGTCAAGTAATATCTTTATGTTAATTTTTGGAAAATTTAGTTTCTTCTATTTACATGGCCATCCACGAGCAAACTTTTATAACTTTCAAATAAATTTTTTTAAAGGGTTAAATAGATCAGTTTCAGCTCTTTTCATAAACGTTGTCAAATCTAAATCGTCATTTTAGCTCAAATGTAAACATTTTTAGACATCCAAAATTGATTTTATCGATTATAATTTAAAAATAGTTGTTGATTGTTTGTTGCCGAATTGAAAAAATAAAACCGGGCTAACAGCCAGACTGCTGCCGTTTTACTTTACCAATGAGGGAAGTATACGAGCTATGCTTTGTTGGAACAACATGTTGATAACGTTCCAAGTTTCTGACAACAAATCGCACTATCTTCATCATAATCAGCGTTTTAATAATTTCATAATATTATTTAATTATTGCCGGGTAATTCACAAAAAAAGTGTTTTCTAGGAAGCATTTGGAGCGGTGAAATTTATTTTCCAAAGAATAAGTTGGCAAACATTTCAGCAATTTAAATTTCGTTTCCAGTGACTTCCGGCTGCACGTTCAGCTAGAAATAAAAAAATAATAAATGCAAAATACACACTTTCTCATTTCTAGTTTTACCTTGCAGTTTGCCGTATCCGCGATGGGCTGGAAAATGGCGTCGAAAATATCCTCGTACGCCGTAGAAGAGCAGCTACTGACCTGCTCGTGGACGCACGTTTTGGATCGCTTCAGCTCACTGAATTTCAAAAACTTTTAATATAAGTAGAGTCGTTTAAAAAATGGAATGAACATTGACTAACCTGCATCCTTCTTCACCAATCTGAGCAATCGGCCTAGTTCTAATAATTTCCGACACCTTGCACTGCTGAACGTTCGCTTTGACGTGCTGGAGACAGCTTCGGAACTCTGGGGTGCGAGCCTCTGTTGAGATCAATGAATGTTTCAGCATTTCAAACTCTTTCAAACAATCAATTACAAACCTAGCAGCAGCTGCCCATTGTTCTTGCACATCAGATCAATCATATTGTGAATCATCTGCTTGTACATGCCCTTGATCGTGCTGACCTTGTCGTTGCTGCACATCGCCACTCCCTCGAGTACGTCGTCGAAACACGCCACGGATTCGTTGAACGCCGGACAGTACTTGTCGATGATCGCTTGGCGAGCCTCCGCCGTGGCCGGTTCGTTGTGAAGATCCATCGAAAACTGCACCATGTCGACGCTTTCGGCCATACACTGTACGGCGGGCGTCAGCGAGCTGATGGTCTTCCGGTAACCTGCGTCCGAGCCGCTCACCTCCACGCAAGTGCTCCGAAACGCCAGCAGCGCTTCCTGCATTGCGAGCTGGGATTGCCCGGTCATGGGACCGCCGCCGTACAGTCCGTGCGGGGATGCGTGGGAAGCTGGGAATATGAGGTTTTGTTGGTTGCAATTTATTTAAGAATTTAATATTTTTACCTCCAAATAGAGCAACGACTGCGAAGATGACCGACAACTTGTTCATCATGAAAGAATTTGCACTTTCCTCTGGGACACGATTGACACAATAAGCGCTCAATGAGATTGCCTGGTTGATTTTATAGCGTGATGAGTTAACTTGATAAAGGAGTGCACATTCGTCGGCCAAGATTCGACCGATAATCGTAATGCACAGTTAGAAAAAATGGCAAAAATCGGTACGAAAATATTGATTTGTGCAACTGTACTCAATTAGTTTGTAAAACTTAACGCGCACACCGAGATTCGACCCTACATGGAGAGAAAAGAGATCCCAAAATCGTGAACAAGCGTTCATGAAAATGAGAACCACGAACAATGTGTTCAAATTTCATGGTATACCACCCAAAGTTAAAGAACGAGAGGATAGTCCTCACGAAAATAAACGTGAGAATAGTGCTATGTTGCGAGAGTAAAGACCTCTCGCGTGTTCTTCGTTCATTAGAACAGTTCATCCTATTAAGTGGCTTATATGGACGAACGACCGCCACTTAGTCACCGAACCATGGTGGCCCATTCGGCAAAGGCACGGTTCAATATGCCGAAGGACTTGGGTTCGAGTCTCGGTACCGGTTCTTTTTTTTTTTTTGATAAATGAACTTTTTTTGAAAATGAACCATGAGTAAAGTACTTACGGTAATTTCGGGATTTATCCTCTCCGTCCGCACACAGTACCATTTTACTACCGAATCGTGCTCTTTATCCTCTCGTATGCCGATGCCCAGTTCTGGGTGTACGTTTTTCAAAATCAGAAATGTAGTGTCTTCACAGTATCAGCCGCCTCGTTTCACTATGATCTTGGGTCTCGTGAACCTATTTAATGGTTCAATATGGACGATATTAAGGCCAATGTTATTGTTGACGTCGATGGAGTTGTTTTTCCCATGGAGTTTGAGACGGATTTGGATGAAATTAATCGACTCAAAATTCATCTGAAAAAGCGCAAGATTTCTAACTGTGACTTACTGTTTTAAATCTGTTTTGATGGGGATTGCCAATGTTTTCTAAACATATAATGTTTGCGTTTAATAAGGGGAAGTCTATTTTGATTTCACAACTTTTAAATAGAATAAAACATTTTTATTTGGAATTGAATCTTTGTGATTTCTAAGAATGTTTAATTATACATATATGGAATTGTGTTTCATATGTTTAAAGGACCCAGGGATGGAAGAATCGCAAAAAATCATTTTTGCTTGCGAGTTTCATTCACCCGCGAAAGAGAGAGGAGGCAAATCACGCAAAAGAAAATCGCTCTCGAACTTCTTCAAGAAAATCAATCTGATGATGATTTTTTTGTGAATTTCCTTATCAGCACCACTTAAAATTATTTATTTCGCTTTGTTTACACACATTATCCATCTACAAATAGTGACAGGTCATTTTTCGACGTGTGACGTTACACTAGCAAGTGTAGTAGTGAAAAAGATGTTCCGCCGAATAATCAAGATGAGGATTTTTTTAGATTCCTTTTACCGATCATTCGTGCGCGAGAGAGGAGAGCTATGCTCCCTTCCGATTTTTTCTCTTGATGAACGTTTAAAGATTTTCTCTTGATGATGATTCGTCCAACGCTGATAGGACCTATTTAAAAAAAAACTCTAGATTTTTTAGTTAACATAAAAAAATGTGGGCGCTTTTCATACGGCTTGGGTGACCCACCTTGTGGCCTGCAAAAACACTTTGAATTTTTGGTACGTTCATATTTATTATTACGAACTGGCATCTTCATCCTTCTTACTGAAGATTTGTATCAAGACATAACGACGCTCATTTCAAGCAATTCATCATGCTGAAATAATTGTAAAGTAATGATAGTTGAAAAACATATAATTTGACTTATGCTGAATACCTTGTCACAGTTGATCACTTCCATGATTGGAACAAGAATCGCGTCCATCAATTCGAAAAGCGTCGAAGTTGAGCAGAATGCGCTGACCTGCTCCTGGATGCATGCTCTTGCACGCTTGACCTCGCTTTATTCATGCAATAAATCCAATAAATGAAAGCTGAAAGATTGTTTAATGTTTGCTTACCTGCAACCATATTGACCGAAATCAGTAAACGGAGTCGATTGAAGGATGTTTGAGACTTTGCATTGCTTCGAATTTAGTCTAGCATAGTCTAGATATGCATCGAATTCTGGTGATCTCATATATATTTAGGGCAAGGATTACATTTAGAAAAAAATACCAGATTTGATTTGTTAAACATACCAAGCATAAACTGTCCGTTGTTTTTGCATATAAGGTCGATCAAGTTGTGAACTATCTTCTTCTCCATCAAGACGGTAAGGCTAACGTTACCCTTAGTGCACATGGCAACACCTTCCATAGCCTCGTTGAAACACACGACCGATTCGTGAAGCGCTGGACAGTATCGTCCATATAGTGGCTGACGCGCCTCCAAAGTATCCGGAACGTTAACATTGAGGATCATACGCATAAAATTGACATTTTGGCCTAAGCACTGCGCGGTGGAATCCATGGAATTGATCGCTTTCTCGTAACCAGCTTCAGATCCAGTATTTTCGATGCAAAGGTATTTTAAATTCGTCAGAAAAAAATCCGCTGTCGAATCCGCGTAGTCATCGTGAACTTGGTACAGTTCGAAGGGCAGCGCACTAGAAGCTGATGAGGATAAATTGCACTTGATATTGCGTTTCAGCGTCTTGAACTGTGTCAACTTACCTCCAAATAGCGCGAATGCAGCACAGAATGCACCCACTAAGATAGTTTGTGCCATTGTAAACGGATCCGAACTGCTCGCTTTGAGTGAGATTTGCGAAATGAATGAACGCGTTAGATTCGACAAAGATTATATGCAACGAGCTGACTAGATATGAGATCATACCTTATCATATTAGTCATGAGATGCATTTTTTGTTATTTCTTTTGTAAATCAGTTACCACGCATTTATTAGAATTACTTATACGACACGTCAGTTGTACTTTTTCAAATAATACAAAAATATTATTACATAAAAACATGTAACACAGCAAAAATCCTATTGTAAAATCGCATGCAAAAGTATGCAACATCACCTTCATAACAAAAATCACCTCATATTACACTGCACTGCATGAAAAGAATTTCGACTCACAAAAAAAAAGTTGCAACTGACGGGATTCATCAAACCCAGTACTCTTAGAGAGGACTGGTGCCTTAGCCAGCTCGGCCATCAGACCGAAACATAAATTGTATGTAAATATTCGAACATCTGTATCTTGGAAAACAATTTTCTGATTGCTTTGGTGTCTTCATAGTAAAATTCCGATGTCTCAGAATAGAAGTAAAATTGATCTCTGATCTATTCGAAAAATATGTTGAAATGTGAAAATATCAATATTACGATATCAGCTTGTGGTCCTTGTCCAACCTTCATATCAGCCAGTATCGAACCACTGTCAACATAGCGCCGTGACTGACCGAGGAGGGATGTTTTAGCTCTTTGAAGTCGTAAATTCGCTGCACACTTCCGGGGTTGGTGGCCGAGCGATACCGCCGGTGATAATGGCCGCACCGCACCGTAGTGATGGTGCTGGCGATTTACAATTCTTATTTACGAGTTGATTAAATCGATGTAATTGCATCGGAGCTTGCAGCGATTGTCAGCTCTAGGGCTGCCAGGGGCTACAGGACGTTGTAAATCCGAGCGATTGGAACGATTTTCACTGTAATAATAGCACACTGTTCAAGGTAGTCTTGGTTGTACACATCCGTTGCTTTTGGCGAGCCAGCCTCACAGGAGAACCATTCTACACCCTATAAATTAGATGTAAAGTATAAATTTCCATTATCGCCAGCTGCTGGCTGTCAGTTTCGGGATGTCAGAACAAAACAAAAAAGAGTCTGACACCCGGGTTCCAACAACGCGACCCAGACGGAACATATAGAAAAGATATTACTGTTGTCACATGTTCTCTCGTTCTGGGAATGGAGCTGATGGTCATATTTGCCATTTGTTATGTTGGTTGGTACCACATTACGGGGTGAAGCTCGAATAAATCACACCCGAAAATGCTCGCGACTCGGTACTTAGACGGGGCAAGATGATGCCACCGAGTAGCAGCAGCAAAACTTGAGATTCTTCATGAAGAGCTTCGAAGGATTCGCGAAGAATGGAATGGCGTATGTTTATTACCGGTTGAAATTATGCGCATCCGTCTGGGTGGATGCAACGTCTTTGGGTAGGGGAAGTATAACTAATCTTGACTTAGTAGAAAAAAGTACGCTATTTGATTGAATCAATCAGGATTAAAATTATGGCTTTTTCAAACCATCCCAATCTACCCCACACGTCCCTATATGCAGTACTCCTGAGCTGCAGTGCACCGAAAAGACGTCTTATGAAAGTCGCGCCACCATGTGATTCACTGCAAGTGATTTCCTCGATGTTCGTGCACCCATCATGAGCTATTTGTGTGCTCCTCGGGACTTGTTCACCGGAAAGCTAGAGCTGCAGCCAGCGGTGACATCAGACAGGGAGATCCATCCAGCAGCGGTTGTTATCGTTACGCCGTAAACTTGGGCAACTTTGGGGGGAGTTTGTCTGCAGCGAACAGAATACTTTAATAAATCCGTGTTTATGTAGATAATGTTGCACCGTCTAGCCTGAGACATAATGTGCACCGAGACTGGGTGTGCATTGTGCCGGGAATGTGACAAATGTTGCATTAAGCACATGTAAAACTACATCGAGCTTAAGTGATTTTCATAATTTATTTTCCAGCTGGATTTGCAGTTTTAGAATGACAGCATTTACAACTATTTCGACACTTCAATGACAAGAAAAGTTATCCTTCTGCGTTGATTTATTTTATACTGAAACAAAAAACGTATTTTTTTCTAGGACATTGATTTCCACGGTAAACAACATCGTAGAAGAAGCCCTCCCCATCAATATGCATCTTATATGACTTGAAGCTTTCTTCTAGGCATGTTTTGAGATCTGCCAGCGATCTGATGTATTGAAATTAAAATTCAATTTTTAATCTTCTAACAAGTTATTTGCTGAGCAAACCTGCAACCATCTCTCCCCAGACCGGAAACAAAAATGTCCATATGGTTGCTAAAGGGAGACATCGGCTAGCAGCTGCAACCAAATCGATCTCCGTGCAGCCCTCGCTCAGCTTGTCCTCATAGTTTGTCCGGCATGCAACCGATGTCCAGCCAGCCAGCAAAACTTTCGAAATCTGTTGATTCCTATCCGGATGACCTCGGAGACATCTGGCTGCCGGAAATAGTACTTATTCGAACGCACTGGAACGTATCATCTGAACAACCAGAACTGGTTTTTTTAATTTTCAACCAAGTTTTCAACAGGCAATTGGCCGCGGAGTGCACCGAACTGTCCAGCAAGAAGGGAAATACATTTCCGGAATTTAGTTGACAGTCCTGTTGTTTTGATTCGAGCAGCTTCTTGATTTGATAAATTTCAATTAATATGTCATAAAATAGTGAAATCCAAACGACAAATAAACAGTGCATACCGAGAAGTGAAGTAACTACACAGAACAAAAATGATAGTAATATTCATAAGGAAATGGTGACAGATTTTGTGGCAAATAAATGTGTTATATTACATCGCAAAATGATGAATTTTCATCAGTTTCTGGTGAATATTCAACAAGTTCACATTTTTACACATTTTTTAGGTAATATTACTCAGAAAAGAGGTAATATGCAACCTACCAAATTTTCAACATTCCAAAATTCAACTTTTTTTTTGCTGTGTAGACAGCATGCAAATAACGAGTTCCAACTCATGGTTGTGCACTGAATCAGACTATCTATGATGTGTAGGGAATGAATGCCCAGTTTAATTATGTGGAATAGTTTGTTTATAGTCTAGGTAATCACTGACTCAGAGTTGTGTTACTATTTATTATTCGCTACTCGCAAGTATAAACTTCCTTTGAGTAATCCTAATTATAATTATTATCAATAGATATATATTCCAAAGTTTACAAATATTCAAAAATTGCCATTCAAAGCATATTTTTTAATTTGATGATATTTTAGACGGTCTTCAAAAGATCTGATTCTGGATGAAACTTTCAAAATGTTTATTCGATTAGATAATTCAAAACAAACAAAAATGTTAAATGTATTTGTTGTGTAAAAATAAGATGACAAAATACATTAGCAAATTTCAACAAAATTATATTTGGCTCCCAAAAAGTGCTTTTCCTATGACCAAAGAAGCCATTTTGTGTCATTGGTTCATCCAGGCAAGTCTCCAATCCCCCATATAAAAATGGTATATGTAATTATTCAAAAATCTTTATCTTTTGAAGAAATTTACTGATCGATTTGGTGTCTTCGGCAAAATATTGGAATTGTTAGGAACGATTTTTTTAACCAGATTTTTTGAATAAGCTTCACAAAAACTAAATTTCTTAAAATTAGTATAAAAAAAAGTTTTTAAGAGGACAAAACACGCAACTTAAGAGAAATATGGACAACAGTCTGGAGCCACGTGTCTTTTGACTTACCCAAATAAAAAGGATGTTTTATTTTTTAAGGCCGTTGCAAATATTTTTCAAAGTTTATTCGCCCCCACCCTCTTCAAAATTTTAATGAAAATACAGTGGACTCTCTGGCTGTCGATCTTCTCGATATCAATATTGCTCCAGCTGTCAATAAAATTTTCAGTCCCTTCAAATAGATTGCTTTGATTTTTCGTTCTTTAATTTGATAACCCCCGCTCCCGACGGTCCCTTCAATATCGACAACGAGAGAGTCCACTGTAGAAGGCAAATCAACTGAAAACAATCTAAAACGCATTTTTCTGCATTGATAATCATGTTTAGCATGTTTAAGCTGGATTAAAAATATTTGGAATTTTTAAGAAATTCCAATGCACAGCATTTTCAATGCTTAGATATTTTAAACTAAACTAATGATTGCAAAACAACTGGACAGGTGTATAATGCATTTAAAAAAACTTTTTTCATTCAAATGTAAATGTAATTCATGACTCGTATCAATTTTCAAACTTTTTTATTTTTTTGCCCCTCCCCCTCGACTTTGGTCAGAGGAGAGGGACATAAACTTCAACAAATATTTGCAACGGCCAATGTATAAAAAAAGATTTTGCAATCGAAAAGTACTTTTAATTTTTTTTGCATTAAATGCGTCATTTTCGACATACACACATTTTAAGCTTAATTTATAGAAGAATTAAGAATATTTTTGATATTTTTTTAAGGTGACCGTCTCTGTCCATTTCTGAAAATATTTTTTTTTCGAATGATAGAGAAAATTCTCTCTAATTTTCGTTTTTGGTCTGTCAAAGTATGATAATTAGTTGCTGAGATACTTTACAAAAAATAAAAATGGATGTTATTAGGTGTTCTAAACTTCATTTAATAAGACATGATTTTTCAAATGAAATAAAAAGCCATAGTTTCAACATTTGCATGGAAAAAGTGTTTTAAGAGCGAGTCCTCGAGCAAAGCATACCCATCTCGCAACGACCTCAGCAATCTGTCTGAAATTTCAAATATAATTTGTACCAGCCTCAGTCACTGTAGAAAACTATAAAGTTTTGTTAAGTACTTCAACAGTTTTGCTAGAAAAAACTATATTGAGTAAAGTTCGGTAGATTTAAAAAAGGGACAAAGATGGAAAGAAAACTCTTTATGTTATACATCTTTAGAAAGATTTTCAAAAGACCTTTCCAACTAGGCCAAAACATTGAAGATCTGACAACCCTATCGAAAGTTATAAGCACTTAAGTGCTACTTATACACATTTTTGAGGACGGATCTCAATTATTTCGATAATGACGTTTGACCCAATAATCATCGAATAATCAAAAGACCTTTCCAACGCGTTCAAAAGATTGAAAATCTAAAAACCATTTCAAAAGTTATGAGCACTTAGGTGTTATTTATACACTTTATTGTGGGCGGATCTAGTAAAGATAGATTTTTAAAGTTCTCTCAAAACAATGGTTCATTTTTTGGATTTGTTGTTAAGTTTTTATTATTTTAAACATTTTTTTGTATAGCTTCTATTTGTAATGTATTTGTCAATAGATTGCTTTTAACATTTATTTAAAAATCTTGTTCATTGGTTGATGTTAACATTTCATAGACAATTTTTAGATTTCGAACATTTTTTGGGTAAGAAATGTCTATTATTAGAAATTCTGGAAAAGGCGAAAACAAGTGGAAAATCTGAAAATGTGGTTTGAGTTGCCACCCTGCATTACCCACCCATGGAGTAAGCTTAGTTTTAAATAGTAGTTTTGTGTGGTTGATATATTGGAATATATTTTTGAAAAAGTTTGATTAAAAAAATCGTTCTTCAAACTTCACAACAACTCCCAATCCATTTATATCAAAGGAAGTACTCCATTTCCACCTTCTGTTATCCACAATGGCACTGCAAACGGCTAGTAAACGCGCGTAATTGAATGTAAATTAGCCCACTGGAGGGGAAATGATGATTATGATGATGATGGAAGTAAGATGTTATGTCACACAAACAGCCGTTCCATGTAGCCGGCGGGAACGCGTGAGGCCCTCCTGGAATAACTTTATTTTTGCATCGTGACAAAATGGAAAACGCGAACCCAGAAGAGTGGTGCGAGAGAGGCCTGTTATTTTTCATAGTTTCAGGACGGGACGTGTTGTTTTCCTCGAAGCGGAAATGGTACTTGTCTGCCGGGGTGCTGATTGCTCCTGCCTGGTGGGGGTACAACCGATCCGCGCAGAGGGATAATAAAGTGCAATGTCGAGCAATATGAGGTTGGAAATTGTCGAGGGAGTCCAGGGGAAATGGGGAGATTGTTTTTAACATTAAAATCACGGTTTCTAAAAATAACTCACTTTCAGAGAATTCGATTATTGACGAGCTTCAATTCGCTATAAATACATCACTCAATAAATTTTAGATATTTGAGGATTTTTTTATGATGCCTTGAAAATGTTTTGAATAAGGTTAGTAATTTAAAGTGGGTAATTCTCCGCCAACTCACACAGCAGTTGCCCCGACCCCTCTTCGATTTGCGTGAAACTTTGTCCTAACGGGTAACTTTTGTCCTTGATCACGAATCCGAGGTCCGTTTTTTGACATCTCGTGACGGAGGGGCGGTACGACCCCTTCCATTTTTGAACATGTGAAAAAAGAGGTGTTTTTCAATAATTTGCAGCCTGAAACGGTGATGAGATAGAAATTTGGTGTCAAAGGGACTTTTATGTAAAATTAGACGCCCGATTTGATGGCGTACTCAGAATTCCGAAAAACGTATTTTCATCGAAAAACACAAAAAAGTTTTAAAAATTCTCCCATTTTCCGTTACTCGACTGTAAAAATTTTTGGAACATGTCATTTTATGGGAAATTTAATGTACTTTTCGAATCTACATTGACCCAGAAGGGTCATTTTTTCATTTAGAACAAAATTTTTCATTTTAAAATTTCGTGTTTTTTCTAACTTTGCAGGGTTATTTTTTAGAGTGTAACAATGTTCTACAAAGTTGTAGAGCAGACAATTACAAAAATTTTGATATATATATATACATAAGGGGTTTGCTTATAAACATCACGAGTTATCGCGATTTTACGAAAAAAAGTTTTGAAAAAGTTGGTCGTCATCGATCATGGCCATTCATGGTCACCCGCGACAGACACGGACGACGAAACAAAGAGAAACGCAAAAAGTAACTTTTTCAAAACTTTTTTCCGTAAAATCGCGGTAACTCGTGATGTTTATAAGCAAACCCCTTATGTCTATATATCAAATTTTTTGTGATTGTCTGCTCTACAACTTTGTAGAACATTGTTACACTCTAAAAAATAACCCTGCAAAGTTAGAAAAAACACGAAATTTTAAAATGAAAAATTTTGTTCTAAATGAAAAAATGACCCTTCTGGGACAATGTAGATTCGAAAAGTACATTAAATTTCCCATAAAATGACATGTTCCAAAAATTTTACAGTCGAGTAACGGAAAATGGGAGAATTTTAAAACTTTTTAGTGTTTTTTCGATGAAAATACGTTTTTCGGAATTCTGAGTACGCCATCAAATCGGGCGTCTAATTTACATAAAAGTCCCTTTGACACCAAATTTCTATCTCATCACCGTTTCAGGCTGTAAAATATTGAAAACACCTCTTTTTCGCATGTTCAAAATGGAAGGGGTCGTACCGCCCCTCCGTCACGAGATATCAAAAAACGGACCTCGGATTCGTGATCAGGGACAAAAGTTACCCCTTAGGACAAAGTTTCACGCAAATCGAAGAGGGGTCGGGGCAACTTTTCCCGATTTCGTGTGAGTTGGTAGAGAATTACCCAAGTATTAACTATTGGGCTTTTATGAACGAAAATTGTATTGCTTATTGCGAGATAAAATCACGTTTCTCCTTCGCTGGGACTGATTGGAGATTATAGCCGCCTTACTTCCGCAGTGTAAAAATCAGCAAATTGAACTGAAATTCTACGTTGATTTGGCTGTCAACTTGATTTGTTTTGAATATTTTCCAAAAAGTCAGCTGAAAACTCAAGGCAACCTTTGACAACAGCCAAAAATTTGTTCTGCGGTTGTCATGCGGCTGTCATGCGATCATTATCTTGCGGTCGTGTCACCGCGCGTGAACTCTAATTATTGACGCCCGCGATAATAATTTGATTGTATTTAAACTAAAAACCATAAATGCATTTTTCAACCTAAATGAAGAGATAAAATAGGTTTTATTTTTAAAAATATATTAATCGTGATTAAGCATGGAATGAACTGCATCAAAACTTTCCCAGAACAACCGGCTGAAATCGCGGAAATGTAATTTTGCCCGTGACGACTTTCCACTACCTTTCACGATGATGAAAGCCCTAGCTGGAAACAAGGTGGGGAGTTTTTCCGCGAATGCAAGTGATACCTTCCGGGTCGGGGGGACGTTGCACTTTTCAACATCAAAAGCTTGCAATTGTCATGAGCGCGTGGGTGAAATAATCGAAGCTATTTCTAATCCAAGTGAGAGCATTTTCACGTGTGCTCCTTTTACTCGATGACTGGGAAGGGCAATCAAAAAGCACTTGCGTTGTCCTGCTCGAGGGTGCCAGCTGGCTTTTATGGTTCTTTTCCCGAGAACACTTTTCACCCGTTCGTATATATGGTGGAATGTCACCCAGGTTTTTCCTTCCACAGGGCAAACATTCTCGATTTTCCCGTTAACGGTTAATTCCTGCCACCGGCGACACCCGGTTCCAGAGGCAGACTATGTGCACTCTCAGACAACAAAGGAGGTCGTAATTGGTGCTTCCCTGAGGGAGGGTTCGAACCCCCCCTCACTAATACAAATTTATGACAAAAGTCTGTCACCGCGGAAGGAAAGGTTCGGCCGGCCGGAAAATAGGTCTGTAAAGTTGGGAAAGCGTGAAATGGGATACCTGCAGAGTGGTATTATTTTTCAGTCTGTTTGTGGGTAGCAGCACGAATGTAGGTACACTGCTTTTATGTTTGCGCGAAAAGTTATTGCTTGAACACAATGTGTACTACCCCTCCCATCTCCCCACTCAAGCGAGAGATGTATGGGACTTGGGCAAAGTAGTTGAATTTATCATCCTGAACGAGCCTAAGGACAAATAAAAAATAAAAGGCACAGATTCGTCAGCTAACAAAGGTGGAACGATGTGGTACTTTGGGCAAATAGATGTGTGTACATTTGACCCATGAAAAGGTTCGAGCTAATCACTGTGACCTAGAAAGGATATGGCAGATGGTCGAATTTCTCATGCTGGAAAAAAAATCTACGATGTGTTTAGATTTGGAGAATTCCACATGGAAAAACACATTATATCGTTTGATGCAAAGATAGGACGGTCATTCTAACTCTAGTTAACTGTGGGATCTTATTGACCATTCAGGTTGAATAAATGTTGGTGATCTGTAGGGCTAGTGATTTTTCACGGCAAAAAATCGAAATTACGCGGCATGCCAATTACAAAACATTGAAATTTCACGGTACTCTACAAACTGCTCAAAATAAACGTAAAAATGTATTGTTTCAGTTAGAAAAAGTTCTAGAAAGTTAGCATTTGTTCTAGATACAAAATAAAACCCGCTGACACAAATTATTTATTTGAAAAAAGGAGTATTCTATTAATCTTGAGAAACTTTGAAGAATTTCCGTCAGTTGAATTCTGGATTTTTTATTAGGTCTTAAAAATAAATGTAAACATTGAGTGTACCGTAAACTGGGGTCAATCGGGACACATGGGGCGAATTGGGACAGCAGTTTTTACCATGTTGGAGCACAATATTTTGATTTTTCTGGTTGGTTTCGGTTAGAACAGATTCAGGCCAACAAAATTTATACATCCATATCCAAATTTAAAAGCTTTAAGTGCTCTAAAAACTGCTGTCCCTATTCAGACTGTAGTCCCGATTCACCCCAGATTACGGTATCCCACTTACTCCAATCAACATTGACATTTTTTTTAGATAGAGGCGGTGAAATAAATGAAATGAAATAAGGTGTGAAAGGGATACACTCAATGCTAACATTTGTTTATAGGAACTAATAAAAAAAGTCAAGAATTTATGATTCAGCTGATTTAATTTTATTGAGTTTTTATTAAATTAATTTGCTTAAATAGCTCCAAAACGAAGAATGTCCTGAACCTATAATTCATCAAAACTAGAATCATTAAAATAAGTGCAATAAAGATTTTTTTTGCTTTCCTTAATTTCAGCAATAGGAGAATTTTAGTATTTTAATAAAGTTCAGGCAAAACTTAATTAAAAGCAGTTTTTACATTCATTGGTATAATTCAAGAAAAAATATAATACATTGCAAAATGGTTAACAAATATGATTTTAATCTGTGTTATTCTACTAATCAATTGAATTGAAACACATAATTCACATATATTCAAAATATTTAAATGCAATTTTGTCATCATTGTTTTATATCGTTGATTAGTAAAATAAATTTTAGAAAAGGTTAAAAAGATTAATTTTTGCGTATTCTTTCAAAGAAGTGTTGATTAGAATTCTTTTTTTTTGTAATTTTGAGGAATGATGAAACTATCTGCATTTTGTTGAATATTCTAATGAACAATATCTTCAAAAATAGTTATAGATCTGATATGGAATAATTTTTAATTTGTTTACTGCTTTTAAAATGCTTGTTAAAAATCTTTAAAAAAAATTTATTAAGAAAATAAAGTTTGAATGCACTGAGTAGCAATTTGTTAATGGAATACCCGATTCGAGTGGTAGTTTGACAGTTCGCTCCATAAGAAATACATTGCTCACTATCAATCGCGTCGGGTACTCCATTGAATATTTCAAATTTCGCGGCATTCCACGGTATTTCCCAAATTTCACGGACAGGGGCGAATTTCACGGATTACTAGCCCTATTGATCTGACAACCTTTTTAATACTTACGTGAACAAATCAAGTAAAAAGTAGTAATTTGGTTCAAAATTATTTCCTTAGTTACGTCGGGTACAGTCATCCCACATATTCGGAACACCCACAAATTCGGAACACTTTTGTGATAATTTGTCAATAGCATGCCAAATGCAGCTTTTCTCTCGACCCTACTATTTTTAGGACCTTTATTTGGACATTTTCTTGCTATTTCACTAGTTAAAGAAGTACTTTTTGAACAAAAACTTCATTTCAAGACTATTTTATCCTGAGCAGCAAAACACTGCCTCCAAATTGCCTGTTCCATGATTGTGGGATGTTATTGTGCCTCCCACAATTGTGGAACACCTGAATTTAACTGATATTTTCACAAAAAAAGTTATCAGACCATGGATAAAACATCACTAAGCTTGAGTTTCACTGGTTGCAGTGTGAGAAGTAATTATTTTGTTACAAATATGTACTCCTGGAGAGATCCAAAGTTTGTTTACATCCGTAAGAAAAAAGTGTTCCGAATTTGTGGATTTCAAGGGTAAAAGTTTTTCTTCAAAAACTTGATATAAAAGTTAAAATTTGCAGTCGTTCGATACAGCATTCGAAAGATCGCATGAAAAGCTTTCAAATGAAGGTAAAAGCGAATCATTAAGTTCAATTATCGATTTGCTATGATTTTTTAAACATTGGCCGATCTGTAAACTGTTCCGAATAAGTGGGATGACTGTAGATATTTTGTAAACTTTTCTAAAATAAAGTATTTTGTTTTATTTTCTGGCAACACTGGCAGATGTGGTGCGTTTGCTTGGAAATGTCAGAATTTTAATAACTATTATGGAGACTCATAAATATTATGTAGGTACTTGAAATAGTAGTTTATGCAACAAGTTGCAAAAAGAGGATTTTTTCAGCACGAGTCGTACATTTATCCAACGAGGTTCACCGAGTTGGATAAATACGACGAGTGCTGAAAAAATCAAGTTTTGCAACGAGTTCCATACAACATTTTTTGCAATTTCGAAAAACACCCATTGAGTGAAATTTTAAGTCGAATTTTCATGTATGTTTTCAATAAATCGTTTAAATCAAAAAAAATGTTGAAAAGTGTTACTTTTCGAAACAAGTGCTGAAAAGTTCAACTTTTCAGCACCCATTTCAGTGCTGAAAAGTAGAACTTTTCAGCATTTATTTTGAAAAGTGTTGCTATTTGATTCTGTTTTTTTTGGTACAGAAAAGTAGGCTATTTCGTCGTTCAAGAATGACAGGAAAAGTAAGTAGTTTCACGACGGAATTGCAAAAAATATTTTTAATAACCTTCAAAGCAACTCTCACAGAAATCTGCTTTAATTTTTTAATTTCCTTTTTCATATCTCTTGATTTTTCCTTAACTTTTAGGGGTCTCTCCTACGACCAAATAAGACATTTTGCGTCATTGGTTCGTCCATACAAGATTCCTTACAGCTGTCCATACAGAATTTTTATCTAAATATTCTAGAATCTGAATCTTGTGAAGGGAATTTCAGGCAGGTTAGCCACTTGCTTCTAACTCCATCCAATTGGCTGATTTTCACATTTTAAATGTTGATAGAAACTAGTTTGCTCACTTCCTATTGAGGTATTTTTCACTCGATTTCAGTTGAACACGCTTTTTATTTTAAATCGCAAAAATATGTATTTCTGAATGTTTAACTTTAGTAACAACATCTGCAAATATTTTTTTTTAAACTTTGAAAACAACAAAAAATAACTGGAAATCAAAAAGTAAATTAAAGTAATTTTGATAAAGTGCATCATATTTGAAAAAAAAATATACCTGAAGTCTGATTTTTGTGAAAATTTTGCAATTTTTCAGTTTTTGCAAATTTTTGGTTTTTGGTGGTTTTATATGTTTTCTCTAAAAGTTCAGAAAATTTCTTATAAATTTGTCCAACAAACTTTGAAGGTCGGACGTCTGGTTGTTCGGGTGTATCATGGGTTAGTTTTCAAAAGGACCTAATCTGTAAACAAAACCGTTATTCGATCAATTCTCGTTCAATTTATGAATAATCCACTTCAAAAATGCTCTAGATTTTTCATCTGCATATTCTTTAAATCAGGGGTGACCAAAGTATGGCCCGCGGGCCAAACGTGGCCCGCGAGGTGATTTTTTGTGGCCCGCGGACCCGTTTTGAGTTATCATGTAAAATGGCCCGTTGTTCACTTGTAAAGTGATTTTATACTTTTTCAAAATAATGCACAGTGGGCGAAATGGAACCCAAAATCGGACTTAATTGAACGCGGCTGATTCCCTGGTATGAAAAATAGTGTTTCTTATGTAAAAAAATCCGGGGAATCGATTGGTGATGGTTTCATCCACCGCACGAAACGGCAAAGGGTCCATTTTGCCCCAATTCCCCATTTTTTTACATTTTTTTTTTTTGAAAATCGGTCTGTATTTAGAGCGGAGGCTTTATGCGGCCATCCAAAATGCACTTAACTTATGTGAAAATGTCTCAGAAATCCAGTAAAAATAACCACTTGCACCGCAAAAATCATCTAGGGTCCATTTAACCCCAATTCCGCTATAAAAGCATTTTTGGTCATTTTCAAATGTTAGGTCAGATTTTACAAAACTGAAAATATTTTTATCGTAAAGATCAGACAATTTTACATAAGGATGACGATTTGCACTTGAAAGTTTAACACATTTACGTTGATAAAAATAAAAATTATTTAAAAGGCAGTTTATTCTGCGTTTGGGAAAATTGGCCCAAAACTGATTCTTAAATCTTTTTATTTAGTTTAATTTTTATATCAACATAAATGTGTCAAACAATCAAGTAAAAATCGTCATTCTTATGTAACATTGTCTGATCCTTACGATAAAAATATTTTCAGTTTTGTAAAATCTGACCTAACATTTGAAAATGACCAAAAATGCTTTTATAGCGGAATTGGGGTTAAATGGACCCTAGATGATTTTTGCGGTGCAAGTGGTTATTTTTACTGGATTCCTGGGACATTTTCACATAAGTTAAGTGCATTTTGGATGGCCGCATAAAGCCTCCGCTCTAAATACAGACCGATTTTCAAGAAAAAATGTAAAAAAATGGGGAATTGGGGCAAAATTGACCCTTTGCCGTTTTGTGCGGTAGATGAAACCATCACCAATCGATTCCCCGGATTTTTTTACATAAGAAACACTATTTTTCATACCAGGGAACCAGCCGCGTTCAATTAAGTCCGATTTTGGGTTCCATTTCGCCCACTGTGTAATGGCTTAATTTAAAAAAAATTATGCTAATCTTCTAATAAATATCATCAAACATTTTTGGCTTTCAGCATTAAGGCAGACAAAATGTTGAAATCGGAGGAATAAGGCTGTCCCAAGTATTTTACAAAACTTTTTTCGACATTCCTCCTCTCCCCCCATCATCAAAAATTGGCTCGAAAAATCATGGGCAAAAATATTTTGTTACAAAAAGCTTCAAAATACCAATGGAAATCTAAGTGCAATCATCTGAAATCAATTAAAAATGCATTTCTCTGCGTTTAAAATCATTTTGAGCATGATCTGGTTTATTCAAAAATAATTTTAATTGTTGTGCATTTTAGATGATTATTTTTTTTCGCATAAATGTTTTTTTTGTCGAATTTAACATTTTTTGAAAATAATGATTGTAATTCAACTTTACGAGTGCTTAAAACATTTTCTCACATAAATTTGTTGAATTATTGAAATTCTGGCTCTCAACGATTTTTTATTAGTCACACATAATTTAATGATAAAATTTCGCTGTTACATGAATTACGCAGATTATGTGTCACCATCGAAATATAAAAATATTTTAATTTTTTTTATTGAAAACACAAGCACATTCAGTGAAAAACATTTTTTTAAATACTTATAACAATAAAATCAGCAATACCTTTAAAAACCGGTATTTTGTGATTTCTATATATCATTATTCACATTATTACATTATTATATTATTATATTACCGTAAACCGGGGTGACTTTGATAGGATTTCAATTTGTTTTTGAAATATTTTCCAACAGGTAAGGTTTTTCTCAAGATTATTATTTTTAAAACATGTACTGGGGTAGGCCACACAAAGTCCATGCACTATTTTGGAAAAAAAAGTTTTTTCAATAGTGTTTAGAAAATTAGTTACGTTAAAAATTCGTAGTTTAAATTCCGGGGTGACTTTGATAGTCATAGTTTTTCTTGTTAAAATCATATTTAAGATGTTCAAACTTTATTTGTACGTTAAATATACCATCACTAAAGTAGTTGATATAGTTTTTAAGAAAAAAAAATCAATGTTTATATTTAGTTAACTAAGTTTATAAGCTTTTTATCAAAATACTAATAAATTTTACATAAAATTGTTGAAAAGTAGGAATTTTGCCTGAAATTTGTTAATACTAGTTTTGTTTATAAAATTATCGATTTATATTGCATTTTAAACTGAATACAAAGCACGAATCACAAGTTTTCACATTTTACATGAAATTTGTTCAACTGAAATTGCCTATAAATTTGAAGATTTTTTTTAATTGTGTTCCAAGGACACATAATTTTTATTATTTACAAACTTATTTAACATTCTCCTAGTGAAAAATTGTCCAAAGAACCCGAAAATGCATTCCGTTTTCCGATTCAAAATCATGTTCATTGAGAAAATCATGACACTTTGAAAAGTTTTAAATAATGACTTTCATCAACATTTTCTTAATTATAGTTAACTAACTTTTTAAACATTTCAAAATTTTATGCAAAATTCTTCTTGAGGTACTTTGAACACTTCTTTACCACGGTCAGTATGATTCTGAACCATTCCGTACGTATTTTAATTGTACTCTTCATTTTGCGGAAAAATCGCAAACCTATCAAAGTCACCCCGTTTTACGGTATATTGTTTTGGCCCGCAAGCTCATTTGAGCTTCAAATTTGGCCCATCCTCCTAAAACTTTGAGCACCCCTGCTTTAAATGCTCTGTACTGAAAAATAATAAATATTCACATTGTTTTACAGAAAATAATTAAATAAGCGTGATAGCGGTGACGGTCTATTGCAAACTATCTTTCGATAACTAGCAAAACAATTAAATTGGGCTAATGTCGAAGTGTAAACAAAGAGTCTATCCTGCTCATTTCTAATGTAATCATCAACTGACATGAACAGGATTAACTCTTTGTTTACACTTTGACATTGGTTCATTTACATTGCTATACTGCCCATGTTCGCATAAATGTCCCATATGCAAAAACAGCAAGCTGAGAAAAACGCATTTGAAGTTTGTCCCATACATAAGGCTACGTGTTAAGTTTTCGCGTAAAAACTGGATTTTCTCCTGATTTCAAGAACAAAGTGCTGGATGTTATAGGCTTTTCTGAAAGAGCACACGATTTTGAACAAAACTGCATCATTATCTCAAAAACGATGAAAATGCATATGGGACATTTATGCGATCATGGGCAGTATACTTGATATGATGTTTTTTGGTTATCACTCAATTTGTGTAAAACCCTTAAATGCCAATATCTCAGCAAATATTCATTCGAATTTCAATATTAAAAAATAAAAGGAATTCTAAATTCCTGACTAACGTTTGAAAAAGGCAAGGATGTAAAATTTAATCATGTTTTTTTTTTAGACTTGGGCAATCATGAGCACTATTGCAAACTTAAAAAAATTGCAAAAAAATCCCAAAATCAAAATTTTTGTTAATTACACTTTGATTTCCAATCTAATTCAACACAAGATTGACAACACTGCCATATTTGTCATGCCCCTCGGATCTTGAATTGTGTCGTTTTTGATCCTTTAAACTAAAACGATAAATAAATAAAAAAAATCAAAAATTAAGTTTTTTTTTGCAAATCGCGTTTTATTGTGATAAAAAGCGAATCTAAAATTGCGTTGGAAAAAATCAAACACTGTTTTGCCCAACGATACCCAGAACCACTTTTAATAACTCCAATTGGATGAGGCTCTCTTCAAAGAACTGGCTATTCTCCACACAAAAAAAAAAAAGTTTCATTTCTGCTGAATTTATGCCTCCGGCTACAAAATGAAAACTCTGCGATGCGTTTCGTTTCGGCTGCTGCATTCGCAGGAAAAACCCTGGTCAACTCTGTGTGGACACTGACCAGATGACACTTTTTTGCTCATCACGAAAATGGAAATTGATTCCATGTCCAATGGTGAACGTGATGGGAAAAGCAGCTGAAGATTGCAATTAAGAAAATTAGAAAGATTAGAAGTTTCGCGTTCGGAATGTCAAAAGATAAGCACGGAGAGTTAACCAGTTTTTGATATCATGAAATTGTTCGCTCTGTTTGTGTTTTTCCTGCCCAAGCAAGCAAGTATGAAAATATTCGTATGCAACGGGCGTGGCCAGACGAACGTCTGAGTAATTTATTTAATGCAATAAGATATTAAGTAAATAAGCTGTTATTTCGTTTCGCGCTGGATTCGTTGGATCACACAAAACATTCCACGTGGAAAACGCGCGGGACGCGACTCGTGGAGGAATTTCCTGTTTCTGCAAAAGTGGCGGAAAACCCGGTGATTTACTCCGGAGGGGTTGCAGTCGCAATGAACGGCCAGAGCAGAGTTGCAAGTCCACCCAAACTATGCAGACGTTTTAACGATATGGCTGGATAGTTTGGCGCTATCAAAGATCGCCGCAGGGAGGACTGTGCGAATTTGAAACTTTGAAATAACTTGCTAGTTTTCCGGTGGTATACACAATGTAGCGGCACTTTGGGTGGCGATGTTTAAGGTACTATGTACTGGGTCTTTGGAAAGTCAAATTTATAAGAAATGCTCTATCTGGGACGAGAATTTTGATTTCTTGAATATAGTCTTGTTATAGAAAAAAGCTGCCTTATGATTTTAATTAAGTTTTAACATGAAATCACTTAAAAAAGTTGTCCTTTATTCTTCCAGCAATGACACAAGATATTTTTGACATTATTTAATAGAATCACGTTCGAAACGTAGCCAAAGGGGACCATTGTTTCATACCTCAAACGTATCTTTTGTCTAACCCCAAACTGTTCAGGTTCACCCAAAATGGGTTGAAAATATAGAGAGCTTTCTTGCTCCGAAGTTTCCATTTTTCCCAAAGCAGCAACAGCAACAACGCGAAAGAAGGAAAAAGTGCACCGTTTTTACTCTCCTTTTTCATGGCGTAAGGATTCCGTAAACAAAGACGTCTGAATTGCAAAATATGTTCGTGTGTGTGTGTGCATGCTCGTCTGGGAGCATTTTCCGCGAACGGAAATCAGCTGTCGGAAAGGTTGGTGAAAGAGTTGTCGTCGCAGCTTGTTAGCTAGCAGTCAAAATCATCCGGAATCAGCGATTTTCAATTTTTGGGGATTCACCGCAATCGACTACCGCCATCATTACCGCGGTTAGAACTTTGGAAGGATGACTTTGTGTCAGCAGATAATGGCAGGGAATTTCGGGTGAGATTTGTTATTTGCACAAGATATCAGACGGTTCCCGGAGGATCGATATTCAGAAGTTGTTCGATTGTGAACTGGAAATCCCACCGACGTCGTCTAGACGCCGCGGACAACAATGGCTTATCCTGGGAGCGGTACTTCCTGCAATAAATTATCTGCTCAGGTTTTTTGAAAGGAAAATGCTCCACATTGTTGTAGAAACCGGCAACCGGGCAGGATGAAAAATCACAGCACATTTCCCGTGTCGGATGTTTGAATAGCGAAATCATCTCTTTCTTCAACCCCCAACTCCACGAGAGAAAAAGAGGTTAGGTTCAGGTTGGACCACCTAGTTTCCTTCCCTTTTCAGGGATACTTCCTTTCTGTTGTACCCCCAAAGAATACCCCAAATGGAAACCCATTATGGCGACCGGGAAGTGGCCTCGATAATGATCTTATAATGGAACCAAACGACTGCTCATAATCGTGCTGCCAAACACCACGAGGAAGCAGTTACCATTTGCAAACGCAAATAAAAACCAGTTCCCGGTAGAAAGTGAAACTGTCAGCAATTGTCCCGTTCCGTTCCGAGAAGGACGTGCCACTTTGGCAACGGACGAAGATAATGCTCCCAAAACTGCATGTGGTTGCAGGAAATTGGATGATGATTTCCCTGCAGATCGGGTCTGTTTATGTTGATTTAAAGTGTGTGTTCACGTTCACGACTACTGTTCTAGTAGTCGAAATAGCTTTTGTAGAGCTGTTGAGCAAATTGAGATGAGTAAGACGGTTGCTCCGTATCGTATCGTCTCGCAGCTATTCTTGGCTGGCAGCGAAATGCCAACGTGTAGCTTCGATAAGGAAGCACGTCTTGCGCGCTGGGGGAAATCGGGAGAGTCTCAAGATTATTCTTTTAAGTCAGTTGTCTCTAATTCAACTAATCATTGTGCATTATTCACATATAAAGTCAATTTAAAATATATTTTTTTATTCAATTCTCAAAGTGTGAGAATTAAAGAAGATACATTTATAATTTTTGTTACTTTTAAACCTTTCCCAATTTGATAGTGTTTATACAAAACCGGTAATTGAATATTAAAATAAAATGCCTTGGAATGGGAATTTTGTCCGATTTGTCTTTGGCAAAGATATAAGTATAATTGGAGACAATTTTGAAAAAAAATTTACACCTTTAAAATATACTTGCATCTAAATTTTTTTCAAGTCCCATTTTTGAAAGGTTTTAAGAGGCAGTATTTGTAGATTCTGCTCGGTTTGTTCTAGAGGTCGTATCGAAGTGCTCCGATTTGGATGAAACTTTCAGGGTTTGTTTGTCTATACATGAGATGAACTCATGTCAAATATGAGCCCTCTACGACAAAGGGAAGTGGGTTAAAACGGGCATTGAAATTTGAGGTCCAAAACACATGAAAAATCTTAAAATTGCTCGCATTTCCGTAAAACTTCATCAATTCCAACTCTCTTAGATGCATTCGAATGGTCTTTTGAAGCCCTTCAAAATGTGCTATAGACATCCAGGATTGGTTTAACTTTTTCTCATAGCTTTTGCAAATTACTGTTAAAAATGGATTTTTTTAAAACCTTAATAACTTTTGGCAACAGCCTCCAACACCCATACTCCTATAGGTCAAAAGTTAGGGAATTTCATGGACTATAAGCCTACGGTATTAACTTTTTGGCCAATCGCAGTTTTTCTCATAGTTTTACGATTTTTCTAGAACAAACATTTTACAACGTTAGTTTTTGCCCTGTAGGCCTCCATAGCGGCACTTTTTGGCCTCAACTTTGACATATTCGGAATCCTCGGACAATTTCACGTAGGTTAGAAGTATTGGAGTTGTAATTTTGTTTTAAAAAATTATTAAATAAAACATTTTTGAAAAAAGAAATAGATCTTATTTACCCTATGATCAACACGTCAAATGCTGTATCAAGTAGGCGAAATCCTGTTTTACCCCCAATCCAACAAATTGTTAAAAAATATTTTAATTAATTCTAAATGGCATTTTTTCCAATCAAATTCAAAATTCCAACACCTCAATCTAATGTAAAATTTTCTGAGGATTCCGAATATGTCAAAGTTGAGGCCAAAAAGTGCCGCTATGGAGGCCTACAGTGCAAAAACTAACGTTGTTAAATGTTTGTTCTAGAAAAATCGTAAAACTATGAGAAAAACTGCGATTGGCCAAAAAGTTAATACCGTAGGCTTATAGTCCATGAAATTCCCTAACTTTTGACCTATAAGAGTATGGGTGTTGGAGGCTGTTGCAAAAAGTTATTAAGGTTTTAAAAAAATCCATTTTTAACAGTAATTTGCAAAAGCTATGAGAAAAAGTTTAACCAATCCTGGATGTCTATAGCACATTTTGAAGGGCTTCGAAAGACCATTCGAATGCATCTAAGAGAGTTCGAATTGATGAAGTTTTACGGAAATACGAGCAATTTTAAGTTTTTTCATGTGTTTTGGACCTCAAACTTCAATGCCCGTTTTACCCCACTTCCCTTTGTCGTAGAGGGCTCATATTTGGCATGAGTTCATCTCATGTATAGACAAACAAACCCTGAAAGTTTCATCCAAATCGGAGCACCTCGATACGACCGGTTTCACAACGGTGAAAAACTCGCTCTTAAGTGTTTTAAAAAGAGTATTAACAAAATATATTAAGAATGTTTGGAATTTACATTTACAATCTCTATTTCTAATGGTGTGGCAATTCTAAAGATAATTTATGCTTTAAATTAAATATTTAATTACCAAAAAAAATGATTTCTATGTCAATTTTTGAAAATTTCATAGAATTTTTGATCAATGCAATACAAATTCAGCAACTGGAATGGAGCACTTGCCGTCGAGCAGTTTTTGCTTTTTTCTACGATGTATTTCTTATGGAGCGAACTGTCAAAAACTGCTCGACAGCGAGTATTCCATTGAAAAAAATCTTGATTAAAAATTCAAAAGTTGGGTTATTTTGAAAATTTACTCTAGAATTAGCTTGTTTTACTATCAATAAGCCTTTATTTTTTAAATGACATCTCGGCACTGACGTCAAAATTTTCAATGTTAGGCAAAAAATTGCTGTAAAATTTTCTTCTGTTTCTAGCCTTCCGCTGCAATATTTTTATTGAATGATTTTTAAGTATGTTTTACGTAACATGATTCTGAGATACGATATTTTGAAGAAAACAAATTGGATTTCGGTACAAATCTAATCTAATCTAATCAGACCCTAGCGCAGCCAATCTTTCGAAGGGATCCTGGAGAGTGCTTTAGGTTAGATGACGCCTAGCACTCTTCTTGTCATTTATTAACATTTGTAGTGCGCCATTGCACTAGAATGCATTGAAACATCACAAGCGTTAAAGCGGCCAGGCCTACTGCGTAAAGCCGTATCGCAGAGATGACTCGTAATTGGGTTGAGTTTGAGCACAAAGTGTTCGAACAATAACACAATTCTGAATCGACAGGGGAGGACGAAGTGTGGGGACACACCACCATACGCTCCGTGATTTGGTTGTATTCGTTGGGAGCACCATGCTAAGAAGATTTGGTACTCCGGGACCCTCTGGGATGGGACATTGTATTTCCACGAATGCCCTGGACACTATTTGCCGTGGTTATAGCGCCACAACTCGCTCTCTGTAACAGTATTCCTAATTCCAGTCCACGCTAACCAAGTCGTCATGGCCTAGTGGTTAGCATTTTTGCTTACCAATCCAAAGGACGGGGGATCGAACCCCGCCTAGAGCGACTTTGATTTTTCGTTAATATTCATCATTTCAAATTTATGGGTTCTTAAATTTCTCGTTGGGAGCAGATGGGAATCGAACCCAGAACCATTCGCTTACAAAGCGAACACCGTAACCAGTCAGCCACGCCCGCTCCCCCGAAGAAAACAAACTGGATTTCGGTACATTTAAAAAAATTAAACGAATTAAAAGGACCATGCTTCTCCATAGAAAAATAAGCTCCCAGTACATTTTGATGGAAGCGCATGGTGATTTAGCTTCGATAAATGTACCGATCTTTTTCCTTTTTTTTTTAAATTCATATCTCAAAATACTAATAATGTATACCCACCATTTTTGGATTTAACAAAAATGACTTTTTGGTGGGTACTCGGCGGCTTGTTTAGGTGAGCGTTCTAAGGTTGTATTTTTTTTTTGAAAAATTTGCCCAAATAAAAAAGTTTTTTATTATTATTTGTTTTGTACATAGACACAGTTGTACTCGAAAATTACATTTGAGAAAGGAGTAGATTATTTAAATATTTTTGTATTTCGTAATTTAAAAATTACTGTATCTTGAAGCCGTTGCATCGTATCAAAAAGTGGTCAAAGAAAAACTTGTAGGAAATTGGACGGGCTTCCTAAAATAAAATACGCTGACAGAATATTCACGCAACTTCTATAAGATTTTTCGATTTTTAAGCTTAAAACTATTTTTTTTAGATAATGTCATGATGTTTTTTTTTCGTTCAAAACTAGAGACATGCCATCCTGCATTTTTCGTGAGTTTTTTCTGACATTTTAGGCTATTTACTCAAAAAATTTGAACGAAGAAAATCGTTACATCATCCTAAAATTGAACATTCAAACATTCAAATATAAAATCGAATAATCTCTTGGAAGTGGCGAGCATTTTTCTTACAGAGTATTTTTTTTTTGAAAACCCATCCTATTTCCTACAAGTATGTCCTTCACAACTTTTTGATACAATGGCTTCGAATTACATTAATTTTTAAATTACGAAATACCAAAATATTTAAATAACTTTCGTCATTTTCGAGTGCAATTGACTCCATTTACACAAAAATGGTTTATATAAGCCAAGGTTAACAAATCTACTTTACTTTACTTTACTTCTTATGTTTTTCTTGTTTTTTTAAAAGTATTTTTATTTACACTTATCTTGTTTAGTTTATGTATGTTTCTGATAGTATTTGCCTTATTTTACTGCCTGCTGCCTTATTAATTTTGTTTTCTTGTTTTTACAGCCACTTTTAATTTTTTTGCTTGTTTTTCACATTTTCTGATGCAAAGCCAAAGTTAACCCCACAATAAATTACGATTTCGAAAACACTGAATTTTTTTTCCTGAATTTTAGAGTTATTTTTAACCCTCTATAACCTAACCCCGCCTTTAGACGGGATTCGATCTAAAAAGTCGCCAAAAATCAATTTTCCAACCGATTTTTGATCTTTAAAAAGCATTGGAAAGAAGAACTTTTAAAATTTTAGAAAATTTCAGGGTTAACCTTGTTTTATGTGACTTTGCCAATGTTTTTTAAAAATGATTTTCAGGGGTCAACTTTGGCTGTGTTTTTTACTAACGTTTCCTATATTTTCAGTAAAAAGAAGTAATTTTTGTAGTGTCCTAGACTATGCCTCTACGCAGTTTTTTGCAAACACGGGAAAAATAAATATTTTGGAAAACAAAATTTGGGATGTAGAGGGTTAAAGATCCAAACTTGGACAAATGGATTTGGGTGAATTTTTAGATCGAACCCGCTTAAATGCGGGGTTGGTTTGTTAAGGGTTGAAAGTCCATCAAATCATATTTCTTTAGCTACGCGGAGAGCAAAAGTTGTTTTAGCCGGTCCGGAGACATATTTTTTAAATGTTGTGTTTGACGAAATCATAAAAAAAGCCCCAATCGCAAAAAAAATACGGGTTAACTTATTTTGGCTAGAGAACTCCTAGCCCAAATTTGAGCCAAATTAGAGCACTTTTAATTTTTATCTTGCTGGTTTGCCAAGAAAATGAATCAAAACAAATTTTTACGTGAGTACTATTACTTATCAGAATATTCCAGGAAATAACTCCCTATATTTTTGAACTGAAAATTTGAACCTTTTCCTACAAAGCGTTTTCAAATCAACACAGAGTGAAAATGAAAAACCTTCCTTCCCATTCTAAGCTCCCGGTTTTCCCTCGCTCTCGTCTTTCCCATTCCGTTGAGTGGGTTATTTGCTGTGGCGCCGTTCGGCGAAATAAAATAAAGTCATTGCAATAAAATCCCCTTCTGATGGTTTGTCACACGAACTGCAGCTGCAGCTCTGCTCATTTCGCGTTCCGGTGGGTGGCGAACCCCGTAAACTAAACGACGGAAGAAAACGGATTACAACACGAGGACTGTGTGTGTGTGTGTGTGTGTTTTCCGGGAATTGATACCGGGGAAGAAATCGCTGCTAGATTACAATCCATCCATCCGGTGGTGACCAGAAGCAGCAGAAGAGAGTTTGATAGGGCATGGGTGGTATTTACGATGCAGTTGCATTTCAACCAGCTCACAGGATTAGATTCAGCAGAAGGATGAAAAAGTCATTATTTAGCATTTCACACCCGATGATCACAGTTCTGGTATCTGGGTTTAATTTATTTTGATGCACCTGGCTCTAGGCTGTGACTGGAGTGAGATTCAAAGTTGTTTTAATCTAATCGAAGGTCCAGCGTTCAATAATGAAATTGACGTCATCAGACTTGAAACTGGTATGACTAGAGCAGAACACTTTAAACGAAATAATTAAAGGCTTGAGAAATAAAAGCTGCACTTGAAAAGTAATCCAATTAAAATTCAATTCAACCTTCGCTTCGAGAGCTTCGACTACAAATCATGTATCGTAGTTAACAGAAATCTAAAAGTTACAGACTATAGAATTGGCTTACAAGCTCCCCTGAGGTAACTCATTTGTCCAGTTGTCGATTTCAATAGATAGACCATTCGGTTCATTTGCTTGTCCCTGTTCTGTATGGTCCCATTGAGTCGTTATCTTGAACGAGGAAAATTTAATTATCCAATATCCACTCGAACAAAGCCACCCCCTCAATCCAAAAAAGGCAACCCATTTTATAATGGTTCTATACGCAAGAACCGGAACGAAACTTCCTTTCGGCCAGGCCTCTCTCACTGGAATAATAAATTTCTTTTCCATTAATTGTGCCGCCTTGTCGTTTCGAACTACTTCTGCACTAGTGTTTGGGGCTTTTCTTTCGTTTTCTGTTCGTTATCTCCGGAAAGGAGGCCACACGCCCACCACTTGAGTCAGGGATGTGAACATTTTCGTTAGGTGAAATCCTTGTTTCGAATTGGGGTTTATTAAATATGAATTTCCAAGTTTGATCGAAATATGGGTCATTCCTTCCCAAGTGACCACGCGTCCAACATCGACCTTCACCAAATCTGCTCATATTTGGCATGGGGGTTGTTTTTGCCCCAAAAACAAAGAATCCCAAGTTTGGTGACATTTGGTTCACCCCCGCGCCCGTGGCACCCCCCTCTTTTTCAGAGATTTTTGAAAAACCTCATTTTTAAATTGCATTTTTCTAAGAGAAAAGTTTACAATAAGTGAACTTTTGGGTATGCATATTTGAAGATTTTTTGACGTAGAATCGAATGGCGTACTCAAAATTTACGTACAGTGTTGCCAGACATGAAAATTTTGCGCTTTAAGTTTTAAAATGCATTTTTAACCCTTTGGACGAGCACTTACGGGAAAAATGACAATTGCATTCGATTGCTGAGAGTTTTTTTACATAAAATTTAATCAAAACCTCAGGGTAAATTGAATATTTCTTGAGATATCACATTTTTAAGTTGGAAAGCTCTGTATTGCATAGTAAATGTTTTACTTAACCATCAATTTTCAACAGTACATTGCGTGAGAGCATAGTAGGCCTTGAAATTTGAATATTTTTTTTTAATTTCTTAACGGAAGCAAGTGAATTTCCCAAAATTGAATTTATGTATGTATGTATTGTATGTATGTATGCATGTATTTATGTATGTATGTATTGTATGTATGCATTTGAACCCCCGTCTTGGCAGGACTTGGCGTAGTTCACGGATATAAGAAAATGAGGACCATCCATAAACCACGTGGACACTTTTTTGGGAATATATTACCCCCTCGTGGACAATTGTCCATACAAAAAAAAACTTTTTTGTATGGATCGTGGACAATCGCCATACCCCCCCCCCCCAAAGTGTCCACGTGGTTTATGGATGGTCCCATGACAAAATGTTTAATTTCGAGCGCATCAACCGGAATTTTCTAATTTTATGGCCCCAGAAGCTAGCCTGAAAATATGAGCTTTTTTGGTTAGGGTTGGTGGGTCCAATTTTTACCTGAAGGGTTTTTGGAGTTTTTATGGCAGAATTTAAAAACATGCTCAAAAAATTAACCTATATATTTTCGGGATCAATTCCTAGCGCTTTGCGCTTTGATGTTTTACAAAGTTGTTCCCCGGATCAAAATCTTTTAAAATTTTGACAAAAAGAAAATTTGATAGCGTAAAAACATTGTCGAAGAAGATGTAAAAGTGAATTTTCCCCATAGTAAATTAATTAAAGTTCCATTCTAACTTCAGGTCAAAACTGAACCCACTAAACATTAACCAAATGGGCTCATATTATCAGGCTAGCTTCTGGAGCCATATAAAAGTAGAAAATTCCTGTTGAGGCGCTCGAAATTAAACATTTTGTCATTTTCTTATATCCGTGAACCACGCCAAGTCCTGCCAAGACGGGGGTTCAAATGCATACATACAATACATACATACATAAATACATGCATACATACATACAATACATACATACATAAATTTAATTTTGGGAAATTCACTTGCTTCCGTTAAGAAATTAAAAAAAAATATTCAAATTTCAAGGCCTACTATGCTCTCACGCAATGTACTGTTGAAAATTGATGGTTAAGTAAAACATTTACTATGCAATACAGAGCTTTCCAACTTAAAAATGTGATATCTCAAGAAATATTCAATTTACCCTGAGGTTTTGATTGAATTTTATGTAAAAAACGTAACCTTATCCACCTTTAGGTGGTTGGTGCCTTCCTCTCATTTATAGAGTGAATACAATCCCCTAAAGTGTCCACATGGTTTATGGATCTCCCCTAACGTGATCGCAGCACCTAAGATGTCCTAATAAAAATAAGTGACGAGTAAAAAAACAGACTTCCTACAGACTTTTTGTCAAGATTATACAGACATCGCCTTTCAGGAAAATGGCATCCCTCTACAAGGCTTTTTTCGTGGCCATTTCGTGGACCATTTGAGGTTATGTAAATTCAGACCATTTTTTAAACCGCTTGTAATTTTAGATAGGTAAGTCAGATCTTGAAAATTCTTAATCCACAAGAAAGGTCTTCTCATATGCTTTCTACAAATATACAACATGTGAGGGTTTCATGAAAAAACCACCCTTTTTACCAAAATTTTAATTTAATATGAAACAGTTTTTTTAACATAACTTTTTAAATACATGAGAAAACTGGTTGAATTTTAATAGCAACGTAGGGGATGTTAAGACGGATTGAATAAAACCATTCCGGCCAAAATCGGTTGAGCCTGTGACGAGATATTCCAGTGACATTGATTTGGTACACATGTCTACATACAGCCAAACACACAGACATTTGCTCAGCTGGTGATTCTGAGTCGATATGTACAAATGAAGGTAGGTCTAGGAAGTCTAACTAAAAAGTTCGTTTTTCGAGTGATTTTATAGCCTTTCCTCAGTAAAGTGAGGAAGGCAAAACTCTCAGCAATCGAATGCAATTGTCATTTTTCCCGTAAGTGCTCGTCCAAAGGGTTAAAAATGCATTTTAAAACTTAAAGCGCAAAATTTTCATGTCTGGCAACACTGTACGTAAATTTTGAGTACGCCATTCGATTCTACGTCAAAAAATCTTCAAATATGCATACCCAAAAGTTCACTTATTGTAAACTTTTCTCTTAGAAAAATGCAATTTAAAAATGAGGTTTTTCAAAAATCTCTGAAAAAGAGGGGGGTGCCACGGACGCGGGGGTGGACCAAATGTCACCAAACTTGGGATTCTTTGTTTTTGGGGCAAAAACAACCCCCATGCCAATTATGAGCAGATTTGGTGAAGGTCGATGTTGGACGCGTGGTCACTTGGGATGGAATGACCCATATATATTTTCATAAAAATATCATGTTTTGTTGCCACTATACCAATTCTAAATCCCATATAAAATCTAAAAATATGGAACTGCCCAGCCCTGACTGCGATCGACTGGACAAAAGAACATCCCTCGTAAGATGATGTTAAGGGGAGGAAAACAGAGAATGGAAGCTGGGTCAGTCAGTCAGTCAGCCCGCCGAACAATTCATAAGCGATCAGCAGAAGATACCATTTCGAGCAGAAGTAGTTTGGAGCTGCAGCATTTTGGGAAAAAGGGAAATTTTCCCGAAAAGGCCAATAACACTTTTATGGGAGTTTGTGAGCGTCGTCGTCGAAGGGCGAATTTTTCTCCCATTGGCGCACACACACATAAACATATACACGTAATCATCCACCCTCCTTGCACACACACACATTCGGTGGATCTACTTTTGTATGAAGATAGGACGGGAACGGGGCCACCCCCTCCGATAAAGGGAGGAAATAACAATAACATCAGTGGGAAAATTGATGCCGCCATCGTTGTGAGAGGCGAATCGAACGTCGTTTTTCACGCTACGAGACAAAAAAGTTTATTCTTTCTGCTTTTTTTTTCACCAGTGCCAAATTTTGGAGCGACTTTTTTTTTGTGTTGTTGTGAATTTATGTTGCTTTATTTAAAAAGTCCTTTGTGCTGTTTTGAAAGATTCGAGAGCTTTGAATGGTGTTTTGTGTCCAATCAGTTTGTTGCTGAGCATATTGTGTTCCTCCAGCTCGATATCTCCCCAAGAGAAAACTAGAAAAGCGAAAATCATAAATCTAAATATCTCTTCATTATGAATCATTGGCGCCCAAAAGAGAGCACATATTTTATGGTGTCATATCTTGCGCTGAAATCGAAATAAATTTCCTCCTCACAATCCCGGATACAATTTATCATTCGACCGCAAACAATCTGGAAAGTGTATGCAAATTAAGTGGATTTTCCACCCGAGGGGGAAGAACCCTCCTTTTTCCGGCATTGACACTGGTGTGCGGTGGCGGATGTTGTGCATGGTCGTAAATCCATAAAAATCCTTTTCTTTTGGCGTTACTTCTTCTACTTTTGAAAAAAAAATCGAATATTCGTTCCTTGTTACTTTGTTGAAAAAGTTGGGAGCTATGATTCTTTTTTTTTTAGCGAACTGTTTTTTTTTAATTTTTACTTTTGAGCTGAAATATCGCAAATTTTTTATGAGTACAATGCACTATTTGTTTACGAACCCAATAAGGTAACTTTTATACCGTTGTTCTCCATTTTTCTACCTATTTACAAAGTAGGGGAGGCGGGGTAAGGCGGCCATGCGCTTGTTTTACTAATATGATAACATGATAAAAATTACCCAAATATCTAATCAAATTGTACCTTAGGCTAAATATGTTACTTTGAGCCGTAACCACCAGTGTGACGTAATATGTATCATTTGAAAAAAAGTGTTTTGTTTATTTACTATTTCAAAAACATTTAGGAGCATATTACTAAAAGCTTTTCATTTCACGGTCATGATGATAATGTCCTTAACTAATTAGGTAATTTGGTTTTTATGTATTTTTATCTTAGTTATCTAAGTTGCAGGAAACGGTGGCCGTCTTACCCCCGTAAGAGGAGGAAAGATCGAAAAAGCACATTTCCCGAGTTTTTTTTAAATGGTCCTATTTTCGCTTTATCCAACCTGTTGTCTTTTATATGTTTATAGGACCTAATAAAAAAAAGTCGAGATTTCTCCCTCACTCATTTTGTTTAAGATTTAATTTGTGTTGAGATTTAAGGGTTTTAAAGCTGTAGTAATCCAGACAGTTCATTGTTTATTTCTGTAAAATAAGGCCGTTGCAAATATTTTTCAAAGTTTATGTCGCCCCCCCCCCCTCAAAATTGGTCTGAAAAATCAGGGGGCATAAACAATATTTTCCCAAAAAACTTCAAAATTTCCATAAAAAAGAAGTTTAACCAACTGAAAACAATCTAAATTGCATTTTCCTGCATTGATTATCATATTTAGCATGTTTGGGCTTGTTTAAAAATGTTTTGAATTTTTATGAAATTCCAATGTTCAGCACCGCAAAAAAAATATTTTTCGCAAAAAATATAAATTATAAATCAATACTTAGATATTTTGGAAACTAATGATGGTAAAATAACTGAACATGTGTATAATGCATTTTAAAACACTTTTTTGTTTTTATTAAAATGTTCAAACAATGGCTCGTAATTTAAATTTTATTATTTAGTAATTAAAATTACTTTGCATTTTTTTAAACGCATCATTTTAAAAAAAAATTTAAACTTTTATATCTTTCTTATGTTTATAAGTCCTTTATATGGTTTTTCGACATTTTCAAATATTTTACTAGATTGTAAAATTTTGAAAATATCAAATTTCAAAAAGATCGGAAAATTTTACAATTGAATACAAAAAGCGAAATTGGACGATTGGCATATTTATTTTAAAGATTTATTTTAAATTGTTGGGTTTTCAGATTTTTTATGAGTTAAGATTCTTTTATTATTTTACTCATATTTTCAATATATTTTTAATGATTTTCAGCAATTTTTATCAAAAAATAGCATTGTTTTGTTAACACTTTTTTGTAATTTATTTTTGCTTTCAACTACAATATCTCTGAACAATTATCGTCAACTAGGGACATCGATACAGCATTTTTGAGAGTATTTGAATTTAGAACTTGATGTACTATTTGTTTTGTTCTGTGTCTGTCGAAAAAATATTTTAAAAACTTATTTTTTTTTTACTTTCTAAACAAATTATTTGCCATAATATAAAGATAATAAAGATTTTTTCAGGGCATTTCATTTCACAAATAATTTCTGTTAGAGAAATGTCTGTTTAAAACAAATTGCATAAAAAATTAGTTTAAAAAATATATATTTTAGAAATGATCTGACCCGTCATGGTCAGTATTGATAAAACGAAACGAAGTTGACTTTATAGCTGTCGGCCACCATTGCTAGTACCAACCACTAGTGTCTTCCTTTTTATCTACAAGGACTTCGCCGCCCTGGGCTCCTAAGTGTATGAAAGTATGGCACGGAGCGACGGCGCCGAATACCCATATTTACACAAAGAATTTTAGAGCGCCCGCCGCGGGATTCGAACCGGCGACCTCTGGATTGTGAGTCCAGTGCGCGGTCCGATTGATCCACACGGGCGGGACCAAAAAGTATTGATAAATACGTTTTTAATAATTGTTTAATTTTTTTAATGTATGCTTATTTTATACTAACCTAAATTTATACGAAAATAGTAGTTTACAGCATTTTTTGCAAATTCCGAAATCGCTTTTTTAGTGAAATTTTATGTCAAACATCGATGTGTTACTTTACTTTATCGATGTGTTAAGTAAATTCACCGTTCAAATAAGAAAAAAATAAATAAAAATGTTTTATTTCGATTCTAGTGCTGAAAAGTTCTACTTTTCAGCACTGAAATGGGAGCTGGAAAGTTTAACTTTTCAGCACTGTTATTGAAAGGTATAAATTTTTCATTCTGTTATTTTTGGTAGAGAAAAGCAGGCAATATTAACGTTCAAGAATGACAAGAAAAGTAAGTAGTTTCACGACGGAATTGCAAAAAATAACTCCTTTCATTCTGGAACGACAAAATGGCCTACTTTTCTCTACAAAAAAGAACAGAATCAAAAAGTAATACTTTTCGGTGGTGAGAAGTTGAACTTTTCAGTACTTGTATTGAAAATTTATACTTTTCTATATTGTTTTGATTTAAATGGTGAATGGACTAAAAGCATAACATTTGATTTAAAATCCTATTCTAGGGTACCTTTCCGGAATTGCAGAAAAATTGCAAAAGTTGATTTTTTCAGCACTCGTCGTAATTATTCAACTCGGTTAACTTCACTGGATAAATGTAATACTGATGCTGATAAAATCTTCTTTATGCAACGGTCTTCTGTGGTTTCGAGAGCTGGTTTCAAATTTGAGTTGATTCGGCAAAGAGAAATCCGTGCATCGTTCGAGGTTGGAATGCGTAAATGAGACCATAGCATTTTCTTTATTATGTTTGGCTACAAAAAGTCTGATCTTCAAAAAATCTTAAAACCAAACAGATGATATAAAAGAATACAAAAAGTTTTGATTTTTTTTAACAGCATTTCTATAGATTTCTCAGAAATAATATATTGCGCTCTCAAACTCTTACTTCGCACCAATCTGCAATTTTCACATCGCATTAACTTTTCATCGACGGTAGAAGTCGCCTTTCTTCTGGCCCGAAAACGGATTATTTTCTTTTCCACGATGGAGATCGTGGGTGACCCCCCCCCCCTCTCGCCACGTGGTGTTTTTGTTCGCGTCGAAGAAAAAACTTTCTCGTCACAGCACCACTGGCGATGATGGCCTTTCTTTGTTGCGCTCGGCCCAGAGTTTGAATGTGGCAATTTTCCTGGAAAATTGGTTGCTGCTTCTCGACGTTTTCGAAGAATTCAACTTGAAATGATTCTTCGATTGATTGGTGCCACGCTGTTTTATTCACGTGTTGGCATTAAGTTTGTGGTGGGAGGGGGGGGGGGGGTACGTATGCAAACGACAGTTTGGTCATAACACCCTCGTTTGGTGGGTTGGTTACAAGTGTGCTAACTTACTTTCAATAACATTCGACTGGGGAAAGTTTTTCCAACACGTGAAACGTGTCAAAAGTTTCTCAACCAGTTTGTGGATCGATGTACCCTTTTTGATTGAAATTTAGCCAATTTTTTGGCCAAGTAAGAACGCTGAATTGTTTAACTTGTAGATAGAAATAGATATTTGTTTTGCAAAATCGAACAACGTCGTTTTCAACAACTTTGGAAATTGGATTAGATCGGATTAGGCTTAGTAGGATAAGTTATAACGAGCAACTTCTTCTATTTCCTTGTCTGTTATGGTTTCCGTGGAGATCTCGGAAAATTAGATCCTAATCAGTGTTGAAAACTTTCGTCAAGGTAATGCCAATTTAAATTTAACTTGAATCAAAGGATTTCACATAAAACTAATTGCAAATTTTCTGTTTTTGCAAAATGCTTCCTTTTATTATCCTCCCAACAAATCTTAATAGCTACAATCCAGTCCATTAATGGCACCCCAAAAAACTCGCTCCTTTTTTTCTCATCTCAGGAAACAATTCCGGGAGCAGTTAATATAAATTCTGTCTAGACTGTGCTCGCAATTAAATTTAAATTTGTTCTGTCATTGTGGTGCACGGTTCTTCTAGTCTTTTTTTTCTCGCAACTTCACCCTCACTTGCATATAAATTCCACAAACATTGTAGAAAAAGTATACTTTACAGACTCCCACGCGCGCTCCTGCCTTACCGTCGACAGGTGACATGTTAAGTGTCCACCGGAGGACATCCTCTCGGAGCTTTTTCGCGTTCATTGTGGCCCTTCTCGAATGTCCACACAAACGAAAAAAAAACAAAGTTACTGCTAGCGCAGACGGTTTGTATATTTAAATTTCATGAAGTTCATGAAGTTGGCGAAGCAAAAGTTGCGAAAACCGTTTCTCGGAAATATAATCAAAAGTTTGCAGTTATTCTGGCGCAGCCAAATTTATTAAGCGATTGTTGATTCACCCCCCTGAAGCTCGTCTCTGAGGGGGGTGGAGCGAGGGAAATTTTGTGGTTACAGATTTTACAGTAGAATAAGAACCTCGCTCGGCAGTAAAACCAACGAAATAAAGCGCAATAAGTGCTCTCCTATTGCCATCTTTATTGTCTCGCCGAGGCAAGTTGCCAGCTTCTCTGGGGATGGTGGTTAGGGAAGATGTCGCACTGTGGGATAAAATTACAATTATTTAACTTTTTTTTTCTTCGTAAAACTTTATTCCTCTTGTGATAAAATGTACTTTTTTAACTACCGTAAACTGGGGTGACTTTGATAGCCCGGGGTGACTTTGATAGGTTTTTCAAATGCCCGTCAAATTAATATCTAAACATTTTTGAGAATTTTGAGTATGTAAGCATTAAGGGATAGCTTATTATCGAATATATATGCAAAAATGTGACGGTTACAATTGGATGTATCAAAATTAGTGGTCAAATCAAATTTCTATCAATGTCACCCCGGGCTATCAAAGTCACCCCAGTTTACGGTATTTAAATATTCATAAACCATTTGTTTTAATTTTTATTTTCGCAAATGAACTTTTTATTACATACTTTTTAAATTTGTTTTAAACAGTAATATTTTTTTTCCTTATATTTAAGAAGTCATTTTGTATAATTAGTTTTTTCATTCATTTTCATAAAAAAGCATGTGAATATTCAAAAATCTGTATCATGAAAAATGATTTTCTGATCGGTTTGGTGTCTCCGGCAAAGTTTTATGTCCAGTAAAAATAGGTACACGGAATAAAACCGATTTTTTAAAGTTTTCGTCACAACAAGTTGAATTGAGCATGAGCATGAGCATGAGCATGAGAGACCACCCATGGTTGTCCTTCTCCGTTGCTGAACAGGACCATAATATCCCATCAGCACAACCGGTCACACGCCTCAACGATCAAATGATGTTTCCCTTATCAACAGCATGCATGAATGCGCTGAAAAGATAAAACATCACGATTATCAAAACTAGAGCCGGTGCGAATAGGAAACAGTCGTTGGCCACCAACGGCGCCCGCCTTGTAAGTTTGTAGATCTCGAGGGAATGGGACGGGAATGTTAGTTAGCACAGGCTGCTACCAAGGGTGGGTTCTATACGATATCCACACCCCCGCGTGTGCCGGAAAACTACTTCTACTTGGGATTTTGTTAGTGGGTAAGGGTAATGGTCAGGATTCAACATAGAGGATGATGATGCGACCCAATAATCAATAAATTTTGTTTAATGGTGTGATGTATTATGCATTCTCAAGGCAATCAGTCGGAGTATGCGGATGAGACTATTCCCGGTTATTTGGTGTTGAGTTTAGCATAAATGATTTAATCTTAGACAGCCGGCTGTGGAAAGATAAAACGAAATAAAATGCGAAAACGCGAAACCGCCCGGATCGAAATACACGCACAATCGGGAGGACAACAGAGACGGAAACGGCAACGAAAATCCTGCGTGAGGACCGCGACGCACACCGTTCAAATTCTCCAACTCAACTGTCAAACATCCCGAAACCGCCCGGATCGAAATACACACACAATCGGAGGGACAACAGAGACGGAAACGGCAACGAAAATCCTGCGTGAGGACCGCGACGCACACCGTTCAAATTCTCCAACTCAACTGTCAAACATCCCGAAACCGCCCGGATCGAAATACACACACAATCGGAGGGACAACAGAGACGGAAACGGCAACGAAAATCCTGCGTGAGGACCGCGACGCACACTGTTCAAATTCTCCAACTCAACTGTCAAACATCCCGAAACCGCCCGGATCGAAATACACACACAATCGGAGGGACAACAGAGACGGAAACGGCAACGAAAATCCTGTGTTCGGACCGCGACGCACACCGTTAAAAAAAAATCCTTTTGTCACAACAAGTTGAATTCCCAAAATACCTATTTGTTCATTTTCTAAATTTTTGATGTGTTTTAGGGGTACCGTAATCTGGGGTGTATCGGGACTACAGTCTGAATAGGGACAGCAGTTTTTAGAGCACTTAAAGCTTTTAAATTTGGAAATGGATGTACACATTTTGTTGGCCTGAGTCTGTTCTAACCGAAACCAACCAGAAAAATCAAAATTTTGTGCTCCAACATGGTAAAAACTGCTGTCCCAATTCGCCCCATGTGTCCCGATTGACCCCAGTTTACGGTACTTGGTTTTACATCTTTTGTCATAGAGTTAGAATAAGAGATTAAAAAAAATGGTTGCTGAGAGTTTGTATTTAAAATTTTATGAAAAATACGTTTTTTTCAGTGTCATATTTTTAGCCCTCGCAAATTTTAGGTTAGTTTTTTAATGTTGATAAATTAAACGTACAGTCATGCCTCGGTTTAGCACCGCATATGGGGGATGCAAAACCGAGGCGTGTATAACTGAAGCACAAAGCTTATGGGATTTTGGCTATATGGGAGACATTGGCTATAATCCTATGAAAAGGATTATAGCCAATGTCTAAACTTTAAAAAATTATAGTGTTTTAGAATCGGGATGATGTCAGCTATCCATTGCAACTTTAATTACATGAAAATTTTCACAAACATACGTATTTTTCATGCATTTATAAAATGCAATATTTTCTCTAAAAAAAATCTCAAGGTCATTGATTTTGCAATGTGGTCATCCAATGATCGGGATTTTTTAATACATTTCGAAAGTAATTGTGTTTTTTAATACTCAATTTTTTTACAAAACTACGAATTTAAAAAAAAAAACTTAAAATCTCAGTGCAAATGATTGGGATTTTTTCATACATTTTGAAAATAATAACATATTTTTTTTGAAATACTGAAAAATTTCACCAAACTACGTATTTTCGAAAAATATTAAAATTTCAGTCTTTTACAATATGGGTCTCAAATGATCGGGATTTTTTCATACATTTCGAAATTAATAACACATTTTTTTGCAATACTCAAACTTTTCACAAAACTACGTATTTTTGAAAAAAAATACTCAAAATTTCAGTCAGTTCAGCTCAAAACTAAAATTTTTAGTATTTTTTTTACAAAAATACGTAGTTTTGTGAAATGTTTTAGTATTTTCAAAAAAAAATGTTATAACTTTCAAAATGTATGAAAAATGTATGTTGCAAAAAAACTGAAATTTTAAGTACTTTTTGGAAAATACGTAGTTTTGTATTTTTTTTAAGTATTTTCAAAAATTGTGTTATAACTTTCGACATGAATGAAAAAATCCCTTTCATTTGATACCCGTATTGTAAAAAACTGGAATTTTGAGTATTTTTTGGAAACAACGTAGTTTTGTGAAAATTTTGAGAATTTTCAAAAATTTGTGGGAATCGATTCTCCAGAAAACTTTATATAAAAGTTAAAAAGCTGCCAATGGCAAACTTATGGGAAATTGAACGAGCTTACCGTTAAACATATTTTCATATCATATCTATTTTTTAAAGTTGCTGATTCTTCACAAGGATGGGATTAGGGCAATGGTAATTACGGAGATATTTATGTAAAGCTGTGTAGAAAATCGATTTCTGGGATCGGTTTTTTTTTCTTTCTAAAAAAACAGACTAATAAATAGTTTCTGTATTTTTTCAGGAGATACATGCCATCCTGCATTCGTGAGGCTTCTTGCAACATTTTAGACTATTACCACAGTCATTCTGAATGAAAAAATCGTGGGCTGACCTTCAAATTTGAATGATTAACCTAAAAATTAAACAATCTTCTATAGTGGGCTCAAGACTCACATTTCAAATGGGTCAAATACTGAATGAACCGTTCGAAAAAATATTTTCAGAAATGGTCACACATGAGCACTTTGTAAAAAAATAAAAAAACCGAACATTTTTAGTTAAAACCATTTTTTAAAAACGGTGCACTTTACCAAAATTTCTGTAAAGTTGTTTTCGATTGCAAATTCGATTTCAATTTTTTTTTGGGAAGATTCATAATATTACCAAATAACACATTAAAAAAATCATAACGCTGCGTCGACATTTTTGGTTGTACTTCTTGATAGCTCATAGTTACGGAATTTTGACCCGTCAAACATATAAAAATACGGATTTTTTTCTGAATCCTCCTAAAACTTTCCCGGAGACATCAAATCGATTAGATAATAAGAGAGCACAGATGCATTGAATTATTATTATTTCATTTGAAATTAAAAATTGTAATCAAAACCTAATTGATGTTTTCGAATTAAATTTTCCAAAACAAAATTAGGCCAAACATTTTATAATCTGTCTCATTTCCACCAAAGTGCTCTTCCACCCACGCGGAAGCTGCAAATCTGCTGCTAAACCAAGCAATATACTCCCACTGTTGATGCGACTTGGGTGCGAAAAGCTGCTTCCGTGCCTTGCTTCCTTCCTGTTAATAAGCACCCCAACGACAAATCGTCGGAAAAACGCGCGCGGGGCAACGCTTTTCATTTGCCTGCTGGCATCAAAAATTGAGCAATGAAGCACATTATTTAGCTCGACATTTTCACGAGCTTTCCTTCGCACACCCCAATCACCCGCAGAACGTTGGGATTAAGAACTTTTGGGAATTTGGGAAATTTCCACACCCCCATCTGGCTGCAGAGTTTTCAGCAACTCCGAACAAATTGGCCACTTTGCGCGGTCATGGAATTGCTGTCAAGGTTAATTTGGCTGGGAACTTGATGGGTAGGAGCCTTGAGAAATGCTGGCAGGTAATTACCACCGTTTACTTTTGATTAGCGAGAAAAAGTTCTCTTCAAAGAATTTGTAATTTGTCGAGACAGAAGGTGCAGAATGAGCACTCAGAAAGGATTACGCAGGATTTTCGACCATGCTAAAGGTTCGTTTCAATTAACAGCCCATTTCGGTTGTTTATTTGGTTACTATTTGCCAACCTAACCCCAAAAAGACCATCATTGTCTGTCGGTCGGTCTGCAAACATGGGGGAAGCCCACTCCCTAATAATGAACCTAATTAAATATAAATAAAAATAAAGAACATCATAATCAAATAATTTTATTCCACTGAATGCTCCCTTGAGGGGTGGTGGAAGTTGGACGTTTTCACAGTAAAAAAAAAAATCAAATAACATAAAGTGTATTATTTTTTTTCTAAACTGAAAAAATACGTGAATTACGAGAAAGTTTACATCACCTGTAAGTAGAATTTCCCCCCAAATTGTTTACTTGTAAGTTGTAAAAGACACCACCATCCTACAGCCTAACAGCTTGTTCGACTTGGAAAGATATTGCAATAACACGTCAACCAACAACAACCAACCGGAAAGTAAACAAGACAAACAAATCCACAAGAAAACAGACTTGTTCGTGTTTTCTTGAGAAACTCTGCGCTAGATGGTGTAAGGATACGCATCGCCAGGAGCCGGCTGATGGAAAAGTTCGGATGGTTTTCGTGCCGTCTTTTAGTCGGATAAACATTGAACGGATCGATGGCAGTGTTTTCTTGGGGAATCGAGAGAGAGAGAGAGCCTTCAGGATTCATTTTCGTTCCATATGACACATAGAACGTCACACACTCACACTGACCGGATGGATGGTTTGGATTTCGATTAAGTTGCGGGAGCGGGGAGACCTTCTTTTGGGTGATATGTTTGCGGATACTTTTGTGGCAATTATTGGGCTCTAGAAATAGATCGGGAGGGGCCTTCTCCATGGAATTTGATGTTTTTCCACTTAGACAGGAAAATAAAACGATTCTTGGGAGCTGGGAGCTGACATCATTAGAAAGTTGTCGATTTTCCCCATTAAAAATCACTGTCACGTATGTATGGTTTATTTTTAACTTTGGTATTAATTTTAAGACTATAGCATTCGGTAGATATTTTTAATATTTGAAAATAATCCTAGTTGAATGTTCTCCAAAATAAAAAAAATAACCTTTCAGAATCAAAAAGGAGGTTCTCTAAGATGTCGCAAATCGACTCTGTTTGTATTTTTTTGCATCATTAGTTTTTCCAAAAAAGTCTCTGTAAATTTTGGGTCAGAAAAAATCGGTTTGTAAATGTATATAAATTCTATAAATTCTATAAATTCTATGAATTCTATAAATTCTATAAATTCTATAAATTCTATAAATTCTATAAATTCTATAAATTCTATAAATTCTATAAATTCTATAAATTCTATAAATTCTATAACTTCTATAAATTCTATAAATTCTATAAATTCTATAAATTCTATAAATTCTATAAATTCTATAAGTTCTATAAATTCTATAAATTCTATAAATTCTATAAATTCTATAAATTCTATAAATTCTATTAATTCTATAAATTCTATAAATTCTATAAATGAGCAGTTCTCTACGGAATCGGTCTTTTTTCTTTAATTTTAATTTTTGTATTTTTTAATCCTGCTGAAACTTTTTTGGTGCCTTCGGTATGCTCAACGAAGCCATTTTGCATCATTAGTTTGTCCATATAATTTTCCATACAAATTTGGCAGCTGTCCATACAAAAATGATGTACGAAAATTCAAAAATCTGTATCTTTTGAAGGAATTTTTTGATCGATTTGGTGTCTTCGGCAAAGTTGTAGGTATGGATATGGACTACACTGAAAAAAATGATACACTGTAAAAAATTTTTTGGTGATTTTTAATTTAACTTTTTGTCACTAAAACTTGATTTGCAAAAAAACACTATTTTTAATTTTTTTTATTTTTTGATATGTTTTAGAGGACATAAAATGCCAACTTTTCAGAAATTTCCAGAATGGGCAAAAAATCTTTGACCGAGTTATGATTTTTTGAACCAATACAGATTTTTTCAAAAAATCGAAATGTTGGTCGCAAAAATTTGTCAACTTCATTTTTCGATGTAAAATCGAATTTGCAATCAAAAAGTACTTTAGTGAATTTTTGATAAAGTGCACCGTTTTCAAGTTATAACCATTTTTAGGTAACTTTTTTGAAAATAGTCGCAGTTATTAATTTTTTAAAAATAGTGCCCATGTTTGCCCACCTTTGGAAAAAATATTTTTGAAAAGCTGAGAAAATTCTCTATATTTTGCTTTATTGGACTTTGTTGATACGACCCTTAGTTGCTGAGATATTGCCATGCAAAGGTAAAAAAACAGGAAAATTGATGTTTTCTAAGTCTCACCCAAACAACCCACCATTTTCTAATGTCGATATCTCAGCAACTATAGGTCCGATTTACAATGTTAAAACATGAAACATTCGTGAAATTTTCCGATCTCTTCGAAAAAAATATTTTCAAAAATTTAAATTCAAGACTAACATTTCAAATGGCCGTAATATTAAATGTTTGGCCCGTTTGAAATGTTAGTCTTGATTTTAAATTTTTGAAAATATTTTTTTCGAAGAGATCGGAAAATTTCACGACTGTTTCATGTTTTAACATTGTAAATCGGACGTATAGTTGCTGAGATATCGACATTAGAAAATGGTGGGTTGTTTGGATGAGACTTAGAAAACATCAATTTTACCTTTGCATGGCAATATCTCAGCAACTAAGGGTCGTATCAACAAAGTCAATAAAGCAAAATATAGAGAATTTTCTCAGCTTTTCAAAAATTTTTTCAAAGGTGGGCAAACATGGGCACTAATTTTAAAAATGAAAACTGCGACTATTTTCAAAAAGTTACCTAAAAATGGTTATAACTTGAAAACGGTGCACTTTATCAAAAATTCACTAAAGTACTTTTTGATTGCAAATTCGATTTTACATCGAAAAATGAAGTTGACAAATTTTTGCGACCAATATTTCGATTTTTTGAAAAAGTCTGTTTTGATTCAAAAAATCATAACTCGGTCAAAGATTTTTTGCCCATTCTGGAAATTTCTGAAAAGTTGGCATTTTATGTCCTCTAAAACATATCAAAAAATAAAAAAAAAATAAAAATAGTGTTTTTTTGCAAATCAAGTTTTAGTGAGAAAAAGTTAAATTAAAAATCACCAAAAATTTTTTTACCGTGTATCTTTTTTTTCCAGTGTAGTCCATATCCATACCTACAACTTTGCCGAAAACACCAAATCGATCAAAAAATTCCTTCAAAAGATACAGATTTTTGATTTTTTATATATCATTTTTGTATGGACAGCTGCCAAATTTGTATGGAAAATTATATGGACAAACTAATGATGCAAAATGGCTTCTTTGGGCATACCGAAGGCACCAAAAAAGTTTCAGCCAGATTGAAAAATACAAAAAAAATCGAATGACCGAAATCTCAGAGAATTGCTCAAATTCTATAAATTCTGTAAATTCTATAAATTCTATAAATTCTATAAATTCTATAAATGCTATAAACTCTATAAATGCTATAAATTCTATAAATTCTATAAATTCTATAAATTCTATAAATTCTATAAATTCTATAAATTCTATAAATTCTATAAATTCTATAAATTCTATAAATTCTATAAATTCTATAAATTCTATAAATTCTATAAATTCTATAAATTCTATAAATTCTATAAATTTTATAAATTCTATAAATTTTATAAATTCTATAAATTCTATAAATTCTATAAATTCTATAAATTCTATAAATTCTATAAATTCTATAAATTCTATAAATTCTATAAATTCTATAAATTCTATAAATTCTATAAATTCTATAAATTCTATAAATTCTATAAATTCTATAAATTCTATAAATTCTATAAATTCTATAAATTCTATAAATTCTATAAATTCTATAAATTCTATAAATTCTATAAATTCTATAAATTCTATAAATTCTATAAATTCTATAAATTCTATAAATTCTATAAATTCTATAAATTCTATAAATTCTATAAATTCTATAAATTCTATAAATTCTATAAATTCTATAAATTCTATAAATTCTATAAATTCTATAAATTCTATAAATTCTATAAATTCTATAAATTCTATAAATTCTATAAATTCTATAAATTCTATAAATTCTATAAATTCTATAAATTCTATAAATTCTATAAATTCTATAAATTCTATAAATTCTATAAATTCTATAAATTCTATAAATTCTATAAATTCTATAAATTCTATAAATTTATAAATTCTATAAATTCTATAAATTCTATAAATTCTATAAATTCTATAAATTCTATAAATTCTATAAATTCTATAAATTCTATAAATTCTATAAATTCTATAAATTCTATAAATTCTATAAATTCTATAAATTCTATAAATTCTATAAATTCTATAAATTCTATAAATTCTATAAATTCTATAAATTCTATAAATTCTATAAATTCTATAAATTCTATAAATTCTATAAATTCTATAAATTCTATAAATTCTATAAATTCTATAAATTCTATAAATTTATAAATTCTATAAATTTATAAATTCTATAAATTCTATAAATTCTATAAATTCTATAAATTCTATAAATTCTATAAATTCTATAAATTCTATAAATTCTATAAATTCTATAAATTCTATAAATTCTATAAATTCTATAAATTCTATAAATTCTATAAATTCTATAAATTCTATAAATTCTATAAATTTATAAATTCTATAAATTCTATAAATTCTATAAATTCTATAAATTCTATAAATTCTATAAATTCTATAAATTCTATAAATTCTATAAATTCTATAAATTCTATAAATTCTATAAATTCTATAAATTCTATAAATTCTATAAATTCTATAAATTCTATAAATTCTATAAATTCTATAAATTCTATAAATTCTATAAATTCTATAAATTCTATAAATTCTATAAATTCTATAAATTCTATAAATTCTATAAATTCTATAAATTCTATAAATTCTATAAATTCTATAAATTCTATAAATTCTATAAATTCTATAAATTCTATAAATTCTATAAATTCTATAAATTCTATAAATTCTATAAATTCTATAAATTCTATAAATTCTATAAATTCTATAAATTCTATAAATTCTATAAATTCTATAAATTCTATAAATTCTATAAATTCTATAAATTCTATAAATTCTATAAATTCTATAAATTCTATAAATTCTATAAATTCTATAAATTCTATAAATTCTATAAATTCTATAAATTCTATAAATTCTATAAATTCTATAAATTCTATAAATTCTATAAATTCTATAAATTCTATAAATTCTATAAATTCTATAAATTCTATAAATTCTATAAAATCTATAAATTCAATGAATTCTATAAATTCTATAAATTCTGTATCTTGAGAAGAGATTTTCTGATCGATTTGGTGTCTTCGGCAAAGTTGTTGGTTATGATTAGGACTTTTATGAAAAAAATGGTACACTGAAAAAATCATTTTTTTTATTTAACTTTTTATCACTAAAAGTTCAATTCTCAAAATACCTGGACAAAATGAAAAAAAAAGGAAAAAAATCAAATCGTTGAAAATGAAGTGTCACCTGATCCTATATTTTTTTACTTCCATATCTCGGAAACTATTGGTCCGATATTCAGTGTTGAAAATTGAAACTTAAGTGAAATTTTCTGATTTATTCAATAAACATAATTTCGAAATTTTAAATCAAGCTTTACTTTTTAAAAGGTCTACAAATTGATAATTTTCTCAAATGTATAGCTCAGTCAAATTTATTTTTATTTTTTGATATTTTTTAAGTAGACAAAAAATAGCAGCTTTCGAGCTGTCGTTTTGTTTTTGGCCAAATAATGTTTTTTTAAAATAATTTTGTTTTAATGTATCGAAAACGCACAAAAAAATAAAAAAAATATTTTTAGATGTTCAATTTAATTTTTAATCGAATAGTATTTTTGTAAAATGGTGACAAGGTGCACTGTTCGAGTTATAGCAATTTTTAGGTAAAATTATTTTTCTTTAAATTAAATATATTGTCCATGCATGTCCATTAGTGTGTCCAGAAAAAATGACCCTATGGTAGACAAGCGAAAAATTGTTTTTAAAAGTTATACTAAAAGTATCTGTGCTTATTTTGAGCGAAATCGGTTAAGATTAACTCGTTGATATCCGAGCCTGAATTTGTTGAAAAAAATGTTTTTCATACAAAAATGACTTTTTTAAAATAGACAATAACTTTTCAGGATCGATTTTAAAGCTTTGATATGTTCGACAAAGTTGTAGAGCATTAAATTTCCAATGATAATCTCACTTTTGGGAATATTTGGATGAAAGTAGCGTACCCCGAAGACAAAACCTTAAGCAAATTAGGTGTTTCATACATTTCTCCGATTTTTCCCATACAAACTTCACCTTCAAGTATTGATGGGTAAATGTTGACCGATTTTGCTCATATTTGGTTCAAAGTCCTAAAATAGCGCAAGGAACAATATTTAGCTTGTGTAGCGAGGTTTTGAAAAAAAGTCCCATATTCTTGGCACCCTAATGTCCACATTAAAAAAATAACAAACTAGAAAGCTGAGAAAATTCTCTACGTTTTGCTTTTTGAACATTGTTGATGTGACCTTTGATACCTGATTGCCTTGCAAAGATTTAAAATAACGAAAAAATAGTTTTTTTTAAATTCTACTCAATTGACCCTTAATTTTCAATCGATGATATCTTGTTAATCATTGATCAAATATTTAGAGTTAAAAAGTGAAAATTGTGGGAAATTTCTCAACACCTTGAAAAAATATTGTCTGATTTTGAAAATCACGCCCTACATTTCAAAAGGTTTTAAATCACAACAATAATTGAAGGGGTTTGTCAAAATCGAGTTTTTGTGATACAAAATTATGGGTTATTATTTTACAACTTTTCCGAAGACACCAAATCGATTAGACAATCACTGAGGATTTAAAAAATGCTTTATACATTTAAAAGATATAAATAAAGCTTCAAAAAATACCCCTCCAGTTTTACAAAAAGTCTGAAATGCCAAAGGAAAGACAATACATTTAACAATATATTTTTAGTTGTATACAATAGAATGCACAAGTTTTTAGTCATAGTTGTTTTAAAAATTTTTTTTTTTTGCCCCGGTTTTTTTATAAGAAATTTTTAAGAGTGTATACTGGCTCTATGAAAAATAGTTTGTTTTTTTCAAATGAAACTTAATTGATAAGTTGATATGTTGTCGAATAAGGTACACTTTTAAACAGCAACCTTTTCAATATCACAACAGTTTGAATTTGAATTATAATGCAATATGGAAGGACTGCGCAAAGTTATAGCAGTCAACACAATTTTGAAAATAAAATCTGATAAAATCAGACGATTTCGTGCAGACTTGTTTTATTTGAAAAGCTTTTTAGTTGTGTCATTGTTTCCACTGTTAAAAAAAATAATGGTGAGAACAAAATTTCTTATTTTGGTTTGGTGGATTTTTATATTTCATATGAATATATAATTCATTCCGATTTCATCAATAAAAGTATCAACACAGTAAAAAAATCATGGTAATATTTCATATGGGAATTGGTACATCTTTTTTGTCAGGGAAAAGATGTAATTTTCTTTGCCATTTTACTTCTAAAAATGTGTAAATTTACTACTTTTTCGTAGTAAACCCATTTTTTTAATCTTAACTGAGGTAATATTACATCATAAAAAAGGTAATATTAAACCTACCAATTTTACACCTTCCTAATTTACACTATTTTTTGCTGTGTACATTGATAAGCAAACAAGCAAACAAGAATTCTAATGGGCAAATACAAGTATTTCTCATTTTCATTCTAGCAAAACTGCTGAGAAAAGTTATAACAAACATCATCATCTGCCTGTCAACCGATAACCACAACAACGATGCAACCTTTTCCTCAGAAAGTGAAGCCCGCCCCGTCCGGCATCCATTTATCACATCCACGTGCAAACGGGAGTTTGAAATTTCAATTTACCTCTCAATTTAACTTTAGACGGCTGGCCATCTCCATCAGCCCAGAGCTGGGATTGATTAAGTGCTAAAAGTGGTGCAGGCTGTTTGCAAGCAATTTTCGATGAAGCACCCCTGCCCGGAGGGAGATGTGTCTACAACGAAAAGCCTTCCGGCTCAGTTCGTATCAATTTTCAACCGCCCCTCGTATGCAAACTCACCACCAAATGTATCAAACCACATCGACCAACCAACTTGGAGAGGGGCCTGTTTACACCCCAATATCGTTCGTCAAGTTGCTGCCTCTGGATGGGCTCACATGCCATAAATCAACGTCATCGTCGGGAAAGGTTAAAGATTTTCCACCACCTCGGGAAAACCTCACCAGCAGGGCAGGGCAGCAGTGATTGGAACTTTTCCGCTTTTCCGCCGGAAGCAGCCGCTCACAGCGGGCGGGATAAAAACAATCACTTAGAGGAGGAAAATCGAGCAACGGGAAAATTGGTACTAAAAAGCGAAGGAGTTTGCAGTTTACCTAAGGCACACGACTCAATTTTCCAGATAGCTGGTATAACGTGGGTCTCGTTTTTACAGTCGAAGTTTGTTTAGGGTTCCCAGAATTGAGAAACTTAAATTGATGAGAATCTTAAATTTTTACGCTATTTCAAAACTCAAGATTGTTTTTTGGTTAAATTGGTTGACCATTTACCAAAATCCTTGTCCTGGACACTCTGTTCAAGTTTGTGCCCTAAGGAAGTCAACCACTGCTCAGCAGGAGGGACCTCGGCGTCGAGGACAGTTTATCAGCTTTCAAGGCAGTCGTCGTCGGGACAGCAGCAGCAGAAGAACCAACAGCCCTCGGGGACACCACTCAGCAGCCCGTAAATAGTCATAAATCATCGACGCGCAAAAAAGGGTTGTCCCCAAATTGAAAGAAAAACGCTTTCGTCTGCTGGCCTGGGGTGGGACTCAAAAGTGGGCGACACAGATTTATGCGGGAGGAAAATGCAATTTTAGCATGTTTTGTAAAAAGAGTTTTGTGTACAGAGAAAGAGAGACGGTTGCAAGTTGTTTATGCAATCAAAATTGATTGCACTCCTTTCCTCGCTGGGTTAAGATAAATTGAACTTGATATCATTCGTCAAAATCATATTTCGAGACTGTCACAGTCTGTTGATTAAAAAGCAATATACTCTTTTTTCCGCTGTGATTTTTTTCTGCAGCAACACTCAAATCAAATAAACCCCATCCGAACCAGATTGGCGTGAAATCCTTCTTTTTGTCGTCCTCAAACAGAAAAGAAAAACTCATTTCTTCGCTAAACAACACCCAATATCGGGAAAGAGCCAGCGAAAAAACCCCATCAAAACGCACGACCCGCAATGCGAATGTTTCAATTATTTCCAGTTTTCCTTTTTTCACGGGCACAAAAAAATCGGTGAGGAAAATCTGTCTCATCGATGGCGTTTCATTACGCGCCGTGGAAAATTGATGCTGTCAACAGGGTCTCTCCGCGTCGAACACGGGTTTGAGTGTGTATTTATTATTATTTCGCGCTGTTCTGGGCAAACAATTGCTTCATGGAGGAGAGACCCGGCGGCCACAGCTGAGCCCATGTCGCAAGAAACAGTCATGAACTTTAGCCCAGAACGCGTGCGGGATTGATGACTTAAGAAGTTATTTTAAACTTAAGAAAAGAGTTGCGTAAAGTTATCTCATATAAACATTAAAAAAAATTTACATCTGTTGAATAATTTGTTTGTTTGTTAAAAATCGTGTTTTTATTATCTTTGCATTTCCGTTGTGAAAATACATTTCGGTTTTTGTTTTTGTTTTTGTTTTTGTTTTTGTTTTTGTTTTTGTTTTTGTTTTTGTTTTTGTTTTTGTTTTTGTTTTTGTTTTTGTTTTTGTTTTTGTTTTTGTTTTTGTTTTTGTTTTTGTTTTTGTTTTTGTTTTTGTTTTTGTTTTTGTTTTTGTTTTTGTTTTTGTTTTTGTTTTTGTTTTTGTTTTTGTTTTTGTTTTTGTTTTTGTTTTTGTTTTTGTTTTTGTTTTTGTTTTTGTTTTTGTTTTTGTTTTTGTTTTTGTTTTTGTTTTTGTTTTTGTTTTTGTTTTTGTTTTTGTTTTTGTTTTTGTTTTGTTTTTTTTTTTGTTTTTGTTTTTGTTTTTGTTTTTGTTTTTGTTTTTGTTTTTGTTTTTGTTTTTGTTTTTGTTTTTGTTTTTTTTTTTGTTTTTGTTTTTGTTTTTGTTTTTGTTTTTGTTTTTGTTTTTGTTTTTGTTTTTGTTTTTGTTTTTGTTTTTGTTTTGTTTTTGTTTTGTTTTTGTTTTTGTTTTTGTTTTTGTTTTTGTTTTTGTTTTTGTTTTTGTTTTTGTTTTTGTTTTTGTTTTTGTTTTTGTTTTTGTTTTTGTTTTTGTTTTTGTTTTTGTTTTTGTTTTTGTTTTTGTTTTTGTTTTTGTTTTTGTTTTTGTTTTTGTTTTTGTTTTTGTTTTTGTTTTTGTTTTTGTTTTTGTTTTTGTTTTTGTTTTTGTTTTTGTTTTTGTTTTTGTTTTTGTTTTTGTTTTTGTTTTTGTTTTTGTTTTTGTTTTTGTTTTTGTTTTTGTTTTTGTTTTGTTTTTGTTTTTGTTTTTGTTTTTGTTTTGTTTTTGTTTTTGTTTTTGTTTTTGTTTTTGTTTTTGTTTTTGTTTTTGTTTTGTTTTTGTTTTTGTTTGTTTTTGTTTTTGTTTTTGTTTTGTTTTTGTTTTTGTTTTGTTTTTGTTTTTGTTTTTGTTTTTGTTTTTGTTTTTGTTTTTGTTTTGTTTTTGTTTTTGTTTTTGTTTTTGTTTTTGTTTTTGTTTTTGTTTTTGTTTTTGTTTTTGTTTTTGTTTTGTTTTTTTTTTTGTTTTTGTTTTTGTTTTTGTTTTTGTTTTTGTTTTTGTTTTTGTTTTTGTTTTTGTTTTTGTTTTTGTTTTTGTTTTTGTTTTTGTTTTTGTTTTTGTTTTTGTTTTTGTTTTTGTTTTTGTTTTTGTTTTTGTTTTTGTTTTTGTTTTTGTTTTTGTTTTTGTTTTTGTTTTTGTTTTTGTTTTTGTTTTTGTTTTTGCATTTCCCAGCTTAACCAGTGGGATTCACATCAAAAGCGCTCTGATTGAAAATAGCAAATTTCTCCAAAATCGACAGATAACAAGATTTTTTTATATTTCTTTTTTTTTGTGTTTACTAAAACTTTTTCTATTTAAGCATAATTGCAGCCACTTTGCATAACTGATTTTTTTTTTCTTTAGCAATCTTAGAAATTAGATATTTCTACATTAGCGTAGAGAAAAAGCTACCCAGAACAAACAAAAATTCGTTCAAGCGCCTACACCTGCAAAGGAATTAATCAAAATTTCGTTGACACGTGATTGAGACAAATTCAGTTTCGCGATTGGGACATTCGACGGGTTGAAAATTACGCAATTGATAGATCTGGCAGCACGTGACGAAATTGTCACGCGTCCTGCTTCTGAAAAACGTCACTGTGTGGCGTAGCTGTCCGTTCAGCGAGATTTTTTAATGGAATCGTGGGTAGAAGTTAACTTGGGAAAGAACCCATACAGTACGTTGCGCCAAGTTGATTAAAACAACTCATTTTGCACTTTCACTCTTTACGTCTATGACGTCATTTATGGTGCGTCCCCCCTTGTTAAATGGAACAACCTTCCTAGAAACGATACACCCGATGGCGATGTTCTAGGGATCGGGAAGCCCGGCTTAACTTTTTAATGGTTTTTGGGCTCTTTCAGCGCGTCGTCCTCGGGGTATTATTGCAGCTGGGATCCTTTCCGGTTTCGAAATTGGATTTTGACTGAAAACACGGGGGACGCACTTTTATTCTGGCGAAATGTTTGCCAAATTGATCTTTGACTTTCGAGGTCAGTGATGACTTAATGAAAGATTATGGAAAAAATACCTTTTTGACTCTAGGAGGAATCTTTAGAATCCAGAGAAGTGAGTTTAATCTTCAGAGATTCGTTATATTTGTTTTAATTAATTGGCTTCTCAATAATGTAATTTCTATCCAAAAATCAGTATTAGAGAAATCTATTGTAGTATGAGAACACCACCATTAATGAAAACAAGTATGATTAAGACTAAACAGTGTTTGCCAAAGGTCGTTACCCAAGACCCGGTCCCAAAACGATCAATTGCAGCTGTCTGGTTGGCCTTTGCCTTGTGATTCCGTTCCCGCGATAAAAGCTTCTATCCTCGCTGCTGGGGCAGATGATCCGCACCTACGCAGAAACCCACAGGTCTTGATAGTCGTCCCTTCGTAATAGCATAATTCGGCGGCGCCCAATATATGCGATGAGTTTCGGTTCGGATGTTTACATGCCAATCAATCGATTAGGAGATTCAATCAGGGAAAGGAGGCCGTTTGCCCAACCCAACCCAGCTGTTGTAGTGGGGTAACCTTGCCAGAAACTGATCCGAAGTACATTTTCGGCGAACTCGGTGGACGTCTTGGGAATATCCTGCAGGCTGCTGATGGACGTGGGTTGTTAGTGGTAGACAAACGGGTAAACATTCCTTTGGTATATTTTGTATGCGGCGGTAATCCGATTTCCAGTTGCGGATCAATTTCACTTAGTCATTATTTTGATGAATTTGCTGATGTCTGAAGGCTGGCAAACATTCGTTAGCTACCTTCGTTGGTTGATGGGTTCTATACCTGTCAATGTAATGATGATTGACTTATATGGTACATTGTTATTCAAATTCAATATATTGCTAAATTACATCATACAAAACTCGCCCGGAACAATATCGGTAAACTCTCTCCTTATACATTCTTTATTGATTTGAATCGTTGAAAAGTGGGGGAGAACGACAGAATAGATGAGAACTTAAACACGCTTTTAGGAAAAGTGTGATGTCAGCTATAAATTTCCCTCCATCAACGAGGTGGCATTCCATGGCAAACAATGGTGATGAAATCGTATGACCATTAGGGTGTAATATGGTTGTATGGAAAAAAATAAAGTTGTCCAAATTTAGCGAGCACAACCATTTTTCAGTTCCTTTTGGGGTCCTAAACTACTCCCCAAAGTTTGGGAACGATTGGTTTAGTCCTCACTTTGCGCAAAGCGATTCAATTTTCCATATAAATTTGTATGGGAAAAACATTTTTTCTGGATTTTGATATTTATAAAATCCACGTTTCACGCTGTACTAAATCCGGATTCATATTCGGATGCTCTGGAAGGTGCTCTACAACTTTCCCGAAGAGAGTATGGTGCTAACTTGCTCATATAAAAAGATACAGCGTGTTCAAAACTCGTCTAAAACGTGTTTTTTGCTCGAAAATCACGTTTTAGACGAGTTTTGAGGACGCTGTATCTTCTTTCAGGGAGAAGCTAGCACCATACTCTCTTCGGGAAAGTTGTAGAGCACATTTCAGAGCATCCGAATATGAATCCGGTTTTAGTACAGCGTGAAACGTGGATTTTATAAACATCAAAACTAAAAAAAAATGTGTTTTCCCATACAAATTTATATGGAAAATTTAATCGCTTTGCGCAAAGTGAGGACTAAACCAATCGTTCCCAAACTTTGGGGAGTTGTTAAGGACCCCAAAAGGAACTGAAAAATTGCTGTGCTGGAAAATCGATTTTGATATTACACCCTAATGACCATACTCACTTTTTGCAACCTTCATTCTTCCCTAGTTCAAACCTGACCTGGCCACAACTTGCAGTGAAAATAAAATTTGCACTGCAAATGTGCCACTTTCCATTCACAGAGAGCAGTGAAAGCATAAACATTTTCTTGTGGTCAGCTTTCAACTCCATCCAACCCGACATTCCCGAGGACACACTTTACGTGGTGTTTTGCGGAATGCAAAACATACACACTCTCTCACACACACACGTGTTTGCACGGACTAAGCGACGAGTGTGACAATCCACGCCCGGACACTGATCCCGTTGTTGTCGTGCCAGTCATGTCACACGCTTAATAGGTTTGGTTGGTGAATCCCACGGGGAGGGAAGGTCACAGCGACATAGTTCCACGAAAAAGGGTGTTGCAGTTGTGGGCTTTTGGCGCAAGTATGAAATATGCGAGGATTTAGTTGATTTTGTGTTCTCCGAGTAATTCTTAAAATTGTTATCTTCAAAAAGAGACCATTACGTGGACGACCTGCAACTAGTGCAAATGGCAATAAACTCATACGTCGCCGTTCATCTAGTTATCCCCCGTTGATGCGAGATGGCCCGGGATCACCACCGAGGACGGACGGAACATTAATCGAAATCAGTGACCTGGCAACACTGCTGGGAAGGGGACGCACACATGAGCCTGCGAACTTCCAGCAGCTGCTGCCAATGTAGGTTGGGGCCAACGAACACCGAGGACCACTTTTTCCGTGCCAGGTCCGTTGGGTAATTTGTGAAGAGAGAAAGTTGCAACAGCTGCTGCTGGTCCGAAGAGAGGTGCTGGTTGTTTGTTTCTCGAGCCACTAAGCCATAATCAACGGCTTGTGGTGAGTGCAACGGAATCAGTTTGCACTAGTTTCGCGGTTAACGGCGGTGATCCGGATGGCGTGACATACTCACGGTCTGTAGTTCGGGATCAGCAAAACAACGTTCAATCGACACGTGGGACAGCTCTGGCAACGGAGCTCAAGCGTGCGGAAGCAATCCCACATGAATCTCCAAGCGGTCCCATCAAAGCCACAACCACTGAATGATTTGGTGGAGACGCTCGGTGGTTGAGTTCAAATCGAAACTTCGCATTGAAAGTCTTCATCAGATGAGACCAGCACTATCAATTTTAAATAGAAGCAACACCGTTGTTTCTTCGAAACAGAGCAATGAATTGCAATCAACTGAGGTAATTGCATTTGGGCAGCTGTGTCCAGCTTGGCGTTCAAAATGTTCGGATACCTCACGTTTTACGGCGCAATTCCGAAAACAAACCGATGCAACTTTCCGACATAGTTTCCAAATCACTTTCAGACGTCCCCGGCTTCGCCGTTGATGAAGAATCCAGATTGGCAATTAAACTAATAATCCAGCAGTTTATCTTTTGCCGAGCTCGACCCAACCCTCGGCAGCAGATTCGCATGTTGTTCAACTGTGGCGCACTAGGGTGTAATATCAAAATCGATTTTCCAGCACAGCATTATTTCGGTTCCTTTTGGGGTCCTGAACAACTCCCCAAAGTTGGATCGCACCTTCTTACGCCGTACGATGTATGGCACCACACCCATCCCAAGAAGGTCATACAGTTTATCGACTGTATTGCGCCGAATTGGGATAAACCATGTCTGCAAAATAACCCCTCGTCTTCCGATCCAATGGATACGAGTAATTTGTAGTATGGACAGTAACCAGGGTACATCACAAAAGATAGCCTTCTCAGGTGGTCGCAGTGAACTTAACCCAATGCCCATTGGGCAACAAAAAAAAAACTCCCCAAAGTTTGGGAACGATTGGTTTAGTCCTCACTTTGCGCAAAGCGATTCAATTTTCCATACAAATTTGTATGGGAAAAATCATTTTTTTGAATTTTGATATTTAAAAAATCCCAGTTTCACGCTATACTAAAACCGGATTCATATTCGGATGCTCCGGAATGTGCTCTACAACTTTCCCGAAGAGAGTATGGTGCTAACTTGCTCCTATAAAAAGATATAGCGTGTTCAAAACTCGTCTAAAACGTGTTTTTTGATCGAAAATCACGTTTTAGACGAGTTTTGAGGACGCTGTATCTTTTTATAGGAGCAAGTTAGCACCATACTCTCTTGAGGAAAGTTGTAGAGCACATTCCGGAGCACTCGAATATGAATCCGTTTTCAGTATAGCGTGAAACTTGGATTTTTTAAATATCAAAATTCAAAAAAATGATTTTTCCCATACAAATTTGTATGGAAAATTGAATTGCTTTGCGCAAAGTGAGGACTAAACCAATCGTTCCCAAACTTTGGGAAGTTGTTAAGGACCCTATAAGGAACCAAAAAGTTGCTGTGCTAGCCAAATTTGGACAACTTTATTTTTTTCCATACAACCATATTACACCCTAGTGGCGCACTTGAGGAAGTTATTGCGAATGCCAGCGGGAAGAGTGATGGCGCAACTCGATGGAATGGAGGCTTGGACGGGAGGGGGTGGTTTTCATTAAATCGCATTTATTGCGGTTGTTTTGTTGCGTCGCACCAGGAGATTGAGTGCAGTTTTCTGCACGGATGAATTGGGTCACGTGGGAGCTAGTGATATGATGAGATTTAATATGATGGAACAAAGTTACAATTTTTGGAACTAGGTAAATGTTATACTTTGAGTTGATTTTGATACATAGAATTTGCACAGGTTTTATTTACAAAAAAAGTTTGTTTTTTCACCAAAAAATGATGACAGATGTTGTATCAACAAAAAAAGTGAAATTTTACATCAGGAACTCAGGAATTTTATTCAGTTTCTGTTCAATTTCAAATTTTTACGTATTATTTTGGGAAAATTTCTTGAAAATTAGGTAATGATAAACCTACCAAATTTTCAACATTCCAAATTTCATCTTTTTTTTCTGTGTACAGTGTACAGGGAAGTTCACGATTAGGGTGATTTTCAAAATCTAACTTTTCAGGAATATTTCTGGGTATTTTTTGTCTTCTAGAAAGTTGTTTACAGTCAAGAATCGGCTAGCAAAGTCCTCGAAAAAAAACACCAGATTTTTTTAAATTGTAAAGTTGAGTGCAATAAGTAAAATTTATGGTAAAATTAGTTTGGTTATTAAATTGTATGGTTGAGAATTACTCTTTTTCGATGTATTTTTGCCTTCCTCACTGAGGTAAGGCTATAATCCTGCTCTAAAAATGAACTTTGTATAAAAACATCGTAGACCCACTTTCATGTATGCATATCGACTCAGAATCGAAAACTGAACAAATGTCTGTGTGTATGTATGTATGTGACCAACAAACTAGCTCATGTTTCTCGGCACTGGCTGAACCGATTTGACCCGAACCAGTTGCATTCGACTTGGTTTAGGATCCCATAGATCGAGTTTTATACAGATTGAAGTTTCGATAAGTAGTTCAAAAGTTATGTATAAAAATGTGTTTTCAACTATATATCCGGATCTCACTTAAATGTATGTAAACTATGTCCGGGTCCACCATCCGACCCATCGTTGGTTAGGTTATCAAAAGACCTTTCCAACGAGTCCAAAACATTGAAGATCTGTCTCGAAATATGGCCACTTAAGTGATATTGATGTACTTTTTTTATTCCGGATCTAAAATATAGATGAAATTTGTGTACAGCCATTGATGTGAGGAAGGCTCCAACCACATAGGTGGATTAATTTAGTTTTTTTCTCAATTTATGTGTAAGTAAATCGATGTAAATTTACATATTTTGGAGGAATAATAATAAAATTCATTGTTTTCTTTCAACATTACCAATTACAGAGTTCGTTTCTGCTTCCAGCTATTTGATTCATTTTGAAAGTATTGTTGCATTTTACTATGAACTAACAAAACTAAGAAAAGCTCATACTCATTTTTAAAGGCACCACAAATATGAGTTGATCCTTGGATTTTTTTTTTAATTTACTTTGGTCGTGTACAAATTATGGCATTTATATTTGTTGGAGGATTCCTACATTTTAAGATAGTGTATGTGCAAATAATAAGTTATTTCAAAACAATTTATGTTGTTTTCAAATTTAATGAAAAATGTCAAATGTAACTTAAATTTTTGTAATTTTTTGTGTCTTTTCAATCTAACTATATGAAAAAAAAACAAATTATGCCCTGCATTTGAAAATGTGAAAAAGGTGTTTTAAACCCTTTTCATATGTTAGACCAGTTGTAATATTTTTGAACATATTTTTTTTATTGAAATGAAGTGACAAATTTCACGAAATGTTGATTTTTGACAATGACAATCAAACCAAAAGTTGCCAAAATATCATCAGTTGAGAAATAAGGGCTGAGGAAACTGTACTATTCTTAAATTTAAAACTTTAAGTAGCTCAGAGGCCTTTCAACAGAGCATTTTAAAGAAAATTTCAGAAATTGTAATTTATATAGCTTTTTGAAACATAAATGTGCAGGGGAGCTTTTTCTTTACTAAATATTTGTTGTCTGAAGAAATCAAACATTTTTTTTTTTGAAAATTTGAAATGAGCCTAAACCGAAAAAAGTTCCCCGATCGGGCTTAATTTTTTTCTGGGGGTTCCTTGGCCAAAATAATTGGACCCGTATTTTTTTTGTTTGGCCATTAGAGTGAACTACACCGTGCTAGAGTGGTTCCAAAAATTAAAATTTTCGTCATTTTTAGCAAATACCACATTTTTCAAAAAATCGTTACTCCACTCCATTTCGACCGATTTTAGTTGTCTTCGAAGTAAATGAAAGTTTTTAAGTTGGTCTTTAAAAGAAATATATTCTTTAGACAGAAAAATCTAGCCTAACATTTGAAGGAATCTTTAAAATGCCGTTTTGACGGTGTCTGAACCAAAGACCCTATGTCTAACAATATTTTTATCGGATTCCTTGAACAATTTTACGTTACATACTCAAAAATGGGTGGTGTTCATAAACAGGATTACGAGTTATGGTTTTTTGAAAATAAAAACTGGGATTTTAGGCGCGCCACGCGCAAAATCGAGAAAATAACGAAAACGCGAAAAATACCGACCTTTTCAAGTGTTTGGCTAGATTTTTCGGTATTGAGATTTTTTTTCAACTTATCACCTTTCATTTGCGTCCAAGACAACTAAAATCGATTGAAATGGCGAGGAGTTATGTTTTTTTGAAAAATGTGGTTTTTGCAAAAAAAAAAAAAAAAAATACAAAATTAGCCATTTTTGGGACCACCCTAGCACGGTGTAGGTCACTCTAATGGCCACACAAAAAATACGGGTCTAATAATTTTGGGCCAAGAACCCCTTGAAAAAAAAATTGAGCCCGATCGGAAAACTGAGTGTTGAATTATTTTCGATTGCAAATTTGTTTTACATCTAAAAAATGAATTAATAATAACGAAAAATTGTGTGAAATTCTATAGAATTTCTCAAAAAAAATGTTACCTTCAAAAAACTAAAATAAAACATTTTATGTAAAATGGTAGAATAATAAATAGAATACCATTATATTTTTTTGATTTATTCAAATTTTAAATAAAATGGGCCAAAATCGAGAATAAAATCAAATTAAAGGTAAAAGAAATGCAAAACATTTTGAAATACGACATATAGGGGAACTATACCCTTTTTCAGCCTATTTCTATTATCGGCCTATCAGAACTTTGTTCATGAATAACGGCTTTCAAAAAGTGTTTTTGAATGTTCCAAAGTTATAAATAGCTCGAATTAAAGTGAGCAAGCAACTCTCCATTGTTGAAATATCTGTAAATGTTGATTTAATAGCGGAAAACGGCAAAGTGATGAGAATTGGTCGAACGGCTTAGAGTGATTAAAATGGGTATATTTCCCCTAATAAGGTTTATTAGCCAAACATAAAAATTTACTTGAGCCACCTGGCGCCTCCTTCCTTGGTACTTAATATAGGAAAACAACTTAAATTTTTTATTTTCACTGATATTGTATTTGGAATCATTCATATTATTTAACAGGAGGGTGAAGCACAATGTTCTATGTATACATCACTTATGGAACATCTCGATTCATAATATTTTGCTTCCGCCATATCGTGTGTCAAACTCCGTTTTGTTTTTATTTTCCTAGGCAAGAAAAGCCGTGGTAATTTGATAGGAAAGGCTATAGAAGAAAAAATGAAATAACTTAATTATTTGCTAGTCAAAATAGTAAAATAGTTTTGATGAGTGAATATCATAAATCAAGCATTAACGTATTTTTATTTTTTCCAAAATAAGACTGCTTCTGAATGAAGAGTTCAGAATTCACGTGGGCTCAATAAAACCATAACCATAAATCAGTAGCATTTCGATTTACCATAAAACGACGTCTAGTCTCAATAAACATTAGCCCATGCTCGATTGATTCACCACATTTATACAGCGGACACATCAAGTACATTTCCCAACTAACTTCAACTGCATCTTCTGCACATCAGTTCTTCCTCCTTCAGTGGGGAAGAAAAAGGATCCGATTCCGCCTCGCGCAAACGTGCCAGCAATTGCCAGGCACCGAACGTGCCAACTTGAACTTGGTTCATGCCAAGGTCCACCCGCCAGCCAGCCAGTCATCACAGCAGCGTCTACTGAAGCGTATAGACGTTCAGACCGTGGTGTTCGGTCACGACGCCACCGCCGACGACGAACAAAAACAAACATTCTAGTACGTGTACGGACGCCCCCTGCCGTTACACCCCCCGCATCGTCACAAATTCCATGAATGAAAGTGAAAGTCCCAACGGGATGCACGAGGTTCGGTGGCGCGCAGGATCCACGTTCTAGTACTAGCTTTGTGTTCTGGTACGTTGACGGTCCACCAGTGTGTGTCTGGCGGAAAGTTTTCCTCCAGGACCAGTCAGTCAAAGGCGAATAGTCGTCGTTGAGTCGTCGTGCCGGTCGGACGAACCCTGAAGAATACTGTGCGTGGTTGCCTCTTTGTGAGTGGAGTTTGAATTTCTTCTAGAATTGTAGAGTGAGACAGTTTGGCTGGAAAGTGTGAGAAGACGCCGATCAGTATTTGGCCATAAATAACTTTCGCGGCAAGTGTTGTTTACTCAAGTGTTTGTCGGATCGTTGACAGGATAAAGAACGTCGTGTTGAACACCTTGGACGCATCAAACTCCCGCGTGCGCGTGGGGGATCCGTAACATGTGAACACGAAAATAGATTATGGAAGATGGTTCGCTCCGCCAGGTGTTGAGATATTAATCCCATAAACATGAGTTGTTTTGACTGCCGGTAGACGGTGACGATGGTTTGGGGAAGTGAACAGCCGCGTGTTTGTTTGTGGATTTCAACCGCCGAGATGTGCGCGGTGGTTTGAGTCACTAATGAGTGAAGAAATAAACAAGCCGGCCGCAGCGCTTTGGTCGTTTATTTTGTGACCTGTCGAAGAGATATTCCGCACGCGCGATTTGAGAAGAACTCTAGTGTGATGTGCGAATCAGTTTGAGTTATTGCGAGTGAAATGGAACAGCAGTGGAACGGTACAGTGAGCTTGGAGATGGATAACGTAACGTACGGGGTTTCGACGGCGAGTCCGATGGGTGTGGTGACTCCGGGGATGTCACCCCCTTCGGTGGTGGGTGGATTGCCGTTCCCATCGGAGCTGCTGACACTGATCCGTCAGTCGGCGACGGTGTCTGCTTCAGGCAATCTGTCCTACCTGCTGAGTAACTTCACCCGAGCCCTTACGTCAACGGGGACGGATTTTAATTTATCACGACGCTATCCGTACCCTTATGCGTTCTTTCCGTTCTACAACGACTCGGTGTATGAGATTTGCCCGTCGATACAGATGCCCATTGGGAATTTGATCTCGATGATTCTGTACGCGGTCGTGGCCATCATTGGGCTGTTCGGGAACACGCTGGTGATTTATGTGGTGCTGCGTTTCTCCAAGATGCAAACCGTTACCAACATGTACATCCTGAACCTGGCCATCGCGGACCAGTGCTTTCTGATAGGGATTCCATTTCTCATCACGACAATGCACCTGGGCGAGTGGACGTTCGGCAATGTGATGTGCAAGGCCTACATGGTATCGACGTCGATAACCCAGTTCACCTCGTCAATCTTTCTGTTCATAATGTCCGCCGACCGGTACATCGCGGTTTGCCACCCCATTTCATCGCCACGGTTCCGGACACCACTGGTATCGAAGATAGTCTCGGCCATCGCTTGGACCGCCTCCGCTATGATCATGCTGCCGGTCCTTCTCTACAGCAACACGATACCACGTGAAAAGGATAAACTTTCCTGCAACATTGTGTGGCCCTCGGAAAACGCCGGCAATTCGGGCACAACCTTCACCCTGTACTCCCTCATCCTAGGCTTCGCCATCCCGCTGTCGTTAATTTTAATGTTCTACTACTTGGTGATCCGCAAACTACGCACGGTGGGCCCAAAGAGCAAATCCAAGGAGAAGAAACGCTCTCACCGCAAAGTCACCAAGCTCGTCCTCACCGTGATAACCGTGTACGTCCTCTGCTGGCTACCCTACTGGATCTCCCAGGTGGCCCTCATCAACTCCCCGCCAGACGTGTGCAAATCCCGCCTCGAAATCACCGTCTTCGTCCTCGTCAGCTGTCTCGGCTACTCCAACTCCGCCATGAACCCCATCCTGTACGCCTTTCTTTCGGACAACTTCAAGAAGAGCTTCCTCAAGGCGTGCACCTGCACCAAGGGCAAAGACATCAACGCCCAACTCCAGATCGAAAACAGCTTCTTCCCTCGGTTCGGCCGGAACCGGGGCTCCGAGCGGGGCAACTCCACCAAAATCCTGCACGCCGGCCGCCAGAAGGTCGCAGACCAGAACCACCCGAACGACCCCGTCAACGGCAACAACAACAACAACAACCCGGCCAGCGGAATGCGAACCAGCGGAAACGGAACCACCACGACCACGGTGACGACCACCACGACGGGGGGCGGAACGTCCACGTCGAACGTGGTGCCCATCGCGAGCAAAATCCTCGACGCGAGACCCCCCGTGCTGCACACGGATTTATAAACCGTTTGTGTGAGTGTGTGTGATTGTGTAGGTTTATGTGTACTTTACAGCTTTGTGCACAAAATATCAACATCGAACGCGTGAGGGCATGTGTGTGCGAGGGTGAAATTGTCTGGAATAAATTTAGATACTAAAAAAGCAAACACACACACACACACGTACTCAAACTCACTCAGGACTTGCATGCGAAGAGTGCAGCAAGTTCAACAAAACCATGCAATTAAAAACGGAATCATACAATGTGTGTGTTGTCTGTGAATGAACGGAGCAAAAACTCCCGGTACAAATGATTGGTACACGGTGACATCGGAGCCGGGGATCAGCTCAGCGCAAATATTCGATATTCCGTGAAAAAAAATTTCATCATGTTCCTTTTAGCTTATTTTTTTTTTCCTGCGACTCATAGAAATGAACCCAAGTTGCAATTTGCCGATGTTTTGCTGTCTGATTACGGTTCGGTCTAGGATTTTTTTTTCCGCCATTCACGTGAGTCGTGAAAGTTGTTCAGATATTGGATTCTGCTATTACGAAGAATAGGGTTTGCCTTCCTCGCTGAAGATAATCTAAAAAAAAAAATCAAAAATGATGTTTTTTTCTTTTACATCTCATTTAATACATACTTTTTGAAATGTAATAAAATGAGTATTTCCAAATGACGAAATAAATTCGAGACGTTTTGAGTTGAGGCCATTATAAATACAGTCCATATTCGAATATCCGAAGGCCTCGACAAAATTTCGCTTCGGATTATCGAATCAAGAAAAAAAAAGTTTTTTCTTTGTCTTATTTTAGTGGCTTTAGTGCAACACCTTATCTACTCTAAGGTGATTTTTTTAAATCCAAGATGGCGGCAAACATGGTGTTGATGAAATATTGAAAAATGAATATTTTAATTTAATAGATACAGCCATGCCTCGGTTTTGCACCGCACATGAGGGATGCAAAACCGAGGCGTGCATAACTGAACACAGAGTTTATGGGATTTTGGCTATATAGGAGACATTGGCTATAATCCTATGAAAAATCATTAAAACTTTTAAAAATTACAGTGTTTTAGAATCGGGATGATGTCAGCTGTCCATTGCATTTATAATTACATGAAAATTTTCACAAAAATACGTATTTTTACGTAAAATTTCATGACTATTGTTTTTTTTGCAATATGGGTATCAAATGATAAGAATTTTTTCATACGTTTCGAAAATTATTATAACATTTTTTGAAAATACTGAAAAAATTCACAAAAATACGTATTTTCGGAAAAGAACTACAAATTTCATTATTTTGCAATATAGGTATCAAATGATCGGGATTTTTTCATACATTCCGAAAGTTATAACACGAATTTCTGAAAATACTAAAAAAAACCACAACACTACGAATTTTTGAATAAATACTCCAAATTTCGGTATTTTACAACATGGGTATCAAATTATCGGGATTTTTTTTATTCATTTCGAATGCAACCACATTTTTTTTTGAAAATACTAAAATTTTCACAAAATACGTGTTTTTGCAAAAAATTAACTTGAATACTGAAATTTTGAGTATTTTTTTTGTATTTTCATAAATTTGTTTAACCACAATCGAAATATACGAAATAATCCCGATCATTTGATATCCATATTGTAAAATATTGAAATTTTGAGATCTTTTTTTCGAAAATAAATAGTTTTGTGATATTTTTTAGGTATTTTAAATAATTTGTGTCAATATTTTCGAAATTAATGAAAAAAAATCCCGATCATATGATACCCATATTGTAAAAACTGAAATTTGGAGTATTTTTTTTCAAAAATACGTAGTTTTGTGAAAAATTGGAGTATTTTCAAAAAATGGTATTATAACTTTCGAAATGTATGAAAAAACCCAATAAAACCCGGGCATGACTGTAAAAAATAAAAAAACACGAATTTTATAACATAATCGAGTCTGGATTGTATGTTTAAAAAAATTGTACTTTCAAAAGTATCGCTTGAAATGAGGGGTTAGGCATGAATTCATGTTACACTGGATTTTTTATTGAAATAAAATTGAATTCTTTATAAATAATAGTAAAGCATGATAAATCAACAATAAACACTGATTTTTAGAATTAAATATCAAAATCCACAAAAACAAAAAGGGAAACAAAATGAAAATATTTTTGTATATGAATAAAGCTCATGTTCATTCATTTCTTTAAAAAAGAAATTAAGAACAAAATTTTAAATTTATTATTTTTGACTTTTTGCCATTCCTTTCTTCTTAAAATCAAGGAACAAAAGCTTGATGTTCAGCAATTTTGCCTTCCTCACTGAGGTAAGGCTATAATCCTGCTCGAAAAATGAACTTTTGAAAAACAGTTCGTAGACCTATATTCATGTATACCTATCGACTCAGAATCGAAAACTGAACAAATGTCTGTGTGTGTGTATGTGTGTGTATGTGTGTGTGTATGTGTGTGCGTATTCACTTTGGTGCTCAACATTCTTGCCTAGTTTTCTCGGCACTGGCTGATCCGATTTGAGTCAAACAAGTTGCATTCGATTTGTTTTGGTGCCCCATACTGCACTATTGAATTGTTTGAAGATCCGATAAGTAGTTCAAAAGTTACGTATAAAAAAGTGTCAGAGTTGCGAATCAGGTGCTGGAATTTTGATGCCGGATCTCACCTAAATCCATGTAAACTATGTCCGGATCCATCATCCAACCCATCGTTGGTTAGGTTATCAAAAGACCTTTCCAACGAGTCCAAAACATTGAAGATCTGGCAATCCTGTCTCAAGTTATGACCACTTAAGTGATATTTATGCACTTTTTTGAAGCCGGATCTCACTTAAATGTATGTAAGCTATGTCCGGATCCACCATCTGACCCATCGTTGGTTAGGTTTGAAGATCTGGCAACGCTCAGTCTCAAGTTATGACCGCTTAAGTGACATTTGTGTATTTTTTTGTTGAGAAATAGATGGAATTGGTGTCCAAACCCATCATATCACCAAATGTTGGTAAAAAGTGAGGAAGGCGCCAACCACATAAGTGGATTAAGTTAGTTTTTTTTAAATGAATCGCAAAATTTTTAAATTTTCAATTGTTTTGATTGTTTAAGTTTTTTTTAAATCATAATCGAAATTACGAGTGCTTCCATATTAAAGAATTTATAAAAAAAATGTTGTAATGGGTATTTTTCTTGCTATTGATATCATCAGCTTTTTTAATTTATTTAGAAATTTTGTTGATTTTGACATTGTGATAAACAGGTTTAAATTTGCAATCATTTTTTTGCGGAAGAAATTCCTATTCCTAATGGTATTTGATTGGCCACTAGGGTGACAATAAAAAATCGATATTAGGGATACCGTCTGACTGGATTCTTTGAATCTTGGACACTCTGTCACTTTATGTAAAATTATTTGAATGTTTTAAATTTTGTATCGAACGGCTTGCTGCAAGCAGTTGGCTGTGAACCGTTGGGTAATTTGATATTCCTTTTCGAAGAGTCAGAACGTTTGATGGCAGCTCTTCCTGATTAGTTAAAAAGTTTGATGGTGTAGTTGCTTTGTCTGGAGATTCTACATTCTTCGACATAATAAAATTACTACATACTCATTTTGACTTGCAACAATCAAAATGATAGTAAAGAACTCAAATATATTTATTTTATTTTATGACATTTATAAAACATTTCAAATTGAATTTGATTGAGATTAAATTGAAATCCTCTAACCAGTAAATCATGTCATCAAGCATCATACTCGTATACAATTTCGTTGGACTCAAATTGGATTGTTTTTATTTATCAGAATACGATGTGCGAGCTATGGAATACCGTTTATCTATGGATTCTCCAAAATCAATTAATGAAATTGGATTTTTACATTGTTTAACACAAGTTGGGCAAAACAAATAACAAATTGTGGATGATCAAACACAACTGCGTGATCAAACACAACTTTTCAAATATTGGTATTTCCTTTCAGCTTTTGTTTTTACTGGTTTCAACATTTAATTGGCCTTTTTTGCAACCTTTTTCACAGATCTAAATATAGTTCGCCAAACATCCGCTCCGATGATTTCGCTCGTTATGATTCTGTGTAGGTGGGTTCATCTAGGATTACGATTGCAAATTGCATTTTTAATTTGCAATATTGTTCCATCTCGTGCCGTTTAACGTCACGGATAAGTTAAATTGCTTCTGGACAGCAATCGCCGAGGTGTCGAATCGTGTCCTCTAAATCGGTTTATGATAATAAAAATTAAAACACTTTCACCACGGTTCGTTCCACCTGGTTCGGTCCCAATCGACGGCATTGAACGTCGCAGGACAACGGTGCTAAAAAAAAAAGGTTAAGGGTGAGGACCCTGGGGCCACCCCAGGGACGAAACGGTTCCGTTTGGCTTCCCATTCGGTCGAAGGCCAGCCCGGAAGCGGGAGGCGCAAGGTTGTCGAGCCATGGCGGAGCGAACGATATCCGCCGGTGATGACCTCGTTTAATCGTTACGCATCATTGGGCGGTTCGAACGGCTTTCATGGGCGTGGGGAGCCTGTATGGAGGAGGCGGAGTCTCTACGTTGTACTGCATTTTTTAGATGTTTTACTCAATTTGAAATATCAAATTTTGTGTGACAATTTGTTTCATAAAGTTTTGAAATTTGAACTTGTTTTCTCTTTTCAAATTGTCCTTTCTACCAAGTCCTTACTCGACGCCAGGTCAGGCCAAAAGGGATCAACGCCAGGAGGCCAGAGAGGTCGTGATGCTACAAAACTACACGCTCCGTCACTACCGCGTGATGGGCGTTTCGGGAGGAACTGCGAGATAATTGAGCTGTTTGCTCGAGGAGACAGTAGGAGGGAAAAATCTATTAAAATGGCAGGAATAAATTAATGATTCTTCGCCCGACGCTCAACCCACCAGTGCTAATGTGGTACGGGACCGTTAGTGGACAATTTGCATAAATTTCCTCTGACGTGACCGGGCGGTGGCGGCGGAACCATCTGAGACGCGTCGGGTGAAGGTTATCGGCTCCAGTCTTATTGTCTTGTTGGCCCACGCGCACGAATTTTCGGGGAAGAAAAAAATAATTTAAAATTTTGCACGGCTCGCGCGCCGCCAATTCCACCCGAGGTACGCGTTAAGGTAAATGTGCTCTCCTTGTTGAATACTGAGTACACTCTTGAGGCGAAAGAATTCTTTCTTGAGATTCGTAAGAAAGCGTACGTTTCCTTTGAAGCTGTGTACCTGTGAACAGATAATAACATTCCTTCCCACGCATGGACTTTGGTGGAATGTAACCAGGAGAGGAAAGCACCTTGGAAGCCTTCGCAGAACTGGGGAAAGTTGAACTCTGCATAGGGAATGTGTTTGATTTGTTGTTTGATGTTTGTTTGACAATATTAAGGAATCACAATGGCATTTTTTGATATTCAGGATCAATGGATCATCCTGGGGGAAATTGCTTTTTCTATAAATGGCTTATTTGGAAGATAAAAATAAGTTGGATATTTGCTTAGAAACTGCCAAATCATAAAAAAAAACTACCTATAATAAGGCTACCCTTTGAAAATCCAATAAAATTACCCAAATTCACCCCTCATTGTCTACGCAACAAATCAAAGTGCTTAACCAAAGTCACCAAGCTGCTCCCTTCTTTATCCTGATTGACACTGACTGACACAAGCTGCTAAAACAACCCCCCTCGAGCTGCACACGACAACACAGCCAGCGTTGACGTAGAAAACCAAACGACACGGTCCTCCGCTTTAAAGCGCAAAGGTAAACGCTCAGGATTAGCCCGGGCCGTTCTCGGAAACATACGCGTGCAAAAAGAAGGTCCTTCCGGCTGACTGCAGCCGGCAGCCAGCAGCAGGAAGACTGTGATGCCAGGCAAGTTAATTTTGCAGATGAAGTTTGTCGAGGCGAGGGCAGGATTTCCGTTTTCTCGTTACTTTTGCAAGGGTCGTAGAAGTTGGGTTGTTTTTTTGCTCTGGAAAAGAAATAGCATTTAAAATGTACATTTTAAATTCATAAATATTTAAATTAAATGGCTAACGAATAAGGTGATGACCAAGTAATCAAATAATTAAACATGACGTCCATTGACTTACTTTGCCAAGAACAAGTTTTAATGCAGCTTATCCGTTTTATTAAATTGAAGTTACACTATAAAACATACAATTATTTCGATTTAAAATACAGATTTAATTTTGATTGCTAGAAAAGTAAAAGAATTAAATTAAGTATAATGTCATAATCAGCTGTTACAATTCCAATCATTTCACTCTTTCAATATCCTGTAGCTTTTCCTACAGTGTAAGCTCAGAGTGTGTGTGTGTGTCGCAATCATTTATGTTTGATGTTAATTTAATGAATTTTCATGCTTCTGTTCACACTTCTTCCTTTTACGAAGGGGAGCCAGTGTCGCTGCTAGTTGGCGATAATCATATAAGTGGCCACTGGTTGGCAACACTGAGAGTGATAAATAAAACATTTTAGTAAAATTTTTGTTTGTTTATTTCAAAATGCAATAGTTTAATTTTACCAATTTAAAAAATATATATATATATAGAAAAAAATTTTTTTTCGAATATAAAATAATACAACTTAAAACAGTCCGTGCATCATGGAAACCGCACTCATAAGAGAAGTAAAAAGTTTAATTATAACCAGGACTGACTGAATGGTGGAAGTGACCAGAATGAAAGTAGAAATGATGTAATATGGGAGTTTTATCATCAAACTCAGCTAATGAATTCGTGTGTGTGTGAGGATGTTAAGTAAAACGTTATTTGGTATTCTCAGCACTGTGTTTTAAGCTCGTAATTTTGCTAAAAATTTTACGTCAGATCACTACATAATATACTTGTCCATTGCAGTTTAAATTCTATTATATGGATTCAACTTCTTGAGCTATATATATTTTTCAATTTCCCCGGGATTTGAATTTTCCGCAAAACGGCTTTTTTGAAGATTTCAGAAATCCCCAGGATTTCCAAACGATTTTAGGAATATTGAAACACAAAATTGAAAAGGTTTTATTAGACTTTTCAAGGATAAATTTGACTGATAAATTTAAATTTAAGGATAAATTTGAATTGGGTCTGCACAAACAGAGCGCCTAAAATCAATAAATTGATACGTTTATTTTTAAAAGTGTCAAAAGCGTTATGACCTGGAATCCCTTAAGTCAGTTGTCACATTTACAGAATTTTTCAGGGTGGGTTAAGATAGCACGATCACTTCGAAACTTCTTTCAAATGAAGAGGGACAAAAATGAGGCATTGTGAACTGCACAAAATGGTGTTCTTGACTCAATTTGGCTCAAAATGCACGTGTGACAAGTTTCGCAATTTGACGGATGCCACGTGATTCGTGAAATTTGGTAATACAGTCCAGACTCGATTATCCGAAGTTCTTGGCATAAAAAAACTTCAGATTATGGAGTCTAAAGAGTTTTAGAATTTTAAAATCCAAGATGTCGGCCAAAATGGCGGTGACGAAACATTGAAAAAATGCATTTTTAAATTTAATAGGCATTCAACCATTCAAATTGACTAAAATGGGGTCGCAAAACTCGAATTTGTTGTTAAAAGTAAGTAAAAAAACGAATAAAAAAGTGTTGTTCGTGATTCGATTATTCGATGTCCCATGCAAACCATCGGATAATCGAAACTTAGGATAATCGAGGCTTCAGATAATCGAGTCTGAATTGTACCATAAAATGCCGCGAAATTAGAAAAATCCCGTTGTCAAACTGATTCGCTGTGTATATAAACATTGATTTTTTTTATTTGAAAATTCCGCAAAATTTTTTACTAGCATTTTAGAAACATTTGCTAAAACAATTTTAAGCGAATAAAGGACTAATTTTTGAAGATATTGTTCATCACAATGATTTACGAAACACAGATAATTAATTGTAAATTTCCAATGAAAAGCGCTTGAATAATGAATAATAATTTAGCTTTAATTTTATAACACTTTTTTAAATACGCTAAATTCCTAAAATAAGTGAAAAAACGTTACTCAAATCTTCAATAAAATAAAACGCAATGCAGTTCTTTCTATTTAATTTGAAATTTCTGATAAATTAATTAAAATAACGATGAGCTAATTGAATATAACATAATGTTTTGGTTGTTATAAAAGAAGTTTTTTTTTAATTTGGATAAAAAAAATGCAATAAATTTATGATTGGAGAAAATTTATTAAAATGCTTTGAAATAAAAACAACAAAACTGCTTTAAATACAGTTTTGCCCAAACTTAAAAAGACACAATTTTATTTCACATATTTTACTTTTTGTAATTTTGATAAATTTGATGTTTAGAATGCGCTTCGTTGTTGGAAATATTTTAGCAAACTAAATATCTACAATCTCCGTATAATTTGGATAGCTGAACCGTACATTAGGCGCATGAAAAGTGCACAATAGTTCATAAAATAGAAACCCCTTTTTTGTAATGAATATTTTAAGTCATTGGTTTTATTTTTTTATCGTGAAAAATCACTAGCCCTAGTTATATCAGACAGAAGGGAAATATTCTTTGATTATATGCTCTTAAATAAAATTAGCACATTGTTGCAAGTGAAAATAATGTTTTTTCCCTTTAAAATAAACTATTTAAATTTCAGTATTGAAAAACATTAGAAAGTTTTTTTTAAAGAAAATATTTTGAGGATAGCTGGCCAAGTGATAATTGTGTAAACAAGCATTTTTTTGTTGCATTGGCGGGTTAATTTGAATCCAGCCTTCTCTTTTAAAGGGACAGCTGCGAGAAAAAAAAACACAAATTCATCGCGTTACAAGAAGGTCGATAAATCAACAAAAGTGATTAGTAGGGTTAGTGAAATTTCACGATTTCGCGGACAGCGTGAAATCCGCGAAATTTGGCTTTTTCCGCGAAATCCCGTGAAATTTTATGTTTGTGTAACGTGTAATGTAACGATTTTTCATGAAATAACTTATCAAACTTAAAAAGGAATAAAAATAATGTTATGAACTACTGTAGAATTAAGCGAGTGAATACCCTGGTTCTAATACTAATATAAGGTTAATGATTTTTGACGGTTTCGTAGACGGCGTGAAATTCGTGAAATTTATCAATTTTCTTGAATCATTGAATGCAAATATGGGCAAAAAAAAATAAAAAATATAAATATTGAAATAACAAGCCATAGTTTCAACATTTGCATGGAAAAAGTGTTTAAAAATGCATTTTACACTAGTTCAGTAGTTTTGCAATCATTAGTTTTCAAAAAATGTATGATTTAACGAAAACAAAAATTTTAGCAAAAAAAACATTTTGCGATAACAAACATTGAAAATTTTCAAAAAATCGAAAGATTTTTAAATCAACCCAAACATTTTTAAAATGATTCCAAACATTCTAAAAATGTAATGAAAAACGCAGGGGAATGAATTTTAAATTTGTTTCAGCTGATCCATTGAAATTTTTAAGGTCTTCGATAAAAATATTTTCTTTTGTCCCCTGATTTTTCGGGCCAACTTCGAAGGTAGGGGGAGTCAAAAACTTTTAATAAAAATTGTACCAGCCTTACACTGCCCATGATCGCATAAATGTCCCATATGCATTTTCATCACTTTTGAGTTACTGATGCAATTTGGTTCAAAATCGTGTGCTCTTTCTAAAGAGCCTATAACATCCAGTACTTTGTTCTAGAAATCGGGAGGAAATCCAGTTTTTTCGTGAAAACTTAACACGTAGCCTTATGTGTGGGACAAACTTCAAATACGTTTTTCTCAGTTTGCTGTTTTTGCATATGGGACATTTATGCGAACATGGGCAGTACAACTTAATAAATATTTCATCCAAAAAGAAAAGAAATTATAAAGCTTGATTATATATGTGTGTCAAGTTGATATGAACCATTTGAAGAAATGTTGAGATTTTTGAGTTTTTTTAGAAACTAACAAAATTTAGTATATTTTCATTCGCTGTATTAAAAATATTAGTGCTATTTTATTTGAAAGGTATGGTTTTGAAAGAAATTAAAAGAATCAAGCTTTGTTTTATTCAAAATAAAATTAAGAGTATTTTTTATGTTATCTCATTTTTTAAAAATATAGCAAATTTGTTTTGGGCATGTTAAATTTTAACGATCTCATTTAGAAAAAAAATTTCGATTTTGTTAAAAATTATATATTTATAAATTTAGTTTATGACAAATGAGCTAAAACCCCTAAAAAATATGTTTAATGGGCTAAATGACGCAGAAAATTCAATTTATTTTACTCATTTTGACTGGACTGGAATCTAGCTTTGATATGAAATTCAATAAAATGTAAAATGACATAACAGAAGCAAATATGCGAAAACATTTGAGCTTTGTTAGTCGAATATTAAAAGAGCAGTTCAGTAAATGAGAATATGCGTGCCCTACATTTTGTTTCAAAATATATATAGAGCCCATCCAATAACCAGGATGATTTTTTTTAATTGGAAGAATTTTTTGTCGCATTTAAATTAAGTAAAGATTTTTTTTTACATAATAATACACAATGAAGCATAAAAAGTAGTTTATGTGATTTGAACATAGGATTTTCAGAGTTATTTTAACATTTTTCAAGTTCCGCGAAATTTGCGTGAAATTTGGTGTTTTGAAATTGAGGTCCCCGTGAAATTTGCAATTTTCGAGCGTGAAAAATCACTAAGCCTAGTGATTAGCTTGATGAATTTTTACATTTTTTTCCATGACATGATAAACGGTGTAATTATTTTTTTCTTCTCCGAATTCCCCTAATATTTCACCAATACCTTTCAAAGTAACAGGTTATCGATCATCACGTTTCAATCGAATCAAACTTTTTCGTGAAACCATTTGTTACGCATGCTTTGCATCGTACAAAAGCGTAGAAATTTAATCCATTTTTTTTTGTGAATCCGAGCCAATATTGCACGGGCCAATTTTCACGCATCAAACAAAGTGTGGTGGTGCCATATGGGCAAAAGCTGCTTTCCTTGTGGATTATATTTTCCCCACGCAGTTGGTGCCTCACGGTGGGTTTCTAAAGTTTTTCTAAAGTGTTTTGTTGGTGTTTGACCAAATGTGAAGCAGCAAATATCTTTGGAAACATTTTTCATCATCCGGTTGTTAGACTAAGAATTTCATATTAAACACACCGTGATCAGCCGATTGAGGTTGAAAAGTCTCTATTGTGTAGGCTTATTAAGATTGATGGCTGATTGACGGATAGAGCTTCTGTTATTGTCGGGATGTTATGTTTGGATACGTCTGTTAGTGATATCGAGAAAAAAACGCACTGTAAATTATTTTCGAGATCGATACTTGATTTTGGTGTAAAATGTTGAAAAAGGGTGACGACTAAGATAAATGGGTTCGACGATGTTGAACAAGATGGAACGCATTTTCCCTGATTGAATTTACCCACGACAAATGGTTTTTCGAATATTTTGAACTGCTAGTCTTCATTTCAAAGCGCTGTTTTCACCCCAAAAACAAACAGGTTCAGTATTTTTAATTGATTCAATTTATTCCACCCACCGATTGCTGCACAGGGCCACGTTTACGGCACGTGTAATTGATACGATTCAACGTTTCACTGTTTTCCACGAATTTGATTCGCGAATTTGATCGCTAATTGCGTTGTAAAACGCAAACGAAAACAGCGCCTTCATTGTCGCCCCGCAGCTGAATGAAAGCATAGACGAGTTCCAGGAAAAAAAAAACTGGGAGGAAAAGTGTACTGAACGAATATTTTGTAACGTGGGACTACGTTCCATAATCATCTAAGAACTTCATGATAAATATCTTTTTTTTTGTCTTAACAATAAATTTTCAAGTTTTTTTTGTTGAAAATTTAAATTTTGCTTCTAAAATTTCGAAGTAGTCCTTCGTCAAATCCAATCCTGTCATGATAATTGGAGGTCTTTTCCCGACCGGATGGGACGGCGATGGCATCAATTTTCTATTTTGCACGTGCTCTTTGACCTCGAAATTGCCCCCTCGGTCATCTTAGCAACTTTTGATGCTGGAGCAATTTTCGGCGCTACGCGTGTTGCGTCAATCAGGAACTTTTCACAACATAGACAAAAGATGCGAGATGGTAGAGAAAATGAGTTTTTCCAGGGGCTTCATTGTTCGCGAGACACTGAAAAAAGTGTTCACTGATTTAAATTACCAACTGATTTTGTTTTAGTCACTGCAAAATTTAAATTGTCGTTATTCTTGAAATTTTAAAATTTCATCTAAAAAATTACCTCAACCGTGTCAGAAGTTGCCAAACAAGTGCTGTTTTGTTCCCGGTCCCGGAAACCTTTCATTTCCTCTCGAAAGCGAAGGAATGTTTTCGACAGACTTTTCATCGGCTTCCCATTGAAGAAAGTTTCATAAATTTTACCCGTGGGCGTTTGCCTCACTTCCCATTAAGAGGGGGAGGCCCGCATCATGCGTGGATGTTTTGAATTAACCGTGAGGTAATTTGGAGAGCTGAAACGTGGTGACGACCTTGATGTCGGTTGAGGGAGTGAAATGTCATCTTCGATATGCTAATTGTCGCACGCGGCATTTGACAGTCTGGTGTTCTAATTGACTGGAGTGAAGAGGCGGCGCCGCACACAATCAAAGTGAGCGTTGCGTGGGTGGAAGTTGTGACTGGGAGGAAAATGCGATTGGAAAATTGTTGGGTGGTGGAAACAGTTTTGAAGATGAAGGACTTTTTGGGAAATTTATGATGGTCTGTAAAAAAGGGAAAATAAAATTTAATCAAGTCATTCACACTTTTAGAATATTTCTAAATAATAAAACCAATAAATGGTCAAGAAATGTTTAACGCTGTTTTTTTATCTATTTTTTGGGAAATAATTGTTCAATTTAGAAAATATAGGCTGCAGATTTGGTGAAATAAACCTCATAAAAAAGATTATTATATTAGAAGGATGGGCAAAAAAAGCTCCATTGTTAAGATTTCTAAACAAAAAGTACCACAAAATGTTTTATACATTATTACAGTTAGGCCGAAGCAAATATTTTAACATATTTTGTCGCTTCCCTCTTTCTTCAAAATTGAATCAGAGGGCAAAAAAAAACAGTTTTTTTAAGGAAAAATTCAAAATATAAATAAACAAACAAACATAATCAACAAAAAAGATTTTTTACTAAATTAATTCAATTTCTCTATGGTTATGCGATACTTGGCTCATATGGAATTAAAACATATTTTTGCTGTAGAAAATTATCAACAATAATAATTCAATTGATACTCATAACATTTGTTTCTTAAAAACTTGTTTAAAACGTTTTTGTTAAATAGAAATAAATGGACAAAAACTAAATTCTTCTAAATTCAACAGAAATTAACAGCAATGTTTTCAATTTTGTGTTCAGATCGATATGAAATCATTCCATATAAATAAAAAAATGGAAATCATTCCAAATTTTTGAAATTTGAGGTCCAAAAATATTTAATACCTTTTAAATAACTCGCATTTTTGTAACACTTGATGAAATCCAATTATCCTTATAACATTTGAATCAAGGTTGTTAATCGATAAAATTATCGTCGATAATATTATCGTCTGATTATCGATCTTCCCTTTACTAAGCAATCGAATCCAGAAGAAAAACACCAATTGTGTTTCTCCGAGTCGGGACCCCGATCTACTGCTTACAAGGCGGAAGCTTTACCTCTAGGCTACGTGACTAGGACAATAACTCATTTTTTAAAATCATTCTAAAGTCGATTAATTCAACCGTATAAGTTTTCAATGCTTTCACTAAGAATATATTTTTAGAAAATCTAGTATGTTTCAAAGTATAAATATGTACTCAAAATTGCTCACAAAATACTGTATTATTTCGAAAATACTCACATTTTCATAATTTGCTATATGGGAATCAAACGAAGTGGAATTTTGTATGTTTCTTTCACTTTATTAAAGTATTTTTGTATTTAAAATACTCATTTTTTTTAAATACTCAAATTTTCATATTTGCGATATGGGTATCAAATGAAGCGAAATTTGGTTTGCTTTTTCACATTAATATAGTTTTTTTTGGAAAATATTAAATTTTCAGAAATTAGCGAATTCGTAAAAAACTTTTTTTTTGAAAATTTGAGCATTTAGCAGCCGTTTCAAATTTGTTTTGCTTGTTTTTCACACTTTCTGCTGTAGAATGGCACCATTATCATTTAAATTGCAAAAAAATGAGTAGAGGCATATTCTGCAAAACTACAATAATTATTGCATGCTTCTTTTAACTTAAAATATAGGAAATGTTAGTCAAATACAAAGCCAAAGTGGACCACAATAAAAATATCATTTTTCAAAACATTGACGAAGTCACATAAAAGTAGGCAACCTTCCAACCCTAAAATTTTCTAAAATTTTTAGAGTTCTTTTTCCATCAAAAATTTGCTGAAAATGGTTTTTTTGGCGATTTTTTTTAGATCGAAGCCCTTCTAGAGGCTGGGTTGGGTTGTAGAGGTTTAAAGTGTCTGTGTGAATGTTGAAATCAAAAACATAAAATACACAAACATATAGTTTCCTTAGTTCGAAATAAAACAACCTTATTGGTCTATTTTGCGACTTAACCCTTTCAGGCCAGAATTTTGAAAAAAAATATTTTTTTTGTTTTATGATGGGAAAATGATCCTGAGGACCATACGAAAATTATAGGCTACTTTAGAACATTTTTGGGTCGGAAAGGGTTAAAAAAAAAGTTTACATTTCGTTTACAGTAAGAAGTGATTTTCACGTAGGTTTTCCCTCCTCAGGCCCATATGACTAAGTTTTTTTTCGCAGTTGATTTCATCACATTGTAAAATTAATAACAATGTAAATCTCTGCCCTTGCTTTTCGCGCCAAATCTAGTCGTCCCCCACGCGTTCTAGCTAAAAATGCACCCAAAATAATAAACAAAAAAAACCCTCATTTTTCGCCCACGACTAACCCCATGTCACACGGCCTGGCGTGGGGCAGGGGTGAGGTCACGTGGAACCGCGCACGGCAAGATTAATGAGAAGAGATCAAGTGAAATTTAATATTCGCCTCACAGAGAACCGATGTCAAGTCAGCAGCCCAGGTTTATGTCCACGTGGGGCGTTGGACGGTAATCCTTGGCCCAGGACTTGTGTGAGCATAACAAGAAGGGGGGAAGGGGGAAGGGAGGGTTTTTTACGACCCAGATTAGATCGTCCAATGATAAAGTTTGATTTCTCCAACGCGCCCAGGTTTATTACACGTGTCTTTTTGGGGTAGGGGGTGGAGAAGCTATTTTTCTTTTTTTTGGTTTGTTGAGCGAATGGATTTTGGGGCAAGATTTGGGGGCCGTAACAAGGATTAGTGATTGTGTGTGTGCTGCTCCGATCAAGTTTCGGTAAATTTATGGATACGTAACCATTGTTATTCGAGCTTTTCTGAAAGGTGATGTTACGTGCCAAAATAGATTATACTCTTTTTATCAGTGGATCCTTTTGTGGACGTTTCGGGTGGGAAAGAAAGCAATTTATTGCCAGACGGTCAGAGGGATGGAGTTTTCCCGGAAAAAGTTTACGATACATGCAATCTTATAATCAGTCACGTTGCAGCTCTTATAATCGTATCATCGCAAATGTTGGACTGTTATGATTTACCATTCTTTATGGATACTTTTGTTCGAACCTGGGATAGTTTGTGGATTTTATCTCTTTGTGAATTGTGATTTTTTTTTAAAAGAGTATTAAGCAGTTTATTTTTATTAAGAAATTGATTTATTTTTACCTTGTTTATGCCAACTGCAGCTCATCATCTTCAAATCAATTTTAAAATCACATCGCATTTGATTGATGCTCGTAATTTTTTCCTTCATTTCATCCATCAATTTCACATTCCCGCCTGGTTGGGGGCGCAGCATTTCAATTCACAGCTCACCTCTTCTCATTAGCATAATTAATCGCTTCTAATATTTTTTCCGCTCGCGGGGATTTTCTTGAAACCATTTCGGTGCAGCAATTAATTTTATACTCGGTTTCATCTGTACTTTTTTCCTCACTGATTTTTCTTCGGTAAAAGTGTTTAGAGCAGATTAGAACTTGACCTTTGAATTGAATGCAAATTTAGAATTCGGAAAAAAACAATTTGTCTGAATCTAAAACTAATATTTTTTTGCTAAATTGCATTGTTAAATGAATTTTGGAGCAGATGCATTTCAACTTTCTAGATCAAACGCACCGGAACGTGGCGGTTACATCATCACACTGCGAGAACGCAATTTTCCACGTGGCTTGCCCTGCCAATAAATTGGAGCCCTTGTGTTCAACGAATCGAAAATTAACTAATGAAATCCGCTTGTGTGACAGGCTGACGAGAGTTATTGGGGGTGATTGCGGGGTTGGCAGCTGACATGTTCTAAGTGATTATTTTTTCCCGTTACTTCATTACAACTTAATTGAAACGAGTTGGGTTTTCCTGAATGGGAAACCATTATGTTATCGACTCGTTGCATAAGGACCAAATTTGCGTCAAAATTTCTTGGAATTTTGCTTTGGGTTACGTCAAACTGTTTCGCAAAGAATTCCAACACAATCAATCTTTGAATCATCGTTCCACAATCTTCGTCGATGTCACCGATGTCGATCCCAGTCACAGTGAGCTTTACGCAACTCCCGATGGAGCCTCCAAGGAACGATATGTCCTGTTATGACCAGCATCACGATGTGGTCCATTTGGTCACCGATGGCCCATGTGGTTTCTAGCTGGTGGCGGTGCTTTAATTACACAACCACATACACACCAGCTTGGCAGACGAAAGGTACAGTCCCGTGGGTGGGTGCAAGTGTCTGTCCACGTGGGCTGCCTGTGGGTGTGAAATACGAGTCGTAATTATCAAAATAAGCACTATTGTTCACCTCATCAACCGCAAAGTTGGTATTTGCTGTGATGATTAAAGATAATTGCGACATGATTATCTCAGCTGGAAAGTGATTCCGCGAATTCAATTTCCAAAGGTGTCTTTATCGAAATAATTAATACCCGGGCAGACGGTAATAACAAAATTCATGCCATTTCAATAACAAATACTGTCAAAATAACAGAACGTGTTATGGAATCTTCTTGAAAAATTCATATTTGCATTAATGCATAGCATTGGTTTAATATCAGTTTATGTTATCATAACAAAATTTGTTATTGGTCTGATGTTGGGTGAAAGCCAAAACAACTTTTGAATAACATTTTTTTGCTAGGAAAGAATAACAATTGTTATTGGGATGATCGGATTAGTTATTAAAATAACAAAAAAGAATAACAAAGATTTGTTCAAAAAATAACTAAAAATGTTATTAGTCTGTTCTTATTACAATAATTACATAATTACAATGAATAACAAATCTTGTTATAAGGGTAATTCTCTACCAACTCACACGAAATCGGGAAAAGTTGCCCCGACCCCTCTTCGATTTGCGTGAAACTTTGTCCTAAGGGGTAACTTTTGTCTCTGATCACGAATCCGAGGTCCGTTTTTTGATATCTCGTGACGGAGGGGCGGTACGACCCCTTCCATTTTTGAACATGCGAAAAAAGAGGTGTTTTTCAATAATTTGCAGCCTGGAACGGTGATGAGATAGAAATTTGGTGTCAAAGGGACATTTATATAAAATTAGACGCTCGATTTGATGGCGTACTCAGAATTCCGAAAAAACGTATTTTTCATCGAAAAAAACACTAAAAAAGTTTTAAAAATTCTCCCATTTTCCGTTACTCGACTGTAAAAAATTTTGGAACATGTCATTTTATGGGAAATTTAATGTACTTTTCGAATCTACATTGACTCAGAAGGGTCATTTTTTCATTTAGAACAAAATTTTTCATTTTAAAATTTCTTGTTTTTTCTAACTTTGCAGGGTTATTTTTTAGAGTGTAACAATGTTCTACAAAGTTGTAGAGCAGACAATTACAAAAATTTTGATATATAGACATAAGGGGTTTGCTTATGAACATCACGAGTTATCGCGATTTTACGAAAAAAAGTTTTGAAAAAGTTGGTCGTCATCGATTACACTACTCGACAAAACAAAACTTGTGTCAAGGGATTGACGATATCTCATCGGTTCCTCAGAGAAAAGGCATCCCCGAATCCGATGCAATCGACAGAATTTGATTTTATGTCCACGCGGACTGACGAGAAGCTGGTAAATTTTTTAACATAAAAAAATCGAACAATTTAAAAAAAACTTGCGTCTCCTCCCAACTATATGAGCCATCTACAAAAATATGGAGGCGCCGAGGGGTCCACAGCTAGCATTTCTTGTACAAAGTTTAAAATTAAAATATTTAAAAACATTTTTTTTAAATATATTTGTTTACTAAAATTTTATGTTTCTCAAAGGTCTATGGGTACTTCGGGATGTCCATGGTCATCCAAGGACTCCCTGGAGTTAAGATCTACGAGTCTACCGCCGTAACAAGCAAGAGGTCGTCGGATTTTGACCCCGGATCATGTGCGTATAGCACCAGTGGATATGGTAGACTACTATATGAATGTAATGGGATGTACATGGTCATCCAAGGACTCCCTGGAGTTAAGATCTACGGGTCTACCGCCGTAACAAGCAAGAGGTCGTCGGATTTTGACCCCGGATCATGTGCGTATAGCACCAGTGGATATGGTAGACTACTATATGAATGTAATGGGATGTCCATGGTCATCCAAGGACTCCCTGGAGTTAAGATCTACGAGTCTACCGCCGTAACAAGCAAGAGGTCGTCGGATTTTGACCCCGGATCATGTGCGTATAGCATCAGTGGATATGGTAGACTACTATATGAATGTAATGGGATGTCCATGGTCATCCAATGACTCCCTGGAGTTAAGATCTATGAGTCTACCGCCGTAACAAGCAAGAGGTCGTCGGATTTTGACCCCGGATTATGTGCGTATAGCATCAGTGGATATGGTAGACTACTATATGAATGTAATGGGATGTACATGGTCATCTAAGGACTCCCTGGAGTTAAGATCTATGAGTCTACCGCCGTAACAAGCAAGAGGTCGTCGGATTTTGACCCCGGATCATGTGCGTATAGCATCAGTGGATATGGTAGACTACTATATGAATGTAATGGGATGTACATGGTCATCCAAGGACTCCCTGGAGTTAAGATCTACGAGTCTACCGCCGTAACAAGCAAGAGGTCGTCGGATTTTGACCCCGGATCATGTGCGTATAGCACCAGTGGATATGGTAGACTACTATATGAATGTAATGGGATGTACATGGTCATCCAAGGACTCCCTGGAGTTAAGATCTACGGGTCTACCGCCGTAACAAGCAAGAGGTCGTCGGATTTTGACCCCGGATCATGTGCGTATAGCACAAGTGGATATGGTAGACTACTATATGAATGTAATGGGATGTCCATGATCATCCAAGGACTCCCTGGAGTTAAAATCTACGAGTCTACCGCCGTAACAAGCAAGAGGTCGTCGGATTTTGACCCCGGATCATGTGCGTATAGCATCAGTGGATATGGTAGACTACTATACTGCCCATGTTCGCATAAATGTCCCATTTGCAAAAACAGCAAGCTGAGAAAACGCATTTGAAGTTTGTCCCATACATAAGGCTACGTGTTAAGTTTTCACGAAAAATTGGATTTCCTCCTGATTTCTAGAACAAAGTACTGGATGTTATAGGCTCTTTTGAAAGAGCACACAATTTTGAACCAAACTGCATCAATAACTCGAAATCGATGAAAATGCATATGGGACATTTATGCGATCAGGGGCAGTATATGAATGTAATGGGATGTCCATGGTCATCCAAGGACTCCCTGGAGTTAAGATCTACGGGTCTACCGCCGTAACAAGCAAGAGGTCGTCGGATTTTGACCCCGGATCATGTGCGTATAGCACCAGTGGATATGGTAGACTACTATATGAATGTAATGGGATGTACATGGTCATCCAAGGACTCCCTGGAGTTAAGATCTACGAGTCTACCGCCGTAACAAGCAAGAGGCCGTCGTATTTTGACCCCGGATCATGTGCGTATAGCATCAGTGGATATGGTAGACTACTATATGAATGTAATGGGATGTCCATGATCATCCAAGGACTCCCTGGAGTTAAGATCTACGAGTCTACCGCCGTAACAAGCAAGAGGTCGTCGGATTTTGACCCCGGATCATGTGCGTATAGCATCAGTGGATATGGTAGACTACTATATGAATGTAATGGGATGTCCATGGTCATCATCCCTGGAGTTAAGATCTATGAGTCTACCGCCGTAACAAGCAAGAGGTCGTCGGATTTTGACCCCGGATTATGTGCGTATAGCATCAGTGGATATGGTAGACTACTATATGAATGTAATGGGATGTACATGGTCATCTAAGGACTCCCTGGAGTTAAGATCTATGAGTCTACCGCCGTAACAAGCAAGAGGTCGTCGGATTTTGACCCCGGATCATGTGCGTATAGCATCAGTGGATATGGTAGACTACTATATGAATGTAATGGGATGTCCATGGTCATCCAAGGACTCCCTGGAGTTAAGATCTATGAGTCTACCGCCGTAACAAGCAAGAGGTCGTCGGATTTTGACCCCGGATTATGTGCGTATAGCATCAGTGGATATGGTAGACTACTATATGAATGTAATGGGATGTACATGGTCATCTAAGGACTCCCTGGAGTTAAGATCTATGAGTCTACCGCCGTAACAAGCAAGAGGTCGTCGGATTTTGACCCCGGATCATGTGCGTATAGCATCAGTGGATATGGTAGACTACTATATGAATGTAATGGGATGTCCATGGTCATCCAAGGACTCCCTGGAGTTAAGATCTATGAGTCTACCGCCGTAACAAGCAAGAGGTCGTCGGATTTTGACCCCGGATTATGTGCGTATAGCATCAGTGGATATGGTAGACTACTATATGAATGTAATGGGATGTACATGGTCATCTAAGGACTCCTGGAGTTAAGATCTACGAGTCTACCGCCGTAACAAGCAAGAGGTCGTCGGATTTTGACCCCGGATTATGTGCGTATAGCATCAGTGGATATGGTAGACTACTATATGAATGTAATGGGATGTACATGGTCATCCAAGGACTCCCTGGAGTTAAGATCTACGAGTCTACCGCCGTAACAAGCAAGAGTCTTCGGATTTTGACCCCGGATCATGTGCGTATAGCATCAGTGGATATGGTAGACTACTATATGAATGTAATGGGATGTCCATGGTCATCCAAGGACTCCCTGGAGTTAAGATCTACGAGTCTACCGCCGTAACAAACAAGAGGTCATCGGCTTTTGACCCCGGATCATGTGCGTATAGCATCAGTGGATATGGTAGACTACTATATGAATGTAATGGGATGTACATGGTCATCCAAGGACTCCCTGGAGTTAAGATCTACGGGTCTACCGCCGTAACAAGCAAGAGGTCGTCGGATTTTGACCCCGGATCATGTGCGTATAGCACAAGTGGATATGGTAGACTACTATATGAATGTAATGGGATGTCCATGATCATCCAAGGACTCCCTGGAGTTAAAATCTACGAGTCTACCGCCGTAACAAGCAAGAGGTCGTCGGATTTTGACCCCGGATCATGTGCGTATAGCATCAGTGGATATGGTAGACTACTATACTGCCCATGTTCGCATAAATGTCCCATTTGCAAAAACAGCAAGCTGAGAAAAACGCATTTGAAGTTTGTCCCATACATAAGGCTACGTGTTAAGTTTTCACGAAAAAATTGGATTTCCTCCTGATTTCTAGAACAAAGTACTGGATGTTATAGGCTCTTTTGAAAGAGCACACAATTTTGAACCAAACTGCATCAATAACTCGAAATCGATGAAAATGCATATGGGACATTTATGCGATCAGGGGCAGTATATGAATGTAATGGGATGTCCATGGTCATCCAAGGACTCCCTGGAGTTAAGATCTACGGGTCTACCGCCGTAACAAGCAAGAGGTCGTCGGATTTTGACCCCGGATCATGTGCGTATAGCACCAGTGGATATGGTAGACTACTATATGAATGTAATGGGATGTACATGGTCATCAAGGACTCCCTGAGTTAAGATCTACGAGTCTACCGCCGTAACAAGCAAGAGGTCGTCGTATTTTGACCCCGGATCATGTGCGTATAGCATCAGTGGATATGGTAGACTACTATATGAATGTAATGGGATGTCCATGATCATCCAAGGACTCCCTGGAGTTAAGATCTACGAGTCTACCGCCGTAACAAGCAAGAGGTCGTCGGATTTTGACCCCGGATCATGTGCGTATAGCATCAGTGGATATGGTAGACTACTATATGAATGTAATGGGATGTACATGGTCATCCAAGGACTCCCTGGAGTTAAGATCTACGAGTCTACCGCCGTAACAAGCAAGAGGTCGTCGGATTTTGACCCCGGATCATGTGAGTATAGCATCAGTGGATATGGTAGACTACTATATGAATGTAATGGGATGTACATGGTCATCCAGGACTCCCTGGAGTTAAGATCTATGAGTCTACCGCCGTAACAAGCAAGAGGTCGTCGGATTTTGACCCCGGATCATGTGCGTATAGCATCAGTGGATATGGTAGACTACTATATGAATGTAATGGGATGTACATGGTCATCCAAGGACTCCCTGGAGTTAAGATCTACAATCGATGTAAAGTTATCGAAATATTTAAGTTTGAACGATGAACAAAAGTCCTTGCTTACCACTTTAGCCAAACGGCGACCTCTTTTTTGTTACGCCGGTAGACTCGTAGATCTTAACTCCAGGGAGCCCAACACATTTATATAGTAGTCTACCATATCCACTGATGCTATACGCACATGATCCGGGGTCAAAAGCCGATGACCTCTTGTTTGTTACGGCGGTAGACTCGTAGATCTTAACTCCAGGGAGTCCTTGGATGACCATGGACATCCCATTACATTCATATAGTCTACCATATCCACTGATGCTATACGCACATAATCCGGGGTCAAAATCCGACGACCTCTTGCTTGTTACGGCGGTAGACTCATAGATCTTAACTCCAGGGAGTCCTTGGATGACCATGGACATCCCATTACATTCATATAGTAGTCTACCATATCCACTGGTGCTATACGCACATGATCCGGGGTCAAAATCCGACGACCTCTTGCTTGTTACGGCGGTAGACCCGTAGATCTTAACTCCAGGGAGTCCTTGGATGACCATGGACATCCCATTACATTCATATACTGCCCCTGATCGCATAAATGTCCCATATGCATTTTCATCGATTTCGAGTTATTGATGCAGTTTGGTTCAAAATTGTGTGCTCTTTCAAAAGAGCCTATAACATCCAGTACTTTGTTCTAGAAATCAGGAGGAAATCCAATTTTTTCGTGAAAACTTAACACGTAGCCTTATGTATGGGACAAACTTCAAATGCGTTTTTCTCAGCTTGCTGTTTTTGCAAATGGGACATTTATGCGAACATGGGCAGTATAGTAGTCTACCATATCCACTGATGCTATACGCACATGATCCGGGGTCAAAATCCGACGACCTCTTGCTTGTTACGGCGGTAGACTCGTAGATTTTAACTCCAGGGAGTCCTTGGATGATCATGGACATCCCATTACATTCATATAGTAGTCTACCATATCCACTTGTGCTATACGCACATGATCCGGGGTCAAAATCCGACGACCTCTTGCTTGTTACGGCGGTAGACCCGTAGATCTTAACTCCAGGGAGTCCTTGGATGACCATGTACATCCCATTACATTCATATAGTAGTCTACCATATCCACTGATGCTATACGCACATGATCCGGGGTCAAAAGCCGATGACCTCTTGCTTGTTACGGCGGTAGACTCGTAGATCTTAACTCCAGGGAGTCCTTGGATGACCATGTACATCCCATTACATTCATATAGTAGTCTACCATATCCACTGATGCTATACGCACATAATCCGGGGTCAAAATCCGACGACCTCTTGCTTGTTACGGCGGTAGACTCGTAGATCTTAACTCCAGGGAGTCCTTAGATGACCATGTACATCCCATTACATTCATATAGTAGTCTACCATATCCACTGATGCTATACGCACATAATCCGGGGTCAAAATCCGACGACCTCTTGCTTGTTACGGCGGTAGACTCGTAGATCTTAACTCCAGGGAGTCCTTGGATGACCATGGACATCCCATTACATTCATATAGTAGTCTACCATATCCACTGGTGCTATACGCACATGATCCGGGGTCAAAATCCGACGACCTCTTGCTTGTTACGGCGGTAGACCCGTAGATCTTAACTCCAGGGAGTCCTTGGATGACCATGTACATCCCATTACATTCATATAGTAGTCTACCATATCCACTGATGCTATACGCACATGATCCGGGGTCAAAAGCCGATGACCTCTTGTTTGTTACGGCGGTAGACTCGTAGATCTTAACTCCAGGGAGTCCTTGGATGACCATGGACATCCCATTACATTCATATAGTAGTCTACCATATCCACTGATGCTATACGCACATGATCCGGGGTCAAAATCCGAAGACCTCTTGCTTGTTACGGCGGTAGACTCGTAGATCTTAACTCCAGGGAGTCCTTGGATGACCATGTACATCCCATTACATTCATATAGTAGTCTACCATATCCACTGGTGCTATACGCACATGATCCGGGGTCAAAATCCGACGACCTCTTGCTTGTTACGGCGGTAGACTCGTAGATCTTAACTCCAGGGAGTCCTTGGATGACCATGGACATCCCATTACATTCATATAGTAGTCTACCATATCCACTGGTGCTATACGCACATGATCCGGGGTCAAAATCCGACGACCTCTTGCTTGTTACGGCGGTAGACCCGTAGATCTTAACTCCAGGGAGTCCTTGGATGACCATGTACATCCCATTACATTCATATAGTAGTCTACCATATCCACTGATGCTATACGCACATGATCCGGGGTCAAAAGCCGATGACCTCTTGTTTGTTACGGCGGTAGACTCGTAGATCTTAACTCCAGGGAGTCCTTGGATGACCATGGACATCCCATTACATTCATATAGTAGTCTACCATATCCACTGATGCTATACGCACATGATCCGGGGTCAAAATCCGAAGACCTCTTGCTTGTTACGGCGGTAGACTCGTAGATCTTAACTCCAGGGAGTCCTTGGATGACCATGTACATCCCATTACATTCATATAGTAGTCTACCATATCCACTGATGCTATACGCACATAATCCGGGGTCAAAATCCGACGACCTCTTGCTTGTTACGGCGGTAGACTCGTAGATCTTAACTCCAGGGAGTCCTTAGATGACCATGTACATCCCATTACATTCATATAGTAGTCTACCATATCCACTGATGCTATACGCACATAATCCGGGGTCAAAATCCGACGACCTCTTGCTTGTTACGGCGGTAGACTCGTAGATCTTAACTCCAGGGAGTCCTTGGATGACCATGGACATCCCATTACATTCATATAGTAGTCTACCATATCCACTGGTGCTATACGCACATGATCCGGGGTCAAAATCCGACGACCTCTTGCTTGTTACGGCGGTAGACCCGTAGATCTTAACTCCAGGAGTCCTTGGATGACCATGTACATCCCATTACATTCATATAGTAGTCTACCATATCCACTGGTGCTATACGCACATGATCCGGGGTCAAAATCCGACGACCTCTTGCTTGTTACGGCGGTAGACTCGTAGATCTTAACTCCAGGGAGTCCTTGGATGACCATGGACATCCCGAAGTACCCATAGACCTTTGAGAAACATAAAATTTTAGTAAACAAATATATTTAAAAAAAATGTTTTTTAAATATTTTAATTTTAAACTTTTAATATTTATTTTTATAATCGTACAAGAAATGCTAGCTGTGGACCCCTCGAACTTGACAACTTTTTTATACATTTGTATTGGTTGTTTCCGTTGTGCTTAAAGGAAATGGCTATGCACCAGGCGCCTCCATATTTTTGTAGATGGCTCATATAGTTGGGAGGAGACGCAAGTTTTTTTTAAATTGTTCGATTTTTTTATGTTAAAAAATTTACCAGCTTCTCGTCAGTCCGCGTGGACATAAAATCAAATTCTGTCGATTGCATCGGATTCGGGGATGCCTTTTCTCTGAGGAACCGATGAGATATCGTCAATCCCTTGACACAAGTTTTGTTTTGTCGAGTAGTGTTATGGCCGTTCATGGTCACCCGCGACAGACACGGACGACGAAACAAAGAGAAACGCAAAAAGTAACTTTTTCAAAACTTTTTTTCGTAAAACCACGATAACTCGTGATGTTTGTAAGCAAACCCCTCATGTCTATATATCAAAATTTTTGTAATTGTCTGCTCTACAACTTTGTAGAACATTGTTACACTCTAAAAAATAACCCTGCAAAGTTAGAAAAAACACGAAATTTTTAAATGAAAAATTTTGTTCTAAATGAAAAAATGACCCTTCTGGGTCAATGTAGATTTGAAAAGTACATTAAATTTCCATTAAAATGACATGTTCCAAATTTTTTTACAGTCGAGTAACGGAAAATGGGAGAATTTTTAAAACTTTTTTAGTGTTTTTTTCGATGTAAAATACGTTTTTTTGGAATTCTGAGTACGCCATCAAATCGGGCGTCTAATTTTACATAAAAGTCCCTTTGACACCAAATTTCTATCTCATCACCGTTTCAGGCTGCAAATTATTGAAAAACACCGCTTTTTTCGCATGTTTAAAAATGGAAGGGGTCGTACCGCCCCTCCGTCACGAGATATCAAAAAACGGACCTCAGATTCGTTATCAGGGACAAAAGTTACCCCTTAGGACAAAGTTTCACGCAAATCGAAGAGGGGTCGGGGCAACTGCTGTGTGAGTTGGCGGAGAATTACCCATAAATAACATATAATGTTATTGGCCTAGTATTTTCAAATATCAAAATAGTAGTTTATGCAACAAGTTGCAAAAAGAGGATTTTTTCAGCACGAGTCGTACATTTATCCAACGAGGTTCACCGAGTTGGATAAATACGTCGAGTGCTGAAAAAATCAAGTTTTGCAACGAGTTCCATACAACATTTTTTGCAATTCCGAAAAACACCCATTGAGTGAAATTTTAAGTCAAATTTTCTTGTATTTTGTCAATAAATCGTTCAAATAAAAAAAAATGTTGAAAAGTGTTAATTTTCGAAACAAGTGCTGAAAAGTTCAACTTTTCAGCACCCATTTCAGTGCTGAAAAGTAGAACTTTTCAGCATTTATTTTGAAAAGTGTTGCTATTCGATTCTTTTATTTTTGGTACAGAAAAGTAGGCTATTTCGTCGTTCAAGAATGACAGGAAAAGTAAGTAGTTTCACGACGGAATTGCAAAAAATGTTATTCCCAAATTATTTCCGTCTGCTCGGGTAACATATTGCGATGTACTCGTAGAAAAAGTGTTCCCAAAATCGTGAACAAGCGTTCGTGAAAATGGGCATTTGGACACTTTGTTCGTTGTTCACATGTTCATGAACGCTTCACGATTTTGGGCACTCTGGCTACAAAATTTCACAAATCACAGAAGCACATACAGAATCATAAAAAAACAGTTTTATTATTTTAAGTAATTACTATTATTTGCAAACTAAAAAACACATAAAACTGTGAAAAACGAGACGAAAACAAAACTTTCATCATTATCGATCCTCATTTATATTAAAGTAAGTAACCTTCATTGATATCATGAATCATTTCCACCATCGGCAGATTGCACTTGATCAAAAATAAACAATTTTCAAAAGAGTGAATCTCACCAGCAGCTATTTTCATCGTAAATTTCATCAGATAAAAACCTGGAAATCCTTTGAGCGCATCACCCAAAAAAAGCTATTTTAATTAAGCTGAAATTAAAAACATTCGTCAGGTGGGTCATCACCCCGAAAGCAAGATAAATAAATCCGTGTACCAATCATCATCATTCGAAAATTGTATCAACCTTGCGTCACCACGAGAGTTGGGCACATTGTGCGCCCAGGATTCGTTAATTAAAATTCGTACTGAATCAAAGAAAGGTCGCGCAGATTCGATTGAATTTCATCGTAGCAAGGGGAAGAAATACACTGATTCCGTTCCATTTAGTAGTCGAATCACGGAGAATGATTTACAGTCCACAAAAAAAATCTATCAAAAACTTACTAGGCTTGTCAGAAGAAGAAACGAAGAAAAAAAATGGGAGAGTGTCATTCAGCGGTGCGGAATGGGTTAAATCGGGAGGACATAAAAGAAAAAGGTCTACCACTAAAGTGAGCCCCTTTTGAGGGTCCTTTTTCTTTTGTTAGGGGTACGATACAGGTGGTTGGTCATTCAGCTGACCACAGCGGCGAAGAAAAAGGTGGCAGCACAAATTTTATCTTGTAACTTCTAGTCTGTGAAAATAATAGGATTCTAAAGTAATTATAAATCAAAATGCTAAGAATGTGAAATAAACTCTTGTAAATATATACAAATAGAGTCAACCTAGAGTTAGTTATAAAAGATTGATTGAATAAATTCACTATTTTAAATCATTGAATCGTTGTTTTTCATTGTGGAAAGAAATGAGCCTTCCTGTCACGTAACGGTAAGTAACTTATCAGAGCACAGGAACTTCCTATTTGAATTTAAAGCTTCATCAAGTATTCTGATTCAGTGATTTCCTTCCCTCAAACACACAGTCTGATCAAAAAGGACCGTGGCGTGCGTCTCGGAATTTTCTCTTTCGTGCAAGATTTATGTTCTGCACCGTGGCACGGAATAGCCGGGGAGAATAATTTATGGCCACTACACCCGTTCCCAGACTGGTCCTTTAGGTCGAGCCGGTTGTGATGTGCTGTGGTCGTTTCAAGTCCCGTGTGATGCTGTCATGTATCGACGTTTTTTTTCCAAGTCCTGTCGCATGTTGAACAGCAGATTTTGGGGTGGTTTTGGAGGAAAAACTTTTTATTTACGAGTGCTTGGAGGGATTCGACCCGAACGGAACTAGGTCACTTGTTTGCAGCGATGTGAAAATCTATCTCATTTATTCCATCTCTCTTCTGTCGTTTTCACTTTTTCTCATTTTCTTTTTTCGCCTCTCTCATCTCTCATCTCTCATCTCTCATCTCTCATCTCTCATCTCTCATCTCTCATCTCTCATCTCTCATCTCTCATCTCTCATCTCTCATCTCTCATCTCTCATCTCTCATCTCTCATCTCTCATCTCTCATCTCTCATCTCTCATCTCTCATCTCTCATCTCTCATCTCTCATCTCTCATCTCTCATCTCTCATCTCTCATCTCTCATCTCTCATCTCTCATCTCTCATCTCTCATCTCTCATCTCTCATCTCTCATCTCTCTCATCTCTCATCTCTCATCTCTCATCTCTCATCTCTCATCTCTCATCTCTCATCTCTCATCTCTCATCTCTCATCTCTCATCTCTCATCTCTCATCTCTCATCTCTCATCTCTCATCTCTCATCTCTCATCTCTCATCTCTCATCTCTCATCTCTCATCTCTCATCTCTCATCTCTCATCTCTCATCTCTCATCTCTCATCTTTCAATGAGATTTTCCCATCCCCGACCAAAGAAAGGACTCCATTCTTCCCTCCACTTGAAGGATGTAATATTCGCGTAACTATATCCGAATCATTTTGACAGCGCCGCATAGTGAGCAGTGAGAGACGCGCTATTGTCGACATTCCTGCATTATTAACGTTCATCAATCTTGAGCCCTTCAGCACACTCTTCAGAAAAGATCCCCTCGGCGTCTCATGTATGATGTGGTTTGACGAGCTTCGCACAATTGCTAGTCATGAGTGTGTAGGATTGCCGCAAACAGTGGATTTTAGAGCGCAATTTTCCACCCCCCCAACAATGATTAATTGTGGTTTATTACTTTCCAACTAGCAAGGCCAGCTCATTGTGAGCGGATTTCAATGGGGGTGAAATTTTTGACGGTTTTTCCCTCCATCCATCAGGCGCGTCCTAATCCCATTGTCCACGCAGCCCCAAAACTTCACTATCAGTTCATGTGGCCCGACCACCCCATCGCCAGAGGAGCAACTTTTCCTTACGCGCTCGCGATATTGGACCAAAAAAAAAAGAGCGATTGCCGCACAATAAAAGCACAATTTCGGAAGTCATTATGAGGAGTAATGTATGTCTAGAGTGCCTGCGGCGATGGTGGTGGGTAACTGGCTTATAACAAATGATGGCCGAGGCTGCTGGTTGGTCCAAGGACCTCGACCATCCTTCCTCGACCCCTCGACGACCTCGGTACATTGTCCTATTCTCTTCCCCTTTCCCCCCCTCGGGGGCTGACCTTGTTTGCTCGGACAGATATGAGGACTCCTTGCGGAGTAGAATTTATCACTCACAGATTAGGTTGCAACGGCAGCGTGATATATCGAGGGGATCTGCTCTGGATGAATGTGCCACATATCATTTAAATCATGATATAATGAAGTTCCAGGGGAATGTTTCTTCTGCTTGCAGGGTTAATGGGGCAAGGGGACTCTGGGCAAATTTCTAGGCTGATTGAATCTGCCGTACAAATACCAGGAGTAAACACAGTGTGCGTTCCCTCTGTTTCTTGGGAATCTTGATTGAGTAATGTTGCCATATGAATAATACATCATAACTAAAAGATTCCTGGAGATGATAGAACCGGAAGGATAGTTCCATAGAATTTCACTAGAATTTTTCTTCAAAATAACTGATAGAAACAAGACGATATTTGTATCTGATACAACTGCAAATTCTTGGAAAAGCAATACCAAGTTATTCATGACCCGACGGACATAGTAAAAATATTGTTGCAAAGAGACTCAAATAACAGGAAATGTGTTTTGTTTTTATTTCGAGCGATAACATGGCAACTTCAATGTCAATTGATTTAAATAAATTCTGTAGGCAAACATTTATCAGTGGTTATAATACGATCTCTGTTTGTTTTATGGGTAAAGCAATATGATTTTTAGGCTTAGTGATTTTTCACGCTCAAAAATAGCAAATTTCACGGGACCTTAATTTCAAAACGCCAAATGTCATGGAAATTTTGCAGAACGTGATTTTTTTTAAATAACTTTGAAAAAATCTTGTGTTTAACTTACAGAAACTATTTTTATGATTTATTATATATTTTTTTCAATGCAACTAATAAAAATCTTCACTGAATCAATCACACAAAAAAAACTTTTCCTAATCAGAAAAAAAAACTTGGTTTATGGATGGGCTCTACACATATTTTGAAACCAAAATGCAGAGCATTCATATTGTCATTCATCGAACTTTCTTTTTCATGTTCGGCAGTTTTCGCTGATTTGCTACTATTTTGTCTTTTTACATTTTATTGAATTTCATATCAAAGCAAGATTAAAAAAAATAACTATTTATTGCAACATTTTTCCCAGTAAAAATATGTTTAAAATTTGTCATCTTACTTTTCAAAAACTAAATTAAAAATCAATAGGAAAAAAAAATTAATCTGTAACGAAATCTAAATTTTTTAATTCAAAATCAGAACAGAAAACATAAAAAACTGTATTTTTTTAAATCCTCGGGAACCATCCACCCAAATAATAAAATATCGTGAAAATTAAACAGGACTCAGACAAAACATCTGAATTGCTCTTAAAAGGTGACTTAAAAAAAACTATTCATTTTACTTGAATTGACTCTTTTCATGAGCAATTCCAGCTCAAATCAGGAATTTTTCTGATACTCTTGTACCCGACCCTCTCCGATTTCAATGAAACTTTTTTGACATGTTATCTTAGGCCTATATAAGCTATTTTTGTGCATATGGAGCCAATAATACTCGGAAATAACATTTGAGAAGGGCGTAAGGGTTTTAAATATTTTTATATTTTATAATTTAAATATTACTGTATCTCTAAGCCGTTACATCGTATCAAAAAGTGGTCAAAGACAAACTTGTAGGAAATTAGACGGGCTTTTTGAAAAAAAAATGCACTGAAAGTAAAAAACACATCAATTCTATGAGATTTTTCAATTTTTAAGTTTAAAAGTTAAATTTTAAGGTGATGTCACGATTTTTTTTTCGTTCAAAATTTTTGTGAAAATAGCCTGAAATGTGACAAAAAGACTCACGAAAAATGCAGGATGGTATATGTCTCTCCTAAAAAAATACAAAAATCATTTACTAAAACTTTTTTTTTGAAAAGTGGTCTAAACGTCAAAATTTGGAAAAAGCGATAGTGGGAATCGATTCCTCAGACAATTTTACATAAAAGTCTTCGTATTGACCATTGTCCTATGTCCAATCATTGTGAAGATACAGAAATTTTAAAAATAAAAATGTTGAAAAAAATGATTTTTTAGTGGTTTTTTGCAATGTCTATATGACAGACTTGATTTTTCAGTCTCGTAAATATTTTTACCGGAAAGCTCGTCCAATTTCCCATTAGTTTGTCTTTGACAGCTTTTTTATTTGACTGGTTGAAATATTTACGTAAGCTTATTTACTATCCAGGTTTCTACCACACTGAAAAAAATATTCTATTGTCAGTTATGAACAATGTAATTATGCTTATATCTGTAAGCCCAAACATTCAATTGAAATGCTGTCAAAGACAAACTTATGGGAAATTGGACGAGGTTTCCGGTAAAAATATTTACGAGACTGAAAAATCAAGTCTGTCATATAGAAATTGCCAAAAAACCACTAAAAAATAATTTTTTTCAACATTTCCATAAATCCATAAAGTACGTCACGCTAAAATCAGCCAAAATTTACCCCCCCCCCTCCCCCCCTTTGTCACGCCTGTCCTATACTTATTACATGCAATGTCACACTTGCTCAGACCCCCTCCCCCTAGAGCGTGACATACTTTATGGATGACGCGTAATAAAATTTACATTAAAAAGTGTTTATGGATCAAATATTTAATATGATGTTATTTAAAAAAATGATCTGAGAAAATTGATAAATTTCACGGGATGTCACGGAAATCATCAAATTTCATGAATTTCACGTTTATGTCGTGCATTTTTTAAATGGTTCAAGATTTTTAATCTCCATTTCCTTCAAATGTTCTAAAATTACAAAAACAAAAAAAAATTAGCTGTTTTATTTTTATTTTTTTTAAGGTAATGGCGTCGCTTGAAATCAAATTAAATATTTCGTATTTTTCCCATGGGATTTTTAACATTGCTTGCTCTAATTGGGTCCTAAATAAGCCTTAATTACTGATATTATTGTTCACAACGATAAAGCTTAGTACAATGACCCTTTGTGCGACCGCAAAAGATTTAAAATGGATTTTTAAAAGGATTTAAAAAATAATTGCGTCCCTTCTTGACGGAAAAGGTCCTAATTGACAGTTCGTGCCAAAAGGACCAGATTTGAACCATCGAAAAAAAATATTGTCCTGTCAATTTATTTTGTTGCATTAAAATGAAAAAAAAAAGTGATTAGGAATGGTTTTTAATTGTATTTTTTACCGTTGTACATAAAAATTTACTTCTTTACTTTAGGACCCTATTATGATTATTCAAGCTCAAACACTAAAACGCGTTTTTCTCGAAGCGTCAAAAAGCTTTTTTTTATTCTTTACTATAGAGTTATTCAACCGGAGGCTGGTTCAACTCTTGCGTCAAAAAGCTACATGCGATAAGTTAGCACGATCACATCGATTAGCTATGGAGAAGTGCTCTTTGTTTGGCAAATTCGCTTTTTTTATTTAGACAAATCAAAATTTCATCATTATTTCCAATTGACATAGAGAATGTATGCTAAAAGTTGCAACAAAATATAGAATAAATGTTTAAAACTACTAATTTTTTCATACAGTCTATTTTATTTGAACAATAGTTCAACTGAAACCGTTATGCTTTCCATATTTATTGTATCGAGAATGCAAAAGATGTTAAAAAAGTGTCACAATAATTCAATAAATTATGCACTTTTTATCGCTATCGCTGTTTGCTGTCCACCCGTCGCAACATTAAAAATTTCAATCTCACACCCCCTTGATTCATTGCCGAAAGGGTCACTTATGTTTCGATATTAATTTTCATCGTAAATATGCGCCCCCCCCAAAAACTGTTACCGATAACCGTTAAGCCCATTATTCAGCGCATGTGAGAAAATGCCCCCGATGGCAGCCGGCTATAAAATTTATCGCGAAAAAGGCCAACGCGTTCATGTTGTTCATGCGTGCATTAATCGAGTGGAATGTTTTGGGGTTTTGGGTGAAAAATTGCCTCCCACCTCACCCCACCTTTGGTGGGGGAGCAGCATGCAGTTAATGGACCAATTTGTTGCAACAATTAGTCGCACGTCAATTAATTATCAAGAATGGGCTGATAAACAGGCGGGTGGAACAAAAAAACCAACAACAGCAGCAAATTTGTTCTTCGTGGCATGTCCAAGTTTCAGAAAAGTGGCAACAAAGTTGCGTAAGAGGATTATGTCCATTTTTTCCGGGCTTATGTGTCGGGTGTTGTCGATGTGTTCCGAGCAAAGCTTTTGTTGAATATGCTTACGGCAAGTGGGTGCAAAAACTAGCGAAGGTCAGCTGCAGCCAGCAAAGTGTTTTTATTTAGTTGGCGTTATCAATTATGGTGGTTTAAAAATATTTCGTTTCTGAAAGACTTCTTCAACTTGAGAGAAGTGCTTTGTTTTGCAAGTTGCTCTTTTTTTTAGCAGTTCATTAGTGTTGAGCTAAATTATAATTGTTTCACAGGCAGCTAAAATATTGCCTGTTGTAAGACTACAAGAGCATTGGGTGCTGCCTACAGAATCTGGCACAAAGTGTTGCCAATTAGGAGCCAATTAGTACAAGTACTTCAGATAAATATTACTCTGATCACCAATGGAACCTAACCTTCAATGTGAATTCTGTATCTTGAGAAGAGTTTTTTTTTGTGATTTGATGTCTTCAAAAAGTTTTAGGTTGTGGTTTGGTATGTTTTTCAATTGTTTAATTTTTCCAATTTTTTATTGAATGCTTCAACTTTTTTGAAAATCCAAACCAGTTTTGTCAATGGAATCACGTTTCAGTTTTGGTAAACAAATTTAGATTGACTGTTATGCTCAATGCTGCTCTAATTGGAATTGCAACCTGGAGGTGGTGGAAACGCTTGTTTACTACCTAGAACTATTAATCAGGCACTGTATTCATTCTAATCATTCACGAGCGATTGTAGTCGTGCGCTTTATCATCTGTCAGGCTTTATTTAGTGGATGGAAGCAATCCAACAATTAGCAGATTTTCGCTATGATAGCGAATCTCTTTAAATAGAACATTTAAGATTTTTTAGGCTCTTTTGTCCATTGGAAAGAAAACTTAATTTACAACAGCATCGACTTCTTTACTAGGATTAATTTTCCAGATCGTCAGTGAGCTTTCGATGCATGCATCAACAATTTTTAGACAGTATTTTGCTGCAGACGAAAAGCGATGGAAAAGATTTCCTCATTCGATGAAAAAGGGTCCCAAGCATGGGAAAATAACAATGCGTAACACTTTTGGTATTCCTGGACCCTTTAAAATTTGTCTTAAGGGGTTACATACATGTAAATCATCAAAAATGTCAGAGGTTGGTATGAGCACACATTTAAACTTTTTTTTTTATCTTTTTACAGGACATTAAAATATATATTTTCATCTAAAAAAAAAGAAGACATTTCGACGTCGTCGTACTATCATGTCGCAACCGCCATTTTGACGTTCCGAGAAAAACGCGTTTTAATGTTTGACCTTGAATAAACAAAAACGAAAGCATGCAATGTAAACAATAACAAACACAATTTGTTTGGCTGACCATTCTGTGCATTGTCCCGAAGTTTGGTTGAAGTTGGTTGCTGGAGTCCCGAGTTATAATTACAAATATTTACGGTAGTCTAGCTTTTACGTGCGTCAAACGCTTCCTGACCTGAAATCCCAAAATTTCAGGGAGTGACAAGATAGCACGACAAGATTGAAACTACTTTCATATGAAAAGTGACAAAAATTTTCGGAGCATTTTTGGTTTTCATTGAATATCTTAGGATTGAAATCGAATTTTGGGGATCTGTGAAGGTCAAAAGATGTGGCATTGTGAGCTGCACAAAATGGCGTTCTTAACTCAATTTGGCCCAAAATGCACGTTGTTAGCACGACGGCGACGATTTGGGCACAGAGTAACCCAGAGGGAGCACTGCCATTTAATTTATGGTTGCGTTACGCGGTACATCGTGGTACATCCCCCCTTCAGGAAAACCTTAACATGAAATGCAAGATCTCAGCAATCTTAGTTCACTGGATTTTTAAAGGCGTTACGTTTTTCAATGACAGTTTGCCTTGTCTGAAATTCAAAACATTACTTAATTTTCAAAACGCTTTCGAACTGTAATCTGTTTCTTTTCCAATAAATATCGAATAAGGTATTTCGAGACCAAATTGTAGAAGGACGTGTTTCCGAGCCGCTTCATGCGAGCATTTAATGTTCTCAACGTCTTGTTAAATCGAAAAAACAACAGCAAAATGAGATGCAGATAGGAAATTCGGATCATACAGTTTTGCATGTCACCAGTGGTAAATTCCGAGTTGAAGTTGGCTTACTTTTAATTACCAGAATTTTGATTAAGCCAGAGCCGGTGTCGGAATCGGAGATGTGCCGTGATGTGGGATTTTTACCCAAGGTACTTCAGAACACTACCTAGCAAACTGACTTTTCCTGAAGCCCCGGTGACGGGAGTTTGCTCTCACGGTTCTTTAGAACATTACCTTGCAATCCGGATTTTCTTCCACTGCGCAAGTAGACACTTTTTTAAAACATTCCGATACATTTCTGCCAAAGTGGCTGTTCGATAGCTAGGCCATACCAAGACTGAGATAAAGGCTCAAAGATCTTCGAGGGTTGAGGATAGGAGCCAACAACCATTCAGGGACTGATCTGATCAGTTAGTCTCCACCGGATCGCAGTGACTATCGGTCACAATGACCACGGGGCGACATATTTTAATTCGTTTAGTGTAACTTGTGTCGTTTAGACTTTAGTCTAAGTGCGGTAAAGTTGTTATCACTTCTCTCTGTTGTTGTATTTGTGTTAAATTAAACCGCGAGTGTTTCGTTTGGTTACGTGATGACCGGGACCAGGAAAGAAGAGGCCTAAAGGCAACTTCTTTCAGCAGCACAGCATCACTGCTCACCGGCCTAGAACAGGACCATCCATAAACCACGTGGACACTTTGGGGGAGGGGGTAAGTGATTGTCCACGCTCCATACAAAAACGATTTTTTTTGTATGGACAATTGTCCACGAAGGGGGGGGGGGGGGTGTTGAGATTCCCAAAAAAGTGTCCACGTGGTTTATGGATGGTCCCAACTCAGCACAACTCCAAGGCAAGCAAACTCCACCTCCCCTCTCCCTTCCCATGGCGTGTTGTATGTGGACCAACAAGCTATCGTAGAAGAGGTCCGGAATCCAACAGTGGCACAAGTGACAAGGGAAAATTTACGCGTTCCGCTGACAAATTCACCTTGTGCAAAACAAAACAAAATTTGACAGGTGATTCTATATTTTTAATAACAGGCTACTAGATAGAATTCAAAAACTTTTGCTAAAAAACCATAACGCCTGAAAAAACATAACGCCTGCTACCGTTACGAAAATCCAACAACAACAACCGTAACGCAGCCACAAAATTCGATGGCTTTCGTTTGGACTGCGCGCTCTGGATTACTCTGTGATTTGGGTGTACCAATGTCGAGATTTGCTTATTCAGCCTCCTGTGATCAAAATTTGATTTTACGTAACTTTATCCATACAATTTGCCGATGCTCCGGAATCGGTTCCAGAGTGGCTAAAGTGTCAATTAGTCAATTAGCGTAAGAACCTTCCTTGGGCTTATACGAACCCAACGCAACAAAAAGCACCACGATCCGACGTTCCGTGTTCAACTGATTCGCGTTCGAACAAAACCGTCGAAATTTTTTATATATATAGATGGGAACTTTTTGACTAATTAGGTATTAATTTTGTGCTAAATGACTTGAAAACCAAAAATGTTACAAAGGGTTTTTAAAAAAATTTGATATACCCTCTAACAAAATTTTGAAATCGTTGAAATGTCTCTAAGTTGGGATAAAAAAAGATACTTTGATTAACGAGTCAATAGCTCAACTTGGTATTGAAATGGTTATATTTTGTGTAGAGGTGGGCAAAACCGCTCTTTTTTAGTAGCCGCTCATTTTCGTTCGAGCATAAAAAAGAGCCGCTCTTTTGAACGATGTAAAGGTTTTTTTTTTAAGAATCGTGTGATTTTTTAAGTTATTCACATTGGACATTTACAAATTATTTGATAAAAAAAAACCGGGGACAGTGGCGCAGTTGATAGCGTGGTAGCCTCTCACGCCAGTATGGCCTGGGACGGACCAGATGGCATTTTTCGAGTTGAGATTTGCCTGATCACGCCTTCTATCGGATGGGGAAGTAAAAAGTCGGTCCATTAGCGTAAAAGAGGTTTAGAGTGACTCACCACACATAACCTTCGGACGCCTAGAAATGAGCAGAAACTTGCAACAGAGACCACAAAAGACCCGGGGGTCGTTAAAGTGGATTGCTTTGCTTTTTTTGACAAAAAAAAATTAAAACTGAAAACGAGAAGATGTCCTTGAAAACCATAGGTCTTGGCGGTCTCTATGTCAAGATTTCTATTCGAACCTAAACATTCGAGTAATTGAATGGCATTCAAACTTAAATCTATTAATTTTAAAATTGCATTTCATTTGGAGAAAACATTCTGTGAACTCTTTCCTACATTCTGATTTAATCGATAAAGTCTATAAACGCGCTAAATAGAACAAAAGGATTTATTTTTTTCCAAAATCTCTAAACTATTCAGTAGATTTTTTGAAATATTTTACAAATTATGCAATTTGAAATGCTCAAATTTGTATTCCGGTAATACTTTAAATCAGTTGTAAAGTGAAATGTTTTTTTCATGTGGTTTAAAAAATCATAAACTTTTGGGATTAATTTTTAAAGGTATTGAAATATTTGAAATTGCATTTTCAACTCCCTAAAACAAATTAAGACCCACATTTTTTTTGAGATTCAATAAATTATATTTATAACAAAAATCATGCCATCTTGAGCCGGTTCTTTCAAAAAACCTAAGTTCAAAAAAGAACCGTGGTTCATTTTTTGTGAGCCACGGTTCTTTCGCTCTTATCAGTGAACCGGCTCTTTGAGTGGCTCGCTCTTTTTTGCCCACCTCTAATTTTGTGGTATTATTTTACCTTTGGAATAACATGGTTTGGTATTGTTGTGCCCTTCCACATACAAGACTTTGGTATTATTTCATGGTATTTTCTTTGTTATTTGCACAAGTAATACCAAAATTTGGTATTCCTGTGTTATTTACCCCTGCTCGAGATGCTGCAATGGGCACAAGAGAACTTCTTTTAATCTCTTACTCGAAAGCATGCTCTGTTGATTCGAACAAGTTTCAGGCTTGTAAGCTGAAAGGATGCATTGGGAAATACCGGTGGTCAACAGGCACTTTTCTATAAAATACCTTTCTAAGAAGGTCGGTCGCATCACTTAATACAGTTTTCACCACATTTTTCCCATTCATAAAACCCTAAACATAAACATTGGGCCGGTTAAATTTCACCAAAAGCCAGAAAGCTTCTCGACTTCGAGGCTTCAACCACAGGAAGAAAAACTGGAACGTAGTCTGTGGTCCACTTATGAAACCAAGTGGGGTTTTTTTCCCGATGATCCAACCCGATGATGTTGAGCAGGAGGTAGGGGGCGATTCTGTCCGAAGCCACGAGAGTGTGATAAAAGGCAGAAAATTCTCAACAAGCATGTTGTTGGTCGGCAAGAGCAGTCATGACAGTTCTGCAACTCATCTTTGCGGCTTCTCGTTATAGTCCCTCGACCTCGGTGCCGCTCGTTGGGTTGCCTCATTTTGCGGTTCTGGCGGCTGTGACCGGAACATGTGTGTGAAAACCGATTTGCTACGACTTGATTCTGGGCAGTATTAGACGGAACATGACACGTAGTTGTGTGGTGGGGTGGGGATGGTAATACTGATGTGGCCTACATTCGCTGCCTCGAAGAGGCGAAAAAAAAGGTCCCGGGGGGCAGGTCCCTGAAAATGGGCCCTCGGGTGGAAAACTTCTCAGCCACAACAGGCGGCCAGAAAGCGGCCATGACCGTGGCTGCCACACGTACTCCCAGACGATTTGTTCCGCAGCGAGCAACATGATTGATGGTAAAATTCGGTCGGAAATCGAAATGTATGACACAATGACTAGAATGGCGGGGCGGTCGAGGCAAATCGGCCGACGTCGACGGGTCCATGTCGTACCCAATTGCTGGTCCGTTGAGCCAACCGTTTTTTTATGGTAGAGCTAAGTTGTCCTATAGCGGAAATTACACTTTTAAAGATTATGGCCTAGTGAATTGACATGTTTGAAAATTAAAAAAAAATCAAAATAATAAATAAAAGTGGTCTAAAAGCCACTTTTCCAGCAACGAGTCTTCGTCTAATGCCGGCGAAAAAGTAGTTGACACCACAGGAAGCGTAATAAAACGATGAAAATGCTGATGAAGTATAGAGCGATCCAAAGAAATTGCCGACTCTAAATTGAGGTCTCCATAACCATGTGTGAGTGTATTGTAATATTCACCTCCCTCAACCCTTGGCCCAAAGACTTCCAAACTGAATGAAAATTCTTTTCACCCCCCTTGCTCCTGAAACTGACAAAGCTGTCAAGCTTTGTGCGCGCTGCGTGACATTTGGGCCATATGAAATTTTTCTGATGATCAAGGACGAATTTTGCGAATTATGACTGGGTGAAATCCCAGTGGACAGCACGCTGTTTATTGCGGGCAGCAGCACCAGCTGGGGATCGTTAAACTGCCAATGTGGTGGCAGGATGAAGATGCTGACCTTCTTGCAAGATGTTGTGAGGGTAATTTTGTTTGGCGCGAAAATACACTCACGCGTCGGCACTTTGGTGGGAAATTGAAGGAAGATTCTGGGAAAGACTTGAAAATCTATTTTGGCTTTATGGCAGTATTTCCAGGAATGCATTTGCGAACTGGAAGCGGGAGTGGAGAAATTTTCAGTACAAGTTTATGTGCAAAACTAGTTTATAAGGCACTCTTCAACAAACTTGAAGCAGTGTTAGAACTATCGTTCGTTGAAAACAACTCATTCTTGGTAATAAGAAGCAACATAGCAACATGAAAATTTCAGTCTTTTTGAAAGTAATAAACAAAGCACACAAACACACAACAGCTGTAACGCACATTCACACACAAACAAACACACGCACGCACACAAATCACTTCATTTTAACCTGTTTCAACGGCTGTGAAAGCTTTCATAAGCAGAGCGATTAAAGTTCATGCAACATTTCAGATAGGCGGCGAGCTTTTCCAGTTGAAAAGTGACAATAATGCAAAGTGGCCTCCTCTTGGAAAGCTTTCCAAGCTCGTTCAAGAATATTCAGTGTAGTTTACACTTGAATCCATACCGAATAGCGAATCCTAATTGATGAATAAAACTTTGATCAAAAGTAGTTGAATTTGTTTCATGTTATTTCAAGTTTTTTCTCCCCTTCAACATTTTTACAAATAATTAGGAGGCAAAAAATAAGTTACGCTTAAAATAAGAATCCTCCATCAAAAATTCTTATAAAACGATTGTAAAATTTGTATTATATATTTTTTTTCATTTTAATAATGTTATTCGTTCAGTTCAGAATTTCGTATTGCTTAGAACCTAATATAGTTTTGGACTTCCTTTCAACTATGGTTTACACTTTAATTAAATTCAATTCAATTCAATTTAATTCGATTTTATTGAAGAATAATCAGGAGTTTCTTTTAGCTATGTGATGCATCATAATCCATTTTCGAACAATTATTTCTGTAACCAAAGCACTGGCATGAGTACGAAAAATAAAACTTTCAAAGAACAAGGGATAGAAACAAAAAAAGCTTATAACTAAATCACAGTATTATATCCTTTGATACACTATAATTCATTTGGATGAAATTTGGATATTCTAACAATGGGAATGCCAAGAGAAGGCATTTTATTCTTTATTTTTAATATATTTTATTTTTACATTCACTTTCAGGTTTTTTTTAGCAAATTTTGGTTTTTGAGGCCGCAACAGATCATGCAACTTGATGAAAAATATATGTTTATGAATTCTTTATAATTTTGCAATATTTTACAATAGTTTTCAGTTAATTGTATTGACATATCCAGTATTGAATTTTAAGAGTTTTGTTAAATATTTGTAATGTTTTTGAAAATGTTTTGAGTAAATTTCAATTTAGGACGATATCTAGTTTGAATTAAAAGTATTTTGAAACGAAAGAGAGCTAGATTTTGTATGAATTTAAATAGAAACTATTTTTTTGTGTGTTGGACTGCTGAGTTTCACTTTATTTTTTTAAACAAATATAAACATAAATCAAAGCAAAAACGTTCCAGAAGCTACACGAAACCTATTTGCACGAAGTTTTTTTTTTGCGGAAAATAGTATTTAATTAGCAAAAATCAGCACAGAAAATTTCGTACGACTTGGAAGTGGTAAAAATTTTGGCCTGTCAATTTTGATTAGAAACAGTCGCGTGATTGAGCATTTGTAAAATAAAAGAATCAAAAAACTTATCTGAAAATATTTTTATTTTATTAGTTAAATAGACTTGCTAATATTAGATTTCAATTTGAATTTAATTGAAAAGTGAAACATTTTTTGCAACAAAACAAAATTGAAAAAAAACTTAATTATTTAAATTCAAATGATTGTAATCCGTTAGGCTGTTGCAAATATATGACCCCCCAATATTGGCAATATTGGCAATATTGGCTTGAAAAATCAGGAGGGAAAAATTTCATAACGATTTTTTTTTTAATCAGAGATTCAAATTATTGAAAACTTATATTTGTGAACATCAATGTTTTGCTCTGCAAAATGTTTTTTTTCACAAAAACACTATGTATTTTATCGTTAAACTTAATTTTTTAGAAAACCTATGATATAAATACGATTGTACTGGTGTTATATGCATTTAACAACTTTTTTTTAATAGATTTACTTATATCGTGACCCGTTATTTAAAATTTCATACATATTTATTTATTTGTTTACACTCCCCCTTGAACTCTAGTTGCTTATAAACGGCAACAACAAAAAAAAAGAAAAATGAGCAATTCTCTACGAAATTGGCCGATTTCGACCATTTTTATTTTTTGATTTTTTTTTTATTTGGCTCAAACATTGTTAAATTATGACCAAAGAAGCTATTTTGTGTCATTGGCTCACCCATAGAAGTCTCCATACATTTTTTTTGCCAAACATTAAATATTACGCGCTTTTGAAATGGTAGTCTTGATTAAAAAAAAATGAAAATATTATTTTCGAAGAGATCGAAAAATTTCACGAATGTTTTTTTTCTCGTTTTTTAACATTGAAAATCGGACCATTAGTTGCTGAGATATCGACATTTGAAAATGGGTTTGGGTGAGATTTAAAAAATTTCAATTTTTCTGTTTCTTTTTCTTTGAGCCGGTGTATCTCAGCAACCCGAGGTCCAATCTTAAACAATTTAATAGAAAATTTTCTGAACTTTACGAAAAAAATATTTTCAGGAGTTCACTCATGGTCACTATTTTTAAAAATCAAAAAACTGCAAATATTTCGTCAAAATCAATCTTTCGGTGGCTATATCCTGAAAAAAGAGTCCTTTTTAAAAATATCGGTTAAGTACTTTTCGATTGCAAATTTTATTTTACATAAAAAACTTAGGTCAAATTTTTTTTGCATGATGTTTATTTATTTCCAAAAATCAATGTTTTTTTTTCAAAAATTCATTGCTCGGTGGCAGATTTTTTGACCAGATTTCTTTATGGCTCAAAAGTTGCGAATTTTTATCCCCTAAAACATATCAGAAAATCTCGAAAATCAAAAATACTTATTTTGGGAAATTGAGTTTTTGTGAAAAAAGTTGATAAAAAAATCGGCAACTTTTTTTCCGTGTACCATTTTTTTTTTCTCAATAGTTCTCAACAATACCTACAACTTTGCCGAAGACACCAAATTGATCAGAAAATTCATTCAAAAGTTACAGCTGTTTCAATATTTACGTACCATATTTGTATGGACAGCTGCCAAAATTGTATGGAGACTTGAATGGGTGAACCAATGATCAATTTCCGGTTTTGATAGAGAATTGCTCGAATGAGAATATCCACTGGGTGATAAATAAAAAAAACTATTTATCACCCAGTGGATATTTCAGGATCAAATCATCCGACTTGCAATATCAATTTTATTTTTATTTTAACTTTAGTATTAAATTTTCAAAGACAAGCCTACATTGCAAAAGAGCTCATGTGTCGAACTATCAATAAAAAAATATATATATTCTGTAATTTTCTTCCCAATTTTAATATATTCTGTTATTTGTTTTATTCTGTCCTTTAACCAAACTTTCACAACCAAGTCCAACTTTTTTGTTCTATACAATCAAACTAAACCTTCACGTAATTACCGTTCACTGGCAAAAAGTACCAATATTCGACATATCAATCACCATTAAACGGCCATTTGGTCACGGGGCTCGGGCCCACGAAGCCACGCAGGTTATCCCATCGCAACGATCTCAAACCTCCAGCTGATCAGCGCTGCGCTGACCTTCAGCGGCGAGAGCCATCCGTTCCGCGTATCGTAACGTACCCGAACCACAACACACCACGTTCGTTCATTCACAAATGTTATGAATGAATGAACCCACGCGCGCCCCCCTTGGAATGAATCTGAGTTCCTCCGGTGTTGTTGGTTCACTCGTCACAGGTGAGAGAGACTTTGGATGAAAGTTTTGCGCCGAGTTTCTTCGAGTCAGTCTTGCGGCAGCGTTTGACGAGTGAACACACGTGTGGTCGAAGCGGGGTCGTGCGCGAGTTTTGCATCCACGTGCCGGCTTTGGGGATCAGCTGGTGGTTTGGTGAGGTTCAGACTGGTTGGTGGGAGAACCTGAAGAAAGCGGATTTGTGCTTCGTGGTGTGATTTTCTTAATTAGGCTCTGTTGGATGCTTTGAAGGGAAGAACTTTGTGGATATTAGCAAGGAAGAAGTGTTGGTTGGGGGTGGATTCAGTGCTTAAACGATATTTAAGTATAAAATAAATTGAATTAATTATGTTCAACGGGCGATAAACGGGCGAACTCGATGAGGTCCGGATGTTTCTGTGGTCGATTAGTGTAACGCTGGAGAATTATCCCAAAGTGGTCCGTTAAGAACTCCATGGGCAACATAACACGGACTTACCGATAAAACGGGACAAGTACAAGCGAATTAAATAAATATATGCTGACAAACTGAGACTGACTGACTGCAGCGGCAGCTGCTTGCGGACGTCGTCGGTGGAACCGTTGAAACTAAGTTCTGCTTAAGCGCGCAGTTAGAAGTGAGTGCTTGCGCTTCAAGTCAAGCTGGATTAGTGAAGAGAGCGTTGAGGCAGGGAATGTCCAAAGAGAAGAATTGAGTCCACGATCGCGCCGGACAATAAATAACTTGTTTGGAATATTAAAACTGTTCGAAGCTGGGCTTAACCGTGTAATGGTTTTTATGTGTTTAAAATATTAATTTCACTAATCGTGCTGGAAATTACCTCTCCGCCAGAGTGACAGTTAGTTTCCATTCTGATAGTGTAATTGCCGGTGAAGATTACCTTCGTGGAATCAACTATACGGCGCAGACACTAAAGGGTATCCCTCCATTACCCACAACGAACTCTCCAAGAGAAACGAGACCCTGGAACGATACAGTGTTGACCGCGTATCAAACCAACCCATCTGGAGAGGCAGGTATTAAAGATTTGATGGCGCTGCCGATGCAGCTGAAGAAGAATTAGTTCTGCAGCGGTGGTGTAGAGGGACGATAATCTAACCGATTTAACGACCTTCACCGTGGGACCTTTCGAGGGTGCCCTCTCGTTTGGGTTGATGGTTATCGGGAAGTGGCCGCCGCCACCGACTGGGGCCGTTTAGCGTCCAGAACCGGAGCAGCAGTTGGAGCAGTGGAGATTTTGTCGGAGCTGGAGATCGTGTGAGGCATCGTTAATCATGTGAGTGTTACAATTGTAAATTAGCCTGTGGGTTTTCTCCGGGAGGGTTTGCTCTATGTGGGAACGTTACCTATGGGTGGGAGAAGATTTGGGAGGAGTTAGCTGGAGTTTAGTTATGGGGCAGCTTGTGTGTGTAACTTTTGATATTACCTTAGGGTTTGAAAGGAATATACTTTTAAGTAAAACAATGGTTAACTTTCATGTTTATAGAACAATATTTCTTGTTTGAACCATTACTTGTCATTTCTGACTGCTAATTGGTTTTTAAAGTTTTTATATGTGATCAAATGTTAAAAAATGAATATATAAGTAAAAAGCTAATACAGTTACTAGAAGAAAATCGCATGGTGAACAACTAATAAGTATTTTTTCTTTGTTGTTTTGTTGGATATGATTTTTTTGAACACCTTTTTTTTTTGATGAATATTTCTAGAGTTTTTTTTAAAGGACCTATAAGCTATTGTCTTTCATATGTTTATAGGACCTTATAAAAAAAATACTCTGGATTTTTTTTTGTAGGCGTCGATTTGACCTACTGTCTCATATTCTAATTTATTCAAAACGAAACAAATAAAGCAAATATTTTAGTTTTATTGAAAATGATAGAAAAATGTGTGTCCAAGCTTTAGACTTTTTTGTTCTTCTAAGTTTTCCACTCATAATGTTTTGAATACAAGAAGTAAACATTATTTAAGCAGGATTCTGCAGTCAAATCTTTTAACTAAACCTTCAATCAAAGTTTTAAGGTCAACAACGCTGAACGAATGCTTACAAATTATTTATAAGGCCGTTGCAAATATTTTTCAAAGTTTATGTCGCCCCACCCCCTTCAAAATTGGTCTGAAAAATCAGGGGGTAAAAAAAAATATTTTTCCAAAAAACTTCAAAATTTCCATGAAAATAGAAGTCTAATCAACTGAAAACAATCGAAAATGCATTTTTCTGCATTGAAAATGATATTTAGCATGTTTGGGCTTGTTTAAAAATGTTTTTAATTTTTATAAAATTCCAATGTACAGCACCGCAAAAAAAATATTTTTCGCAAAAAATAAAATTTTCGCCAATACTTAGATATTTTGAAAACTAATGTATGTGTATGTATGTATGATCCCCATACCCGCAGGCAACTTGGTCCTGGAACACATGTGAGCGCTAGGTGAACAATTCGATCATCTTTTACTCCGTAATCTGTACACCCACGTGCATAAGTTTTTTTGCACGAATTTTTGTGCTACAAATACCGGTGCATAGAACAAAATGGTTTCCCTCTTCCCTCCCCAAGCGCCGGAAATTTGTAGCGGGTGTAGGGACACTTTGCATAGACGCCCTTGCTCCCATCACGTCACTGAGGGTATGGAGCGACGAGAAATTAATAAGCATGCCCCCCCAGTCGAACCTTCATTAGAGAAGCAGGCAATCCACAACTCACAGCGAACGACTAAGGGAACACCCTACCACGTATATAGTAATAATTGGGCGTGGTTGTCTTGAATGATATGAGTGAATGTTAGAATAAGTGTTAGAATATTTGTTTTTATAACAAGAACGGGCTCACCAATTGTTGATATCGTCGAGTCTAGTTTTTGAGCTTCATTTACTTGCGATCTGCAGAACTTCAAACGTCGAAGATGACAAAACCTGGTACTGGAAACAGCACAGTCGGGCCCAACGGTTGACCTTGGAATTACACTGAGAGAAGAACCCCATCTCCCGATTTGCTACTGCTGCTCCTACAGATCCCTGTTGGCCACCGCGTTTCCTCCGGCTCACTTGAACCTTCAACTTGCTCATCGACCGTAGAATCCTGGACCATTGAGCCTTCATCTTCGATCTGCTTTTGCTGCTGGTTGGCATCGCTGACGATCGCGTTGGCCACCGTTGACACCAATCGGAAGAGCACACGAAACTCGGACAATTCCGGAACGAGCTAAACTTCCCGACGAATTTATCACAAAATCCCCTTTTCGTTAATCTTCATAATTCACTTTTGCAAATAAATCTTTGATAAAAAACGTCATCGGAAAAAACGCATCCGATCTCGCGCACGGCTTACTTCGATCACTTAGATATTTTGAAAACTAATGATGGCAAAATGCATTTTAAAAACACTTTTTTCATTAAAATGTTGAAACCATGGCTCGTAATTTCAATTTTTATACTTTTTTATTTCCCCCCCCCCCCCCTCGACTTTGGTCAGAGTCGAGGGACATAAACTTCAAAAAATATTTGCATCGGCCTAAGGCCAATGCAAACAAAATTGTCCTCCCCCTTTAAATTTTTTTCCGAAAAATCAGTGGCAAAAGAGATAATTATTGCTAAAAAATGTATAAACGGTTGTAACTATTTAGAATACTCAAGCTTTTTTTTTTAATTTGAATTGGCTCCAAAAAAATAAAAAAGTACTAAATTTAAAATGTCAATTTTGAATTCGCTTCAAAAAATTAAAAAAGAACTAAATTTAAAATTTTTAAATTTTGAATTGACTTAAAAAAATAAAAAGGAAAAAAACTAAAATTTCAAGCCAATTTCACAAAATGCTTTAAAAATTATTACAGTTAGTCTACTCCCAACAATTGTAAAATATCAATGAATTTCAGCAAAACCAATCATTAAGTTTCATATCTTTTTACGATCTGTGGTCCCATAATTCAAAATAAGTCCAAAAGTGCCCTATTGCATTGAAAATACATAAAAATTGATTTGCAATCAATTAGTGGAAGTTTTTTCACTGACAAATACTGTTTAGAGCGCCCAATTTCCCGGGTTAATAAAAATCCCGGGAAACGGGAATTCTTCAACTAATTTCCCGGGAAATCCCAGGAATTCCCGGGAAATTTTAATTTTTTGAAAATTGTCCAGGTTTTGGTTAGGATTAATATTTTGCCACAAAATTGTTTAGGAAGGCATCTTAAGTAAACAAAATAAGTGGAATTATCGATAATTTGTTTAAAAAATCGTCAAATAAAAAAAAATGATTTTTTATAATTTTATAAGCTGTTCTTTGATTTGTTCAGTAAATATAAAAATGACAATTTTTTATGAGAAATACTTTTTTTTATCATAGTGTTGGGACAATAAGTATAATGAATCGATGTTCCACAGCCATTAAACTGCTTTTAAACTTGCCTCTTTTACCTGTTTGAGTAAATATGATTAAGAACATTGACGCATTAAGTAGAATTCAAAAAAAAAAAAAAAAAAAACAATAAAGTAATTCAAATTAATGCAGACATTTTGTTCTTATGACTAATTACTTTTCGAGATTTTTTTTTACTAATTTCAGCTTATGAAAAAAGGATGACGCATGCAATTTGGCTTATAAATCAGACTTCTAGAAATTTTAAGAAGAGCATATTAGCTCAATAAGAACAATAAATTGTATTGAATTAAATATATTACCTTAATCTTTTTTCCAATGCATTTTCAAAACATTTCTTCCGAAAAGATAAGAAATTCTATACTTCCGTTTGAATTTCGAGAATTTAAAATTCAAGAAAATATTTTTGACGGGATAAACTATTAAAAGACAAAAAATAGTGTTAGTTTTTACGGGAAATCCCGAGATTTTTTCCCGGGTCGGAAAATTGGACCATATAGTTTTGTTTTTCTTTGTCAATAAAACTAACAAAGAAAATAAACTAGAAAAAGACAAAAAATGTGTTATAAAACATTATTCAAAAATGATACATTTGAAAAATGTTCCTGCTAAGTTGGAATATGTCAGTTTACATAGTTTGGCCAACGGAGCAGAGCATTCTAACTCCCTAATTAAATTCAAGGACATTTCATGACCCTATACTGAAGAAAAAATCCCCCAAATCCCACGCTCCCAAGGTCGGAATGCTGATGACCTCGGGAGCGTGGGCTAAACCACGGCGCCTCCAAACAAAACCGCTCAAGTACCCGGAATCTAAAATCGGTCCAAAATTCAATGCCAAAGCAAACATTCCCAAAATGCTTCTTAATCAGCAATCAAAACAAACACTTGGATTGTTCTAGCCCCGCAGAATTTCGCGGTCCATCGAGCGCTCTGCCACCAGCCAGCAGATCATTCCAGCGTGATTAATTTGAAGAATTTCAACGGGTAGCCCAAAGAGCCGTAAAACGACGTGTTCTCAATGGCACTCGATCAAACGCCTCGAAACGTCAGCAGCAGCGGCAAAAAAACTGTCTACCCCAGACACTAACAAGATCGGACCCTCTCCAGCAGAACAACATTGTTTTGGCGCGCAACGGTGATCTTCAACCCAAACGACCGAATTCCACTCCCAGGACAGGTTGCTCGGGTGCTTCTCGTAATAAATCAATCAAAGTCAATTAATCACTTGGCCTGGATCCGCAGGCAGAGCCCTCTGGCGTAGATTATGTACGCTTCTTAGACGTGGATCGTCATCGTTGAAGCTGCAATGTACCTTCGCAACTTCAGAGGTCTGCTCACATCCGGAGGAGGTCGCGACCGGCCGACAAGAAGCCTAAACGGTGACGATTAGCTACGCCCACTCACGTCAAGATCTCAGGGGGCTAGCGCTGCCTTCGGCAGCATTGGCCGGGAGCTTCTTGTCTTGTGCAAATTGTTGTGCGTGAATGAAATTGCCTACGTTCGGGAAATTGGTAGACTTGAGTGCTAATTATTATTGTTACTTTTACGTTTGAGCAGCATTTCACACCTGAGTGCTAGTTGAGGGAATATGCAAAGTAACTGGAGCTTTTGATTTGGCGTGTTTTGCCTCAAACTCAGAATCTTTCAAGACTTTTAAGAATTTAAATTAAGGTGATTTAGCAGAATTCATCTTGGAATAGCTTTGTAACTGAATGTTTTTTCCACATATGAGCTATTTAGGGCTGAGATGTCTCACCTCAACTTACAAAACATTTAGCCTCCACTATTTAGCACAGTTCGTCACTTGATTGATGGAAGTCTTTCATTATTCTCCGCCAGCTTCTTTTCCATAACATTACACCTACAAGGCGACCATCTTCACCCCGTGGCTCCATTATGCCACTCAGATTGCATCCACAAAGCGATCAATCTTCACGAGACAGTTAAACAATGTACCTCCTAAATGATCCTAATCCCGCCTCCCCCTCCCTCATCATTTGTTTTCAAACATTAAAAAGTACATATTTAGTACACCATTTTTTTTTGTTAAGCCAAGTAGGAGAGGGCAGAGGGATTCATTATTGATTTTGCCCTGCTTTTGTGGGCCTCAACCCCACACAAAAGGTTACGTAAGTCTCTCTCTAAAGGGTGTGATTAAATCGTTTCTCACTGGGGCTGCCCTTCCACCTTGGAGGGTGCGGGGTGAATCGCGGGAGGCGGTTGATGAAGGGATGATGACGTCCACTGCTGTGGAAGTTTTATAGTTTGAGTGTCTTACTTTGAGTGCATCGTTTGGATTTGAGGTGGATAGTGGTCAACTTGGTTGTTTTCTTTATTTGTAATATTTTTTTGTTAGTTCAAATATTATTAACAACAAATAATTCACTTTATCCAAGCAAAACATTTGCATTTTTTTGAATTAAAAACAAGCTTTTTTTGTGTTTTTTAAATAGTTTTATATTACTTTTTTTCTGTCATTGATTTCCATTTTCAATTAATAGCTTTCTATGTAATATTTTTTTGTAATTTTTTTTTATTTTGCATTTAGGCCGTTGCAAATATTTTTTGAAGTTTATGTCCCTCGGCTCTGACCAATGGCGAGGGGAAGGGGGGGCAAAAAATAAAAAAAAAAATATAAAAATTCAAATTACAAGCCAAGGTTTCAACATTTGGATGAAAAATGTGTTTTAAAATGCATTTTACAGGCGTACAGTTGCTTTCCAATCATTAGTTTCGAAAATATCGAGGTATTGACGTAATTTTTTTTTTCGCAAAAAAAAAAAAAATTTCGGGAGACTGTACATTGGTATTTCATGAAAATTTAAAATGTTTTCAAAGGAGTTCAAACATGCTAAATATGATTTTAGACGTGGGAAAATGAATTTTAACTGGTTTTCAGTTGATTAAACTTAAATTTTCGTTAAAATTTTGAAGTTTTTCGAAATAATATTTTTTTGCCCCCTGATTATTCAGGCCAACTTTGAAGGGGGGGAGGGGGGGGGGGCGACATAAACTTTGCAAAATATTTGCAATGGCCTTACATGTTTCAATGTTGTTAATTTAATTGATTTGAAATTCAATATGAAAACCGAATATTTTTGAAAAGAGGGATAAAGAGAAAGTGAAAAAAAGACCGGATTATTTAAAACGAAATATTATAAAATTTATATTTTTTGGTGTTCTATAGTTGCACTTTTATCAAAATTTAAAATAAAAATTTTTGGATATGTTTAGAAAATAAACCATGGATGGTCAAATTATTATGGTTATTCCATGTTTGCTTCTTTTGATTATTTTTTTTTCTGCCTTGGGTTTTGTTTTAAGGCTACTTTGAATTAAAAATCTCCTCTTCCCTTTCCTCAAATTCTATCAATATATTTATGGTACAGTAAATATTGTTAACACAAACTTGACTGTTTTATTGAAAAACTTTTGCAATCGATTGTTAATTTATTCAAACATATTTTGAAGGGTTTTTTTTTCTTATTTTCAGTCAAATTGAATCAATTTTTAATAACTTTTGTTTTGTTTTCCATGGCCACCAATCCAAAATTTTGTCCTTTTTCCCGATTTCAACCTTAAAAAAATGATTGTAGGGGAAATATACCTACTCCAATAACTCACAAGAACAGCTTAAGAAATCGTTGATTTTGAATTACAATTTTCAAAAAGTATTAAAACGAGCACCAATATTTTTTTAAGCAGCTAATTTGTGTTGATTCCTCAGAAAAAAATATATCTTTTAATAGTGAATCCTCTAAAGTGATCAGAGTAGGATGTGCCCCTACCTTTGTATTTTTTAAATTTTTATTTCAAACATATATTTCTGCTTTATTTTAAATCTTTAAATATTTGTCTAAAATTGATAAATTCCAGAGTTTTCTATTTATTGTGTTATCGAGTTTAAGCCTTTTATTTTTTTAATTTATATTTTTATTTGTATTTTGTCATCAAACTTACTTGGATTGGGAAAATAAAAACTCAACAAAGATTACTACTCTGCCGTTTTACGGCGATATGTTGTATACGCCATTTTGGACATTTTCTATTTTATTGTACAGTCTGATAAAGAATCTTAAAAGCTACCTCCTGACGAAAGAATTTAAAAAAAACTGCTCTGGGGCCCATTTTATTAAGCAAACAAACAATGATGTATACGCCAATTTTACTCATCATGATGTATGTATACATTGAGAATTGATAAAAGTCAAATTCAATACGGTTTGAATGTTGATTTTAGGTTTTGGGACCAAGTCAAGACTGGGCAATATTTTATTACATTATTTCGATTTAATTCATTAGGCGTCATCCATAAAGTACGTCACGTTCTGAGGGAAGAGGAGGGTTTTGAGCAAGCGTGCCATTGCGTGTTAAAAGCATAGAGAAATCGTGACAAAGGGGGGGTGGAGTAAATTTTGGCTGATTTTAATGTGACGTACTTAATGGATAACACCGTATCCACATCCACGTAGACTCTTTTTGAAAATTCTAGAACCACCCACCTCCCTTGCGGACAATTGTTCATGCAAAAAATGGAGCGTAACACGGCCTCCGACTCCCCCCCCTCCCCCAACTGCGTTACGTAATAAAAGAACGCTCCCTTAATACCCTCCCCTCCCCCTCTAAGTATCCACGTGGACAATACATTAAGGGATCCGCTCAGCTGTCAAAATAGCTGGCACAAAAAATATACCTGCTTTGATCGAGCAATGTATACATACATCATTGGGAAGGAAAAGTAGTGATTTTTTATTGCTATTTTTTCGGCCAAATGATGTTTGTGGTTTAAAATTGTAGAGAATAGGAAAAAACAAGAAATTTTGTAGGGGCCACATTTTTATTGTACTTTTTGACAGTTTCTACATAGCAGACCTTCAATTAGTCATTCTAAATTGAAAAAAATAACAATAACAGAAAATCGTGTGTACAGCAAAATCACCTCAATGGCGTATACATCATATCGCCGTAAAACGGCAGTACTGGCCTAATATAATAGCAAAATCATCATAGCAAAACCCCCTCCCCCCTCAAGTGTCCGTTTGGTTTCTGGATGGACCCTAATCAATAAAACAGAAATATCGCCAAAAACTAGAATCAAACAAGGAAATAATTCAAAAAATCTGGAGGCAAAATTGGTTTACTAAAAAAGAAAAAAGTGACAAAACTTGCAATTAATAACGTGAATTGGAACACTTTTGTTCTATAAAAAAATATACATAAACCTCAAAATTTAATTTTTTATATTTTTTTGAAATTCTTAAATATTTAAAAAAAAAATTGGATAGTAGCATAGTTGTTATCATACATAATGTTTTTTCTCATGCGTTTACTTTTTAGTTAGTACAGTCCAGTCTCGATTATCTGAAGCCTCGACTATCCAAAGGTTTGTATGGATCTTCGAATAATCGAATCATGAACATTTTTTTTTTAAATTTTACTTCTCTATTTTCTTATTTTTAACATCATATTTTAGTTCTGTGATAACATTTTAGTAAAATTTTTACGATTGATTGATTCTTAACATTTCACCACCGCCATTTTGGCCGCCATCTTGGATTTCGAAATTTTAATTTTTTCATAAAACCTAGTATTGGGGTAATTTTCAAGCTAGATGATAAAAAATATAATAGCGAAAAAAACATATTTTTTTTGTTAAAGAGTTAATTATTCAAAGTGAAATTTTGGAGAGGCCTTCTGTTTATGGAGTCTGGACTGTATTGGCTTATTATATTTTTTTTTACTTTGGTAGTTGTTACCAGATTTTAATGTGAGCCAATTTTTGATTAAATTCAATATTTCTGTCGGTTAATTGCCTATTTTCGTTGACCTTTCCCACTGTGCATCTCTTTTATTATTTGCTCCTCGGCCGCCCGATAGGTATACGTGGCGAGCAATAAAAATGTGCATTTATAAATCATGATTAATTGTTCGGACGCGCAACGCGAGACCGCTTTAAGCGCCCAGGCCATATTGCTTGGACCCGCGCCAGAGACTATTGAAAGCAAATAAAGCCGCCAATTGGCCGGCCGCAGTCAGCAGCCCAAGCCGCCGTCTGGACTGACACGACCCCGGCTCAAGTACCACGACGTCACCGCAACAATGTGGGAAATAGAGATCAAATCGAGCTTTTTGCGCCGGGGTCCATTTTTGGTAAACGGTTAGCGGTGGGCAGGGATGTTTGAAAAGTTGGGTGAAATTTTAAATCTTCAATATTTAAAGAATTGTTATTGAAAAATATTGCTTCTGGATAAATTTGTAGAAATGAAATATTACAAATCTTGAAAATTTGCCACCCCTTTCACATCGGAGTCCCATCTTGAACTCCTGACCTCGGGTGCGCGCGGTTTTGGTCGTGGTCGTGGCTCAAGCCAAACCCCTGGGCTCGGGACCCCCAGCCAATAACCAAATATAATAATGTGGTCGGTCACGGGCGGTTAGAAAATAAATAACCCTCGGCGCCAACCCTCAGAGCTGAAAACGACAACGGCCTATTGTTGGATGAAAAATCGAAGCGGAATTTGGGACATGAGCTTTTATGGTGGCTGCGTGTTGAAAATATTAAGATGAATGAGATAAGCTTATCGATTACGGGGTACGGGAGTGTGTAATTTTGCTTTTTATCGATTGGGAGCCGGTAAGCGGCTTACTTAGTTGCGTAATCAGGTGTGATCATACGATAGGAGAACGATCGCTACTTGTTTTGAGAAACTACGAATAAATTAACATCTGTTGCAATTAGATTGTGCTAACAACTGTTTTCAGTTGCAGGTTGCGGTTGCTTTATTTGAATTGCTGAAATCAATTGCTTGGTAATTTTTTTTCTTGGACATTAAAAAAATGTTCCGATTTGCCATAAGATAAATTGTGTTTGAATGCTTTCTACCAAATACCATTGAAACATGAGAAAATGTCCGCAAAAATGTCAGAAGTCATGAGATTTTTTTTTGTTGATATTATTTTTATTTCGCTTAAATTTTGTTGAGGACTTTCCTATGATCAAAGAAGCTACTTTGCTTCAATGACTGGTTCGTCCACACAATTTCGAAGGCTTTCCATAAAAAATTGAAAATCTGTACCTTGAGAAGGAATTTTCTGATCGAACTGTTGTCTTCGGCAAAGTGTAAGGTATGGAGTAATTTTTTCAATGTTGAACCTAAAAAAAATGTGTTAACAGATATTTACAGTTTTTTTTTTCACTTTACGTTCAGCCCCCCTTTTTGAATTTTATTAATTTTGTAAAACAAGCGGACCAAAACCAAACTTTAAAAATATAGTGTTTTAGAATCGGAATAATGTTAGCTATCCATTGCAACTATAGTTACATGAAAATTTTCATAAAATACGTATTTTTCTTGTAAGTTTAAAATGCAATTTTTCTCGAAAAAAATCTCAAGATCATTGTTTTTGCAATATGGGTATCAGATGATCGGGATTTTTTCATACATTCCGAAAGTAATTTTTTTTAAATACTAACAATTTTCACAAAACGACGTATTTTCGAAAAAAAACACTCGAAATTTCAGTTTATGGGTATCAAATGATCGGATTTTTTCATAAATTTCGAAAAAAATAACACATTTTTTTTAAATATTAACAATTTTCACAAAACTACGTATTTTCGAAAATAATGCTCGAAATTTCAGTTTTTAGAATGTGGGTATCATATCATCGGGATTTTTTCATACATTTCGAAAAAAAATACACATTTTTTGAAAATACTGAAAAGTTTTACAAAAATATGCATCATATCATCGGGGTTTTTTTCATACATTTCGAAAAAAAAATTACACATTTTCTGAAAATACTAAAAAGTTTTACAAAACTATGCATTTTTGAAAAAAAATCAAGATTTCAGTATTTTACAATATGGGTATCAAATGATCAGGATTTTATTCATAAGTTTCGAAAGTAATAACACATTTTTTTAAAGACTCAATTTTTTCACAAAACTACGTATTTTGGAAAAATTTAAATTAGTATTCTACAATATGGGTATCAAATGATCCTGATTTTTATTATTCGTTTCGAAAATAATAATACATATTTTAAATGCTCAATTTCTCACAAAACAAAACGCATTTCCGAAAAAATACTCCAAATTTCAGTTAGTTCAGTTCAGAACTAAAATTTGGAGTATTTTTATTTTTCAAAAATACGTAGTTTTGTGAAAAAATTTCCTGTATCATAATTTTGTTTTACCGCTTTCGAAATATACGACAAAACTCGGTAATTCGACACGCATGTTGTAAAAAGTGAAATTTTTAGTATTTTTTCGAAACTACGTAGTTTTATGACATTTTTTAGTATTTTCAGTAAATTGTTTTTATATTTTCAAAAGGTATAAAAAATTCCGATAATTAATACCCATATTGTAAAAACTGAAATTTCAAGTATTTTTTAGAAAATACGTAGTTTTATGAAAAGGTTGAGTATTTACAAAAGTTACTTTCAACATCATTTGATACCCACATTGCAACAAACTGAAATTTTGAGTATTTTTTTTCGAAAATACGTAGCATCGTGAAAATTTTGAGTATTTTCAAAAAATTGTGTTACAACATTCGAAATTTATGCAAAAATCCGGATCATTTGACACCCATATTGCAATAATAATAATGTTGAGTATTTTTTTTGAGAAACATTGCATTTTCAAAATACTGGAAAAATACGTTTTTTGAGAAAATTTTCATGTAATTATAACTGCAATGGATAGCTGACATCATCCCGGTTCTTAAACACCATATAGCCAAAATCCCATAAGCTCTGTACTTCAGTTATGCACTGGGCCGTGATTAACGAAATATTGAAATATTGAACCAAGAAACTATTTTTTTCAAAATAATTAGGTCTTGTGCTTATATTTGTTTAATCAAGACTCAGTTTTCTTCAAATGACGAAAGAATCTTTTTGTGATGAAGACAAAGTTTTCGCTCTACAACCCAAAGGCCTTGGCGGATTTCTACTCGATAAAAAAAAACAATTTCAAAAACACTTAAGATTGTTCATCTGCACTCCTCTCAAATGCTTTGAACCTAATGCAGTGAAATTCCAGTCGTTTTTTATGCTACGGTGCCTTTAAGGTCCTTTTGAAATCTCACCCGAGAAATATATACGAATAATAATTGATCTAATAAGAATGTATTCAATAACAATTGAGATTTAAATTTCAAGTCTAAAATAACTCTTAAAAATTCTACTTCCACACTAATTACCGCCTTACTCTCGCTGAAAAGTAAAAAGCTCGCACCCTCAAAATAACAAAACAAAAAGTTAATACAATCACAACAGCAATTAATTTCCATCTTACCCATTGACCCACAAAAGCTCCGACAACAAGTGGTCGTTGTCGTCAGCTTGCGCGATAAAGCTGTAAAACCTTCCGTCACTCGCCGGTTTTTTTTTTCTCTCCTTCTACTCTTTCATTGTTGATGCCCATTTTCTCCTTTCTTTTTCTCTCACTGTGCGCGCTACAATGCAAGAGAGAGCCACCTGGCAAATGGGTTCCTTATTAGCGGCAGCATTCATTGACTTTGACACTCTCAATTGGTGGGTTGGGTGCTGGTGACTGTTTTTCCGCCGCCGAGCTACACACACACTTTCAGTTGACAGAATTCAAAACCCATTTCCGTTACTTGACCAAGAAAGACCGGGGTTGAGCTTTTTGTGGCTCGCGTTGGAAGAGTCATAATTGAGTAACAGTATGGTGTAGAACTTTTTTGTTGGGTTTTTTTTGTGTCGGATGCACTTTTCAGCATCTCCGTTTTATGATTATCTCTCTTTGAGGTTTTTGTTTCCTTATGTTTTTTTTTGTTCTTGTTTGGAGTAAATGGTTCCATCAATTTGATTGCAATGCAATTTCCGAATCGGATGTTTTTCGTTCACTTTTGTACCAATTCAATTTCGTTGAACTGTCCATGAAACAAACAAATGAAATCGTCTCTAAATAGGGTCGTTCTTTTCAAGGTAATTTTCTACTTATTTTCAACAGTTATCCCAACATTTAAACACCTTTTCCAAGTTTTTTCTACATAAAATGTTAAGAAATAATTGTAAGTAACGATTTCAACGTTGATTTTTAAGGTATAAAACAGTTAATTGATAGACTAGTCAAAACATAAAAATTTATATAAAAAAGCTTTAAAACGCAGTCCATCATTGTACCCCCAAATCTTTACATGTGAAATTTCTATTTTTGATACAACTCATCTATCGTTAAAAAGAGTTTGATTGAGTGCACTTCTGTCTATAAATCGTTACCACAAAGTCGGAGAGCTTTGCTCGGCTTCCGGTAATATATTGCCTGAGCGCGCGGTGGTCATCATCTGGCTTTTATTTTTGTTTTACTTCTCCAACCGGCCAAATTGGTTCCTAGTATGCGGCAAGAGTAAAATTAATATAAAACACTACCACACCACCCTGTCTGTCCATCCGTCCAACCAACCAAGTCATCTCTCTTGGGATGGTCAACGACCGATATCACTTTTGCGTGGTGAAGTGAAACATGCCAAAAGACAAACACACACACACGCTCTCCCTCACAAACACAAGTCGCACCTGAGAGCTACTCACATTCCATTCACACGGGGATGATGAAGGCGATGAAGGTGACCACGATTGTAGGAGAGCTTCGGCTGTTGTTTGTTGTTGTTGTTGTGGAAGTGCGCGATGGTCCGCGAAGAAATGGGCGACAATTATAATTTTTAATTGTTCCTGGCCGGCTTTTATACGAGATCCGGATGTGGGTTGTGAGTGTAGATTTTGGAACGGATTTGCGAGTTTTTTTGCTGTGTTTTTGGAACATGGTTAATTTTTAGTTTTTAGTCAGCGATTTTCCACGCTCCCTACAGACTGATCATTTCAACATCTGTTTCATTTTTTTAATTAATTTGTTTAAGGTCAAAACATAACCTTATACAATTTAATAATTTACTTCAAATTTTGGTTTCTAATTTTCAATTTTGTGCTGGCAATGAAGATGCATCTCTAGCCTAATTGCTTACTCAAAAATTAAGAGAAGAAAAGAAATCTAACCAAATTCAACCATGCAAATCAGCGTAACCGATTTCCACATGTCATAACGCGACTCCAAACCATCCATCCATGATCACCCGCCGAAACCCCTGAACGAATCGTCCAAAATAGCCATCTCCATGCAATTCCCTGCTCGCTCTCGAACAGTGTTGATCTCGCGCACACGTGTGCTGCTGTTGTTGTTGTTCACAGAAGAAACTCAGACACGCAATATACAGATCAATTTTCCGGCTTTTCCATGCGGCAATTTTGTACGACCAACTTTTTCTTTCCTTGTCCGCGATTACACGGACAACGCCAATTGCAGCGAACCTGGCGAATTTCGATACTTTTTCCGAGGCTGCAAATAATGGTCCGGATCCGCCTCTCGTGTGTACAGGACTGATTGAATCATCTCAATTATGTCATTATTAAATTGACCACCGACGATAATGAGGTAACATACGCCAATGCTGTGCGCAGTATTATGGCACAAATTTGATATCTGATGCTTGATTTCATTAATCGATCCGGGCGATTATCTTTCTCGGAATGTGAATCAAAGCAGATAGTGAACCAGGTGGAAAGGGATTGGGCAGTGATGGATAAAAACAAAAATCTTATTCTAATCTGTTCAAAATATATTTCTGCAAATTCTTGAACTTCTTGAATTTCTTGAATTTCTTGAATTCTTGAATTTCTTGAATTTCTTGAATTTCTTGAATTTCTTGAATTTCTTGAATTTCTTGAATTTCTTGAATTTCTTGAATTTCTTGAATTTCTTGAATTTCTTGAATTTCTTGAATTTCTTGAATTTCTTGAATTTCTTGAATTTCTTGAATTTCTTGAATTTCTTGAATTTCTTGAATTTCTTGAATTTCTTGAATTTCTTGAATTTTTTGAATTTCATGAATTTCTTGAATTTCTTGAATTTCTTGAATTTCTTGAATTTCTTGAATTTCTTGAATTTCTTGAATTTCTTGAATTTCTTGAATTTCTTGAATTTATTGAATTTCTTGAATTTCTTGAATTTCTTGAATTTCTTGAATTTCTTGAATTTCTTGAATTTCTTGAATTTCTTGAATTTCTTGAATTTCTTGAATTTTTTGAATTTCTTGAATTTCTTGAATTTCTTAAATTTCTTGAATTTCTTGAATTTCTTGAATTTCTTGAATTTCTTGAATTTCTTGAATTTCTTGAATTTCTTGAATTTCTTGAATTTCTTGAATTTCTTGAATTTCTTGAATTTCTTGAATTTCTTGAATTTCTTGAATTTCTTGAATTTCTTGAATTTCTTGAATTTCTTGAATTTCTTGAATTTCTTGAATTTCTTGAATTTCTTGAATTTCTTGAATTTCTTGAATTTCTTGAATTTCTTGAATTTCTTGAATTTTTTGAATTTCTTGAATTTCTTGAATTTCTTGAATTTCTTGAATTTCTTGAATTTCTTGAATTTCTTGAATTTCTTGAATTTCCTGAATTTCTTGAATTTCTTGAATTTTTTTAATTTCTTGAATTTCTTAAATTTCTTGAATTTCTTGAATTTCTTGAATTTCTTGAATTTCTTGAATTTCTTAAATTTCTTGAATTTCTTGAATTTCTTGAATTTTATTTCAACAACATTTTTTACGATTTCTTCTTGATCTTTTTCACAGCTCTGGTCTTTGGGAAGAGCGCAATAAAAACAGAGCAAAACACTGCAACATGTTAATTAACTCAAATTCCATAATTATGACGGACAGTGGCGAGCCACTGCAATTTCTGCCTTTCATCAGAGCATATTGTGCATCTTTTTTGCACCTTCCGCGTCGCTTGGTCAGATTTCGAGGCGTATCAGCGCATCAATCGACTTGTGGAAAGGTGTTCGAAGATATTTTTTTCCTACAAAGCTGCTACCACATAATTTCCCCGTCCTGCTATCGGTTCCATCGACGGGTGCCACCAGGGGTGGTCCATCCTCCCAGAGTCAGGAAAAAAACGCGCTGCTGCTAATGGTACGTTTTGCAAAACAGACAAAACCGTTTTGTATATGGCCATTTGGGTCTCAAATTACAGCCTCCCAAATTTGTCGTCGTTTTTTGCGCACGAACCGAACCGTTTTGCGTCCCGCTGGGATGTGGCCACTTTTGCCACCGGCCGTCGCGGCTATTGGGTAACTCCAGCCTGAGATGAGTGAAGGTGAAGGAATGCAACTCAGTTATATTTTTTGCGTGTTTCGCGACTCATAACCAATATTGACCATCGGCTGCACGGTGTTGTTGATTGCTGCTGGCAGAGATGATGCTTCTGCCAAGACCGTTTCTCGGAGGCACTTCGGATTCAGTCGAACAGCGTTTAAGTTTCATCGCTCTGATTGATGAAGCAATAGCGCGAGAAAAAAGTGAGTTACTTCATAATTTCCATTAACCCTTTTTGCTTTTTACATCGCTCTTGTCTTGTCTGGTGCGCCGACCAGTACCTACAATCTAATGTTTTCCGAACTGGGCTACAGATTATGGTGATTGGCATCGTCGCGGTAATGAACTGAACGGGAGTCCAATGCGGGGTCTCTACTCGTTGGAATCGCTAATTATGGGAGAACGGTGGTTCCATCATCTTTCCAGTGACATTTGTTATTATGCAATTGAATTTAATGCATTATTCATGGCGTGACAGGGGTTGACACACTTTTCAAATTAATTTCTTTCTATTTTATTCAATATCAATTCTGACTTTACTGCAATTCCCCACAAACACAGCATGATTCGATTCTCCGATCGGGCTCAAAATATTTCTGGGGGGTAATAAGACCCGTATTTTTTTTTAATTTGCCATTAGAGTGACCTACGCCGTGTTAGGGTGGTCCGAAAAATGGCCAATTTCGTCAATTTTCACAAAAACCACATTTTTTTCAAAAAACATAAGGGTATTAGATAGGCTTTTATGGAAAAATATTTAGAAAACAAAAACGCAGCTTTGATAGCCTTTTGGTACTTTTGGTGTCCCGTTTTCGTCATTTTCCGTTTCTGCGCGAGGTGTAGAAAAACCCAGTTTTTATTTTCAAAAAAAAAGTATCTTGGAACTTCACTATTTTTTTTATATGTTGTGTAAAATTTTCCGAAAAATCCGATAAAAATATTTTCAGACATTGGCTCTTTTGCCCCGAGACCTTCAAAACAGCTTTTTAAGTTTTCATTCGACGTTTTCAAATGTGAGTCAAAATTTGAAACTTCTAACTATTTTTCCTTAAAAGCATATCTATTACCCTTTTGTTTTGTTTATGATTTTTTGAAAAATGTGGTATTTGTGAAAATCGACGAAAATGGTTACTCGAGGAGCGGCCGTGGCTGACTGGTTACGGTGTTTGCTTTGTAAGCGAATGGTCCTGGGTTCGATTCCCATCTGCTCCCAACGAGAAAGTATAGGAAATATAAATCTTGAAACTCTGAACATGAACGAAAAATCAAAGTCGCTCGAGTCGGGGTTCGATCCCCCGTCCTTTGGATTGGTAAGCAAAAATGCTAACCACTAGGCCATCACGGCTTGGTGAGCTATGAATGGAATTAGAAATACTGTTACTACCAACTATATACGCGCTGGGTCCTTGTCCATTTGACAAGGGTTCGGAAGTTCTAAATAACGTTTGAACCCGATTGGTGCAAACGTTCTTAAGGGCGGGGCTTGTCGATAAAGCTGAAGTACCTCGCGCTCGGCTAGCCAGCGTAGAAATGGGTCACCGAAGCTCGGCAGAGCTAACACCTTCCAAATGCCTATGCGAGTTATTTGCATGTATAGAATGTAGATCTAAAAAAAAAAAATACATGGAAACAACTCAATTTGTAAGAAGCGGCCGCGTGGTCCCGTTTGGTTGGTTGCACACACACACACAAACACACACCTCGACGGAAATGGTTACTCTAATGGCTAAACGAAAAAATACGAGTCTTATTATTTCGACCAAGGACCCCCCAGAAAAATGTTGAGCCAAATCAGAGAACTTTTTTTTTTAATCAGGCTGTTTTCGTGGGGAATTGACCTGGACACGGATTTCAAAATTAGTAACCCTCTACCGCCTAATTTTTTTTGGAAAATTTTTATTTTTCCCGTGTTTAGGAGGTCAACGAAAATGCAGGGTGCAGGGACAAAAGTTACCCCTTAGGACAAAGTTTCACGCAAATCGAAGAGGGGTCGGGGCAACTTTTCCTGATTTCGTGTGAGTTGGTAGAGAATTACCCATTTATCTTGTTAAGTTTATCTTTTGTTTGGTAGTTTATGGCCTATTCTAATTTTTTCATGTTTTTACAGTAATTTTTTCAATTGTTTGCTTGTTTTTACATTAACTGCTCTAGAATTGCACCATTATCATTTAAAATGTAAAAAAATGCGTAGAGGCATAGTCTGGGACACTAGAAAAAATACTGCATATTTCTTTTTACATAAAATATACTGCCCATGTTCGCATAAATGTCCCGTATGGAAAAACAGCAGGATGAGAAAAACGCATTTAAAGTTTTCGCGAAGAAACTGGATTTCTTTCTGATTTCTAAAACAAATTACTGGATGTTTTATATTTTATGAATTACTTATATGTTTCCTCGTAAAGGGGGTATTAACATAAAACCTTGAGAAATTAAAAAAAAACACAATAAAAATCATTCAATGAGCTGAACGATCGCTTAAAATTTATTTAATTTTATTTGACCTTCACAGTTTCTTAGGCAAATTTTCTTGAAAATGTTCTATGGACTCTATTGAAACAATATAAATTGTAAAAATTGTACTTTAGGTCAATTTATCTTGAAAACAGTACATTTTATCAAAAATTCTGTTAAGTACTTAGGCTGGTACAAATTTAATTAAAAGTTTTTGTCTCCCTCCCTCCCCCTTTAAAGTTGGCCCGAAAATCAGGGGGCAAAAAAAATATTTTTTTCAAGAAACTTTAAAATTTCAGTGGAAATTGAACTGCAATCAATTTAAAATGCATTTTCCTGCGTTTAGAATCATTTTTAGCATGTTTGGGCTAATTTAAAAATCTTTGGATTTTTGAAAATTTTCGATGTTTACCATCGCAAAATGTTATTTTTCGTTGAAATTTTTGTTTTCGTCAAATTTTACATTTTTTGAAAACTAATGATTGCAAAACAACTGAACAAGTGTAAAATGCATTTTAAAACACTTTTTCTGTGCACATGTTGAAACTGTGGCTTGTTACTTCAATATTTATATTTTTTATTTTTTCATTGAACATTTCATTGAAATATTTCATAGGCTTCGAAGGCACCGGTAAGGCAAAGTAGAAATTTATGGTTTGGATTTCCTTAAATTCTAGCAAATTTTTATACAAAATATCGATTGTTTTGATGTTAACCGCTTATTTGAGACCTAAAGAATGCCATTTACTAACATTTCAGTCCAAATTCGTGCGATTCATAAGCAAAATGGAGTGTCCGGAATTCGAATCAAAAGTGTCCGGATTTCGAATCAGCTTCTATCAGTGTCCGAGATTTGAAGCACAACAAGTCATTTTAATTTTGGAATTCTGATGAAAAATTGTTAGATAAGACATATTTTGCATACATTCTCTAAAAACTGACTGTTTATACTACATGATGATATTTCTACATTTCCAACTTATTACATAATTTTTTGCCAGGTATAACAAAAATTATGTGCTACTAAGTATCCGGATTTCGAATCATGACGTTAAAAAAAAGAATGCCGATATTTTTGAGAATACACAGTACACACTATTTTGTTAAAACCTCTGAATTCTCAGTAGGTAGGTAGAAAATTTCCCAAAAATCCTAATGAGGTTATGAGAAAGGTTCATTATGGAAGGTATTTACAATATACCCTAAAAGTATTCCAAGTTTGTGGGTGTACAAATTTATTGAATGACTGTACTTCTAGTAACCTAGAATGAAAAAACTTCTTTGCTCAGAAAGCAAACCCCTCCCGGCAAAGATCACACGCAATGTCTCCCCGTAACTAGATGAACCGAATCCGATACACCTTCGACAGCACTCATTTCTCTTGTACCCCACACGAATCGTTCCATTTCACCCCCCAATGGATTGTTGTTGTTTCTGGTAGTTTCTACACCACTCTCATTGCGTTTGTTATAGTCGGTCCGTTTATTTATTTTCTGTTGTTTCGTTTTCCAATCTTTGACTACTTTCCAGGCCTGTTGCAACCAACTTCGACGACAGCCGAGCTGCCGGTAGAGATGACTCCCAACTGGAACCAAACTCAGCAGACCAAATAAGGTGCATCTCCGACGACGCTGGCAACACTGCTGCGTAGGAATCAAAGCGAATACCTGGTCTGGGTGGAGATTTTTACGGGGTGGCAATTTGGGGGAAGTGAAACGCTTAAGAGCTGTGGCAATGAGCATCGACATCGACGCTGAACTGTTCAGGGAGTGGTGAAATGTGAAGTTCCAGCTGATATGAGGCCGGTGATTAATGGAAACTCTTACCGGGGGGAAGTTCTCACACACAAAGTACGGCTCTAGTATCAAGATGGGACCTGCCTAAAAGCGTTACAGACCAAAACAACAGTGCGCAGTGCCAACTACAGTGCGGAGATCTACCGAAGTTTCACGTTCGCGCGGGATGATACCTGGTGTTTAAAGTTTAAACCGAGAAGAAAGTCGTACCAAGGAAGAGGTTTCATCTGCCCTAAGGCAGCGTTAGAGTGGCGGTTGTGTGTGAAAAATTGTAGGTGCGTGCGTGCGAGTAGGGAACTGGGCTGGAAAACGCTACAGAGCGCTGCAGAGTCGAACAAGCTCGAAGAAGAAGAAGAAGTCCGGCAGATCTACTCCACATTCGTGCGACTGGCTCAACCTGAAGAGAGCCCTCGGTCCGTGGAAGTATTAGGCGGATAAATAGTTTATAAATAATTGAGATAAAAATGCCTTCCGGATATCGACCGAATGGGATCGTTCATCCCACTAATGGCCATATAAGTAAGTACCCCATTCATTTTGCTTATACTCGACCACTTGGTTGGTTTTGAAGTTTTCGGGATTTGAGAGTGCGGCGGTGTTGGCCAAAGAGCGTCGTTTGTGTCGTTTGTGAGTGGTCTATGTTCTGAAAGGAGGTGCAACTAAGTTCTTTAAAATCTTGAAGAAGTTAAATCTTTATATTTTGATGTTTTTTAAGTTTTCGAAGATCTTGAAGTTCTTAAATGTACCTCCTCCAAGAAATAGAGGCTCCCCACTTTTTTGCAGTGATGGTCTCTCGAACTCTCCACCGGGGTGATGTGGGAATCGCCGCGAAATCTTTCCCAAAAACTAACTTAATCCACCTACGTGGTTGATGCCTTCCTCACTTTTTACCAACAATGGGTAATATGAGTGGTTTGGACACATATTTCACCTATTTTTTTTTAGATCCAGAAAAATACGTACCCACATATAACTTAAGTCATCATAACTCGAGACAAGGTTGCCAGATCAACAATGTTGTGAGCTCGTTAGAAAGGTTTTTCGATAACCTAACCAACGATGGGTCAGATGATGGATCCGGACATCGTTTACATACATTTAAGTGGGATCTGGCTTCAAAAAAGTGCATCAATATCACTTATGTGGCCATATCTCGAGACAGGGTTGCCAGATCTTCAATGTTTTGCACTCGTTGGAAAGGTTTTTTGATAACCTAATCAACGATGGGTCGGATGGTGGATCCGGACATAATTTACATACATTTAAGTGGGATCCGGCTTCAAAAAAGTGCATCAATATCACTTAAGTGGGCATAACTCGAGACAGGGTTGCCAGATCTTCAATGTTTTGGACTCATTGGAAAGGTTTTTTGATAACCTAACCAACAATGGGTCGGATGGTGGATCCGGACATAGTTTACATACATTTAAGTGGGATCCGGCTTCAAAAAAGTGCATCAATATCACTTATGTGGCCATATCTCGAGACAGGGTTGCCAGATCTTCAATGTTTTGGACTCGTTGGAAAGGTTTTTTGATAACCTAACCAACGATGGGTCGGATGGTGGATCCGGACATAGTTTACATACATTTAAGTGGGATCCGGTTTCAAAAAAGTGCATCAATATCACTTATGTGGCCATATCTCGAGACAGGTTTGCCAGATCTTCAATGTTTTGCACTCGTTGGAAAGGTTTTTTGATAACCTAATCAACGATGGGTCGGATGGTGGTTCCGGACATAGTTTACATACATTTAAGTGGGATCCGGCTTCAAAAAAGTGCATCAATATCACTTATGTGGCCATATCTCGAGACAGGGTTGCCAGATCTTCAATGTTTTGGACTCGTTGGAAAGGTTTTTTGATAACCTAACCAACGATGGGTCGGTTGGTGGATCCGGACATCGTTTACATACATTTAAGTGGGATCCGGCTTCAAAAAAGTGCATCAATATCACTTATGTGGCCATATCTCGAGACAGGGTTGCCAGATCTTCAATGTTTTGGACTCGTTGGAAAGGTTTTTTGATAACCTAACCAACGATGGGTCGGATGGTGGATCCGGACATAGTTTACATACATTTAAGTGGGATCCGGCTTCAAAAAAGTGCATCAATATCACTTATGTGGCCATATCTCGAGACAGGGTTGCCAGATCTTCAATGTTTTGGACTCGTTGGAAAGGTTTTTTGATAACCTAACCAACGATGGGTCGGATGGTGGATCCGGACATAGTTTACATACATTTAAGTGGGATCCGGTTTCAAAAAAGTGCATCAATATCACTTATGTGGCCATATCTCGAGACAGGTTTGCCAGATCTTCAATGTTTTGCACTCGTTGGAAAGGTTTTTTGATAACCTAATCAACGATGGGTCGGATGGTGGTTCCGGACATAGTTTACATACATTTAAGTGGGATCCGGCTTCAAAAAAGTGCATCAATATCACTTATGTGGCCATATCTCGAGACAGGGTTGCCAGATCTTCAATGTTTTGGACTCGTTGGAAAGGTTTTTTGATAACCTAACCAACGATGGGTCGGTTGGTGGATCCGGACATCGTTTACATATATTTAAGTAAGATCCGGCTTCCAAAAAGTACATAAATATTACTTAAGTGGCTATATCTCGAGACAGGGTTGCCAGATCTTCAATGTTTTGAACTCGTTGGAAAGGTCTTTTGATTACCTAACCAACGATGGGTTGGATGATGGATCCGGACATAGTTTTCATGCATATAAGTGAGATCCGGATAAATCTGAAAACACATTTTTATATATAACTTTTGAACTACTTATCGAAACTTCAAACAATTCAATAGCGATGTATGGGACCCTAAACTAAGTCGAATGCAACCGGTTTGATCAAAATCGGTCCAGCCAGTGCTGAGAAAACTTGGCAAGAATTTTGAACACATACATACATACACACACACACACACACACACACACACACATACACACACACAGACATTTGTTCAGTTTTCGATTCTGAGTCGATAGGTATACATGAATATAGGTCTACGAGCTGATTTTCAAAAGTTCAATTTTCGAGCAGGATTATAGCCTTACCTCAGTGAGGAAGGCAAAAATCAACATTCGCCTAATGTCGTATTCGGCTTAGAGCTGTGGCAAAAAAAGAGAAAAACCAGTCCATCAACTCCGTGTTCATCGTGGGACACAAAGTGTCCCCTTTGACCAGGGTGCGGAGGGGGTGGCCGCGTGTTATTGGAATTCTCTTCCCCCGAAAGAAGTAGCGCGCGCGCTCTTCACGTCAAGCGACCCGGGAGATGGCATCTGGCTAGAGGTGATTGTGTTTATGGGTTTTAAAATTTTTGTCAGACTTAGTTAAGCCCATAGATGACGAGTCGCCGCCGTCGCCGTAAATTTTTTGAAGAAACGCTGCGAGCTTCGGAGGTGTGAGGATAGATGTCGTGATTGTCGCGAAGGGGTTTGGAGGGCCACTTTTGTGGGGGCTTGGGCATCAAAACATGCTAGAAAAGGGTGATTTCGGAGGGTGATTGATTGGGTTCAAGCCGCTCGGGGTGCGATATGGCTAATCTTGTAACGGAATTATGGTCATTAATATTGTTGCGTGGTCGGATTTGTTTACTGAAGTTGCTGCGATGATTTTGTCAAATCAGGGCTTAGCTTTATTTTGTCAGAAGATATAATTGTTATTCAAAACCCAATACCCATTTTATTTCCTGACCTCTCTTCGATAATATTAAAATGTTGAAATTATAGGTTCTGTTGATTCCTGCTATCAAATTTGGGAATTATTTTCACTTTCATTCATTTACGCATTAATATTGCATTGTAGGGTTGCCATCATTGTGCACGAGTTTTCAGAAAGGTTTTTGAAATATACTTAAAACGATGTACAGAAATGTTGCTTTGGAAGTCATTTTTCCTTGAAAAGGAATTTAAAATCAATGTTTCGCAGGGAGAAATTTTTCCCGAATTCCGCAAATGGATTTTATTTATATTTCATGGCTTGGCTAAAACTTTTTAGGGACCTTCCTTATGAGTCTAGCCTTAGTGATTTTTCACGCTCAAAAATTGTAATTTTCATGGGGTCAATTATTCCAAAAATGTTAAATTAACATGAAAAACTTATTTCAAAATTACAAAAATAACATTTTATTTTTTATGTTCCATACAAAATTGGTACCTACATATTTCAATATCTACATCTTTTAATGAATTTTATTATCGATTTGTTGGCTTTGCCAAAGTTGTATGTTTTGAGGAGGTCTATTGAATAAAAATAATAATTTGGAAAAAAAAATTTTGCGCGGATTCAATTTCTCCAATTTATACTTTATTTTTTATTTTTGATGTGTTATAGAGGAAAAAATCGATAAACTGCATATTTTTTGTTAAATTAAAATTTAAGTGTCCATTAGGGTGGGTACGGATTTTGAAAAGTTCTCAGATCAAGTTCTGGTGTGGTTCCCCTTGTAGGGCATACCCATAGGGACTCTCACGCCAAATTTCAGCTCATTTGGTTGAAAACTGGCTTGTCTCAAGCGAGTTCAAGTTTACATGGGATTTACTATGGGAAATTTTGAATTTTCGTTCATTCGCTCCTACAGGCCTGGGGAAAACATGTAGAAACTTCTAGGATGGCCAGAAATGAGCGGAATCGTCTGGAGAACAACTTTCCCTAAGAGACCAGGTCGATTTGTTCAACCCCCATCGAGCTCAACGGCAATACATCCTGGGTTTTCGGAACCAACCGTTTTCCCCAGAAGAGCATCAAATTTTCCTTAGCATGCTATGAATGCTTCATGAACACCGCGACGCCACATGTCAAACAGCTACCACGTGGACTAGCATCGCCTATAAAAAATTACTTTTAATTACTTTTTGAACTATAGAATTATCATTTATGGTGATCCTGATACTATTTAGCTGTATTCTGAACCTCCAAATTAGAAAAAAAAATGTTATGGTGAAAATTTTACAATCACGTGGTAGCTGTTTGACATGTGGCGTCGCGGTGTTCATCAATCATTCATAGCATGCTAAGGAAAATTTGATGCTCTTCTGGGGAAAACGGTTGGTTCCGAAAACCCCGGATGTATTGCCGTTGAGCTCGATGGGGGTTGAACAAATCGACCTGGTCTCTTAGGGAAAGTTGTTCTCCAGACGATTCCGCTCATTTCTGGCCATCCTAGAAGTTTCTACATGTTTTCCCCAGGCCTGTAGGAGCGAATGAACGAAAATTCAAAATTTCCCATAGTAAATCCCATGTAAACTTGAACTCGCTTGAGACAAGCCAGTTTTCAACCAAATGAGCTGAAATTTGGCGTGAGGAGCGGCCGTGGCTGACTGGTTACGGTGTTCGCTTTGTAAGCGAATGGTTCTGGGTTCGATTCCCATCTGCTCCCAACGAGAAAGTTAAGAACACATAAATTTGAAATGATGAATATGAACGAAAAATCAAAGTCGCTCGAGGCGGGGTTCGATACCCCGTCCTTTGGATTGGTAAGCAAAAATGCTAACCACTAGGCCATGACGACTTGGTGAGCTTGGACTGGAATTAGGAATACTGTTACAGAGAGCGAGTTGTGGCGCTATAACCACGGCAAATAGTGTCCAGGGCATTCGTGGAAATACAATGTCCCATCCCTGAGGGTCCCGGAGTACCAAACCTTCTTAGCATGGTGCTCCCAACGAATACAACCAAATCTCGGAGCGTATGGTGGTGTGTCCCCACGCTTCTTCCTCCCCTGTCGATTCAGAATTGTGTTGTTGTTCGAACACTCAGTGCTCAAACTCAACCCAATTACGAGTCATCTCTGCGATACGGCTTTACGCAGTAGGCCTGGCCGCTTTAACGCTTGTGATGTTTCAATGCATTCCGATGCAATGGCGCACTACAAATGTTAATAAATGACAAGAAGAGTGCTAGGCGTCATCTAACCTAAGGCACTCTCCAGGATCCCTTCGAAAGATTGGCTGCGCTAGGGTCTGATTAGATTAGATTAGATTAGATTAGAAATGAGCTGAAATTTGGCGTGAGAGTCCCTATGGGTATGGCCTACAAGGGGAACCACACCAGAACTTGATCTGAGAACTTTTCAAAATCCGTACCCACCCTAGTGTCCATATCTCGAAAACAGTGCAATTTATCAAAATTTCTGTAACGTATTTTTTGATTGTCAATTAAATTTTACAAAAATTGCAATACTCAGTATTCCAAAAAACACACAATTAAAAACAAATTTGCTCGTATTTCTCTATGACTCTAAATTTGCCGGTTTCATATATATTTAAAAAAAAACATCAAAAAATATAATTTTGGGAAGTTGAGTTTTAGTTAAACAAGTAAATTAAAAATGTCATTTTTGGTCATAGGGAAGACCTCATAACATTTGAGCCAAATCACAAAGAAAATTTCGAATTCGGCCGATTTGGTAGAGAATTGCTTTGGACAGTATTGCCAGATTTTTGGACTTTAGGGAAAAGATATTGAAAAATTGCCTAAAAATGAAAAAAAAAACATTTCTTTATTCAATTTACAGTCATGCAAATTATGTATTTTGAAAATGCCACATTTCTCGAAAAAATACTCAAAATTACTGTTATTCAGCAATTCCCCACGAAAACAGCATGATTCGAAAGAAAGTTCTCCGATCAGGCTCAACATTTTTTCTGGGGGTTCCTTGGCCGAAATAATTAGACCCGTATTTTTTTTTGTTTGGCCATTAGGTTGACCTACGCCGTGTTAGGGTGGTCCGAAAAATTACAATTTTCGTCGATTTTCGCAAAAAACCACTTTTTTCAAAAAATCATATCTCCGCGCCATTTTATCCGATTTTAGCTGTCCTAGACGCAAAAGAAAGGTGATTAGTTTGGCTATTTGGGAAAAATTGTAAGAAGTTTCAAAAATCTAGCTTAACATTTGAAAAGGTTGTATGAAAACATAAAATGCTGTTTTGAAGTTCTCGGGACCAAAGGGCCTATGTCTTAAAATATTTTTTTCGGATTCCTCGGAAAATTTCACATATCATATCAAAAAATGGTGAAGTTATTCTTTAAATACTCGGTCCCGAGACCTTCAAAACAGCATTTTAAGTTTTCATACGACCTTTTCAAATGTTAAGCTAGATTTTTGAAACTTCTTACTATTTTTCCTAAATAGCCAAACTAATCACCTTTCTTTTGCGCCTAAGACAGCTAAAATCGGATGAACTGGTGCGGAGATATGTTTTTTTGAAAAAAGTGGTTTTTGCGAAAATCGACGAAAATTGTAATTTTTCGGACCACCCTAACACGGCGTAGGTCAACCTAATGGCCAAACAAAAAAAATACGGGTCTTATTATTTCGGCCAAGGAACCCCCAGAAAAAAATGTTGAGCCCGATCGGAGAACTTTTTTTCGAATCATGCTGTTTTCGTGGGGAATTGCTGTATTGCAATATGGGTAATCAAATGATCGGAATAACAACGTTTTTGAAAATGCTCAAAATTTTCACAAAACTACGTAATTTCGAAACATACTCAAAATTTCAGTTTTTTACAATATGGGTATCAATCGATTAAATTTTTTCATACATTTCGAATGTTGTAGCAACATTTGTTGAAAATACTAAAAAAAATCAAAAAACTATGTATTTTAATATAATACTCAAAATTTCAGTTGTTACAATATGGGTATCGAACGAACGGTATTTTTCATACATTTTTAATCTAATAACAACATTTTTTGAAAATACTTTAAATTTTCACAAAACTACGCATTTTCGAAAAAAATACTCACAATTTTAGTTTTCCACGATATAGGTATCAAGCGATCGGGATTTTTCATACATATCGAGAGTTATAACACAAATTTATCAGATTTTTACAATATGGGTATCAAACGATCGAAATTTTTTCATACATTTCAAATGTTTGTTTGAAAATACTAAATTTTGGGTTTTTTTTCTCGAAAATACGTAGTTTTGTGAAAACTTTGAGTATTAGAAAAATGTTGTTATTACATTAGAAATGAAAGAAAAAATTCCGATCTTTTGACACTCATATTGTAAAAAACTGAAATTTTAAGTATTTTTTCGTAATTACGGAGTTTTGTGAAAATTGTAAGTATTTTCAAAAAATGTTTGCCACGTCTCGGTTTTGCAACCCCCATATGCGGTGCTAAACCAAGGCATGACTGTATATCAAATTTTACAACATTCTGACCTGGGTTATTCTGATATACATAAGGCAGGGTTGCCAGATATTCAAAGTATTTGTCTCATTGAATTAATACTAAGATGCTTCAGGATATCGTTTTCATAAAATTCTTTTTTTTTATTTGAATTTGCTCTGAAATCAAAACAATTCAACAATAGTGAGTAAAGTATGACAGCTCTACTTACCTAAATTTCTAACGATTCCCCATTCCATCATCAGAAGTGTTGACCATGCTTCAAACGGAATTAATTTCTTCCCCCGAGGCAATTATTATAAGAAATATTTCGATGGATTTAGGTCTCACCTCAACCCCTTCAATGCAGGTCGTTCCTGCTATTTTGGCTTCCAAGAATATCCACCACTCTCACCGTCTCTCCTCCCATTAGACGAGCATAAATATTTATAACGATCAATTCAGGAGAACCGTGTTGAAAAGAATACTCATCGAGAATTCAACATTCAACCTATTTTCTCGACACTTCTTCATTCCCACAGCAGCGCCAAACTGCATGAACTTGCCGTCGTCGTCGTCGTCTTTGCCGGTCGAGTCATCCCGAAAGAGAAAATGATCCAATTATGATAAAACCGAAAAAAATGTTACCCCCGCTCGTTGAGCGGGGTTGTGTTGTTTACATCGCAAGCTGCTCTCATTGACTCGGGGCGGAAATGGGTCAGCTCTGACTGACTTTGTTGGTTCACCCTACCACGTCTTTCACACGGTTTCTGAACCCAAGCGACGAACCCCCCGACTTCTAATCAGCTATCGATTAACATTTTCGCTGGACAACCAATCATAACTTCATCAGGTGGGGTTGTCTTGGTGGCGTTAACCCGCGACGACGACGCCGTGATCAACACCACACAGGAAAAACCACTTTCTTTCCTCTGGTTCATGGGGTGGTGGTGTTTGATGTTGTTGGGTGAAGCTTTAATGAAGTCGCGCGCGCAGTTCAATCGATTTCTGGCCCGCAAGCGAAAATCTTGGCGGTCGTTAATTTCCCTTCCCAGCGCCAAACTCTTCGATTTATGTCTTACTTGCGAAAGATGCAATTGCTCCGGTTGATGATATGTCCCAGGTGGCTGACGGAGTTGGCGTCGTGGTCTTTTGACGCAATGAACATTTCGTGAAGATTTTCTGAAGCAATTCTTTGGAGTCAGAGTCGGACTCAACATTAGACGACCATCCAGAGATAGTTAAGATACCAGATCATAACCTCAACTAAAAGTTGACGTGGAAATTGAATCTCTGATGAAACCCTCTCTACCCGTCCAGCAGCGGATGCAAAACATAACAGAATGATACAGTCTGCCGGGGGAGGCGCTCCAATCAACCATTTTTTCTGTTTCGTCGAATTATGCAAAACATTAAAACAGGTCGCGAGGTCCCAGCGCAAACCTCCGCAGCCGCGCCAATTCCAGAAATCATAGTAAATTGATAGGTTTTGCTGAAATTTCACTCTCATCGGCGCTCAACAATTTGCATATTTTCTCCTCATCACCGGCTCGAGACTTGGTTGTCATAGCGGCGAGGTTGTTGTTCGGGAGGGACGATAAACGGGCTCTAAATACTTCCTCTCCCGCGTTGGCCCGTAACCTAACCTAACATGCGATGGTCTAAGCCCCCAGCGCCGGGCAGGAGAAACTTTCGTTGAAGTCTTCGCCGCCGCGTCACTTTTGCTTTTGTTTGATTAGAGCCCCACAAGGTGCAGGTTGAACTGAGTGACGAGTTGGAGGGCCGAAGTAAACATATTCAGAGGGTTAAGCGCGACACTGGCGGTTGACAACTATGTTTTCTTGGGAGAAAACAGCTTAGAGGTGACTGCATAAAGTTGGAAAGAGTCTGGGTGCATGATTGGCAGCTTTGGCGATGGAAGTTGGCGGATGCTCGTGGGTTATAATTGCTGGCAGGTTGAGGAATGTGAAGTTCAGGATGTGAAAATAGTCAAGTATTAATTGGCTGGAAATTAGTCAGTTTCGCAAAACTAAACCTTAATTTTTTTGTTTGAAACTTTTCGATTGTGAATAATTCAATTGCCTTTAAATTTTTTATAAGTTTACTCCAAAGCCTCTTCCATTTCTGTTTTAATATCTGTCTTATTACAGGAAATTTAATATATGTTTTAAATCTATAGCTACAAAAAATGTAACAAATTCATACGTTTTTTTATACATAGCTGGAACATAAAAAATGTATTTTTTTCTACAGAATTAAAACTAGACAAAAACAAAAACAAACCCAAAATTTGAAAATTCATTGTAAGATGCAATATCAAATTTGCAATCGACCACTCCCATTTGAGCAGTTTTCGCTCTTTATTTACAATGTACTCTTCATGATAACTGTCATTTCTATCACTTGAATCGGGTACTCCATTGAAATAGACTTAACTCATTTTTTATAAGGTGTACCGTTTTCAAATTATTGTAATTTTTAGGATAACATTTTAGAAAAATTAATAAAAGCCCGTAATTTAAGAAAAATTACCACATTCTCAAATTTATAAATATTTAATGAAAAGTGCTCCTCCAAATAATGTTTTTAAAAAGCTGATACAATTTCCTACCATTTCTCTGTTTTACTTGGTTTTTCCCTGGTGCAACCTAAACAGCCCTAAATTTTAAAATACGATATCTCAGAAACTTTTGTTTTGATTTTCAATGCTAAATATCGAAACCCTTTTTTGCTGCTCTTTTCAATGAAAAAAATCGTCATTTTAAAATCAAGCTAAACCTTTGAAACTTTCCAAAATTGGTATTTTAAGCTAGTTTTGATTGACAAAAAAACCTAATTATTTTGATTTAAAAGTGCAGAAAATTAACAAAATAGTTTAATTTTTTTAACTTTGAAAAACAAACCAATAGTTTCTGAGACATCATAAATTGAACAATGATGGCTAAATAAGTGACACTAAGAAAAACTATTTTTTTATATTTTTCAACTTAACAACTTACGCAACAGGCAGTCCGATAAACTAAGTCAAAACAATAAATTGGAGTAATTTCCCCAGCTCTCTGATTTTTTTTGCATAAGTGATTTTCAGTAATTAAATATTTTTAAATTGCAAAAATAAACTGAACCTTTTTTTTAATTGTGACCCAAAAATTGGAAACGGTGCACATCATATGAAATGTCAGGTTATTTTAGATTGCCAATTTTATTTTACATTGAATGAGCTTTAAAATTTTATGTATATTTAAAAAAAACCATAACTTCACGACTTTATCAGATTTTGCAAGAGATGCAATAGATTACTGTTATGGTTTCCTAAAACATTTTTTTATGGCCTAACAAGACATTTACGATTATTCACATGACCATTTTGCATTACTAGCCTGTATTGAAAAAAACTAACTATTCAAAATTGCCTTTTTTGCTTGCATTTCAAAAAAGCGTCATTTTGAATATTTGGTCCTTTCTGAACGTTCTAAACGTTCCTTTCTAAGTAGTTAGTTAAGAAAAAAATCTAAAAAAAAAATTTCGAAAAGGAATTTCCTTTCCAAATGAAGGGCTGCCAGCTTACCAGATTTTTCAAGAGTCAGCCAGAATAAAGATTCACCTTCAGATATTGACAGATTTTGCCAGATTTTATCACTTTTAAATGCCCTTTTTGATTTTTTTGATTAAAATAAACGATTTAAATTGAAAATTTAAAAAATAGAATGTGTTTTTTCATAAAATAAATGTAAACTCAACATTTTTAAAAATCATTTTTAAAAAATCATAAAAATCGATTATTCTGTTTGTTTTTCTTTTATTCGCTGTATCTCAGCAACAAAAGGTCCATTTTTCATTTTTTTTTGGCGAAATCTCAGAATATTTTCTGAACTCTTTGAAAAAAATATTATCAAAAATGGTTTCATATGGGCACTATTGAAAAACTCGAAATGTAATTTTGTTGTTGAAATCAAACTTCAAGTGGCTATTTCTCGAAAACGGTGCATTTTATGTTTTTTTTGCAAAGTACATTTCGATTGAAAATTCAATTAAATGTTATAAACTGTAGTCAAAAATGGGTTTGACAGTTTTTTTTTTAAAGCAACAGATGTTCAAATATACACGTACCATTTTTGTACGGACAGCTGCCAAAATTGTATAGAGACTTATTTGAGTGAATCAATGACTCAAAATGGCTTCTTTAATCACAGGGAAGGCCCCACCAGATAGTTTGAGCAAAATAAAAAAAAATCAAATAAAATCCCTTTCCGGAATTTGGGAGATAATTGCTCATAATCTCCATAATTGAAATAGAAAATTACTTTGATTTTAGTGCGATGAATTTTAATTGATTTATTTATTTAAATAAAATTACAATTTCATATTTTGCAATACTCACAGACACTTCCAGGGCAAAATCAATCACCTAGCCAAAGGCAAAACGCCCTACACCTTCAAGCTTTCACAAAATCATTTGCACCACATCACGGACACTTTACAGCACACCGCGAAAGACGTACTGGGTTCAACCTAACTCTAGCCCGGCGCTGCAATCTAATCACGAAGATTGAGTAAATTAGTTTAGTCGCAGTGCATTAAAGTGGAGGGCGCCGCCGCCACTGCTATTGCACCCACTCTGGCGAACAAAAATGGGGCGTTTTTCTCCTTCGGCCGGGCTGAAATTGGCCAAAGTTGCACAATCTGTCCAGGGAGCCCAGCGAAATAAATCGATCGATAGTCAATCAGCTGCAGTGCAGTGTGTCGGCTTGATTAAAGACGGGAGGGGAAAAACAGGGAAGAATAATTACAGTTCGGCACCGTCGGGAGCTGGGACGGTTGGTATCAGGGCTGAAGCAGTGTCCGTTTCTGCAAGGTGTTAATAGGTTAATTTAAATTTGCCTCGTTGGTGCTGGCGTTGGCCAGTGTTGGGAGTGTTATCAGCAGATGTTCGAGGATAAATCCAAGATAGTGGAGGTTTTCCCCATCGCTGGCAACATTCGGTCGATCGGGAATGTCCGAAAGTCTCCTTCGTAAGGGCCGGCGAAGACGTTGCCTGCAGCGTGCAGTCTGCACTCCATAATCATATGGTAATTTCACCTGGCTACCGCTTCCACCAGCTGATTGATTAGCTTTCGATAGCTATCTTTTGAGACCCTTTGGAATGTTTTCGATGGCCTAATTTGGACGCCTAGGCACCGCACTGCTAGGTCATTAATAGAAAGGAATTTCACACCATTCACACACCCGAGCATTTACCACGGCCATGCTAACAACCCCAGCTGCCGCAATCAATTCCGAACTCCAGTGACCCTTTGGCCGAGTCACACACAAATCCCAGAGTTCATAACCGTCACGAAGAACCGCCGCGGCAGATCGTGCCAAGCTTATTATGCGAACTCTGCCGCCAGTATTTGTCATTAGCGCCCGCGAAACCAATCACCAAGTCAATAACGTGTGCTGCCGAGGTGACGTTTGTGCCCGTTGGCAAATACGGCGCGAAAGCCATCGATTCCGATTCCGGGGACCGTGGAAAAGGGGGTTTGCTCGTGTACGCGTGGTTGTAACTGATAAAGTCATAATAAAGTATCATCATCGTATCGTAAAAAAAGTGTGTTGAGAAGGAGAAACCTTTGGAAGGGAGGAATGTGCCGACGATTGTCGCCTTTTACTGGGGATGCCCTTAGGGTCAGGAGAATGGTTACAAATTACGTGTTTTCAGCTAATTATTGAAAAAAACGCTAGTTGACTTTTTAGAAACTCTGTCCATAGCAAAAGCAATATTGAGCAATTTAATTTTTTTTTAAAGAATACATAAACTTTCTCAGTGTTTTTTTTATTTCAGCATAAAAAGTGTGTAATTTTAATTGATTTCGTCAAATAGACCATTGTAAGATAACTTTTGTATTTTTTATAAGAAAAAAAAAAAACACAAATCATAAGGCCGTTGCAAATATTTTTCAAAGTTTATGTCCCCCCTTCAAAATTGGTTCGAAAAATCAGGGGGCAAAAAATTTTTTTTTTCAGAAACTTGAAAATTTCAAAGGAAATAGAAATCAAATCAACTGAAAACAATTTAAATTACCTTTTTTGCATTGATAATCATATTTAGCATGTTGGGCTCGTTTAAAAATATACAGCACAGTAAAAACTTTTTTTTTCTCGCAAAAATAAAATTTGGAAACTTATTATTGCAAATAACTGGACAGGTGTATAATGCATTTAAAAACACATTTTTAATTGAAATGTTATAACCGTGGCCTGTAATTTAAATTTTTTGTTGGTCAGAATCGAGGGACATAAAATTAAAAAAAATACTTGCAGCGGCCTAAATATTTTTTTTTTGTTTTACTAAGGTAATTTACTTTCTATAAAATTGATCTTAACCTTTGAGATTTTTTTTTTAAATAATAATAATACTTACAAATTAATTTTCACTGTTCTAGTGTGAAATTGTAATGTAAATAGTCAAAAGAATCCGAAAATGCAGTTGAAAATAACTTGACCTCTAATTTTAAGACTGATTTTCGCAATTTCGAAATAAAAAGTATTCCATGGCTTTATACATTATCAGAATTATGCTACAATCAAAAATGTGCATTATCAATGATTTTTTGGGGAAAAACAATTCTCCAAAACTTTTACGTCTTTTACCTGTCTGTTGTTCCAAATTAAAAAAAAAATAAAAAAGGTTTAAAAAGATTAAAAATGCGTACATAAGCGCTATACAATCAATTCTGAATAGTTTACAATCGATTTTACAAGTCTCGTTAACAAAAAAAAAAAAACAATTTTAGTCATAATATTTTTTTTGCCTTCTGATGTTTTGGGCAAAATTTGTGAGGTAAGAAGGGCAAAAATTTTAAATAAAATTTACATTGGCCTAGTTATACTTAAATTATAACTGAAACTTTTCAAACATCAAACATGCGTCGATTTTTTATTTTTTTTATATTTTTGAAACTTTTATAAATGTATCGCAAATCCAGCTAAAATGAGTAATAATGAAAATGTGAGACAATTTTACCTTTTGATTAAAAATATTGCATATAACCCGTTCTGTGATTGAAAATGTGTAAAATTTTTATTTTATGATTGAATTAACCGTTTACTAAGTAATTAAAAAGTGGGACGAAAATAGGTGATTCAGAGCATATTCTTAATTTAATTTAAACAAATATTAATTTATGGTGCAAACCTTATGGAAATTGAAGATGGAATAATCTACCAACAATCTACATTAATTTTACTTTAATGTCTTTGAATTTTAATTGATTTTAAATTTAAATCTTCGTAATCCTGGCAATAATTTAGGCGATTTCTGGGTCCTTTACCCTACACGGAAAAAAAGAAGTTACCAAAATCGTGAACAAGCGTTCATGAAAATTGGAACCTTGAACAAAGTGTTCATGAAAATTGAAATCATGAACAAGCGTTCATGAAAATGGAAACCTTGAACAAAGTGAACACTTTGTTCGTGGTTCCCATTTTCATGAACGCTTGTTCACGATTTTAGGAACTCTTTTTTCTCCGTGTACATTCCTAAACATAAACATGAAGTCAAGATTCGATTATCAAAAATTCTCTTATCCGAAGGTATTTACAAAAGCTTGTGATTATCTCACAAAAAATGGTTTTCGTTTTTTTTTGTATTTGAATTCAGCAACCCCAAATATGACTTTTTCAAATGGATGTCTTTTGTCGAATTAATATTTTCAATACTTTGTCCGTTTTGCTCCTCATTATCACAAACTTAAGCTACACTTTAGAATTCTTTAGAATTCCAATATTGAAAACCTTTAAAAAAAAATCTTGCGTGCTCTACATCTTTGAAGAACACTGTGACACAATAAAATTAACTCTGTTTTTCGAAAATATTCCTTTTTTGATGAAAAATACACTTTTAGTTCATGAGATTATGCCATTTCATCGGGCGTAAAATTTTACATAACACAATTCTGTGACACCAAATTTCTAAATTATTATCATTTGGAGCTGCAATTATGAAACATGTTTTTTCGAGTGTAAATGGACCCTTGCTTTTTGACCGGTGACTTCTTGAATTTCACGAAAAACGGAAGAGGAGTCTAGGCAATTTGTTTCCGACTTCGTGGGTGTTGGCGGAGAATGACTTCTAAAGATTTTTTGAACAAAATATTGCTTGAAAATGTCATGCTTCTAAGATTTTTAAATCTTCATAAAGAAAAAAAATACGTGAGGTGGATGTATTTGTTATGTATAGTTCCCTACAGTCCTTTCATATTTTGATCAATTTATGCACAACTGATTGCCAATTTGTCTCCAGCATTAAAAATCTGGATACCAAAAAAGTCTTAAAAGTGCATGTTTTTGCTGTTATCGTAAACAAAGCATTGTACAATTAGTTTTTTTTAATTAATATTCAACTAGAAGCTGAAAAAGTTTCAAAATTTAAACAGTTTCATAAAAAAATCTTTTTCAACCTACGTCATTCCAACACCCCTCAAACCAATTTTCAAGCAAAAATTTCTCTCCACGAACAGAAGACACCTACTACGTACGCAGACACGTCTAGGTCGCGCTAGATTTCGCAGCGTGATGCGATTGTAAGCTGCTGTAATGACACCTTTGGAGTTGACTGCCAAGTCGCCGCCCCTATCGCCACCGGCGAGACAATTATCACATTCCCGAGACAATTTTTTGAACTGGGTAATAAACGGATGATAAATACTTCATCTTATGAGATGGTGGTATGGGGAGGCTGTCTAGGTTCTAGTTTACATCAATGGGGTTTTCTAATCTTATTAGGAACAGAGTAAAAGGCTTAGAACACACCTAAAACATCAACTCATCGAAGATAAACACGTACAAAGTCTACGATTTAGTATATCTCAATTCCCATTACAAGTGTCGATTAATCTCAATCATGCCTATTAGCGGTTGAGGGCCCATCTTCCGTGCCGAGCCCATCCGTTACGATAAGGTCTCGAATGGGATTCCTCGGTCGACTAGAGCGCTACGAGCGCGTATAATAACAATCTCAGTTTCAAAATATTTACGATTATAGTCACTCAAATGAGATAAAAGCACCATTAAGTTGAGTCCAACATTTATACGTGAGAGTATCTGTGTGTGTGTGAATTGCGTGTTGGTCCTACTGGAAGGTCTACAAAGAGTCTGCGAAGCGAAAGATCCCCCCAAAGTTGGCACTCCTCCCAGGTTCGCAATCAGCATAAGCTCCCCGCCGAACAAAGCCCGCGTGCCAAGCCTTCTGTCTACCGATATAAACAAGCGTTCAATATCCATAAAATTTATTTCAAATTGATAGGTACCCGGGAAGAAGCGGCCGATCCCCAGCTAATGAATCTACGATGATGAGGATGATCCGCTGCCGAAAACGAAGAACACCGCAAGAGCGGAACAAACCAAGACAAATCCCCACAAGCGACGAACCCCCTGCTGGCCGCGGCCACTCCCGCAGCATCATCATCGTCCATTCCTTGGTCGTTTAAGCGGTTATTATCCACGGCGAGTACCCCGTGCCTCCCCGAAAACTGTTTTGGAATGATCTGCTTCTTTTTTTTGCTGGCCGATTTTCATTTGATTATAGGGAAGCTAATCTACGCTCCTTTTGGCCGCATCGATGTTTGCAAACGGGAGACCGCGTTCCGGCACAATGGACATCATCATCATCATCGCGCTATGGACCGCGAATCGCCCGGTATAATGAGAGAGTGCGCTTAAATGAATTAAATTATGACTGTTTGTTGATTTGTCCGACACGGCGATGTGAGGCAATCCGCTGGCCAAATTTGACAAATCCGCGTGTAATGATACGGCAGAGTTGGGGGATTGATCAATTTCTTCATCTCCGGGAGTGGGATTGATACGATTCAGCGTTACTTTGCAAGTTCTGAGAGTTTAGGAATTCTCGGAATCTTCGATAGAAATCATTTTTGAGTGAGTTCATAACTGATTGACCATGAACATTGGATGAACTCAATACGAAGTTCATCCACCTCTTTAGTGAGTGTAATGAGTTCCCATTACTTCACCAGTTAACTCATGAACGTCAGACAAGCACCGCAATCAACCTTCCCATCAATGATTACGATCGTGACTCCCAAAAAACCCAAAAGCTTCGTCACCTTCGCCTTTGATGACCTTCGCCGTTCGACCTTGCTCTTGAGGCAGCATTTTTGGCACCCAACCGCGCTGATCCGTCTAATGATCGCCGATGATGAGGACGTCAACGCCCGGAGCAGCTCCGGCGATGACACGGACAAATTTGGCCAACGTAGCCGCCGGATATCAAGTCGTTTTTTGCTCCTCAAAAAGATCACCGGGAGTGGGTGAAGAACTCGGCGATGATGTCGACAAAGTCGAGAGCGAGTGTGTTTATGGACATGGGTGCTCTTCTCGCCGATTGGGACTCCTGTTTCGGGAAGATGACGAGTGTGGTGGATAGCCGTATGGGAGAACGTCCCACACGGAGCAGTCGATGAAGATGATGTGAGATGGGGTTATGCAACGCTGGGAATAGCGTTTGTGAAGGAGTTGCTTTGGGGTTGAGGCAGTGTATCTTCAGTTGAAGATTCTGAGCTGATTCAAATGTTGACACTACTTTACGACATTGTAGTATTTACTTTGAAAAGAACCCGAAGTGGAACAGGAATACAAAGTACCTTCGATGACCTTAAGCAACTATATTTAATGATGGCGCATTATCAATCGGACAAGGACAAAATACCAGGAAGAAAAAAAATCCCTCAACGAAGGCATAGAAATCAATTCCCCTAGATGCTTTCATCACAAACTCCTAGCTGCAACTACCTCTATACTTCAAACGGGCTGACGATCCGGCTGTCACCGGCGGCGACGAAGCCCACAATCATCGGACGCCTATCGCTGACCTATTTTCCCTTTCAGCGCATCATTCCATAATTTGATGATACGGCAAGAAATGCCACACACGTGGGACTTCGCAGGGGCGACCTAACCTAAATCAGGAGTCCGATCCGCCTGCACGGAGTTGTCAATCAGCTTGGTTTTTGCACACACACCTTTTGTACCCCTTCTACTACGATGCAACAGCTGCGCGCAGCCTCTCAAGAAATGTGGCACGTTCCACGACCATAAAGATGATCGATTGAGATGCACTGGGATCATTTAACAAAAAGGCCCAACAACACACTACAACCCACCCGTGAGTCAAGTGCAAATGTAAACAGACAGTCGACTGTGCGGGCTTAGGCGTTGAGCAGCTCTCTGAGCCGGTGAAGGCCTTGAGGCTCGTGGTAGTACAAAATGCTACACAGGTGAACAAGCTGCTGTCCAAAGAGGGAGTTGATGGAGCATTCGTACAGGTCTTCAACCTGCCCTTCTAAACCACAAGAAGACGAAGAAGACCAGTTGGAGAGACAAAAGAAGGCAAAGTGACTGATGGAAAGTGCAGTATGAGTCGCAGGGGGGAAAAAAACAGAGAGAGTGAAAATGGCACAAACCACTTCGCAACAGGTTGAGGTTCGGGCGCATCTTTCGATTTTCTCTCGACAGAACAATGCGCAGCGCAAGGGGTGGTGGGGTGAGGTGTGATGATGATGCGTTGCGTTGTGGCCATTAAAATGCAAATTATTTAGTGCAAGTGTGTGTGGGGACCATTTTCTCCTTCTGCGAAGGTATGCGCGCACAGCATGCGAGTTTCTTTTCTGTTTCTTGGAGTTATTTTGCGAATCATCTAAGTCGTTTGAACTTTATGGGTAATAGGTTGAAATTGTGCTGAAATTCGGGTTAACGATGATACATGCTGGCTATGTATATTTGAATAGAACTTATTATAGTTAAATTGGCTAGTTACATAGTTACATAGTTTTATTTTTTATTATTGTATTGTTTATTTGTCAGGCGACTTGTTCTCAACATTAATCTGCTTAAAGCAGTATATTAAAAGATTTTTGCCAAATCTTGAATCATAGCTGCTAATTAATAAAAATATATTTTTTTATTCTTTGAAAATTACAATTAAAAAGAAAATATGCTTAAGAAGTGATAACAAGGTATATTCAAAATATAGATTTGAATATCTTAGGATTTGAGTTGTTACAGTATTCAGAGCAGCAGATTCTAGTGTGCAGAGTTTTTTTTTATCAACATTTAAGTATCTTTTGAATTATTAGGACTATCAATATCTATACTTGTTTTATTTGATCTGCTTACAGAAAAGAACTTTTATGAGGAATTCAATGCAAAATCGGTAAATTTTGCGCATTTTTATTTTTTATGTTTTAGATTTTGCTCAATCTTTTTAAGGGCCTTCCCTATGACCAAAGAAGCCATTTTGTGTATTTGGTTTATCCATACAATGCTTCATACAATTTTAGCAGATGCCTATACTAAAATTGTACGTGAATATTGAAAAATCTGAATCTTTTGAAGGCACTCTCTAATCGATTTGGTGTCTTTGGCAATTTTGTAGGTATTAATTAAGGCTTTTTCAGTAAAAAAGTATTCGGGAAAAAATCAAGGTTTTCAAATTATTTCCAAAATCAGTATTTTTTTAAATATTTGATTTTTTTTATGTAGCCACAGAAAAAATGAACAGCAATTTTGCCACCAAGTTATAATTTTGTGAAAAAATGTAAATTTCACTCGAACAACATTTTGGACTGCAGTTTTCGATGCAAACCAAAAATTGCACTCGAAAAGTACTTTAAGAATTTTTGATAAACTGTTTTCAAAATATAGCATCTTCAAGTTTAATTTGACTAAAGAAATCCAGCATTATTTTTTCGAACACTTGAGAAAATTTTCAATAAAATTGCCTAAGAGATTAAAGTTTTTTTGTCTGGTTGCTGAGTACACCGAATAAAATAAAAAGGAACAAGAAAATTGAAGTTTTTTTAGTCTCATTCAAACAACCTTTGTGACAAAAAAAGATTTTTGCAATATTTCTAAAAAAAATCCCTGTTTTTTTTTCAGAACACTTCAAAATTTTAATGTAATTTTTAGTGCAAGCAGCTGATAACAATCCAAAGTTCATTTCCCTGATTTATAATCATTTTTAACATGTTGGAGCTTATTTCAAAATATTTTGAGTTTTTGTAAATTATCGTTGTACATTACCGCAAAAAAAATTCTTGAAAACATACAATTTTGGAAAACTAGCTGACTGTATAGCTGTATATTTAATTTTCCATGCCTTCCCACCCTCTTCGACCTCGCCAAGAGCCGAGAGACATAAACATTGGCATTGGCTTGAAAAAATAGAATAAATAATATCATAACACAATTTCAACATTTCAATGCAGAAAGCAAAGAAAATGCATTATATCTGGAGCAACATTTGAAAAGGGCGCATAAGCATTTTTACAGCCAGCACTAATTTGCAAATTCTGAGCCAACATGTAACTATTTAACAAAACGCGCAGTGTTAAACGGTAGCTGGGAAGGCCAGCTATTGTTTAACATTTCGAGTTTTGTGAAAAAGTTACCTGTTGGCCCGGAATTTGCAAAATAGTTCCAGCTGTCAAAATGCTTATCCGCCCTTTTCTCGTGTTGCTATATTATAGCAGTACAGTTAGTTTGCAATCATTAGTTTCCAAAATATGTAAAATTTAACAATAATATTTTTCTGCGTTCTTGTTCTTGTTTAGTTTATGTTTGTTTCTGATAGTATTAGGCTAATCCTTCCTCCTCCTTTTGTCTTGTTTTTACATCCATTTTTCCATCGTTTTTTGGTTGTTTTTCACATTTTCTACCATAGAATGATACCATTAGCATTTAAATTGTTTAAAAATGCGTATAGGCATAGTCTGAAACAATACAAAATTACTGCATACTATTTTTTGCATTTAATATAGGAAGTTTTAAAGGACAACATAGCCAAAGTTGACCCCAGAAAAAATGACATTTAAAAAAAACATTGGCAAAGTCACATGAAACAAGTCACACTTCCAACCCTTAAATTTTCTTAAATTTTTAGAGTTCTTCTTTCCAATGCTTTTAAATGATCAAAAATTGGTTGAATTTAAACTCAAAATAAAATATGTCATAGAAACCGGCAGATTTGGCTCAAATTTCGATTTGGCTCAAATTTTGAATGTGAATTCCTTGGCCAACATATTTTTTGTTTGGACATTAGGGTGGCCCTATCCAAAATTGCAGTTTTACGATTTTCTTAAAAGCCACAACAATTGGTTCAGCCAATCTGGATATTTGATTTCTTGAGAAAATGTGTTTTTTGCTGCATCGTCTAAAACGTCAATTTATTAACCACGATATTTCGTATATCGTATCGCCTAACAAAAAAAAAACTAACTTAATCCACCTATGTGGTTGATGCCTTCCTCACTTTTACCAACAATGGGTAATATGAGAGGTTTGGACACATACTTCAGCTATTTTTTTAGATCCAGAAAAATAAGTACACAGGTATAACTTATGTGGTAATAACTCGATACAGGGTTGCTAGATCTTCAATGTTGTGGACTCGTTGGAAAGGTCTCTTGATCACCTAACCAAAGATGGGTCGGATGATGGATCCGGACATCGTTTACATACAATTAATTGAGATCCGGCTTCGAAAAAGTACATAAATATCACTTAAGTGGTCATAACTGGAGACAGGGTTGCCAGATCTTCAATGTTGTGGACTCGTTGGAAAGGTCTCTTGATCACCTAACCAACGATGGGTCGGATGATGGATCCGGACATCGTTTACATACAATTAATTGAGATCCGGCTTCAAAAAAGTACATAAATATCACTTAAGTGGTCATAACTCGAGACAGGGTTGCCAGATCTCCAATGTTGTGGACTCGTTGGAAAGGTCTCTTGATCACCTAACCAACGATGGGTCGGATGATGGATCCGGACATCGTTTACATACAATTAATTGAGGTCCGGATATATGTGAAAACACATTTTTATACATAACTTTTGAACTAGTTATCGAAACTTCAAACAATTCAATAGCAATGTATGGGACTCTAAACCAAGTCGAATGCAACTGGTTTGGTCAAAATCGGTTCAGCCAGTGCTGAGAAAACTCAGTGAGAATTTTGGTCACATACATACATACACACACATACACACACACATACACACTCACATACACACTCACATACACACACACATACACACACACAGACATTTGTTCAGTTTCCGATTCTGAGTCGATATGTATACATAAAGGTGGGTCTTTGAGCTTTTAATAAAAAGTTCATTTTTAGAGCAGGATTATAGCCTTAGCTCAGTGAGGAAGGCAAAATATGATTATAATTATTTTTGGCAAGAAACGTTTAAGTCAAATTTGAACCAAACCGGAGCTCTTTTGATTTTCAGTAACAGTAAACAGTAATTTGTTGTCTTAGGTTCAGTCTTAGAGAAGAAATTCCTAAATTTTGAGTTCAACAGTTTTAAACCATAATTTATGATGAAAGTAGCTCCAAGTATGGCGTTGATACCTTCATTTAATATTTATTGAGCTAACGTTTTTATATGGCAAGATTCTGGAAAGGGATATAATATTTTTTAAGCTAGTTTGGCGCAGTTTCCCAGTCACATGCACTCTCACCTGAATCCACTTGAACCAGGGTGGTCCACTTATTACACTGCCTCATGAAACCTTTGACGTGTGCAAAACTGTTCATCCCCCGTACAATCATTAACGCAAAAAAAAAAACAGTGCATCGTGGGTGGTGTTGGCGGCGTCGTCGTCAGTCCCCCCGGGTAAACGTTTTATACATTCTTAAAGCGCAGCCCAGTCGGAGCATTAGAATTGCATTAGCCCGTGATTTGATTTCGATTTGAAAGAAGCCGACGGCGGTGGCTCTCGCAAAGAGGCAATGTTTTTTTTTTGCGCGAATTGATTGCTGTTGTGGGTGGTGAGCCCTTCTCGAAGGTACCCACACGTGGCTGGGGCCGGGCAACTTTATGTAACAATGTGTCTCATCCGGCGCGCGCGCGTAGGAAGCGACAGCTAGTTAGAGGAAACGCGTTGCAATTGCCCCTCAACGCAACGAGGAGGCGCGCGTGACAAGTTACAGTGATGCTAACTGATTTGGACAATGGCGGAGAGCCCGGACGCCCGCCCGGGGCCCGCTGTCATCTGCCAACTCTGCTGGAAGAAATGGGGGACACTTCGCGGTGAAATTTCCATACAATGGAGAGGAATCTTTCTGCTCTACTCCAAAAAAACAGATCGCTTTGGTCGCCTGTCAAAAAATAGGTCTAAAGTCAGCAGTGGCAGCCGAAGAAACGCTCCGAAATGGGTCGCAGCCCCAGCGTCTTCGTCGTCTTCATTCGAAACGGAGAGAGATTTGGATTCCCCAAGATCTGCTCGTCACAGACAATCCACGCCGCTTAGTTGATGTGCGCCCCCGAGATTGGTGAGATCTTCGGGTCGTGTGCTCTCTCGGTGGAACTTAATTTTTTCATTCCAACAAATCCAATGTTATGTTTGACTTTGTTCGGAATGAGTCAAGTACCCACAACGTCTCCGAAAACCGCCAAGACGCGCCGCGGAAAAAGAGGCGCACTTATTCATGCCTGAACGCTCTTTCCCCGGCTGGTCTCTCCATTGCCTTTGGCGCGGAACATGAATATTCAATGGGAAGTAACAGTTGTTCTTGTAAAACTAAACTCGCCCTAATATGGAGCTGATTTTACTATGGGTACCTCAATGGCGATGAGATGCAGCTGATGAGAGAAAGGGAGAGGTTGAAAAAAAAAACGCAGCAAATTGATGCCGACTGTCGAGGAAATGAAGATGGAAATTTTATTATTTTTTCCTTCCTGGGCGCGCGTTTTTTTGTTTTGGTTTTTGTTTTGGCAGTTAAACGCCATCAATGTCGGAACGAGGTGGAAATCCTATCGGAGAATCGTAAAAAAAAGCGGAGATATAAAATGCAGATGGAAGTGTTTGTTTGTGCGGGCTTTAAATCAAGGTAGTTTTGGGAGCTCGATTTCTCGTTGAAAGGGAGAGTTATTGGCGAACTTTTCATGGTCATGGGAGATGAATGAATCAAATGGTTTGGAATTGAAATTCATAGTGTTGCATGAAGTAGATTTAGTTGCTTTTTTCCCAAATATGTTCAAAAGCATTTATTATGATTGTCATATTAAAAAAAACCGTTAAAAATACTACATTACTACATTTTGATCTTTGATGATGATCTTTGATCTTTGATTTTGGTCTTAACCAAAAAACGTCATCATCTAAAATTGCTCCATTTTCTCGAAAAGTAACCTGAGATAAATCACATGAATAAAACAGATACTACTGAAACAGAAAAATGCTGAAGTTTGTATGACCCAATCTCACCCCCAGACCCAATGTCACCCCTGATGACGGTATTTACAAAAAAATGAGATTGCTCTAGATTTTGTGCAAAATTGCAAGCACAGTCCACAATCATTAAAAAAATTGATACAGAGAATTTAGTTTTTTTTTGGTCCTAACAAGAGGCCATTTTAAAGACTAAAAATATATTAGGCCCATTTTTTAATTGACTTTTTTCCACAAAAATGGAATTTCCCCAATTCCATATAATTTTACTTTTGTTTTGATTTTTTTTCATTTGTTTTAGATGACAAAAACCCGCTACTTTTGGTAGAGTACGGCCAAAAATGTTGCAGACGAGCTATGATTTTTTGAAAATAGTGTTTTCTGGAAAAAAAATCTCACTAATAAAAATTAAACAAAAACTGAATTTGCAATCGAAAACTTAACAACTGAAATTTTGATAAAGTGTATCTTTTTCGAGATGACCACTTGAAGTACCGTAAAACGGGGTGACTTTGATAGCCGGGGTGACTTTGATAGGTTTGCGATTTTTCCGCAAAATGAAGAGTACAATTAAAATACGTAAAGAACGGTTTAGAAACATACTGACCGTGGTAGAGAAGTGTTCAAAGTACGTCAAGAAGAACTTTTCATAAAATTTTGACAAGTTTAAAAAGTTAGTTAACTATAGTTAAGAAAATCTTGATGAAAGTCATTATTTTACACTTCTCAAAGTGTCATGATTTTCTCAATGAACATGATTTTTAATCGGAAAACGGAATGCATTTTCGGATTCTTTGGACAATTTTCTACTAGAAGAAGGTTAAAAAGTTTGTAAATAATAAATAATATGTGTTTTTGAAACACAATTTAAAAAATCTCCAATTTTTTTAGGCAATTTCAGTTGAACAAATTTCATGTAAAATGTGTAAACTTGTAATTCGTGCTTCGAATTCAGTATAAAATGCAATATAAATCGATAATTTTACAAACAAAACTAGTTTCAACAAATTTCAGGCAAAATTCCGACTTTTTAACAATTTTACCTAAAATTTATATGTATTTTGCTAAAAAGCTTATACACTTAGTAAACTAAATATAAACATTGATTTTTTTTCTTAAAAACTATATCTGCTACTTTAGTGATGGTACATTTAACGTACAAATAAAGTTTGAACATCTTAAATATGATTTTAACAAGAAAAACTATGACTATCAAAGTCACCCCGGAATTAAAACTAAGATTTTTAACGTAACTATTTTTCTAAACATTATTGAAAAAACTTTTTTTCCGAAATAGTGCATGGACTTTGTGTGGTCTACCCCAGTACATGTTTTAAAAATAATAACCTTGAGAAAAACCTTACCTGTTGGAAAATATTCTAAAAACAAATTAAAATCCTATCAAAGTCACCCCGGTTTACGGTAAAGTTTTTAACTAAAAATTTGCAGTTTTCGATTTTTTTTAACTCCAAAAGTGACCATTTCAGAATCTTTTATTAAGTTCAAAAAATGTCCTGAAATTTCGTCTACGAATTGAAAATTGGAACTCTGGTTGCCGCAAACAGGAAAATTGAAGTTTGAATTTGCCAATATCTCAAAAAACTTAATGCCATATTTTCAATGTTAAAAAATGTAACATCTGTGAAATTTTTGGTTTTTTTTTCATGCAAATATAATTGGAGCACGGAAAGGAGTTCCATCGTGAATTTAACAATCGCAATTAGCTGGCTCGTTTTTGGCTAAAACACAACTTTTTTAGTTGTACCAGCTAATTATTTAGTAAAAATTCAGGACCCATTGTTGTTGAAATTTAGGAACACCGATTGCTATTCTGCTGGCAGCAACTGACTGCCTGCATTCCACTGACAGTAAAATTTTTGCTAAAAGAGCTCCTATTTTAGCTAAATTTTATCTAAATTTTAAGGACAAATTAGGTAGAAATGACAGCTCACGGATTCGCTTGTCAGTTCATGTTTGCCTTGAATCCTGAGTGGTTGTATGTTTTATAAATTAACGCAAAAAGAATAAAACAGTGAGGTGATGTGACGCGAAGTGAAATTAAGTGATTCTGTAAAGTGTTTTGCAGTGATTGTTGTCATTTACGACTGTAATGTAAGTAAATTTAACAGCCACCAAAGTTGCAACTGTCGGGAACGAATCGACGCACGACGCTTCGAAAAGATCGCACGGAACATCCATGGTCCATTCGGGCCAACCAGCTTTCCTCTATCGGCGCCCTTAGCAACACCTCAACGGTGATCGTAGTCCAGAGACGACCGCGGAACGCCGAGTGGCGTTACCGGTTGGACGTGTTTATCGAAACCCGTCGCATCTTTTTCGACCGGCAGAGCTTAAAGTTCCAGCATTTCTACGGTGTCCAGTTCTAGGTCGTGATAATGTTCTCTTTCGCTCCATTTAAATACATGGAAGGCTGTAAGAAAGTACTGTTGAAAAGGGTTAAAAGTTTTTTAAAATTCTAATCATAATTTTGATAATTTCAGAAAAAACAATGGGTTTGTTTGGCAACTGGCAAAAACAGGTGGAATCGGGCTAACAATCTGGTGACATTGTATGGCGAGTTTTACTACTCCGAGGGCACTTTACGATGTTGAGCTAGGATCGGCCACCCGGGCGACAAAAAATCAACGAGTAAGTCTGGATTTTTTTTTAAATTATCACTATGGTTCTTCCTTAACAAGTTCCCAGAATCTCATTTCATAAAAAAAAACTCGAGAAATGATTCCTTACCCCAACAAACATCAATCACACAATGATTATTTACAAACTACCTTACCTGATTTAATCCCAGTACAAGGTCATCTTCTGCAAAGGTGTCATGAATTATAATTCCCTGTCAAATAAAAGCAATATTTATATTAATTTGAGAAAACCGAGTACACGAAAAGTTTACCTTTCCCGAGTGTTCTGCTTAAACTACCAGTAAATGCAGCAACGTTTGCAAATTACCAGCGTGATTTTGAAACTAAAAACTAAAAACTAAAAACTAAAAACTAAAAACTAAAAACTAAAAACTAAAAACTAAAAACTAAAAACTAAAAACTAAAAACTAAAAACTAAAAACTAAAAACTAAAAACTAAAAACTAAAAACTAAAAACTAAAAACTAAAAACTAAAAACTAAAAACTAAAAACTAAAAACTAAAAACTAAAAACTAAAAACTAAAAACTAAAACTAAAAACTAAAAACTAAAAACTAAAAACTAAAAACTAAAAACTAAAACTAAAAACTAAAAACTAAAAACTAAAAACTAAAAACTAAAAACTAAAACTAAAACTAAAACTAAAACTAAAAACTAAAAACTAAAAACTAAAAACTAAAACTAAAACTAAAAACTAAAAACTAAAACTAAAAACTAAAAACTAAAAACTAAAAACTAAAAACTAAAACTAAAAACTAAAAACTAAAAACTAAAAACTAAAACTAAAACTAAAAACTAAAAACTAAAAACTAAAAACTAAAAACTAAAAACTAAAACTAAAAACTAAAAACTAAAACTAAAAACTAAAAACTAAAAACTAAAAACTAAAAACTAAAAACTAAAAACTAAAAACTAAAAACTAAAACTAAAAACTAAAAACTAAAAACTAAAAACTAAAAACTAAAAACTAAAACTAAAAACTAAAAACTAAAAACTAAAACTAAAAACTAAAAACTAAAAACTAAAAACTAAAACTAAAAAAAAACTAAAAACTAAAAACTAAAAACTAAAACTAAAAACTAAAAACTAAAAACTAAAAACTAAAAACTAAAAACTAAAAACTAAAAACTAAAACTAAAAACTAAAAACTAAAAACTAAAAACTAAAAACTAAAAACTAAAAACTAAAACTAAAACTAAAACTAAAAACTAAAAACTAAAAACTAAAAACTAAAAACTAAAAACTAAAAACTAAAACTAAAAACTAAAAACTAAAAACTAAAAACTAAAAACTAAAAACTAAAACTAAAAACTAAAAACTAAAAACTAAAAACTAAAAACTAAAAACTAAAAACTAAAAACTAAAAACTAAAAACTAAAAACTAAAAACTAAAAACTAAAAACTAAAACTAAAAACTAAAAACTAAAAACTAAAACTAAAAACTAAAAACTAAAAACTAAAAACTAAAAACTAAAAACTAAAAACTAAAACTAAAAACTAAAACTAAAAACTAAAAACTAAAAACTAAAAACTAAAAACTAAAACTAAAAACTAAAAACTAAAAACTAAAAACTAAAAACTAAAAACTAAAAACTAAAAACTAAAAACTAAAAACTAAAAACTAAAACTAAAAACTAAAAACTAAAAACTAAAACTAAAAACTAAAAACTAAAAACTAAAAACTAAAAACTAAAACTAAAAACTAAAAACTAAAACTAAAAACTAAAAACTAAAAACTAAAAACTAAAAACTAAAAACTAAAAACTAAAAACTAAAAACTAAAAACTAAAAACTAAAAACTAAAAACTAAAAACTAAAAACTAAAAACTAAAAACTAAAAACTAAAAACTAAAAACTAAAAACTAAAAACTAAAAACTAAAAACTAAAAACTAAAAACTAAAAACTAAAAACTAAAAACTAAAAACTAAAAACAAAAACTAAAAACCTAAAAACTAAAAACTAAAAACTTAAAATTAAAAACTATAGACTGATCTATTTAGATCAAGGTAGATATTTTTCAGTAAACGGATTATTGGAAGCTATCGACGGAGTAATTAAACTATCGATGGTCCTTAATTCAGCTTATACTCCGGATGCTAAACCAACATGGACCTTTTTCCAAAAATATTGTTATAATATAAACACGTCGAGCGACCACAATTGTTGGCTTACGTTAAGTAAAAATTTAAACTATCACTTATTGTTTAAATGTTCTTAAACATATTTTTTTTCAGAGAGCAATGAGGTTAAAGCTGGTCCTCCTGATGGTGGTGGTGGGAATAAGGAAGAAAAACTATAGAAAGTTTTATTGTAGATTAAAAACTGAATTAAACATCGTAATTGAAAAAAAAGCTTAAAGAGACTACTTATTTTGAAGATGCAAATATCTGAAACGTAAAACAACATAAATTAATAGCTAATATTATTGTAACAAGGATAAAGCCAAAATAGGGTTTAAGTGGATTTTTGAATAAATTTTGAAAGAAATACTTCGCAGCATTGCTTCACAAAAAACTCTTTGTGAGGGTACCATATGTAAAATGTTTTCTTGTAATTTTTTTTAGCAATGAAAAAATAAAGAAATCAAAATTGAATTACCATTAAATTGACATGGAGCTTTAGGACTCTATTAATAAAAATATGCATCACAATGGAGCACTTCCACTCAATTATTCCTAATGGGAGAACTTTCATATTTGTACCACTTGAATCCGGTGCTCCATTCGACACCTAACTGCTCGATTTTTACAAAATGAATAGTTAAATCTGATCGTGTACACGGTCAATTCACAGATTTTTTTTTGTGAAAACAAAACATAAACAAACAAACAAAACCAGTCAGCTGCAAGCTCGATCCAAGTAAACCGCGCGCAAAAATTGCCAAGTTTTGAAGTTCTCGCCACAAAACACTACCCGTGAAGGTCGCTTGCATTGTTTTTATTCGCCGTAATCAGCTCAATTATGCGCTGGCCGGTCTTGCTGGTGTTCTCCAGAATGTCGACGTACTCCTGGTACGGCGTCTTGGCCAACGGCAGGTCCTTCCACAGATTGGGCGTCAGAAAAGCGTACGTCTTGACGATGGCCGTGTAGGTAGCCTTGGCAAAGTTACCCAGCGTGGTCGTCGAACCGCGCGTCGGCGTGTAGCAATCCTTGATACCGCGGCCATCTGGAGCAGCTTCTTCGGGACCGGAGCTAACACAATGCCGGTACCACGGCGAGCCGGGATGAGGCGCACCAGGAGCGGACCGCACTTGCCGAAGATCTTGCAGGGCACGGTGTGGGGCTTGCCGATCTTGTTACTCCAATAACCACGGCGAACCGGCATGACCGACAGCTTGGCCAGGATGATGGCACCACAGATGGCGGTGGCCACTTCCTTGCTGCACTTGACGCCGAGACCGATGTGGCCGTTGGAGTCACCGATGGCGATGAACGCCTTGAAGGGGGTACGCTGACCGGCACGGGTCTACTTCTGGACGGGCATGATCTTCAGCACTTCGTCCTTGAGCGAGCGGCTCATGGAAAAATCGATGATCTCGAACTCTTTGATCGTGAGCGAGTACATCAGGTACATATCCTCCATGGGTGCGGATCTTGCCATCACCGGCACCGTCGCGAGAACCAAATCCTCCTCTGAATCCACCACGGGCTGGAGCTGCGTCCGCCAAATCCGCCCAAATCTTTAACGAACCTGGTTCCTGCTCCTCTTCGCAGTACGTCGGATCACCAGAGTTTAGCTGAGCGCGTGAGAAAAGGATGAAAATTTGGACCGCAAAATTGGAGGTAAATTGCAATTGAACCGTGTAATAGTACTTAGGCCAAAGCACTTATTTAGTCTTAAAACTCAGAAACGCCTTTTTTGGAAAATTATTTTAAAAACTAGTGTGAATAATCGCTAAATTAGCTTAACTAACAAAAACCTAGCAAGAACAACGAAAAACAAGCTAAACCAGCCAAAAGGCTGGGTAAATACGAGCAGCTTTTTGGGCAAAAATGTTTTTTTTTAAATCTTGCTAAAAAAAACTAGTAAGACTAACCAAAATACCTGCAAAAACAGCAAAAAAGCTAGCTATTCCAGCCAAGAGGCTGGGTAAAAGGTTTCCGCTGTGGTGGCATTAATGGAAAATTTTGAAAATTATTCAAAAAAAAATGGTTGAAACAGTAAAAAAAATTGCTGGACTAACTAGAAAACGCGCAAGAATACCATAAAATCTAGCTAAAATAGCTAACAGACCTTCTCAAAACATACAGCTTTTGAGACTGACAGCATTTTTCCAGCTTGCAAATTAGTAAAATTTACTAAAAATTTAGCTAGATTTATCATTTTTAGGACCTGGATCCAGCTGTCAAATCCAGGAATTTTTTTTAGGATTTCCAGCTAAAAAAATCGTGGTTGAAAAAACAACCAATTTTTTTAGGGTTTTTAACCGAAAATTAGTAAGATTCACGATAAACCTTCTTTCCGTGAGGTTCAAAAATCAAGTACAACAATCGAAATTGTCTAAAATTAGTTGGCTTTTTTAATAGATTACTTTTGATTCTTAAATTTTGAAATTATTTTCAATGAAAAGAGCAAAAAAAATCTTAAAGGATTCATTTTCACAATATTTTGATGTTTTAATAGTACGTTCGGGGCAATGGTGCACACCAGCCATTTAAATATTTAATTTTAACCTGGGAAGCCCATATTCGGGTTTTCGGCAAGTTTTAGGGTCAATTTTATGGATTTGAAAAAATAGTATAAAAAAGAAGTTTGTGTAAGTTAAGAGAAAATGTATGTTTTTTGCCATTTTGATCTAATATTTGAAATTTACAAAAAATCAGGATCACAAAATCTTTGAAACCATCTAACTACATATCCAATTACCATAGAATTTAAAAAAAATATTTTGTCATCAGCTTTCCCAAAACATTTTCGTATGAACAAAAAATCATACACAAACAAAAAACCATTAATTCTAAATCACAGAAAAAAAATATTTCTGCGAAGATTAGACCAAAAAATATAATTTATGCTAAGATATTTAGTTTTTTTACTCTAATTGATACTGATGACTAATGATACTAAATGATAATTTAGTTATATAAACACCACTTATTTCAAATTACTCAATTTACCAAATTAAAAAAAAGTAAAAATGCTATAATAAGCAACTGATTAAAAAAAAATCGTTAAAAAAGAGGGCGGTGAAAAAAATAGAGGGATGGTCCGAACTTCACTAAACATGGGATTTCTGTTTACTATTGATAGATGAACGTTTCCTCCAAGTTTGGTCCAAATCGGTGAAGGTCGAGTCCAAAAGTCAATCAAAAATATGTATGATCACCGGCGACAGTATGATTGCCATTAGGTGCGACCCTTTGCCCCACTCTACCTTAAGAAATTTTAAAATGCTTATAGGAGGCAAATTTATTCAAAAATTAACCTTTTCAATTGCTTCAAAACGCAAACCAAAATCAATCGCAACAATGTAACTGATCCCAATCAATTCCAATTCCACATGCAGTAGAATCGTGTGAAGCCCAGCTTTCCCATTTCCGCTGGCTGAGGTTTCAAATTTGGCTAATCAAGGGCTGCCCCCAAACAAAGAAGGGGTTCCCGCGCGAAGTCAACCAGCGCGGTCGTGCCCTCCGCAGCCGGTAATCACCTGTACTTTAAAGTCATTACACGTTTCCTGATGGCACCACCGCTCTAAGCCGGAGCGCTGCTATTTTGCAACAAAATTTCCTCCTATAGCCTTGCATGCGAGAAAATGCCGTCGGAGGTCGGAGGTGGGATGGAAAATTAAAACTCTTTTCGCGAGAGGAAAGTCACGGTTTCCATCGATGGACTCCATTAGCGTGAAAGTGGTGACGCGATTAGCCGGTTGACTCAAAGCTCGACTCGACAGAACGACCCAAGAGTTGTCATATCACGTGAACTTCGCATTTTCCAATCGGCAGCGCAAAAAAGGGCCCCCCTTTTCTTTACTTCTCTCTTCAATCGAGCACATCAACCAGCAGCAGCAGCAGCAGGGGGGCAACAACAGCAATCAGGCCTAATTTTCTGTGAAAATGAAACATAAACAGCATGATGTGAAATTTAATTAAGCTCTCTTTTGAGCAAGCTTCAGCTGTGAAATGATCTGGGCGATGGCGGTGACGTTGATTAGTTGCGCACGAGCTTTCTTCCCCCACTTTGTTCGATGGGTGTACTTCACCTTTGATAATAGAATTCAAAATCGAGCCACGCGTGGTTTTCTCATCTAATCGATGGGAAAATGTTTGAATTGAAAGTACAATTTAATTTGAATGAGCTTGGGTTTAGATTTTTTTTTGTCTGTTGTGGTTGTTGTGGCATTTTATAAAATTTCATATCTGAGCATTTCTCTGAGATTTTTTTTGTAATGTTTTAATTTGATTAACTTTTGTGTGTACTTTTTCTATGAGCATTCTGGTCATTTTGCATCTATGCAAGTTTATTAAAATATTCAAAAATCTGTATCTTGAGAACGGGGTTTCTGATCGATTAGGTGTCTTCGAAAAAGTTGCAGGTAAAATAGTTACACTCATACCCATTATTAATTCAACTTTTCGACGATTGAGTAACCATTTTCGAAAAATCTAATTTTTTATAAGCTATAGATGACAAAAATGCCGTCTTTTGAGCTATGGTCAAGGTGAAAAAATAAAATAAAAATAAAATGATTACGTACATTTTCAAATTCTGAAATAATTTCGAAAATCGGAAAATTTGACGATATTTTAATTTTTTTAAATTTGATATTCGGACGAATATTCACTAAGTTATAGTCACATAAAAATTCAATACTTTTTGGTGATGTAGAAAAAAATCTGTTCTCCTGTGTAAACTACAAATCTTTCGGGGTTTGTAATTTTCTTTGTAGCTTATTTATATGAAATTGAAAAAAAAACCTTTTTCCTAATTTTTCCTTTTTTCGAAAGCATCACTGTCAATCAATTTTGAATAATTCAAAGATGGCAATTTTTGTCATCTAAAACATATCCAGAAATGAATATTTTGCGCATTGCTTTTTTTGTGTAAAAAGTCGAATATAAAAATGGGTATTTTAGTGTAACTTTTATTTTTGAAAACTCATAAGGAATGCAAAAAAAGCAAAATGTTATCTTTTGTCACAGAAAAGTACTCATGAAGTTTCATCAAAATGAAAAAAAAATCAATAACAAAATTGATCATTCTTGGAAGAATTGCTCGTTTGTATTTAGCAATTCTATATGAAAATTTAATATCGTTTTTTTAAGTCCAAAACGAATCAATAAGTTCCTTAGTCTAAATTTTCAGACACCTATTTTTGATATTTGGTCATTAAGGTGGTCCTAACCAAGTTAGGGTGATTCCAAATATTGAAAAATGTTAAAAAAAAAATTTTCAGAAAAGTATAAGGGTAATTCTCCGCCAACTCACACAGCAGTTGCCCCGACCCCTCTTCGATTTGCGTGAAACTTTGTCCTAAGGGGTAACTTTTGTCCCTGATCACAAATCCGAGGTCCGTTTTTTGATATTTCGTGACGGAGGGGCGGTACGACCCCTTCCATTTTTGAACATGCGAAAAAAGAGGTGTTTTTCAATAATTTGCAGCCTGAAACGGTGATGAGATAGAAATTTGGTGTCAAAGGGACTTTTATGTAAAATTAGACGCCCGATTTGATGGCGTACTCAGAATTCCGACAAAACGTATTTTTCATCGAAAAAAACACTAAAAAAGTTTTAAAAATTCTCTAATTTTCCGTTACTTGACTGTAAAAAAATTTGGAACATGTAATTTTAAGGGAAATTTAATGTACTTTTCGAATCTACATTGACCCAGAAGGGTCATTTTTTCATTTAGAACAAAATTTTTCATTTTAAAATTTCGTTTTTTTTCTAACTTTGCAGGGTTATTTTTTAGAGTGTAACAATGTTCTACAAAGTTGTAGAGCAGACAATTACAAAAATTTTGATATATAGACATAAGGGGTTTGCTTATAAACATCACGAGTTATCGCGATTTTACGAAAAAAAGTTTTGAAAAAGTTGGTCGTCGTTGATCATGGCCGTTCATGGTCACCCGCGACAGACACGGACGACGAAACAAAGAGAAACGCAAAAAGTAACTTTTTCAAAAAAAATTTCGTAAAATCGCGATAACCGATTTGACCCGAACCTGTTGCATTCGACTTGGTTTAGGGCCCCATAGATCGAGTTTTATACAGATTGAAGTTTCGATAAGTAGTTCAAAAGTTATATATAAAAATGTGTTTTCACATATATCCGGATCTCGCTTAAATGTATGTAAACTATGTCCGGGTCCACCATCCGACCCATCGTTGGTTAGGTTATCAAAAGACCTTTCCAACGAGCCTAAAACATTGAAGATCTGGCAACCCTGTCTCGAGATATGGCCGCTTAAGTGATATTGATGTACTTTTTGAAAGCCGGATCTCACTTAAATGTATGTAAACTATGTCCGGATCCACCATCCGACCCATCGTTGGTTAGGTTATCAAAAGACCTTTCCAACGAGTCCAAAACATTGAAGATCTGGCAACCCTGTCTCGAGCTATGGCCACTTAAGTGATATTGGTGTACTTTTTGAAAGCCAGATCTCACTTAAATGTATGTAAACTATGTCCGGATCCACCATCCGACCCATCGTTGGTTAGGTTATCAAAAGACCTTTCCAACGAGTCCAAAGCATTGAAGATCTGGCAACCCTGTCTCGAGATATGGCCACTTAAGTGATATTGGTTTACTTTTTGAAAGCCGGATCTCACTTAAATGTATGTAAACTATGTCCGGATACACCATCCGACCCATCGTTGGTTAGGTAATCAAAAGACCTTTCCAACGGGTCCAAACAGATATGACCTCTTAAGATATATTTATGTTATATTTTTTATTCCGGATCTAAAAAATAGATGAAATTTGTGTACAACCCCATCATATCAGCCATTGTTGGTAATGAGTGAGGAAGGCTCCAACCACATAGGTGGATTAAGTTAGTTTTTTCTATGAAAAATACGTTTTTTCGGAATTCTGAGTACGCCATCAAATCGGGCATCTAATTTTACATAAAAGTCCCTTTGAAACCAAATTTCTATCTCATCACCGTTTCAGGCTGCAAATTATTGAAAAACACCTCTTTTTTCGCATGTTCAAAAATGGAAGGGGTCGTACCGCCCCTCCGTCACGAGATATAAAAAAACGGACCTCAGATTCGTGATCAGGGACAAAAGTTACCCCTTAGGACAAAGTTTCACGCAAATCGAAGAGGGGTCGGGGCAACTTTTCCCGATTTCGTGTGAGTTGGTAGAGAATTACCCATAACTTATTGTCATTTCAACCGAAGTTAACTAGTTGGACTCCAAAGGAAAAAATGTTTGAGGACTAAAAATCTAGCCTAAAATTAGTATCTAGCCTAGAAGTAGTCGTATGAAATTTTAAATGACTTTTTGACGGTATCTATACTTATAAATTCATGTTTGAGTATATTTTTCGGGTTTCACAAATCTTTTTCTAAAATGGAAGAATTTCAATTACAGGAATCCGAGATACAGCTAAAAACTATATTTTGAAAAGAGAACTTATACATTGTTTTGTACCAAAATGTTTGTTATGACTCCAAAAAATAAAAAAGGTTGTCGACTTAGTTTTTAAGTTACTGTCATTTTGCACAAAAATTTAAATTTCACATTTCACAAAAATAGGTTAATTATATTGCATATAATGTGAAAAACACTTAATAAATAAATAATTGTCTGGAAAAATATGAATAATACAAATTAAACATAAGTAATAAATGGAGATTGAAGATTAAAAACAAAATAATTCAAGATAAAAACCAAACTTTTAAAGGTGCACATTAACCAGAGCTTTTTGCACCCAAACAGTTAAGTGTTTACGTCAACGGAAACTATCGATGTAATTTGGGATTCAAACTTCAACATTGTTGTAAATTGTTTTGAAGACAGTACTTGAGAAGATGAATAAAAAAATATATTGATAGTTCTTGAAAACTTGAGGAAACTTGAATGTGTGTAACAAAAATCTTGGTGGAAAACGCTTTGGTTAATGGTTAATCACAAAATCAGTTGCAACAATTGTTTTTCTATCACAGTACTCAAGTATAAGAAAATGCAGTACTATTCCTTTCCCTTCGTGGGACGTGCTTGAAAGTTTTTCGATTTTATTTTCACAATTTCCTCATACACTCCAAACATTGTACACGGAAAATGCGCCAGCTTTATCCTCACAAATGTCAAAGTTCGGGGCGGGCGCGTAATCGCACACATTTTGCAACTCTTCAACCACACATTCACCTTCCATATTTGCAAAACCGCCTCCACCTCCTCCTCCTCCTCAATCCCATAATGAGCACCAATAGCTCAACAAACTAACCACCCCCTGAAGCGCACAAGGGAGGTACTCCCACACAATAAATAAAAGCCATCATTAAAAGCAGGTGCTTCAATTGTGCTGCTGCTGCTGCTCGGGCTGCCAACTCATGGAGCTGCCATAAATCAGGCAATACTTCTTTTTTGTGCTCTAGCTTAGTTCGGTGAACCTGGTATTAAGTCACCCCCATTAAAGGTCACGGGGTATGCAAACGCAGAGCTCTGCATTGCATCTCGCGGGGGGTAATAAATCAAACGCGTGTAAGAATTAATTGATGAAAATCGATATTAGGCGCGCTGCGCGCGCTTGCACATGTGGAGTTTGGTGCTTTATGGCACGTTTAGTCACCAATTCTGGCAGTAAATATCAACTTTGGCTTGGGGGAGATTTAGTGGTTGGTTACTTTGACTGTTTTGCCTGAAGGGAGTAATTTAATGGGTTTTTTGCGTATCGTTTGAGTCTAGTTCTGTTTGAGACTCAATTTAGTCTGGAGCCTACCTTGAATTCAGAGTTGATCTGTTGATAACGTTGAATAATGCATAATGATGTAAGTGCACTTATTTACGCAGTCATTTCTCCAACACCACAATTTACATACATCTTACTGTTTGTTTTGAAGTAATGAACGGCTCAGGTTCAACAACTCATTATACATTGCTGGATTGTCTGGAAGAGTCAGCGTGGAACTCCGTCTGGCTACCCAGTTTGGTGACATGACGTGCCTCAGAGACCCCCATCAAACAATACCAGTAGCAGCAGGTTCTCGTCATATCACACAGCGAATCTCGAGCATAATTTTTCACTCAAAGGTGGCTTGTTACCTTTCCCTGCCTCATAAGCTAGTGATGTCGTTCTATCGTGCCCGGGTTCATCAAAGTGCAACATATTAACACGCAGAGCAGCCAGTGGCACATTAAACATTAGGCCAAACGCGCGGCGATGATGAGTGGCTTGGCTGGTAATTATTTTGTTCCAGCAGACGCAGCAGTGGCACATTCATCATGTAAAATATCACGATGATGAGTGAGTCTGTCTGTCTGGCAGGGCCAAGGTCTGTATTTGGTTCCGGACTTGGCCGTCGGATCTACGGGAGGGTTGTTAAACCCTAATTAAGTGTGCTATCGCTGCTTCCGCTCACGCCGAGTTGATAGATTTCTCCGTGTGGCGCATTTACATACCCCCTCACAACCTGTCCTGAAGAGTCTTGCGATGCTTATCTCGACAAGGTGGTGCACTCGAAGAAATGGGATTTCTTTTTAATAACACCCGGCACGAGAGACAGTACTCAGACGTGGGTTTTTTGAAGGTCTCATCAATGTGGATAACCTGCGGGCGGAAACCGGCAATAACCATTATCGAAAATAGTTTGTTGACCGACTGGGTTTGTCAGAAAATCGAGGTGATTTGAGGAAGGCACCACGTAGCCAGAATTTGAATGACCAGGTGGTAGTTGCACGTCGTGATCGATCGATTCCAGCGCATTGTTCGGGTGAACTGACGGAACAGTGCCAAAATTGGAATTGGCGGTTTCCGGCGATTGAGGGAGGGCTGATTGTGATTGCGATAAATGTTCAGTGAAATCAAAGGATTCAATGGAACTCAATAATTTTAATGTTATTTTAAATTCAATTTTCACCTTCTGTCAAGTCATGATTTGTTTATTGGGAACATTTTTTTATTAAATTTCCATTGAATACAAGGTTTTTAATCGATAAAATTATCGTCAGACGATAACGATAATGATATTACAAAAACAATTTAATAATGTGAAAGAAATATACAAAATTTCGCTTCCTTTAAAACCCATGTTGCAAATGGTTTTTTTTGTAATTTTTTGATTTGGCTCAAACTTTTTGGGGGCCTTCCCTATGACCAAAGAAGCTATTTTGTGTCATTGGTTCACCCATACAAGTCTCCATACAATTTTGGCAGCTGTCCATACAAAAATGGTACGTAAATATTCAAACAGCTGTAACTTTTGAGTGAATTTTCTGATCAATTTGGTGTCTTCAGCAAAGTTGTTGATATTGTTGAGGACTATTGAGAAAAAAATGATACACGGAAATTTTTTTTCACAAAAACTCAATTTCCCAAAATACGTATTTTTTGATTTTCGAGATTTTTTGATACGGTTTTAGAAGACAAAAATCCGCAACTTTTGAGCCGTAGTGAAGTATGGTCAAAAAATCTGCCGCCGAGTTATAATTTTATTGAAAAAATAGTGATTTTTGGAAAAAATCGAAATTTCACATAATCAAAATTTGCAATCGAAAAGTACTTAACAATTTTTTTGATAAAGGGCTCCGCCTTCAAGATATAGCCACCGAAAGTTTGATTTTAGCGAAATATCTGCAGTTTTTCGATTTTTAAAAATAGTGACCATGAGTGACTATTTCTAAAAATATGTTTTTCGAAAAGTTCAGAAAATTTGCTTTGAAATTGTCTAAGAGACATTGAAGATTGGACCTCTGGTTGCTGAGATACTGAGGCTTAAAAAAAAAGAAAGCGGAAATTGAAGTTTTCTAAGTCTCACCCAAACAACCCACCATTTTCTAATGTCGATATCTCAGCAACTAAAGGTTCGATTTTCAATGTTAAAACATGAAACATTCTTGAAATTTTTCAAAAATGCTCAAATTTTCACAATTTGCAATATGGGTATCAAACGAATTGAAATTTTGTAAGCTGTTTTAATTTATCAGGTTTTTTTGAAAATTCGAAAATTTTCACAAATTATTTACCGTATCTTTTCGAAAATACTATATTTTTCAAAATATGCAATATTCAATTCAATTGGTGTTTAGTAGAATTTAACAGTTCTGCTCCAGGATGTTACATTTGCAATTCAGAGATTTGGAGAACCATTCAACTGAGATCAATTCATAAGCCTTTACAGGGAGGGTACATGTTTCTAAGTTTAGATGTTGCTAGCTGCGTGCTCTTTTAGGGAAAATAAATTTTGAGAAAAACCCTAGATCTATGTAAAATATGCAATATGGGTATTAGGGTGGGTACGGATTTTGAAAAGTTCTCAGATCAAGTTCTGGTGTGGTTCCCCTTGTAGGGCATACCCATAGGGACTCTCACGCCAAATTTCAGCTCATTTGGTTGAAAACTGGCTTGTCTCAAGCGAGTTCAAGTTTACATGGGATTTACTATGGGAAATTTTGAATTTTGGTTCATTCGCTCCTACAGGCCTGGGGAAATCATGTAGAAACTTCTAGGATGGCCAGAAATGAGCGGAATCGTCTGGAGAACAACTTTCCCTAAGAGACCAGGCCGATTCGGTCAACCCCCATCGAGCTCAACGGCAATACATCCGGGGTTTTCGGAACCAACGGTTTTGTATGTATGTATGTATGTATGATCCCCATACCCGCAGGCAACTTGGTCCTGGAACACATGTGAGCGCTAGGTGAACAATTCGATCATCTTTTACTCCGTAATCTGTACACCCACGTGCATAAGTTTTTTTGCACGAATTTTAATGCTACAAATTCCGGCGCATAGATCAAAATGGTTTCCCTCTTCCCTCCCCAAGCGCCGGAAATTTGTAGCGGGTGTAGGGACACTTTGCATAGACGCCCTTGTCCCCATCACGTCACTGAGGGTATGGAGCGACGAGAAATTAATAAGCATGTCCCCTCAGTCGAACCTTCATTAGAGAAGCAGGCAATCCACAACTCACAGCGAACGACCAAGGGAACACCCTACCGCGTATATAGTAAGGTTGGCGTGGTTGTCTTCAATGAATTGTCAATATGTGTGTGTAAATGAACGTGTTTTCTGTATTAAAAGGAAAGGTCTCACCAAGCAACAGAGTCTTCGTAACCAGATGAGCTTCGTAATTTGTATCTTGACGGATTCATTCTTGAGTTCGGCCTCTCCGTCGTCGGTTTCTAGGTAATTTCCAACCGTTTCTTCGAGATGATCTTCAGCTCAAGAGGTTTCGCACATTGGCCAGCTCCCGCAAGACCTCTTTAGGTCAGAATTTGATGGCTATCAGCTGCCAGCTCCTCCAACACGTTTGGATTTTTCACTTCCACTTCCGGCGCAGACGAAACAATTTCTTTTATTTTCACCGGGTACGCAGATAGTTTCGGCAAGACTTTCGTGTATTCACAAACTGTTCAAAATATATGTCAAACAGCTACCACGTGGACTAGCATCGCCTATAAAGAATAACTTTTTTTTACTTTTTGAACTATAGAATTATCATTTATGGTGATCCTCATACTATTTAGCTGTTTTCTGGACCTCCAAATAAGAAAAAAAAACTGTTATGGTGCAAAATCAAAATCAAGTGGTAGCTGTTTGACATGTGGCGTCGCGGTGTTGATCAAACATTCATAGCATGCTAAGGAAAGTTTGATGCTTTTCTGGGGAAAACCGTTGGTTCCGAAAACCCAGGATGTATTGCCGTTGAGCTCGATGGGGGTTGACCGAATCGGCCTGGTCTCTTAGGGAAAGTTGTTCTCCAGACGATTCCGCTCATTTCTGGCCATCCTAGAAGTTTCTACATGATTTCCCCAGGCCTGTAGGAGCGATTGAACGAAAATTCAAAATTTCCCATAGTAAATCCCATGTAAACTTGAACTCGCTTGAGACAAGCCAGTTTTCAACCAAATGAGCTGAAATTTGGCGTGAGAGTTCCTATGGGTATGCCCTACAAGGGGAACCACACCAGTACTTGATCTGAGAACTTTTCAAAATCCGTACCCACCCTAATGGGTATCAAATGAAACAAAATTATGTATGCTTTTAACACTTTCTTAGAGTTTTATTTGGACTAAATTTCTCACAAAATGCCGTATTTTTTCAAAAATACTCAAATTTTCAAAATATGCAATATGAGTATGAACGAACTAAAATTTTGTATGTTTTCTCAATTTATTAGAGTTTTTTTTTGAAAATTCTGATATTTTCATAAATCACCGTAGTTTTTGAAAATACACAAATTTTCAAAGTATGCCATATGGGTATCAAATGAAACAACATTATGTATGCTTTTAACTCTTTCTTAGAGTTGTTTTGGAAAATACTAAAAATTCTCACAAAATACCGTATCTTTTTCAAAAATACTCAAATTTTCAAAATATGCAATATGGGTATCAAACGAACTAAAATTTTGTATGTATTCTCAATTTATTAGAGTTTTCTTTGAAAATTGTGATATTTTCACAAATTACCGTTTTTTTTTCGAAAATACTCAAATTATCAAAATATTCCATATGGGTGTCAAACGAAGCTTATTTTTGTATCTTTCATAGATACATACAAATTTTGTATGCTTCATATCATACTAAATTTTGCGTCGTTTGAAACCCATATTGCATATTTTAATAAATTGAGTAATTTAAAAAAATACGGAATTTTGTGAAAATTTTAGTATTTTATAAAAAAAAGCTTGAATAAAGTGAAAAAGCTACTAAAATTTCACGTCGTTTGGTACCCAGATTGCATATATTGGAAATTCGAGTACTTTCGAAAAAAACGGTATTTTGTAAAAAAAAATATTAAAAAAAACAAACCCTATGAATGTGAAAAAGCGAACCAAATTCTGCTTTGTTTGATACTTATATTGCAGATTTTAAAAATTTTAGTATTTTCGAAAAAATACGGTAATTTGTGATTTTTTTTTGTATTATCCAAAAAAACCCCAATAAAGTGAAAAAAGCATGAAAAAATTCGCTTCGTTTAATACTCATATTGCATACTTTGAAAATTTGAGTTTTTTTTTTAATATTGTATTTTGTAAATAATGTCATTTTCAAAAAAAAACTATGATAACGGTGCACATCCACCAGAGCTTTTGCACCCAGATTTTTTTTTACAGATATTTTAGTATCTTCAACAACTACGGGAACTCTCGATATATTTTTTTATTCATCCCCTAAGTTACTATTTTCATAAAGATTTACAAAAAAAAACTAACTTAATCCACCTATGTGGTTGATGCCTTCCTCACTTTTAACGAACAATGGGTAATATGAGTGGTTTGGACACATATTTCAGCTATATTTTTTAGATCCAGAAAAATAAGTGCACAGATATAACTTAAGTGGTCATAACACGAGACAGGGTTGCCAGATCATCAATTTTGTAGACTCGTTAGAAAGGGGTTTCGATTACCTAACCAACGATGGGTCGGATGATGGATCCGGACATCGTTTACATGCATTTAAGTGAGATCCGGCTTCAAAAAAGTACATAAATATCATTTAAGTGGTCATAACTCGAGACAGGGTTGCCAGATCTTCAATGATGTGGACTCGTTGGAAAGATCTCTCGATTACCTAACCAACGATGGGTCGGATGATGGATCCGGACATCGTTTACATGCATTTAAGTGAGATCCGGCTTCAAAAAAGTACATAAATATCACTTAAGTGGTCATAACTCGAGACAGGGTTGCCAGATCTTCAATGTTGTGGACTCGTTGGAAAGGTCTTTTGAATACCTATACAACGATGGGTTGGATGATGGATCCGGACATCGTTTACATGCATATAAATGAGATCCGGATATATGCGAAAACACATTTTTATACATAACTTTTGAACTACTTATCGAAACTTCAATCTGTATAAAACTCGATCTATGGGACCCTAAACCAAGTCGAATGCAACATGTTCGGGTCAAATCGTTTCAGCCAGTGCCGAGAAACATGAGCTAGTTTGTTGGTGACATACATACATACACACACACATACACACAGACATTTGTTCAGTTTTCGATTCTGAGTCGATATGTATACATGAAGGTGGGTCTACGACGTTTTTATAAAAAAAATCATTTTTAGAGCAGGATTATAGCCTTACCTCAGTGAGGAAGGTAAAATTGTCAATTTCACAATCAAATAATTTCAGGCTTGGGTCCGTAAGTTCAGCAAGTTTAGAATAAGAAGACAACAACTTCATATGAAAAAGCAAACCAAATTTCGCTTTGTTTGATACCCATATTGCAAAGTATGAAAAATTGAGTATTTTAGAAAAAAATGCGGTATTTTGTGAACAATTTTGAATACATATTTTACTTTTAAAGTTACTAGATTAAAAAAAAATATATTCTTAGTGAAAGCATTGAAAATTGCAATATGTTTGAATAAATCGATTTTAGAAAGATTTAAAAAATGAGTCCATTCTCGGCAATAAAATTATCGCCGATAGAATTATCGAAATAACGATAACGATACATGGATTGAAATTCTGAATGCAAATTTTAAAACACTATGTTGTTGAATTCGTAAGTTCTGAAATGTTTCCAAAATCATCAACATATCTTTTGATTTTGGAAACAATGTTGTTATACGAAATTATACGAATTTCGAACCAATCTACACCACATCACACAACCCCAACCTATGCAGATCCATGTTGAGTAACTTCCAAATTCGACGTTGAATAACTTACTTGCATATCCGCACCATACCAGTACGTCAGCGGAATCGCTAAAATCCTAGCGCAGACAAATCACGCTCCAAAGGTAGCACAAATCGTGATAAAACAACTCCGCGCGCAACTCCATTTGCTGCTGACGTGCATATGTTACTTCTTCGTTTGTTTTATTTTCGGAACCTCGATGCAAGCTTTACATAAGCATTTTTGCACTCACCTTAGAGCCACGGTGAACTTTTGCGCGCCAAGAGACGAACCCCCCGGTCGAAGGTGTAAATTGCATTTTAATTAATTAGCGAATCGAGCCAACGTGCGCGTGACTGCTGAATATTCATTTCGGTGCCCGACCGTTGGCCACCTGGTTCTGGGACACGCCGATAAGTGCGGGGACGAAAGCCACATTAATCATTAGAGTGCGTGCGCCGCAGACTGTCGTTTGCAGTCAATGGCGGCGCTGTCCAGACCATGTCCAGATTGGCCGGATTTGATAACCCGGGGGACACCGAAAGTGCTACCTGGTAACTAGTTTACGCGTGTGCCCTGTCGAAAGATTTGCTACAGACTCCGGGGCAAACACGTCTGGCGAATATGGGTTGAATGACCAATTAATGGCTGCGGCTTATCGTTTTGGCACGGAGAGTGACAGCTTCACAAAAGACGGATTATTGCGATTTGCTCATGGAATTACGCCGGTTATGGCTTGAAGTGTGCAGGAATTTTGATGGTATTCATAATAGGTTAAATTATTACAAAATCGTGATAAAACTCAAAATTTGACTTTAAAGATCTACAAAACTGACAATGTCAATCCATTAAGTGAGACGTCAACCAGCTTTTTGTACTAATTCTTCGACAAATCTGTCCCAACAGAGTGATACGAATCCCAACTGGGCATAAAACCCTTCTCAAAAGGATCGTGATTTGCTTATCTACAGCTTTATCCGACAACTTTATTCCTCAACGAGACCCTCAGCGAACAATGGCCACGCGAACGTCATGCTCACTTAAATTTCCCCCAAAAAAAGAGACTTGATCCCCTGGTCACAAGCGACGAACCTGCTGCACCACTCAGCAGCACTCAGCCTCGTCCAGTTTGGGGCAATTCATCATCGTCAAAGGTGCGTGCACTGCCCAGAAGTCTTTCTGCGGTTCAACGTATCATTTCGGACTAAACGCGTCGTGCTCGTTCAAGCGATTAGGGGCGGCACATTCCCTCCAACCAAACTCAAAAACCAAAAAGCCATTCCATATGAGCCTTGAGAAAGTGTTTTTTTTTGTGTGGTCGTCTCGTTCAAACCCCAAAGGTTAATGGCATGCCAGATGAAAATGGTGCCAAGATTCCCCGCCACAACAGGTGAAACGGGAGAAATTGTGGTGCGCCAACTTCTAACCTTGGCGCGGTGGCGGGAATGTGTGACACACACACACTAAGTTGGGATTTGGGAAGGCTTAGGGAAAGTGAAATTAACACCTGGGGCTAGCTTCCGTTCCAAATTTGGAAACTGTCAGCTCGGCTTAAAATTTGAATTTTGAGGGTTTAATTTGCAATTATCGTTGAGAGTTTCGATTTGAATTGCAGAAGCCGCAACTCTCTACTGCATCATTCATGAACTGCAAGAGCAAGAAGCCCATTGTGCTCCTGTCGCTTGTCATCGCTGCTGACCGAACAACAGTATTCTGGACCACTCGGCAAAACCAACATGACCATAAACCAGCGAAACAGTAACGAACTCTGGCCGTTTTATGACCGGCTGTGTAGTTTTCGGAGAAAAAAGTGAGCTTAAGTTTCGAGAGCAATGACATCGCCGGAGACGCTGGGATGCTGGGCTGTGCGAGTTTGTGGGTTTTGGGAAAGCAGTTAATTTGGGAGAACTGGATGCTAGGTTTATGGCTTTCTGTTGGTTTTAAGCTTAAGTATATCAAAATGTATGCTAAAATATTAAAATTTTAACTTTCAGTTTAAATCAAGCAATTTTTTTTGAAAGCTTTATTTCAAATTGTATCTATTGGCAAAAGTGTCACAAATGAGCAGTTCTCTCAGATTTCGGTCATTCGTTTTTTTTTTATTTTTTAATCCGACTCAAACTTATTTGGTTTGGCTTACTAGTTTGTCCATATAATTTTCCATACAAATTTGGCAGCTGTCCATATAAAAATGATGTATGAAAATTCAAAAATCTGTATCTTTTGTAGGAATTTTTTGATCGATTTGGTGTCTTCGGCAAAGTTGTAGGTATGGATACGGACTACACTGGAAAAAAATGATACACGGTAAAAACATTTTTTTTAATAAGTGCATATGTTTGCCCACCTTTGAAAAAACAATTATTGAAAAGCCGAGAAAATTATTTATATTTTGCGTTTTTGAACTTTGTTGATACGACCCTTAGTTGCTGAGATATTGCCATGCAAAGGTTAAAAAACAGGAAAATTGATGTTTTCTAAGTCTCACCCAAACAACCCACCATTTTCTAACGTCGATATCTCAGCAACTAATGGTCCGATTTACAATGTTTAGATATGAAACATTCGTGAAGTTTTCCGATCTATTCGAAAAAAAAATCTAAATTTTTAAACCAAGACTAAAATTTTAAAAGGGCCATACATTCAATATTACGCCCTTTTAAAATGTTAGTCTTGGTTTAAAAATTTTGAAAATATTTTTTTCGAATAGATCGGAAAATTTCACGACTGTTTCATATTTTAGCATTGAAAATCGGACGTTCGAAAATAATTGGTTGGTTTGAAATATTAATCCTGTGGGAAGTTGTGGCATTAAACTTTTGCTAAGTATAATCATTACACCGGACAACAAAAATATATGAGCTAAATGATAGCTGGAGTACTCTCCGGATTTAATTCGTAAGGTTGAAATTTGTAAGCGATTTAAAACAAAAAAGATCAATTTTATTCTAATTACAATGTCACAAACTTGCCACGTCACAAAATTTGTTTCCCCTAATATTTTGATTGTTTTATTTGACTTCAGTACGAATTGATTCTGAGCTGAAAAATATGAGCTTAATTTTCAAATTTGGAGGATTCCATGAGATTTTAAATTTATTTTAATTAATTTAATTTTAAATCAACACGCTTTATTAAAACAGAATAAGCAGATTTGCGTAGCAATATCATCAAATTGCTTTGGGGGAACATAAATAAACCAAATTAATCCGTCTACAAATAAATAAATTAACATAAAATTCAAGCTTATCAAAGCAATCTTTATGCGTTTATTGGTACAATGTCACCCCTTGGCTCAAAGTCACCTCATTTTAAGTTATTTTTGTGCAATTTAGTTTTCCTTGACTTAAAATTCTTTGATGTAGGAGTGTTTTTAAATATTAAGGTATAAACTTGTAAATAATATACTTAAGTCACTTCACTTAGGCTTAATCCGGCTAAGTCAGAGCTGTAAATCGTTTTTATATCATTCTGCTACATGTTAATACAATTTAAAACCATGACCAGTAATGTTTTGGAGTTGAAACATTGAAACTTTGATCTTTTTCTACGCATTTTACATGTGATTTCACCTGAGTGAAAATTTTTCGCCGCGTCGCGTTTGTTCAACTTTTGATAGATTTGAGATATTTTTGAGGAAAATCTTTAAAAAATTATGTGTTATAGTTGAATTAGTGATTTTACTTCCAACGATTATAAAAGTTTCAATGCGTAGTGCCATAAAAGTCAAAAGAAGAGACTATGGGGAATTTGCGTGCATTTGCGATCTGTTCGTGTTGGTGCCGTTGCCGTTCGAGAAAAAAATCAATTCGGTGTTGTTGAAAAATCATTGTTAAATGTTAGTGAAGACCATGGCGCTGGGTTAAGCTGCTTGATGGATTTCCAGCGACGAACAACCTTACAGCTGGACACCAGAACTCCGGTGAGAAAGTTCCATTTAGAAACTTGTCAAACAACAACATGGCAACAAAGATTTTTTTCTTCTTTTTTTTCAAATTATATCAATGTCATGTTTTCCATGGCATGCTTGACTTTTTGACTCACACAATTTGTGGGTAGAATATCAATTTAATTTCGACTGTTCATGATTTTTCTTATATATTTTGTCAAAAAAACTTCAAATTAAGAAAAGTAGTAGATCATGGTAAACTTGTGGTAAACATAATTTTTATAATAGTTTAAAAAAAATCCTGGTATTTTTTTCGTTAAGGAAATAACAAACTTTTCCTGCTATTTTCGTCTTTCATAATTTCTACGAGTCCAGAATGTTAGTTTAGTTTCATATCTTTTTCAGTTCAAAGCCAGCAGTGAGGACCCGTAGTTAATTGTTTTGTTTGCTGATATATAATTGTACATAACGAGCTCCATATTTTTTTCTTAAAAAATGATTTACAGCTTCAACTTATTTATTATATATTCTAACATTCATACATATTAATTAATGTCAAACAATTATTTCAGCGCTGCTCCTAGCCTCATGAATATTTTTTATTTACATTTGAAGTTTACTAAGTTTTAGTTAGATTTCAATACTTCTTGCTTATAAATTATAATGCAAGCTTACGGCATTTAAAAAAATATTACCTAGATCCTCAACTAAACTTAATTTTTCAAATTTTGAGTCCAGTTTGTTAGCTTAATACTTTTTTTCAGTTTTTCTGGTATTTAAAATATGTTTTGTACATTTTTTAAACTTTAGTTTGATGAAGAATTTATTATTTTTAACTAATTCAAAAACATTCTAAGCAGTTTTCGGATCCATCTGGTGTCATCATTTAATGGATATTCTAAAGATCTTTGTTTGGTTACATGTATAATTTATAACATTGAATTTCAGGCCCAAGATTGGAACCATCTGGATGAATCCAATTTTTTTGTTTTTCTTTTGTTATCTTCCAATTTTGGCATCAACAATATTTTTTTATTGTAATTTTACAAAATTAAACTAATAGTTTAAACGAATTGTGCTTTTTTTTATTTGCCAATAGTAACGTATTGTGTTCATTTATTCAGTCGTTCTAATTTTCTTAACAATAAATTACTATTATTGCTGTCAAATTCGGTACATATTATTGAAACTATGCCTTGACAGCTGTTTCGAAGCTTTTGTTCTCTAGACTCCACAATTCCATCTGAAAGTTTTTTGTTTTCGGCCGTGGCACATTTTTTTTGTTTGCACTGATATTTTGGTTTTTTTATTCAAATTTATGGTACTCAAAAATAAATAAATTTTAATTTGCATTTATTAGTTGTTTTATTTCATGTTTTACTAAATTTATCACAATCGCACTATTTTTTTTATTTCCTTGAGTTTTATAAATTTTAACTGCTAAAATGAATTCTGGCAAAATTATGTAAAAATGAAATGTAGAATGAGAAGGATTCGATCGTTTTATTGCGGTGTAATGCTATAGAAATAATTTAATTATTATGAGTATTATTATGTTGAATAACATTGATTTTTCCAACATCTTTGTATTTTCCGAATAAAAGAATAGAAGCTTCGAAACAACTTGTTGAGTTTGTTAGTATTGTGATATTTGTTTGATTTATTCTCATAATACATTGATATCTCTTATAATTATTAACATTGATTATACATTTTTTAACCATATATGATTATATTTCAAACGCCTAACCCCCCAAAAAAAAAATACTAACCCCTCTCAAAAAATATCCCAGGGCCTTCATATATTTTATGGACTGGATGAGGGAGTCGTGGATCGCCTGGCCCAAGTCACATGAATGTCATTGTTTATTTAATCATACCATAACAAATGGTTGGATAGAGAATGATAAGCTTTTAAGGTCCTTAAGATATAAGTCGGTTACTAACCAAACCGTCTCAGTTGAAACATACTGTGGTCATGGCCAAGTCCTGCCAAGACGGGGGTACTAATACATACATACATACATACATTTTACATGTGATTTCACCTTAATTTCTACTCGAAACACTAAAACTGACCGTATTCGAAATTTCTGCCGGCAAATATTTTGAAACTCGACCCAGAGGTGCAGAATGGTCCCAGGAACCATGTCCAATCATCGGTTTGGGTGGAAATTTTTTTTTTCATAATAACGGTCTGTGGGGGACCCGTGCGGACCATTAGTTGCTGAGATATCGACATTAGAACATGGTGGGTTCTAGAGAATTTTCTCAACTTTTCAAAAATATTTTTATGAAAAGTGGGCAAACATGTGCACTAATGTTAAAAAATGAAAAACTGCGACTATTTTCAAAAAAGTTACCTAAAATGGCTTTAGTTTGAAAACGGTGCACTTTATCAAAATTTCACTAAAGTACTTTTTGATTGCAAATTTGATTTTCCATCGCCAAATGAAGTTGAAAAATTTTTGCGACCATTATTTCGACATTTTTATTAAGTCAGTATTGATTTAAAAATTCATAACTCGGTCAATGATTTTTTGCACAACCTGGAAATTTCTGGAATTTTGGCATTTGATGTCCTTTAAAACATATCAAAAAATAAAAAAAATTGAAAACAGTGTTTTTTGCAAATTAAGTTTTAGTGACAAAAAGTTTTTTTTTACCTTGTAACATTTTTTTTCCAGTGTAGTCCGTTTCCATACTTTGCTGAAGACACCAAATCGATCAATAAATTCCTTCAATAGATACAGATTTTTGAATTTTCATACATCAATTTTGTATGGACAGCTGCCAAATTTGTATGGAAAATTGTATGGACAAACTAATGATGCAAAATGGCTTCTTTGGACATACCGAAGGCACCAAAAAAGTTTCAGCCGGATTAAAAAATACAAAAATTAAAATTGAAGAAAAAAGACCGATTTCGTAGAGAATTGCTCAAATTGCAGATCTTTTTAAGAACAAGATAGAGAAACTTTTCTTTTTTACATTTATGATGAAATCCTTACAAAAAGAGATTTAGATTTTTTTTCCAATTAATAAAATCGAAACTCATAAAAACCTAAAGATATCAATTTGGAAACTGGAGCTATTCTACAAATTTTCGGGCTTTCTATCGATTAGTAAACTTTTGACTGGGAAATTACAAAAAAGTTTCAATTGTCAAAATGTTATGAGCTCAATTTAAACGTTAATTGCGTTTTTTTTTGATAATTTAATTTTTTTGCACCTTTTTTCTGACTAAAAATCTTGAAATTAAAAAAAAATGTTTTTAGAAATCTATTTTGAAAGGATGATCCACAAAAAATCATTAACACCATAACAAGAATCGTGTTGACTACGTTTCATTCTCTCAACCATCAAATAACGAACAAGACCCCCGTGACGCTACTGGATTGGATTTTGAGAAATTCCGTCTAATTAAGCCCAACACAGCAGCACATTTATTTTCTCTTTAACCGTAAACGTTTCCGACATTTACGAGGCAACCCAGGTAAAAAAGGGAACAAACTGGAAGGTGTTTTTAGGTTAACGCAATGCAGTAGTAGTGTTGCACCCAATCACGCGAAAGGGATTCCCTGCAGCTCCAAGCTACTGCACCATAAATCGCGCTGACAACACCACCTGGAGCTGGATATGCAACTGGTACGCACGCAACACCGACCTGTTGAAGCAAGATAAATCATTGCAACACAAATCATGGTGTAACTGGGAGTGCTGTTTTTCACTGATTACTCCACACGAATTTGAATCGTTCGCCCTCAAAGAAAGCTACGTTCGTCGCTGCGAAGCGTTCAAGTCTCGCAAGCTCGCAAAACGCGGAAGAAACCAACCCAAGTTACGCTGGATGTCACTGTCAAGGTACGACCATTCTTCCACCTGACTGATCCGGCGCTGATTCCATTAACTTTGACCCAGACCTCCACCGACGAAGATTGTGTGGCCACTGCTACCGGAGTTGGTACCGCGATGTGACGTGCCCGGCAGACATTATTGTCTCTGCGGCTTACGCCGTAATAAATAATAAGCTGCCACATGATGGTTGGCATCCGCCGCCGGTTTATATTCCCAGACTCTTTTACCTCCCCCTCGGAGAGTGGTGGAAAAGTCGCGGGTGAGGAAAATGGAAATAAAAATGTTGAGCAAAACGCGGAAAAACGTGCCCCCGGCTCGATCGCATTGTTGTGCCAGTCCGAGCTCGAAGTGTGTGCGCTCCAGTTCTAAGACCGAGTTATATAAGTCCTCTAACGCTAACATTTTATTGTTTGTACCCCTGACGCACGGGCAGATTTACGGTGGGAAAAGTTCGAATTATAGTCGCGGCGACTTTAGATTTGAAATATTGTACCTGCGCGCCGAGCGGAGAGCAACTTTGAACTTGAACTAATGGCAAACGGCGTCGTCGTTTCTTCTGGTTGCAGTTCTGAGGTTGTTGTCTTTGTGTTTTGGTTTCGTGGCGGCAGAAGACGCGGCTCGTGGAACTGGGTTAATGGTGCCTAAACCCCCCTGCGCTGAGAATCACTGCCAAGTTGGGGGGAAGTGGCTTTGTTGTGTTTGTTTGCCTCCGGTGTGAAGTTTATTTATTTCGAATTTGTTCTGTTAGTAACGAGTGGAACATTTGAATTTTATCTGCCCTCCTGATGGTGCTACATCAGTTTAAGATGATTTTTATTCATGTTTTGGGCTCATGAATACAGTACTATATTCATTAGGATGTAACAAAAATGACTTTTTGGCGGGCATTCAGGGGTTTGTTCCGGTGGGCATACTGAGCCCAAATCCCAAATATGAGCTTGATTGGACGTAACAGGAGCTGGCGCTCCGCCCTTCAATTTTAAATGAGATTTAACCCGTAAAAAAAGATTTTTTTAAAAATTTAAATTTTTGAGGCATTTTGGCCACTGAAGCGTTTACCAAAAACATCACTGGCGTGTAGGCCAGATCCTTGCGCATCTTTTGGTACATATAACATTGAAGTTTGGAGCACACTGGAGCTCGGTACAGACCTTCAAAGTTTGGCATTTTTTCAAAAAATCGGCCCCGGCAAAAAAGATATGCGTCGCGTCTCGCGACGCCCGAGACGCCATTTGATTTTGCTGGGACCGATTTTTCGAAAAAATGCCAAACTTTGAAGGTCTGTACCGAGCTTCAGGGTGCTCCAAACTTCAATGTTATATGTACCAAAAGATGCGCAAGGATCTGGCCTACACGCCAGTGATGTTTTTGGTAAACGCTTCAGTGGCCAAAATGCCTCAAAAATTGAAATTTTTGAAAAAATCTTTTTTTACGGGTTAAATCCCATTTAAAATTGAAGGGCGGAGCGCCAGCTCCTGTTACGTCCAATCAAGCTCATATTTGGGATTTGGGCTCAGTATGCCCACCGGAACAAACCCCTGAATGCCCGCCAAAAAGTCATTTTTGTTACACTCTAATATTCATGTCGTTAATTTAGCTTGTTAAGGGGGTGAAATCAAATGTCTAAATACCACGAAACTTAATATTCATGGTTTTTCGTTCTTAAAAAAAAGGTTTTGTATAAGTTTCTTTTTTGTTAATATTTTGCTGAGGGAAGGGTTGATTATTTCGTTGAAGAAACTTATGCAACCAATTCTTCATTGATTTACAAAACTGAGCTAATGATTTGAAGTTACATTTCATTACCTTTCTGCCATTTTAGCTTTGTAAGTTTTTGTAACGTTTTGGGGGCATCTTTATGACCAAAGAAGCTACTTTGCATTATAGGTTAGAAAGGTTAGATAATATTCAAACCTAAGTATATCTGAAAATAATAATCTGATCTTATATTGATTTTTAGTAAATAAATAGTTACACTCTTCAAAAAACCGTTTTACAATAAGGTTTAATTCAGGATACACGTTTGCCACCAATCTGTATATTTTTGGAAAAATATGGATTTTGCATGAAAACAATTAAATCATGCCAGAAAAAAAAATCTTTGTCTATTTTTGATGTGAAATCAATTTTGCTATCGAAAAGTACATAATGTTTTCGAAATACCGTCGATTGATAATTGATTAAAAAAATATATATTCAATTTTAGAATATCTTAATTATTTTTTTGATTGTATTGATACACTTTAGCGAGCTGATCATACAAAATTTACTTGCGAATATTTGAAAATCTGTATCATGAGAAAGAATTTTCTTAACGATTTTGTGTCCTCGGCAAAGTTATATAAATATAAATATATAAAATATATAAATCCCTATTTTTTATTTAACTTTTTATAACTAAAAGTAGAATTTCGAGGAATTTAGGTTTGTGCAAAGTTTGTTATTAGAGATATGAATTTCGAGAAAATTGTGATAATTGAGAGAAATTTAAAATATTTGTTGAACAAAATATCAAACATCATTTCAGATGCAAAATCAATTTTAATGGATAATTTCAATTTTTATTTAAGGGCACCGTTTTCAAAGTTATAAGCATCCTTGAAGGTTATTTTTTGCCAAATTATTTTTTTTTTGCAATTTAAAATTGCAATTTGTGTATCAAACATCATTTCAGATGCAAAATCAATTTTAATGGAAAAGTTGCCATTATTTTATAAAGGGCATTATTTTCAAAGTTATAAGCAACTTCTTAGGTTATTTATTGACAAATGTATTTTTTTTGCAATTTATATTGTAATTTTCTTTTAGAGCTGAGAAATACAGCTAAAATTTAAAATTTAGTTAAAAAATGGTTTGGTGAGTTGAACAATTTGGGATAGTAAATTTTTCAACTCACGATACCTCGGAAATAATTGGTTTTAGCCTTCGGGAAGTCGCTTGTTTCCTCTTTTCTTACAAGTGCTCTTACAAACTGTGTACAAAGTACACGCAAGCGACTGCCGGTGGGTTAGAATGAAATTTCTGTGACATTTTTTGCTTTTGTTTATTAAAGTAATTTCAAATACATTTTATTTTAAATGGGTGGATTTTACGCTTTCATAAAGTTACTCGTGGTTCTAAAATTATGAAATTATGTTTGTTGAAAAGCAGAAAATTCCACAAAAGTTTCATTTTTCAACTTTGAAATTTAATTTAAATTTTTAAAGTAATCGGAGTTTTTTGTAAAAAATGTCGATTCTTTTCCGTTTTCGGCATTTCCCAGTTTTTGTGCACGGTGCGTCGAAAAACACGTTTTTTTTTTATTTTGAAAAAAATCGTATCTCGTAATATTGAAAACATAACTTCACCATTTTTTGATATGATATGTTCCGAGGAATCCGATAAAAATATTTTCAAACATAGGCTCTTTGGTTTCGAGACCTTCCAAACAGCATTTAAGGTTTTCATTCGACCTTTTGAAATCTTAGACTAGATATTTGAAACATTCAAAATATCCAATATTTCATCCTTTTGAAATGTTAGTCTTGATTAAAAAAAAAATGTTTTCATAAAGATCAGAAGATTTCACGAATGATTCATAATTTAACATTGAAAATTGGAACATTAGTTACTGAGATATCGACATTAGAAAATGGTGGGATGTTTGGGTGAGACTTGGAAAACATCAATTTTCCTGTTTTTAAATCTTTGCATGGCAATATCTCAGCAACTAAGGGTCATATCAACAAAGTTCATAAGAGCAAAATATAAAGAATTTTCTGAGCTTTTCAACAATATTTTTTTTTTCCAATAGTGAGCAAATATGGGCACTATATCAAAATTTCACTAAAGTACTTTTTGATTGCAAATTCGATTTTGCATCGAAAAATAAAGTTGATTTTTTTTGCGGCCAATATTTCGATTTTTTGTAAAATTCTGTATTGATTAAAAACATCATAACACGTTTAAAGATTTTTCGCCCATTCTAGAAAATTCTGAAAAATTGGCATTTGATGTCCTCTAAAACATATCAGAAAATGAAAAATAACACAGTTCAACAAAAAATCAAATGTTTCTTGTCTCTGAGACGAGCATATGTGTTCCTAATAAATTTTTGCCTGCTGAATCCGAATCCGGGTCCAGAATTGCTCCAAATGGTCCCAATTTTGAGATATACCCGTTTGAAATGTTAGTTTAGGCCAAAATTAGCAACTTTGTCGACTATTTTACAAAAGAACTATTGAATAAACAAATAAACCAATACATGTATCTTAAAGTTAACGTTCTCCCCTTTCTGAAACACCCCTGGTTTTTAAAATTTGATTGTTTCTACGCATATTTATAGCCATTTTAAAATGAGAATTTGACTTGCATGCATGTTGGAAAAACTTGAATGAGATCCAACTGAAAATATAATTTTAAAATGGCTATAAACAAACAAAAAAAGCTACAAAATTCCGGTTGAGGCGTTCGAAATTGAACACTTTTGTCTTTTTCATATATCCGTGAGCCACGCTAATGTACAACTATACTAAAGGAAACTATGTACGAAAACCCAGCCCAATTATTTAATCTTGAGGCTGATTCCAGTGACTGTAAAAATGCAGGGATCAAGTCTCCCTAAACGCACTTTTTTAAACAATTGATTGTAAAAATAGTATGACGATAAATTTAACGTCAAATGCGTAAGGGTTTTGGAGTTGATATGTTTATCAAACAATTCATGTATAAAAAATATTTTTTTGAATAATTTTTGAGTGTTTTCTATACTTATCAAAACAAAGAAAAAAGATCTCTTGGTAGTTTTTTGCAGCACTTCTTAGAAAAATGTGTGTAACTCAATCTAAACATTTTTTTTTTATTTTTTTCTTTGTTTTCTACAATGAGTTTTAGTCAATTTCGCACAACTTTCTAGAACAAAGCTAATTGTTTTACCCACATGCTGCCTCGATACAGGCTTGGAATCATGTCTCCCCGGGGATCAAGTCTCCCCACTCTCCCCTATATGGACAAACTAAGGATGCAAAATGGCTTCTTTGGGCATACCGAAGGCACCAAAAAAGTTTCAGCCGGAATAAAAAATACAAAAAAAACGAATGACCGAAATCTCAGAGAATTGCTCGAAGGCACAATTCACATTGGTGGATTAAGATATTTTTCATGTTATTTGCTCAAGTAACGAGACCAAATTAAATAAGGATCTTAACTAACTCCGCAGTTTCCTTCAACAAGTTTATTGACCCGAATAAATCCGACCATCACGTGGCGGCATCTCATCTGTGAGCTCCCCCCAAAGGAAGTTGCACTAGTTTTCGCTTTATTAGCACCCTGTAGTACAACTGTTTCGGTAGCGGCTCGCCCGCCACCAATCATCTAATTGTGCGCTCAAGTTGCTGATTAGTGCTGGAAACCCCCCAATAAGATGCACCACACGCTGAGCCGGACATGTCGGTATTTATGTTTCTGGATTAGATGGGCTGAGCATGTTGTGCACCTGACTGCACTACCTGCTGGAAGATTCCCTTTCACGGAACCAGTTCTCTGCTTTATGGTTGATGTTTATGTACCACTTTTCCCTTTGTGCACTGCACATGCCAAGCCCACAGGCAGGCAAGTGAAAGATGCAACCGGTTGTTGCACCGGCAGCTCACGGAACAATACCGGCACACAGCAAGGGGGGGGGGGGGGTTTGGGGTTTGGGAGTGGAAAACAGGTAGCGCACAGTAGGACCAAACACACACAAGACGACGATGAGTGATTTTCCCTTGTGCGCGGTGGTTTATGTGTCTTTTGCTGCCTTTTCTCTGTCGTGGTGGGTCGTTCATAAATTAATGTATTGTGATTGAAATTATCTTTAGTTCTTAAATAATTACATAATATTTTCAAAAGATCCAAAAATAGCCAGAGTCAGGTCAAAAATCGAAAATCTTCAGAAAAAAATACACTTCGTGATCAATGGACGCACCCTCCCCACCAATCAAGTTTCTTTTCAGTCTGCGTTCCACCCGGTATGCGTCTGCGCGATGCGTTGAAAAAGTGGAGGCAAAAGCCCCGTCTTAATCTGCCCTTGACTCTCCCGTTGCATCGCGTCACAGCTCTCTCAGCTGCAGCAGGTTGACGCGATTAGGACAAGATCATGCGCACGCGTGTTCGGCGTTGTCTGCGTCGACGATCCGGAAGAAGAAGTTGAGCGGAGTTACTACTGCTGCGAGACCATACTATGTCCAACAACGCCGACCGATTTGTAGGTGGAGAGAGAGAGATCAACAACAATCGAACTGCTTGTAATTGCTTTGACACGCGTGAACAGCTAACGAGGCCGCCACGACAGGCCGTGTGTGTGTCTTGGCTCAAAAAGTCCGGGCGATACGGGGCGCGATAAATATGGCAATGCAAATGTGGAGTTGTGGAGCCGGACTTGGCCGGACTTGGCAGTCCGGCTTCCTCTGGCCACTGGGGCGGCAGTGCATTTTTTTCGGAGTGAGTGTGAGTGTGTCAAGTTCATCGTGGTGCATCGACAGGAGGGACAGCTGTTTGTGGAGGCGCGGTCAACAGGTGGGTGACTTGAAGAAGAAGGTATAACCGGTAGCAGCTATTTTTTGTGTGTGTTTTGTGCTGGAGTTGTTTATAACTCTGTGATGTATTAAGTAGGGAGGTTGATTAAGTTGCAGCGTGGCCTTGGGCTTTGACGAGTTGATTACCATTATTTTGACATTCCAATGTGAAGTGCAGTGGTGCAAACAGGCGGAGAGGCCAGTTTTGGGATCGTTGGCGTTGACGACGACGCGGATCCGTTGATGGAGACTTCAGTCGGCGTGAAGGACTGCGGTGATTTGTTGATTGGGCTGATTTATTGTCGAATTTTGATGAAGTTATTGCAGAATCGTGTCGTTTGATCATTATAATACATTCCATGTGGCGGGAATGGGAATCTACTGTCTTTGTTAGTTTGTTATGAGTCACGAAAGATTAAGAAAAATATGTGTTCACTTTCAGGAATCATTCAACTATTTTTACCTGAAAAAGTGACTTAACCTTAAAGAAGAAGCGATTGTTGAGATTCGAGATTTAATGCTTTCTAAGCACTCATATCGTCGCCGTCGTGCTAACTTGTCGTACGTGCATTTTGGGCCAAATTGAGTTAAGAACGCCATTTTGTGCAGCTCACAATGCCTCACCTTTTGACCTTCACAGATCCCCAAAATTCGATTTCAATCCTGAGATATTCAATAAAAACCAAAAAAGCTCCGCGGATTTTTGTCACTTTTCTTATGAAAGACGTTTCAATCTTGTCGTGCTATCTTATCACTCCCTGAAAATTGATGTAAGTGCGACAAATGGCCAAAGGGATTTCAGGTCAGGATGCGTTTGACGCACGTACAAGTTAGACTACCGTAAACATTTTTAATTATAACTCGCGTCTCCAGCAACCAACTTCAACCAAACTTCGGGACAATGCACAGAATGGTCAGCCAAACAAAACGTGTTTGTTATTGTTTACATTGCGTGCATTCGTTTTTGTTTATTCAAGGTCAAACATTAAAACGCGTTTTTCTCGGAACGTCAAAATGGCGGGTGCGACATGATTGCACGACGACGTCGATATGGAAGAATCAAAAACGTTTTTTTTTTTGCAGAATGGGGCACCTGCCTCCCCCATTGTACAGCCAGTACTCTGGATTGTGAGACTAGCGCGAGGTCCAATTGGTCATCACAGACGCGAAGATAAAATGATACTAGAATGCATTTCCATTTTTTTTTTCATTTTTTTTAATCGGTTTAGTGATTAAATGCATAAAATTTTGAGTTATTTAAAATGTGTATGATCCAATACGTTCTAAGGTTTTTGAGGATTTAATTTAAAGTTTGAAAACTTCTCTTGGTGTATCCCTTTTATTCGTGCTTATTAATTGTTTAATTCTAATTTGGTTAGAATAAACGTAAAATAATGATTTGCTGATCAATTTGATGACTTCGGAAAAGTTTTTATTAGGTTTAATTCTTAACACAATGCCAACGGAAATTTCACGGACCGTGAAAAATCTTAAACTAACCACGAATATCTATTGTTGAACGAACAGATAAATTGAATTTTATACACTTTATTTTGCATTAATCTTCAATTGAATTTCTATAGATTTGTTTAGTCAATGTTCTTAACAAGCAAAGATTTTGGGTGAAATTTTTAAGACTGACTTTGATCAGACATTTCGAACCCAAATCATACTCAGTAAAAAATGAACTTGAAAATAAATTTTATATGATTTTTCCTTTTCATGCATCGTTTTTCAAAATAATCGCTTTTTAAAGCTAAAAAGTTTTGTTTGAAAATGAGCTTTAATCTTAGCAATTTTGCATTTCAAATATGAATTCAAAGCAAAATCGAAACAACATTTGAAAATATTGTCAAGACAAAATGCGTAGTTCAAATTGAATTGTCTTCGATATCATTATTTTAGTTTGTTTTTATTACTAAGACCACCATTACATTCTTGAAAAGTTTAAATCCCCTTTTAAAATGTTCCGTTCAAAAGGATCAAGGTGCGAAAAAATAATTATCATGTAATTCATCAAACTTCTATTGCCAAAATTATAAACTGACAAGCCTTACCCGACAAACTTCGCTCTGCCTTTTTTCGTTTGTTGACGTTTTTAACTTGTTTGCTTATTCAGCCTCCTGTGATCAAAATTTGATTTTACGTAACTTTTCCCATACAATCTGCAGATTTTCCGGAATCGGTTCCAGAGTGGCCAAAGTTGTAACTTTTTGGCGTTAGAACCTTCCTTGGGCTTATACGAACCCAACGCAACAAAAAGCACCTCGATCCGACGATTCGTTTTGAACTGATTCGCGTTCGAACAAAACCGTCGAAATTTTTTATATATATAAGAAGAAGATAGAAGAAGATAGATTTGATTGTGTTGTGAAATTGTTATTTCCTTTGATAGTCAAATTGCGACAGCCTTTTTTTAGAGTACCGTAAAACGGGGTGACTTTGATAGGTTTGAGATTTTTCCGCAAAATAAAGAGTACGGAATGGTTTAAAGTCATACTGACCGTGGTAGAGAAGTGTTGAAAGTACATCAGAAATAACTTTTCATAAAATTTTTAACAGTTTTAAAAGTTAGTTAACAATGATTAAGAAAATGTTGACTTCTCACATTGTCACGATTTTCTCTATGAACATGATTTTGAATCGGAAAACGGAATGCTTTTTCGGATTCTTTGGACAATTTGCCACTAGAAGAAGATTAAATAAGTTTGTAAATAATAAATAATATGTGTTTTTGAAACACAATTAAAAAAAAATTCCAAATTTATTAGCAATTTCAGTTAAACAAATTTCATGTAAAATGTGAAAACTTGTGATTCAGTATAAAATGAAATATAAATCGATAATTTTATAAACAAAACTAGTTTTAACAAATTTCAGACAAAATGTCGACTTTGTAACAATTTTAACTAAAATTAATATGTATTTTGTTAAAATGCTATTATACTTAGTTAACTAATTATAAACATCGTTTTTTTCTTAAAAACTAAATCAGCTACTTTAGTGATCGTACATTTGACGTACAAATAAAGTTTGGACATCTTAAATATGATTTTAACAAGAAAAACTATGACTATCAAAGTCACCCCGGAATTTAAACTGAGAATTTTTAACGTAATTTTTTTTCAAAACACTATTGAAAATTCTTTTTTTTCCAAAATAGTGCATGGACTTTGTGTAGCCTACCCCAGTACATGTTTTAAAAATAATAATCTTGAGAAAAATATAACCTGCTGGAAAATATTCCAAAAACAAATTGAAATCCTATCGAAGTCACCCCGGTTTACGGTACTTCCATTCCTTAAACAATATTTTTTGTAATATTATTGTGATTTATCCCATTCTTTCAAAAATGAGCAGTTCTTTGAAGAAGAAAAAATCTAACTTCTAAAAATATGTTGAGAGGTTCTCCATTATTTCTATCATGAGCAGTTCTTTAAAAGATTATTTTGTAAGTTATCATTCCTATTTATAAGAACTACATATTCCTGATGGTTTTGACATTTTATTGAGTTTTTTTTCTATCCTTTTAAACATTAGCAGTTCTTTAAAAAGGTCCGATTGGTAAAATATTTCTAAAGTTTTTTTTCTATTCTATAAAAAACACATTTTTGATTTTCTTGATATTTTTGTAAGTTACTCCATTATTTCAAACAAGAGCAGTTCTTTTATTAAGATAAAGTCTAACTTCTGAAAATATTTAATGAGATTTTCCAATTTTTTAAACGAACTATGCTTGATGGTTGTAATATTTTAGAGAGATCTTCCATTCTTCCAAATATGAGCAAATCTCAAAAATAAATCTGACTTTTAAAATATTTTGTAAGGTATTTTTTCTATTTTTGAAAACAACCTGTTATTCATTGTCGTAATATTTTTGTGATTTTTTTTAAATTTTTTTTAACAAGGTCGTTCTTTCAAAATGATTTGCAAAATTACCAATTTTTCAACAAAAAAAAAGAAAAATAAAAAAAAAATTTGACCTTTTGTCTTCTCGACGCTTTGTCCATTCGAACTTTTGTTCACTTTCGATCTTTTGTTCATTCGACGATTCGTCCATTCGACCTTTTGTCATTCATTCTCTCATGCGATGTACCAAATTTCACTAATTTCAAGCGTTTCTCGAAATCGTGAAAATATACTGATCCTGTTTGTTATAAACATTTAGATATTTAAAATGTTATAGTTACTGATGGTGAGACAGTTTGCGAAAGAATGTTTTTTTTTTCAAAAATTAGAAAATAAGGCCGTTGAAAATACCTTTCGAAGTTTGTCGACCCTCGACTCAAACGCAGAAAAATGCATTTCAATTTGTTTTCCGTTCCATTTTTATTTTAATGAAAATTTTGAAGGATTTTTATTTTATTTTTTAACCCTCTTAATTTTTCGGACTGATGTTCAAGGGTTGAGTGAGTAAGTGGGGGCGCCATAATCTTTGAAAAATATTGAAAAAAACGACCGACTTTAATGTCTAAGTAACCATTCAAAGCTGGACCGACCTATTTCTAATTCCCACCGATTGCCACAATCTTAACCAGTTCCATTAACCAGCAGCACAGCGGGCCACTTCACTCTTTTCTAATCTAAATTTATAACCCTCCCCCACACCCCCATTTACCCGCACACTCGTGATGGATGATTGTGTCTGATTCGATTTTGCTTAATTTACACTGCGATTTTGCTCATTCATAAATAACCGAGGGTTGCACTTTACACCAGAGTGCTGCTAAACTGCTGCGAGAATCGACTTACTTGGCTGCGGAGACCCGGCTAGTCGTGGCTAGTTCTATTTAGATTAACCTTTCGCCGGCGAGTTATAACGTGGTACGTGGTTCCGCCGTGGAGAGCTATGCAAATTTCCTGGTAGCGTTCGGGATTTGATCGGTGTTGTTCACAATAGTTGTGGGGGGAAGTTAGGGGAAGACGAAAAGTACATTATCGGAAATTATTTATGGATTATTCTTATTTGTTTCAAGTGAGAATGTCTTGAAATCTTCATTTTTTTTAAACTAGTGGTTAAAAATTCAAAATCTAGAGTATAACCAGAGGAAATGTTTTTAGTACCACCAGGTGAATACACCACATTTTTTGCAATCTCACTACCGGACGCATTCGATCGCTAGCACAGAGAAATTGAGCATTGATTTACGATGTGGTGCGCGAAGTTCTTTTACCGTCACTGCTGATCGAACCAATACTCGATTTTGCACACCTGCCTTTTTCTGATTCCTTCCACCACCCTCCAGAGGAGGAGGAGGAGGTCGAGAGCCGCTTTGTACCTTGTTGTTGTTCATTCTTGAGGAAACTGGGTCGTAACGCTGGATCGATGCTAGAAGTCAACTTGCTACAGCTTGGTATTGTACCGTACGAACTCGCTGGAATGTGAACTTTATGCTTATTTACGTGGAACATATTGTGCCGTTGAACCTGTTGGATGGTTGTGAAACCTACCTCCCATCGACCAACCTCTAGAGTGTCTTCTTGGGAAACGTTAATCAATACCGCACTTCAAAAGGCTCGTGAAACCCACCCAATCTATCGTCCAAGAGGTGTTAAAAAGTGAAATCGATCTTAGCCAAAAAAAAAAAAAAAATCTGAAAGTCAATTAAGCCGCACACACATCTGCTTAGGTTGTAACTTTCGGTTTATCTCGATGTCGCCACTCCCCCTGCGCGAACAAAAGAAGCCCGCAATCTCCGCGCCATCATCAAGGACACTTAATCAATAGTGGCATAAAGCTCCCTCCTTGCACAACAACGGGCAGCTGATGGTGTGGCCCGGAATCGACATAAAGAGGCTTTTTATCTTAATTGATGCGCATACTAGAGGCGTTTTTTTTGCGTGGGAGGGAAGGGAGGTAGAGCACACAATTTATTGGAGCTTTAAAGTCTGCTCTTCAGACGCCTGGTCTACAATTTCAACGATGAGATGGTGTGGTGAAATTAAAAGGAATCAGAGCAGTTCTCTACGAAGCACGGGATTTTTCAATAGATTGCATTGCAAGAGCTTTTCCGGGAATATTTGCTTTTTGTCTGGAAATCATCGTGCTTCAATAAGTTCACTTAAATTTCCTTTAGTTTTATTCGTGAATAGTTGTGAATAGTTAAAATTACAATAAGTTCATTTGTGGTACATAACCAGATATGGAGTTACATTTAGCTGTGTTTTTAATCATAAATCGCACAAAATCGATTTTTCAACCAATATGCGATCTTCAAAATGCATTGGATAGAAGAACTTTAAAACTTAAAGAAAATTTACGGTTTGGAAGTTTGACTTGTTTTATGCGACTTGGCCAATGTTTTTTAAATGATATTTTTTGTGGGGTTATTTTTGGCTGTGTTTAAACTAAAATATCGTCAGCTGTGTGCTATCTTGTGACATAGACCATTTTGGTCGAAAATGAGTTAATGATGACGTTTTGCTATACTTAACAAATACTACAAGATGCTTTAACCCGATTTTGGAAACTCGCTTCCATTTCCCGGATATCGCAATGCACACTTGTGACATAGACCAATTTATCATCAAAATGATCGTGCACACTTGTGACACGTCATACATGTTGTTGGAAAATGTGGAAAAATTTTCTTGTTTTTCTCAAATTTATGAACACACATACTTTCTAAAGGCAATGCAACCTTTTATTTTTGAAAATATACTGATTAAGTCGGTTAAACTATTGATTCAGCCTATTTGAGTTTGTATGGGAATTCTGTGCACACTTGTGACACGTAGTACAATTTTACTTTCGAAACACACTTGTGACACGTGCTTTTCAGATTTTTGTTTGCATTATTTACTGTATCTTTTAACTGGTGTAACCAAATTAGTTGAAACTTTGAGCGTTTGTTAAGCAATAGTATACGAAACGATTGCTTCAAAAAATTTTGCTCTATCATTCATAGTTTTGAAAATATTGATCATCAAACTTTAAAAATCGATTTTCTCGAAAAGTACTAAATGGTCGTTGTCACAAGATAGCACACAACTGACGATATCCGATATTATGCTTTTATGCATTTTTCACAATATAAATGATAACGGTAAAAACGCGAAATGACTAAACAGGCAAAAGATAATTAGAGTGGTCGAAAATAAGCCTGATAGTATGTAATATAAACATAAACATAAACTAAACAATAAAAATGCAAAAAATACTCACAATTAAACAAGACAAACCTGTAAAGTTTTTCGTAAAACTAAAGTTGCTCAAATGGAGGTCACGAAAAAAAATTATCGAGAATATAATTTGGGCATTACCAAGAGTAAGACAAAAAATCAATTATTTTTTAATTAGATGTCTTCTACCCTCAAATTTGTTTTGCATAGTTCTTTATTTCATATGTTTGCGAATCATTTTGTGAAACATTATTTTTTTTTTATTTGCTATTTTTATATTTTAATGCATTTTTATAAATTAAAAATCAATCTAAAATCTACTTTATCCAATCAAATTCTAATAAATTTTCATAGCTTTCACAAAGATATTTTTTATATTGTCGTTCATTTAAAAGTTGTGGTACAAAGTATCGTATTTTTTCGAAATTACTTAAATTTTATTTTTATTTAAAATTTGCAATATGGGTTTCAAACAAAGCGAACTTTTGTATGCATTTTAACTTAACTAAAGTTTTTTTTTATGCTGAAATCACAAAATTCCGTTTTTTCAAAAATACTTGAATTTCATAATTTACGTTTTGGGTATCAAATGAAATACAGTTTTGTATTAATTTTCACTTTATTAAAGTTTTTATAGACCACTGATGTTTTCGCTATGTATCGTGTCTATTCGGCAGTACTCATTTTTTATAATTTTCAATATTAGTGAGTAACGGCTTGTCTAAAGGTTATTTTTATTAAACTTGAATGAAACTCGGTAATTCTTTCTGAAGCTTGTTGGGGGGACTGCCTCGAGCCAGGGAAATTGTTTTTCAAAATGAACTATCGGTAAAAATTATTTATTTTATATTTAAGCTAAAATCATGAAAAAGTAATAAATATATTGCTGAAATTATGATGTGTTTTGATGTTATTTCATCAAAACGTCAATATCCTACATCATGGAAAAAAGTGTATCTTGGTCGTAAGTTTCGTTAATAGCTGCACAATTGTTTTTTTCATAATTATTATTTTTCAAATTCATCTGAAAATATCAACTTTTTTCGTATTTATCAAAACTGTTTACATGGATTTGTAGCAAATGACATCCAGAATAAATTTGCAGAATAAACATGCTATTACATCAAATCTCTGAAAAGTTTGAATAATGTTAGTGTAGAGAAAGCTACAAATTTTAAAATTGTATGCCCTTTTCGTCCTACTACTACTTAAATCAATTTCAGGATGACAAACCAAAAATCCTGAGTTGGATTTTTATCTTATTTATTTGTAGAAAAAAATATATTGACAAATTATTGAACATCCTACAAAATTCTGCTAAACGACTTAAGTATATTGTTGAATAAAAATGTTGTATTCACGGTGTTCCAATACAACAATTTCCTATGCAAACGGCATGGCCAAACTCTAAAATGTTCGGATTGGCTAGTTTATACATAATTTTTGTTAGGACATTAGGGTGATTCTTGCCGCGTCAGGGTGGTTCAAAGATGACAATTTTGAGTATTTTTTGAAGTCATTGTCAAACGCCGTTTCAACTGAACTCATGCGCATTTTTCCTTGAGTCACTTTTTCTTTTACTTTTTTTGTAGGATATTGAAACATGTTGAGGGAACTCTAAACTGATGTTTTGATGAATTTACAACAAAAAATATCATAATTTAAGCTTTTTATTTAATACTTTTTCATGATTTTAGCTTAAATATTTTGTATAAAAACTTCAATTCAATTTTAACCGATAGAATTTCCGACAGTTTCCTTGACTCGGACAAACAGCTCTAGAAAGAATTACCGAGGTTCTTTCAAGTTTTATAAAAATAACCTTTAGACAAGCCGTGGTGTATCAACAAAGCAAATGTAATTTTTTTTATAATATACTTAAATTTTCACATAATAGCCTTTTTTCAAAAATAATTAATTTTTAATGATAAAAAGGTATTATTAAAATATGGTATTTTGTGAAAATTCGAGTATTTAACAAAAAACTTTAAATTAAGTAAATTAAAACCCATATTTTATTGATAAAAACATGAGCATTTTTAAAAACACGGTACTTTGTGAAAATTATAATTTTTTACAAAAAAAATCTTATGAAATGAAAATGCTTAAAAATTTCACTTCGTTTGAAAAAATATTGCAAATTATAAGAAATTTAGTATATTCCAAAAAATAAGATATTTTGGTTCTCAAAAATAATTTATGTCAACGCATACATTTTAATGTGACCGCAATTTTAGTGAAAAAAGTTGATTTTTTCTCGTTCGTTATTTTTCCATTTTTGCACACTTCTTAAAAAATATAGAATAATGTTTTCTAATATTTAATTTTGTTGTTTTAGTTTTGTTTTGCAAAACTTTTATATTATTATTTTTATATTTTTTGAAAAAGAGGAATTTTTTTTTGCTAAATGATGATATTTTGTGTTGAAATTAGCTTCACGATCTTGTTCACGATTTCAGAGAGATTTTCCCAGCTGTGGAATCACAACAGAGAGATGGATAATGAAATTAAAAGTAGCCAACAGTGAAGATGCTCCGCTCGCGCAAATGAGGCTCATTGCTTCCACTAATAATTCAATCAAACCAAATTTCAGATCACTACACTTTTCCGGCAATCGAGCGCCACCGCACAAGCGGCCGGATCTTCAGCTCGAACTATTGAACCCGTTTATAGTGCCCAAACATTCACCAGATTTTCCACGAGACTGCTCCAACAAGGGAAAGTTTTGTGTGGCACGCTTTTTTTTGGGAGGTTTAGTTTTTGCGTGCGCTCTTCAGCAAACTCGTTTTCATCTTAGGTTTATACTTGTGATTCTATTAATTAAGTCCCGCGCGCGAGAGACTTTCGCTCGCGACCCTGTTTAGGAGGCAGAAGCGGGCGGCCGGACGGCCTCCTTAATCAGCTTGGCTCAAATTAATTTGGTGCCTCGAAAACGGCCGGACTCCGGGACCAGAATCGCCGCCAGATTAGCCCGATTTGGGCAGAGACGCATCGCGAGCTATCCACTTTCAACCAGAAACGGAAGGCAGTTATGCAAGATGCTGTGCGGCCTACCGTGAGTTAAAGTCACGGCATTGAATTTCCTCGGGACCGCTCTCAAGACCGGAGGGGCTGCCATGACTTCGACGGAACGGAGGGGCGGCGGGCGTTTGTGCGTAAAGTCTCTCGCTCGGCCATATTCGGAAGTGGCTCCATTTGGGTACAGATAAAACATTCCACACTGGCCGCACATTCCTGCCGTCGTTGGTCAACCTTATCGTAAACGCAAAGAGGCCTGGAGGGCGTTACAAATGGTTAGATTGTTTGGGTCAATACAAATTACGCTGGGCGAGAGAGAGAGGGGGAAGGTAGGTTAAACGGAGAGATAGCGCCGCAGGGTTTTGGATTAAAACCATTAAGAAAGTTGCAAAATAGGTTAGTTTAGAAGGAATGTTGAAGTGTATGTGAATACATTTAAAATTATATTATTATAAAAAATTAAAGGAGCTGGCAGTTCTCTGAGACTTCGGACAACGATTATTTTTTGGATTTTTTATTTGCATGAAACTTTGTGTGTACTTTTTTTATGAAGTCATTTTTATGAAGTCATTTTGCACTGTAGGTGGGCAAAACCGCTCTGTTTAAGGAGCCGCTCATTTTCGCTTGCTCATCAAAATGAGCGACTCTTTCGCTCTTTCTTAAAAAAAAATTGAAGAAAGGGCTTTTTTAAAAATGGTGTGTATTTAATTTGTTTTGTATAAACCATTCGAAAAAAAAATACTAAAAACGAGAAGATGCGCTTGAAAACCATAGGTTTTGGCGATCACATTGTCAATATTTCTTATCGAACCTAAACGTTCGAATAATGAATGGCACCCAAACCTAAATATAGGATATCGTTGAAAATTGCTATTAAGTTTACGAAATTGCGTATTTTCTGACAAAATTGAACAAATTTTAATATTTCATTTGGAGAAAATATTATGCGAACTCTTTTCAAATTCAGATTTCATCGATAAAGTCTGTGAATGGTATAGTTTAATCGATCAAGATGGATTTAATGTTTTCAGAATATCGTGGGCTATTTGCCAAATTTTTCATAAAATTTTCCCAGTTAATAATTCCCTTAGTTAATCGGAATACTGAAATTTGTATTCGGGTAATTTTGTAATGTATGGACCAAAATTACCCTTTTGAGCAAAGTTCCAAGGAAATCAAACAGGGATCGAGGCAGCTGCAGGTGAGTATTTGGAGAATGACACTTATTTGATTTTACATCTAAAAATATTGTTAACATATTTTTTTTTCGAACTTTTGTCCCCAAAAGTTCTGAGACAAATTCAAAAAATAAAAATAATGTGTGTGAAAAGTTGATTTAAAAATATGGGTTTTTCTTTTTAGAGTGTGACTTTTTAATGAGAAGTCCTCAGCAATACGTACTACAAATCGATCAGGAAGTCCTGATGTTTGAAAGTTGTGTGCATTCAAAAAGATTATATTTTTACGAAAACAATATTTTGTACTGTTAACTTATTAAGGCTGGTACAAATTTTATAAAAAGTTTTTGTCATCCCACTCCCCTTCAAAATCGGCTCGAAAAATTGATATTTTTTCCTTAATTTTTTAGTTTTTGTAAGATCTTTTTCTAAGAAAACTAATGATTTCCTATCAACTGTACGAGTATGACTTCGGCCAGAGCTGAGTGACAAAAACTTTGAAAAATATTTGCATCGGCCTTATAGTAGATTAAAAATAGATATTTTTAAAAAAATATTTTTAAATTACTTTTTTTTATTTAGAATTTAAAGATTATAAATGTTTTTGTTTTTGCAATAATTTTCTTTTTAGCTCTTCGCAAACATTACCTTATTTGTTTTTTGCTTGAAGATTTTTTGCATTGCGAAAAAATTAATTTGGAATAAACCGATTTACACAAACAAATAAATAAATAAATTAATAAATATTAAAAATCGTGAAACAAAGTACAACACTGCTGAAAACCCTAAAATTACGAAATTATCCGATTATCCGAAGGCTTCGAAATAAAAAACACTTCGGATTGTCAAGCTTATGTATGACGAAGACAAATCGTTGTCTTTTTTTCGATTGTCAAGCTTATGTATGACCCCTAAGCTACGCTAAAGTGATTCAGAATTTAAAATTCCAAGATGGCGGAGATGAAATATTTGAAAAATGCATTTTATAGTTTAACAGGCAATAAACTATTCGAATTTGATTCAAATAAACATAAAAAATAAAAAATAAACGAATAATTTTGTTTTCTTCGTGATTCGATTTTTCGAAGTCCCATACAAACCTTAGGATAATCAAACTTAGGATAATAGAAACTTCGGAAAATCGAGGTTTTGAATAATCGAGTCTAGACTGCATTTAATAAAAATTGGAATCTCTGGTTAAATTTCGTAACTTTAATAAATCTGATTAAAACACATTTTCAAACTTCAAGGTTTTTTTTTCGTTGCAGGTTCAAAGAAATTAGTTTATTTATCCTCATAGATAATGGTTACTTTTAAAATAGTTTATTGTTCTAGTACACATAATCCATGCAAATAAATTCAAATGAAACATTGAAAAATTGGTGCCCAAAAAAAAGGTTACTGTTCCCACAAATTCTAAAGGCTTTAGTACCGAGTAAATTCTTGAATATTTATTTCAAATATGTCGCATTACATAAAAAAAATCTGAGTAATTTCACGTTGAACTTATTTTATTTTAAAACTACTCATTGGAATTAAAATATATTTTTTTTTATATTTTCAGGACAGGCTAGAAATTACACAAAAAAAAGTGTTAATTTGGAAGATGAATATTACCTTTTTTATGGTGTAATTTTACCTCAATTTAGACTGAAAATGTGACATTACTCCAGAAATGTTTTAAAAATACACATTTTTAGAGGTAAAATTACACATTTTTTCTGACATTATGTAATATTACCATGATTTTTCTTTTGTAGCTCAAGTAATAATTTTTAAGAACTATTGAGTTGGAATCAAACTTTGAAAAGATCATAATAAAAATCTCATTGGAACAAACTCATCATTTTTTGCATTAGCACAAATAAAATATTTTGATAATAATTTAAAATTGACTGCATCCATCATTCGACTTAAATTGAGTCAATGCAGTCAATTTTAAATTATTATCAAAATATTTGCTTACATCGCAACTTGTATTTGGCGTTTTGGTAATCATATAAAATCATTATTTAAGAAATGTACGGTTTTATTACAAATATAAAACTTTTATACATCATAAATCTAATCACTTTTTATTCCTGTGCAACAACAACAAACCCGTCCTATCGCCGTCTTTACCACTTTAAGAACACCGATTAACTATCGCTCGAATTGGAAAATCCTGTCTGGTTTGGCGATTATTTTGTCTTATACTCCTTTTTTCGATCCATTCATTCATTCTCTCTCCCCTGTTGCTGGTGAGTGAGTGGGATCCCATATGGGATAATTGCTCCGATGTGCGGCTGTTGGGTTTCGCAAATAAAAAACCCACCACACCACACACTTTTTCCTGTTGGGCCATTTGCCACGTGTCACACACTTGCTTCAGCTCCAGCTCTGCCTGCCAGTGCACTTTAATCTCCATTCAGAGCTCGTTCATTGAGAGTGTGCTCGAGCGCGCGCGCGCGCTTTTGAGTGCGTTTAATTGATTAGTTATTTCCTTTCGCGTGTGGTGATCAGCTGAAATCGGTGAGAACATGCCACTTTGGCCTTTTGCTTTTGGCGCGCAAGTACGTTCGACTAACCATTAAAATATCCGACACGGTTCGCATTCTTCGACGGGTTGGTGGTTTAGTTTTAGGGCGCAGGATGTCGAAAACAGGCTCACGATGGGTTGTAGTCGGTGCACGGTGTCATCAGAAATAAATTTGAAACAAGTAATTTATTTTCATTAGTGTACAATAAACTTTTGTGAATTTAAAAAAAAAATATATATTTTTTCTGTTCTAAGATATACTAACAACTTGACTAAGTTGATTTTGCTAAACTTTTACCATTATAAGTTTAGCTGGAACCACTGTCTTGCATGCTCGAATGATTAATCATACGGAGCGACCGCACCGTGGCCGATGCGGGACCTAGGCCCTAACTCCGGGGAGTGAGCTTCCCAGCGTGAAACAGACCTTTAGTCTTTGGGAGCGCTTAGGCGGCCGTTCGCCGGGGGTTGCTTGCCTGGTCGGAAAGTGTTAATTAAATTGGTTCCGGAGGTGGTTCGGCCGTGCCCGGATCCCCAACCGGTGCGAAAAACAACCGACGACGGTCTAAAAAAACAAGACTACAACGAAAAAGCAAGAACTCACGTACCATTCTCGCGAATTAGTTACAAACGAAACGGAAAGGTAACTCTCCCCAGAGCGCAGGAGTTTCCAAATGAATGTGATTTGCATTCGTGAAGCCCCAGTTCCCATTGCAACCGCGGCGAATTCCGTTTCTGGGTTGGTCGGTTACTGGTACTGCAGTCACCTAGCTGAAGGTAGGTCGGTGGTGAACGGACTCAGGATGGGCGGTTCCAGTTCAATCGACCGTTCCTGGTTGGTGGCGCCCCTATGAACCCGGGGTTAAGCCACTGTGCTCAATCCGATTGGTTTGATCTAGTTAAGAAGGGTAAAAGTTTGCGTTTCGAGTGATTTTCTTGGCTTTTGTTGGATTGGATTTGGTTTGATTTTCCACTATTTAGCTATCCTTTTTAACACCTTGACTCCCTTTTTTCCAGGTGAAACTTTCTGAAGCGAAACATCCAAAAACCCAGAAAGCTTGTATACAACTGCGACTGCAAAATGCCGTCCTCCGAGGAAGGACTGATCAGCGATGATCCTTCCCCGTACGCGACGAGCGTTCTGTCCGATCGAGCTGCCAGCAGCAAATGTATGCTTTGTAATATTTGCATTTACGGTGTCGTCTAATTGGTTTTTGAGTTTGCTGTGTGACTGTGTGATTTACTAACATATTTGAAAAAAAGCAAAGATAATTTTCCGAAATCCAGCGAAGATAATACCGTTATCAGGGGTAACATTAGGTCTAAGAGGTGAAATTGGGTCATAAAAATTTCAACATTTTTGTATGACCCAATCTCACCCCCCAGACTCATTATAACCTCTGATGATGGTACAAATAATTATCAACAATCATCAAAGTTATTCAAAGTTTCTACATGGAGTAGACGGAAAATTCAACTATTCATATTATTTTGGCTGCAATGCAAAAATTGTTTGCGATCTAATAATAGTGTTTCATTTAGGCAAATGTTTCACGGATCGATCTGTACACATGGCTGGTCAAAATTTGAGCCAAATTCATGCAAGGGAATCCGTCGGCCAAAATCAAAACAGATTTGATTGAGATTTGAAATACATTGATATCTTAATGATTTCTTTTACCGTGTTCTAAATGATTAAGTGTTATAAACAGATTAACTTGATTGTAAAATATAATATATTGTTTCGTTTGCTATCAATTTTGAAAAATTAAAGAATTTACTTTACACTATTTAGAAGCAAAAAAAAAATCAGCGATACAATCATAAATATTGGATTTGTCTGAATGTAATTTACTGAAAGTTATTTATTTGAAAAAATATATTTGAAATTGAGTCTTTCTGCAAACTCACAAATATTTTCCGGAATTTTTGAATTTTCAGACCTTTTGAAATAGAAGCTATTTTTTATGATAAGAGTGTTAAAGATCTGTGAAAATTTTACCAAATAAGCCCTTTTTGTTTTTATACAACTAATGATATCCCGGAATCTTTTGGTTTGATTTTCAATGTCATAATATAAATATAATATGAAAAGTTGTTGAATTTTACGTTCTATTCAATAAAAAATATTCTACAAATCAATCCTTACATTTGAAAATGTCAAAATGTAGTTTTCTTAAGCTCTTAATCAGGGTTAAATAAAAAACAAATTTTTAGAAATGAGTCGAAAATTTCAAAATTCGCAGTGGTCTGAGAAGCTAAATCAGTTTGACGTAGGAATCGATTTCTAGAGATTTTTTTAAATAATATTTTAGCTGAAGCTGAAGTTTTTTTTCGATTTCTAAATAAAATTTATATTGAGCATAGAAAAATACCCCAAAACCTATGTATCCAAACAATTTTTAATGTAGTTTTCATAAAAATTTTCTATAGATTTTTTCATTATTGCAAAGAGGAAGTCTTAAGTCGGGCAATTGATTTTTCGCGATTTCGTGCAAGACGTGTATTCCGTGAAATGTGCCTTTAGCCATGAAACTTGATAAATATCGTGATCTATCGTGAAATTTAAATCAATCTATTGTCAAATTGCTCCTCAGTATATTTAAACTTATATTTCGTCGCCATCGTGCTAACTTGTCGTACGTGCATTTTGGGCCAAATTGAGTTAAGAACGCCATTTTGTGCAGCTCACAATGCCTCACCTTTTGACCTTCACAGATCCCCGAAATTCGATTTCAATCCTGAGATATTCAACAAAAACCGAAAAAACTCCGTGCATTTTTGTCACTTTACATATGAAAGTAGTTTCAATCTTGTCGTGCTATCTTGTCACTCCATGAAAATTGATGTAAGTGCGACAAAAGGCCAAAGGGATTTCAGGCCAGGAAAGTCAGGATGCGTTTGTCGCACGTACAAGCTAGACTACCGTAAACATTTGTAATTATAACTCGGGACTCCAGCAACCAACTTCAACCAAACTTTGGGACAATGCACAGAATGGTCAGCCAAACAAAACGTGTTTGTTATTGTTTACATTGCGTGCTCTCGTTTTTGTATATTCAAGGTCATACATTAAAACGCGTTTTTCTCGGAACGTCAAAATGGCGGGTGCGACAAGATAGCACGACGACGTCGATTTGTTAATTCAAACACGTTACAATATTTTAAAGTGGAGTTCTGAAAGCAGTAATTTAAAAAAATGTGATGAGTAAATTGAATATAACATCAAGAAAATAACAAGAATATACAGTTTTTTAATTCGATTTGGCTTAAAATTTATAAATTTGTAAAAGAACATTCGATAAACATTTTAAAAAGTTCATAATTTTAAGGAATTATCAACAACAATTGTTGGAAAAAACTGTCATAAATTAAATTATGCCATAACTTTTTCAACATTCAATTTTCCATTTCGCTGAAAAACATACACAATTTTATTTCACTTATTTTACTGATTATACTGATTATGATGAATCTTATATTTAGAATCGGCTTCATTATGCAGATATTTTAGCAAGTTTATTTGAATATTTTGTGTCAAAGGTTATGTTTTGCATCATAAACTACTAATAACATGTTCAGTAATGGATTTTAGTATAAATTTTTAAACAGATTTCTTGATTAAATTTCCTTGAGGTATTTAGACTCTAAATTTAAGGGTACCATACTGAGAAAAACGCATTTGAAGTTTGTCCCACGCATAAGGCTACATGTTAAGTTTTCACAAAAAAATTCTCCCTGATTTCTAGAACAAAGTACTGGCTCTTGAAAGTGCACACGATTTTTAAACAAACTGCATCAATAACTCAAAAGTGATGAAAAGGCATATAGGACATTTATGCGATCAGGGGCAGCATAGTACCGTGAAATTCCAATGTTTTGTAATTGACATGCCGCGAAATTATGTTTTTTGCCGAGAAAAATCACCAGCCCTGGTCTTAAGCTTTCAAATGCAACAAATATTTTATTTCTATCCTCAAAAAAAGACACAATAAATTTAAATGGTCCTTTTGGAAACCGTAGAATTGCTGTTACTTTTGGAAAAACCTCGCGAGTTTCTTTTTCGCCAAAAGACGCGTTTTTAAGTCCTCTAAATATGTTCCGAAGTCACCAAAATTATCGAAAAGTTATGGAATTCAAACTGCTTTTCATATAGAATGCTATAGAATAAACATATTTAAGGAAATAAATTTGGTGATTACATGATTTCATTAATTAAGGGAAGAACAAGAAAAACATACAAATTGGATCTCAGTTTGCATCAGTAAAGTTTGTTTAAATTTTTAGTTGGAACATATTCTTAAATCATGTTTTCAAATTTGTTACTTATGGTTAGATTCAATGAAATGCTTTAAATTGTTTTATCAAATTATTTTTATAATTAAGCAGAAATGTTGACAACAACCCGCATAAACGAGAACATTAAAAAAACTTTTTGTTAAATGGTTTTCTCACCATTTCAGAGATCGTAGTCACTATTTGAAAAATGGTAGGAAAACCTTAAAAATACCATATCGGAAATGGTACCCTACCATTTATCATAAAGTTCGACCATCTGAATTGAGGGTGGTTAGCAACCCGGATGAACGAGGATGATTTAGTGACCATAAAGAAACATTAAATTACTTTTTGGGAAATGTTGACGATTTGTCAAATTGTTGGTTCGAAAATATGGAGTTATGTTTTCACAAATAGTCAGTATTTGGAAAATTGTTAATTTAAATTTTAAATGCTGCAAGACTTTGATCATATTCCTGATTATGAATTAATTATTTGACAGATCTTATGTTTTTAGGGTAAAATGCAAACATGTAAAATTTTAGTGTAACACGTTGTTTGTGTACGTAGGACCTTTTCAGATAAAGTCTATTTATATATATTTTTTTAAATTTTAATCAAAATTCTTTTAAAGAAGCTGTTTTAACAAAATTAGAAATTAATATATTGTTTCTACAAAATAAGAAATATTTATGTTTTTTATTTAATCTACATGAAGTATAAACATAATTTTAGTTGTAACACATAGTTTCATAGCATCCAACTCGGGCAAAAATTTGTTGGTGACATCAACATTCAATTAGATGGCCTTTTAGTTTAATTATTGCAAAAGTGCAAAAAAACTATATAAGACACACACCCTAGTTTGAAATTCTAGAGTTTTTTATTAGGTCCTATAAACATATGAAAGACAATAGTTTATTCGTCCTTTTTAAAAAAACTCTGCAAAGTTTGCAATATTTCTAACTAAACCGATTCCCAACTATTTGCACTGCATTTTCAAAAAAAGTTTCATGCGTTTCAATGTCGTTGGTTGCATCCAAGTTTTAATGCATTCCACTTGTATCCAACATTGCATAATATAGATCGACTTAATTAATCAATCGACATGATCGACATAAATGGCCATACCCCTTTTGAACGTCTGTCAAAACACAAAGTTCGCGAACAACCAAACATTCAGCACAGTTCGTGGAGGAGGAAAAACCTTGTGCGCTCCGTATCCTTGTTCCGGTGGGACCTTTGCGTTCCGTTCCGACCGTGGATCCGCGCGGAATTTGCGACGAGTGAAGATCCCTTTTGGGTACTTGCCAAAGTGCACATTTTTGTGATTGTTTTGTGCGAAAATTTTCTCTCCCCCCACTTAGGGTCAAGGTTGACTTGTCCGTATTTTGGTCGGAGTGTCTCGCGTAGACCGGAATTGGACTGTCGGCAGGACATCGATGGCAAAAGGGGGTGCCGCAGGCGGAATGGGTGCCGGCGCTGAAGGACAACGAGCAGGCTGAGGTGCTGTACAATCTGTTTCAACGGCCGTAAGTTGGAACATGTTTCGTTTAATTATTTTGAGATGATCACAATCTTTCGTTTTCAGCGTAATCAAGTGCGAATCCTGGAGCACTGCGAAGCGTCCATTGTGCTGATCGCTGACGGCGTGATGCTGCTGTACGAAGATTTTGCATCGCTTCGATCTACCTGGTGTTGAACAAGGAATTGATCGAGCGGGTCAACGTGGACACGACCTACAGCCAAACTGCAAAGCACATGAGCCAGTTGCTGGAGCTGGGAATGCTCGCTCCGAAGCTTATCATTCCACATTTGTCCACGATGAGCGACGAACTGAGGAACCTGGAATCTTACGTGATGCGCAACTGTGTCCTGCATATCATGGGCGAAGCCATCGTGACCGAGCTGACCTAGGAGGAACTGGCCGATGAGCTGAAGGAAACACGCGATGACTTCCTGCATGATTTGTTCAACCACACGATGGACGTTTCGGCCCATGTCCGCTCGAAGGTGCTTCAGATTAGGCACTACATTCAGGGCCAGAACGCGGTTCCACTTAGCAGCTGGCAGCACCAGGTGCTGAAAGGTTCTGTCGAACGGCTCGAGGACAAGTCACTGCTGGTGCGCAAGAACTCGATCGCGTTGATCCTCGAGCATAATCCGTTCTCCGCTAAGCTCTCCTGGCGAAACTTCGCAATGAAGAACGGGACGGAAGACGGTCAGCTGCAGGAAATTCGCAACAAGATGTTCGAGCAGGACCCGGCGCTCAAGAAAACCCAACAGCAGTGGGTGTACTACATGATGTTCTCGAAAGCGTATTACGTCAAGACCCAGCACGGCCCGAACCTGAACGAGGAGTTCCAGAAAAGGAAAACGAGGTCAACTTCCTGAAGGATTCGATCCGTTTCGTGGAAATCGTCTATGCTGCAGGACATGGTGATGTCCAAGTCTCAAACGGATGTGTATGAAGCGATTGATTTCTTCACCTCGGCTTACCTTTTTGGGATCAAGGGAACCGAAAGTGGAATGCAGCAGAATGAGCAGTTCCAGTGCCGAGCGATGGAACTGTAAGACGCGCTGACGCGGCAGGACATGGTGCAGCATTTACGCGGGGTCACGTCAAGCTGGACCTGCCCAAAGAGAGAGTGAGTCGATTTTTTATGATGTCCCGTTTTTGATAAACTCACGGTTTGAAATTTGTCGCAATTGTTCTTGCTGTTTGGTGGCAACGTAACCGGCCAGAACATTGAAACGATGTGATTTTGTTATATCTAAGTAACTTTTAAAAATGGTACTGAATTAAAAATGCGGAACTTAGAATTTTGCTTTGTATTTTACACCAAAAACTTGTATGTGGTGAAAGGCTATTCCACAAAGCGCGCGCTCTCTCTCTTTTGTGTTTATATTTCTGTTTTCGCCCGTCGCGCGCAGCGACAGTCAAAAGAGGTCTGCGCTGAAAGTTGACAAGTCAAAACTCCTCTTGTTTTGGTGCGTTTCGTCGTGGTCGTCACGGTTCGCGGTTGTTTATAAGCATCTTCACTATTTTCGCGTTCGTGTTTTGTTTTCAAAAGTGAGTGTAAAAGAACTGCCTTCCATCCTCACAGCAAGTATTGGCTGCGTTTGTTTACATCCGTGAGCAGCTAGAAAAAAAAAAGTTCCATCCTTCCGTCCAGCGGGATCGAAGTCGCCGAGGAGGAAAAACAATACAAAGGTGACAATTGAGTGGTTTTCCGGATCGTTTGTTTACAGAAGTGTTTGCTTCTAGAGTGCTACGTGAAAATCCACCAGGTTTGTTTACTTCCAAGAACCAACCAAAACAAATCAACCGGATAACCACGCAAATTTTTATTAAATTTTAATGCAAACAATCATGTTGTTTCAGATTTCGACGAAAAGTACCTTTTCAGATTTGTGATTCCTACCCCGGCTGCCACCAACAAGGACGCGTTTTTAGCGACAGATTCTCTCGGTGAATCCCGAATTGTGTGGACCTGTTCTTGTGCATTCTAGTCGACATTGTCGAGGATGGTCGTGGGCAAAGTTCGTCGCGGCCATTTAGATAGGTATATTTAGCTTATCTTCCCTCCTCCTCTTCGTCCTCCTCTTGAGTAAAAAGTCTTTTCGAGCGGCCAAGCAGCAGTTGATATTCTGTTGACGGAGCTGGCAATAGAACCAATGCAGCCCGAGAGTTTTCGGCCTAAATGGAAACATCACAAAGAATGTACTGGTATGTATGTCGAGAAGTTTCATTTCTTATTCCCATTTGCTTTTTTTTATGTGAATCTCGTTGTTTGCCCATCAAACATAATTCGAATAAATCAGAAGTACTCTGTTTGATTTGCACTTTCTCTAAATTCTCTCATTTCAAATGTGCAACTCGATTTATTTGCAGATTTTGTATTCAACGTAGAGTGGAATATCACCATGGGACTTGAATATTATATTGTAAATAAATACATTGTGGTTTATTTTGTTTTATTTTTCTAGGTTTGTACCTGAAGCATGCTTTGATCTTAAAATGAATTTCGTCAAGTGCGACAGGTCATCAGGGTGCGACACGCTCTCATCAACCAGCGGTGCCACTTTTATCTAAACTCGAAGCTTCCAAACTACGAATAACCGGCGTGATATAGCTGCGCCGTTTCCTATCGCAAGCGATTTCAAGTCAAGCAGAGTACCTAATTGACGACGTCCACAGGATGGCGAAGATGGAGCTGGCATCGAAAATGCTACAGTTGTGCTGGATGGGGCGTACGACTTTGATCAACATCCTGCTGTAGCGAAAGTTTCCTTCAGATTTGTTTAACTTAGAATTAGAAATGTCTTTTTTTTGACAAGTCAAACCTTTAGACACACGCAATACCTCTTCCTCCCGAAATTAAACACCAGTTAAAAGGAACCCCCTTTTTTAGCTTAGGATTTTTCGATCATTGTACTACTAAAATGACAAAATAAATTAAAACATTTGGACAAAGTAAAACTGCACTGTTTTTTGCTCAAAATCCCGAAAACCCTTAAAAATTGATGTTAATTCGAATTGTTACAACTATTTCTCAAAATGTAACGCGCCATGGAAAATCACTCAAATAACTATTTAAAACCATAAAAAACCGTTTGAGAAATGGTGAAATCCCTAAAATATATACGCAAAAATGAACTTTCAAAAAGAATTTGACAAAGTGTCGCTAGAAGAAAAAATCAAATAGTGAATATTGCTAACAACATATATGGGGAATAGTTCACTATTTGAGAGACAGTGAGGAATTAAAAAAAATATTTACCAAATAGTTGCTATACAATTTGGTAAAAGGTTGATTGAATATTTAACAAATGATTTTCAAACGTTTTTTTTCTATGCGGGAACGGTAACCTTAAAAATCCCCGAACAACGTTTCGTCAAATTACCATTTGTGTAATGGTAAAAATAAAGTCTATTTTCGCGAAAAAGCGACCTTTTTCTTCCGGTTTTTACTATTTCAGAAAAGGTTTTTAAATGGTATTATAAGGTTGTTCGCACAATTTTTAACCTTGCTGCTACTATTTTAGAAATGGTTCGTAAATGGTTTTTAAGGGTTTTTCTTGCAATTTTTACATAGCGCTACTATTTTGGAAATAGTTTTCATATGGTTATTTAAGGTTTATCCTACATTTTTCCCAGTTTCACTATTTCAGAAATAGTTTTCAAATGGTAAATTAAAGTTTATCATACAAATTTACAATTTTTGAGAAATAGTTTTGAAATAGTTTTTAAAAGTTTTTCTTACATTTTTTACCTACCTATTTTTTTACAGAATTGTTCACTTTTTGACGGATGGTTCACAGCAATAATATTTGAACTTTAGCGGCATAAATTCTAGTTGAATGTTGATTCTGTTTAGTTGATCATACTGCCAAAATCAGCCAAACCTGAAAAAGTAAGAAGAAAAAATCACAAAGTATCAAGTTGAATATAATATTCAAATATCATATGTACTTATCTGATTATTCAGATTGATTGATGCCAATCGTTTGTTCGCTTTGTCGCATCCTCGGCGGAACAATATTTTCGGCCGTCTGCCGGCAAAATCTCTTTTGATCACCGATCGAGTTCTCCAGCACCAGCTGTTCCGTTTTTATCAAGTTCTCCACGGCGCTGAAATGATCAACAAGAAAAATATAAACAAAGTATCTGGTAAATTAAATGATTTGTTTGAAAATTATACCTGCGCACAAAACGTAAACAACGACCAGCCGCACAAACGTTTTACTTCAGACTGTTTTTGCCTGCGCTAAGCGCTTGCCTGCGCGAGAGCAGGTAACGAAGCGTAGCGAGAGAAGAGAAAAGAGAGAACGCGCAAGGCAAATATTTTTTTTGCGTTGAATATAAATTATTGATAAATTGATTTAGAAATTAAATGCAAAAAGAGATTCTGCATTCAAAAGAAGGCAAGTCCTAACTTTTTTGATGACTGTGTTTCCTTTGATGGTTGGTGTAGATTATGCGAAACAAGGAATAACTTTCGCAGAGGATCTGAAACTTAATTTCGCCGGGACAAAACGCCCTATTTGTTTAAACTATCACACTACACCTCCACATCACCGATTCCGTTGATGCTAGAGAACGGAACCGTAATTCCGCTGGTCAATCTAACTGACCTGACACTGTGAAGATCGACGTGCGATGGTAGAGAGCGGTCCAAACGAATTTAACAACTTCCGCTCGTCACACTCGAGACATTCGTCGCTGACCTAGCGGAGAGTCGAAATCGACATCGGCACAGGTGCCACGACACTAGTGATTTCGTCCAACCAGTCTAGAAACACTGTTTTGTTCTGGCCATAATGTGTTAACATTATGGAGCAATAGCGGCCAAAAAACCCAACGCTGCCATAGTGATACGATCACTCACCGAAACACCGCGAATCAAAACTACAGATTGTCGAGGGAGACAGATTGGCCGATGCAAAATAAATCGGCACTGGCAACGTATGTTTTGCGCTTGCAACACTGCCAGTTTTGCTGGGCGTAAAGGGCGATTGGTGTCCAGCACGTTTGGTTTCCAGAAACATTGGCCAATCTGTTTGCCTTGACAATCTGTAATCAAAACCCGTCGAATTTCGCTCTAGTTTCTAGTTTCTTCTGAGCAGGTCGTTTGCGCATTTGCGACGGCGAAGGAGTTGCGCTCCCGCTTGAGCAGGTTCGGGTCGAGGTACTGGTTGAGCTGCTTCCGCCGGACGTGCCGCGCCTCGATCTTCATGCCGTCGCGTGTCGTCTCGAGGACCTTGATGTGCACCTGAAAGAAAACAACTCGGTTAGAGACGCGTTTTTTTGGCTGTAGAATCGCTCAACGCACCGCATGTTTATGCACGGCATCGGTAAATTTCTGGATGCTTTCGGTCAGGTCCACGTTCAGGTTCTCTTACCGCTCTGACCCCTTGAACCAGAGCGAGCAGTGTTGTCTGCGCCCTCGCCGCCGTCGTCCTTTTGGTTTTAGTCCTGCTGCTCGAAGCACTTCGGGTTGACGTGGGCCAGGTTGATGGGCAGGATTCGCTCCAGGTTCTGGATTAGGTAGCGGATCTTGGACTCGACCAGTCCGCACCACTCGAGGTGGTCGTCGGTGTTGTTCGAGGTCACGAGTGTAGAGTACGATAAAGTAGCGATACTTGAAGAAGAAGCTCGGCGCCTCGAACAGCTTGTCCCAGCCGGCCTTGTCGAGCATGATTTCGTCCGTGATCTGCATGCCGCGGTTGAACTCGTTCAGCATGACCTTCCGCGTCGACCTAGACACGTGGAAGGTCGAGTTTTGTTGCGGATATGCCGGCGTGATGATCGACATCAGGTGGAATTGGCCCTGCACGTTCACCCGCGGATCCCACAATTGAAAGCCCAGATTCTGGCGCAACTTCCAGCGCGAAAATACCAGAAAGCACTTGTGCACCTGCGTGGCCGCGACGACATTCAGGAGCTGACACGTCCTGGCCACCAGCATAGCCCACGACACACCTCCAAAGTAACCCAAAGAGTTGGAGTAGATTCCATGCTCTGAAAACAGAAAAAAAACAGTGAAAAGAAGAAAACCCTAATATTAACAAAAACCCTAAAAGTTGGTTGGTATCTCAACTTACACTTCGCCCACAGCTTGATCGAACGCAGCGCCAGCCGAAAGTTGTCAATGTTGGGCACCGGCCGTAGGATCTCGTCGGTGGCGCGGCACCCGTTCAGACTGCGCACCAACTTGGGGTCCAGATTCTTCAGCAGCATATCTTCGCGCAGGTCAAATTTGTCCGGAATCTCCTTCAGCGCCAACCGCGCAAACAGCAAATCAATCTTGATGCCGTCAAACTTCATCTTGACGACCGGCACAAGCGCCTCCTCGACGGCGCGGTACTGTCACCTCGGGCTGTTTTTTCAGCAGCTCGAAGAACGACCCAAAGTAGTCCTGCCGTTCGATGTTGCGCGGCGCCACGCACAACGCGTCAATATTCGTCCCCTTGTGGTTAACGCTCAGCCGGTACGACCCAAAAGTGTAGATCTTCCCGCCGAGCTTCTCGGCCAGCACTTCCGGCATGTTCTTCGAGATGGACACATTGCGTACCCACTGCTTGACCAGCGTGTTCAGCTTGGACAGAATCTCCATCCGGTGGTTCAGCTTGGACTCGTCCTCAAACACGTTGTACGGCTCGAGCGCCTTCTGCAGCTCCACCGTCTTGGTGTGGTCTTCCTTCTTCGGTTCCGCCAAACTGATGGCCGACGTCATGCCCATCAGTTTTGTTGCTGCCAGCCGATGCTGCTGCTGCGGCCGCCGCGTGCTCAACGAAAAAAAAAACTTTGACGGCACAGGGAAAGTAAAAAATCAAAACAAACATTCCTCCTCCAACGCAAGGCTGTATATCATAGGTAGAAAGCCATGCCTCCAACGAACGTTGCACCAAATGCAACACCAAGTTGACAGTGTCATTTTGGATTTGAACTTGATTTTGAGTACCTCCAGCTGACAGTGTACTAATTATTCAGTTCAACTGCGATTACATTTTTTTGGTAAACGTAGTTGAATTGAAAAAATCGTATGAAAAAGTGCGAAACGCATTAGCAATGTGCGATTTTCAGTTACAGTGTACACCTACCAAAATAAAATGTGGTAATCTCCGGCAATTCCTCAAAATGATCAACCCACATTTTGCGTGTATCGCCCCGTTTTGACAATTCTCCCCTCCTTCGCAAACGCCCTCCCAGTCACGGCTTTCTAGCAGGATTCTGGAAGAGTTCTCATTCTAACAGCATTCTAGCAGAAATGTTCCACTATTCTTACAGGAGTCTGGCAGAACCAGCTGTGCTAGACTATTTCGTGACTGGGCTCGCGCTGATTCATCTGTCAATCTGTGTCCTGTCACCTGTGAGCAACCGGCGCAACCGAAACAAAAACAAAAATTCTTCGTCGCAAGTCCTGTTAAAAAGTGCTGTTTTAGTGAATTTCTGCTTAAAAACTGGCTGAAAGATGGTCGAATCGGTGGCAGACGAGTGCAAGAACCCGTTGGACGGCACGCCGCAGAACATGCTGGACATGTTTGCTGCGGGCGATCGGAGCAGAATCTCCAAACTGATTCGGAATTTAGAGGGGGCCAAGCTGACCGAGGACCTGGTGGAGGAGGCGTACCAGAACTGCTAGCCAAATACTAGGAGAAGCTGCACCTGCTACACGGATGTTTGGAGGAGCTGTATTCTGGGGTAAACTTCTTTATGGGAAATCGGGAGAGGCTGATGACGCACCGGGCGACTAAATAACCACCAGAATTTCCAAAAACAGATTCTGCTTTTTTTGAGTTTTTTTTTATAGAACATTAAAAAAAACGAACACTCAAATGTTGGGCTTCGTATTGGGTTATTTGAAGAACTGAGAGCGGCGGATCATTTGCCTGATGTAGCTTTCGATGCTGGTGTTTAATCGGTTCGATTTTAGTTGGCTGGATGAGAATAAAGGGGATCAACCACGATTGATCGGATTTGCAAGGAAAGTTGTTGCATGGTGGACAGATGTACGCCGTTAGCGGATTTTTAAGCGTCGATTGTTCTAATCCGGTTTATTTGGGCTATTGCTTTGATTGGACCATTTTTGCATCATGGTAGATCCAAACATAGGGCCGCTGTCGCATGCGTTTTAAAACACGGCGAACGGATTGCTTCCATTTGTGGAGGGTCTGGCCGAATGGGTACTCCTCCTGGATTAAGAAAAGATTGGCAGGGACCAAGAATTAGCCGTGCAAATTCGAGATTCTTCAAATAATAGAAACGATTTTCAAAGAAAGTGCTCCCGTATTGTTAACATCACTTTATTTTTTTGCTTGAGGGGCGCCGAAATGAGGAAGGGAGGGGGGGGGGGCTACGGGACATTTTGCCTCCCCTCCCCTTCCCCCAATCATTTTTATCCTTGACGAGAAAGGCTGCCCTCCACAAACAAAAAAAAACGGAAAAACCTTATTACGTTTCGAGGCTCAACTTTTATTCAAAATAATAAAGCTAGAGTAAAAAAATGCTTCATTAGAAAATAAACCTTTTTGAAAGCAAAATTTCGAACGGTTATTTAATATTTATAGATGGTACTCGCGTATCGAAGTTGATCATTTCAACTTTAAAATAACGTTTTGATTTAGGATAACCATTTCAGTAACCATCCTCAAATAGTTTTTCAAAGTCATTCAGAAAAAAAATCACCATTGCCAACTTTTTAAAAACCTTAATAAAAATGGTAACTATTTGACAAATAATCATCCAAGTTCGCCATTTGAACCATTTGAACTTTAAAATTACCTTATGATTTAGGGTAACCATTTGAAAAAACATCGGCAAATAGTTTTTTAAAGTTATCAAGAAAATTGTTGACCATTACAAACATTAAAATAACTCTATTACTTATGGTGACCATTTGACAAATAGTCATCAAGGTCCGCCAAATAACATTATTACAAATGGTGACCTTATCTCATAAGGTTTTTTTAAGTTCCTCACCAGAATCGATATAGTTTTCGTTTATCCGGGAATCCTATTACATTTTCAGAATTTTTTTTCTGTTTTTTTTTAAGTTCGATCGGGAAACTAAATGTTTTTTTACCCTGAAAATTTTCAGCAGACTTTTCTTTATTTGTCTACATGAGTTAGTATAAGCCACTCCAAAAATATGAGTTGACGATTCAACTATTTCATGTTGCAATGAAAAGTAGAGAGAGATCACATAAATAATTCAGTTAAAATTCCATAGGCAAATATGTCTCATGATATCCAACATATGAATTTGTTCCACGGTTTATATTTCCATAAATCTATAGAAAAAATCCCCTAAATAGTACTCTAACTAATACGCTATCCCCTTCTATGGTAATCACCCATCTATCCATCAAAACGCCACAACAAGCTGCCAGAAAGTCAATCAATCAGCTATCGACCAGATTTGAGCCCGATTAGCGAACGGAGAAATAAAAATTCGGTCACCCTCCATGACGTGCACGAACCACGCCGCCTCACCGGGGGACGCATGAGAAAATGCCATTTCGAGCGTTTTGCTCGAAAACTGCATCCAAACAAAGCCCGCGGCTTACCGGTAATAAATATGAATGAAGTTGTGGCGCATGATTCATTTTTTTTTTGTTTTGAGCCAACTAGTCGATTGAGGGGGATGGGGTTGGGGGCCTCACCTTAACAAGAGTGGCCGCTGGTGGTGGCCCGTTGATGGAGTTTCGACCGCCGCAGATCGTGAGCAATAAAATTGTATCAATTTCTTAAGTTCATTAGGCAGCTGCTAGCGAGGTTGCGGGAGGGAGAAAGAGTTTGACGGCGAAAGCATGCACTGTCAGCGCCGAACTGGGAGCTTTGAGCTAATTTTGCTAATACAGTTTTGCACCTTCTCTAAGCTGGAAGCTGACGGCGGTCATTTCCAAAGGATGGTGTGTGGGAGTGCCTTGAAGGAACGCGATGGAATTTGCTGTTGAGTACGGCTAGAACGTGTCTATTTTGTTCGTGATGGAGCGTTTGATTGCTTCTGCAACTTTAAATTCAAGAAATTTAATGAAAATATCACTTTGAATTGTTAACAATAATGGGTTTCTCGACAGCAAAAATGTTATCACCATTCTGTTGTAATTCCCATAAAAATAACAAACCATTGAGTTCGGTTTCTTTTGCGCCTTGTAGAATTACATAACAACCTTCGAACGGTACACTCATGATTTATAACTCTTTTTTTTTGTTTTGCTGTCCCTCTCACTAAACATCGAATTAATTACAACCCTCACAACAAGCTGCCTCCAGCCAACTAAATTACCCCATGCTACGAACCCGAACGTAGATGTCACCGCCACCGCAGCATAATTGCGACGATTAGTCCGCGCCCGGCCTTAAGAGACCAAGCTTCTGCCAGCACATAACAATGGATTATTAAGCTCAACCCATTTCACGACGACCACTTCATGACAACGCGGGCGTGCGCGGGGGTCGTCGTCGACAAACTAATAAAACAAACGACATCAACGGCGGCGGTAATTGGCGACGAACCCCGTTCGATTGCTATCTTCAGCTTCAAGTCTCGGACGGAAGTGTTCCTCTCAGATATTGCGCGGCGACAACACAATGAACGACTTCGATCTCGGGTGATGGTATGGCACAAGCCACCTAAAGGAAAGATTTCACCCCAGAGTGCTGTCAGGAAGCACTAAACACGTGTTATCTGGTGCAACCTTTACGACTGTTCCCTTGCTGTGAACAGTGCAGTGGAGCTACCCGGCTTCGGGGTGGGCTCGCAACGACTTCTCGCTGGGGCCCCTCGGTCACTGGGCGGAGAGAAAGACTAGGTTATGTAACCGTCAAGTCGTTATCTTTAAGTGGTTATCGACAAGCCCATTGGCATACCAGCGGAGAGAAGTTCTCTCGAAAATGGTTGAATTGTGGTGATTGAAAAAATAAATAAATAAAAATTGCTAAGATATTTTTTGTATATGATCAAATGAAAAATCAATTTCCTGTATTGTCTTGCAAAGTTTAATCTTTTCATTGCTTCAAGTGCATAAAACATTGAACCACGAGGTCTTAAAACTTGTAATTTTTGAGCCAGATTTTTTTTCGTTGGATAATCGTCTCTTGCTTAGCCCATCTCCCTCTAAATAGACCACGTGGTTTGGAATGACCCTTTGCACTTTTAATTTTTCTTGAAGATGTTTAATTTGATTTTAATTCATCATGACAAATGATTTATTCATAAATGATTTTCATAAATTAAGCAATGAGTAATTGTTAATAAATAAAACTTTTTTTTTCAAATGCATTTTTTATATGAGAAAATAAATAACAGTGAAGATATATTTTTAAATTTCACGTATTTATCAAAAAGTATCAAAACATTATACTCATTGATAAGATTATGCGATTTTTTTATCAAAGGAATGATTTCAATAACAAAATAATCTATTTAATTTGGTGATTTGAAAGATAAATAAATAAAATTGTGAGTAACGAATTGACAATTTGAATTTTTCACAGTACCAGTACGAAGGAACAAAAAACTTTGATTAAATTTTAACTGTCTTTATTTTTGCTAAAATATTTAGTTGGCATTATATATGTTTAAAAATGTTTAGAAACTATTAGTAATTTTGATATTATGTCACCAAATGTTGTATGAAATTCAAACAGCTTTTTAGTTCAATATTACCCCATTTTTCTGAGAATAAAATTTTCTGAGAAAAATACAACAATGATTGAGTTCCTAAAAAAAACTAAGTAAACTCTAACATAATAAACAAAAAAACTAATAGCTAAAAAAAGATTTAAATAAAACACGTACAAGCTTTTATGATAAACATATAAAATTCCAACTAAATTTTAAAAATTTGAGCTGAAATCAGACAAGTACAAATTGTATTTGAAGTTTGTGTCTATTATGTTGTTAAGATCGGAGAGAGGAAAGGAGGGATTTTTTTTCAGATTTTCAGATAAACTTTCATAATTTTGAAACAAAAAAATCCCAATATGCTCTTTACATTATTGCAGCTATGTTAATTTCAAAAATATTACAAATATGTATAAAATAACGAAAATATTTGTTTCCAAAATTTATCTTTGTTCATTTTCTTAAAACCTTTTTGATTAACATAATAAATTCCAAAAAGATATTGAAATATTTGACTTGATATTAGACAGATCGGAGAGAGGAAAGTAGGGAATTTTTCAGATTTTCAGATAATTTTCATAATATTCATAATTTTGAAACAAAAAATCACAATATGCTCTATTTAAAATTACAGCTTTGCTAATTTCAAAAATATTACAAATATCTATAAAATAACGAAAATATTTGTTTCCAAAATTTGGTCTACCTTTTCTAATCCATGCCAAAGAATATAAACTTTGAATAAAATTTATAATAGCTTTTTATTGCTGAAATGTTTAGTTGAAATTTAATGCGTTTAAAAGCATTTGTTTATAAATCAAATTTGTGGCATTTTACGTTAAATATTTTCTGCATTTCTCTGGAGATAAAATTGTCTGAAAAAAAAACTAGCTATGATTCTGTTCTTATTGGACCGATCCGAAACAAAAAAACACACACACAAACTTATATTTGTTCATGTTTTTAAGCCTTTTTGATTAACATAATAAATTTCAAAAAGATATTGAAATATTAAATTTTCAAACTCTATGGAATGTTTTGTCTTCTGGCTCTGGAATTTTTTTTATTTTGAGATACAATTTGATAATTTTAAAACAAACAGTATTACAAAAATCTTAAAAAATATGTGCAGCAACCTCAATGTTGTTAGAAAAAAAATACCATGTAGAAGCCAGTCCTTGTTTTTAAAGATTACTTTTTTCAAAACTGTTATTCGAAAAATCGCGATAACTCTTTATAGTTACAAGCAAACCCCTTATGTTTATTTATCAAATTATATGTAATTGTCTGCAACTTTGTAGAATATTTTTACACTTTAAAAATAATTCTGCAAAGTTTACTAACTAAACACGAAATTTCAAATATTTGAAAAAATAAAAAAAAAGTATATTAAATATCCCATAGAATGACAAGCCCTCAAAAAAATTACAGTTAAGTAACAAAAATTGTAGAATTTTCAAAAATATTTTTGTATTTTTTTCCATGAAAAATATTTTTTTTACGGAAATCTAAATACGCCATCAAATCGGGCATCCAATTTTACCTAAAAGTCCCTTTGACACCAAATTTCAAAATCATTACCATTAAAAAAATGTGTAAATTTGTAAGGTGTAATTTTGGAAGGTTGAATATTACCTCTTTTATGATGAAATTTTACCTCAAGTCTAATCTAATCTAATCTAATCGAACACAAGCGCAGCCAGTCCGAAGAAAGCATCCTGGAAGAACTTGCGGTTAGATTACGCCTCAAGTCCTTTCTTGTCAATATTAATAATTGCAGTACATCCGAGTAACCCCAAAAATGTACAGCAAAAATTAAAGCGGCCAGGCCTACTGCGTTGCATTAACCGCAGAGACAGATTCGGTGAACGGATCCCATTTCACAGAATCAACAGGGGAGGAAGGATGCGTGGACATACCGTACCAAACGCTCCGAATCAGTTAGGTGTGGTGTGTAAGTGTAAATTGGCAAATAATTATATTATTAGGAGGGAAGTGGAATTGGGCAATTGAAGTTGGGGAAAATGGGAATTGGGAAAAGGATAATGGGGAAAGGATAGAAGGGTTATTTAATAATATCATAATATAGAGGAATATAACAATTTCACAACTTATAATGGAAAGCTCTCACCAAGCAACAGCAAATCTTTAACATAAAGCTCAAATCTTCAAAAGACGCCGCGAGGTGGTATCCCGATCGTCAGATTCCAGGGTCTTCTCAGGGGACAGGTCGATCATTTGACGTGAACACTTTCACTTTTGCACTGAGTATGTCCGCTCCCAACCAATATTTCCCCATGGTTTGGTGGTTCTAACAAAGAAGTTGCACTTATGGCCTGTTTTGAAAACTATACAAAATCTTTTCACAAGAAAATGTGAACTTTTTGCAAACCAATTGAAAAACGACAACTTTTAAATTCTCTAGAAGAATTTCGAACCCGATGGAATTTTACCTCAAGTTAGACTGAAAAAGCGACATTACAACAGATAAGTTTTCAGAGGTAAAATTACAATTTTTTTCTGACATAAAAGACATCAGATTTCCAGGTGTAATATTACCATGATTTTTATTTCTGTGTGCCAATTATTAAAACAACACGTCTTTTTTTAAGTGTTCTAAAATGGAAGGGGTCGAACCGCTGTCACGAGATATTGGAAAATTGATCTTAGTTTCGTGATCAGGAACAAAAATTACCCTTGGAACAAAGTTTCTCGCGAATCTAGGGGTCGGGGCAACTTTTTCCGATTTCATGTTAGTTGGCGAAAAATTATTCAATAATTCACTGATATTGATGTTAAAACTGAATTTAGAATCCCAATTTAGGAGAAATTGGCCTTTTTCATACCAAATTTTAATTCTGATTTCCCGGAGAATCGCCCAACAAACAAAAAAAGCGACTCTCCCTCGACAAACCTCACAGCCATCAGCCACAAACCAATAGAAACGGGGCCGCGTGTCGCGCGCCGCTCGTTCTGGGATTTGGCCCAAGCCACCACGGCGGTGGTGCATATGAGATGTTGTACAACGATCGCTTATCGCTAGCAGCTATCGCCGGGGCGGGTACAAATGACATCAACACTTCCACGTTCGTTAGCAGCAGCTAGGGCGGTTGATCGCTTATGCCATGAGAAGGAGCAGGTCGAACTGCGGGGAAAATGTTCTTTCCGCTAGGCAGAACAGATTTTGTTAATTTATTTCGCGATGAGTTCAACCAGTTCCACCTTCAAGTTTTGCTGCTGGTTCACATGGGATCCGGTATGGGTTGGGAATATTTATAATAAATTCAGCTGGGCTGATGGTACTTCCCGGTTTGTCGGTTGGGCTAGCTGAGCGGCGGGTGGTGCTCTGAAACTTTATAAACGGCCCTACCCAGTCTACCAGGTTTTTATTTTTTATTTTATTCTATAATTCAATTTTGTCATTTTATCTAAATCATTATTTTTTATGAAAATTGATAATTGCATTTTTTTCGATTTTAAATAAAGATTATTTAGTACAATTTTGCATCGGTAGAATTTCTTTAACAAACATGGGGCAACCCTGCACCGGCAAATAACCTTTGCGTGACTCATAAATCCGCTCCTTCCGAATGGAACACGAAATCTAATGAGTAGTTTGCTGGCGATTTATTTCCTTCTGAACCAACCTGCTCCCAGTATTACTATTTTCCCGCCGAATCGGGCTACCGATTTTTCGTTGGACCTGTTCCCGTTCGTAAATTGCGCGCAGTCAGCCAACTGTAGAGCAGCAGCAGCAGCATATCGTGTAACGTCAGTTTAATTGCGATTTATTACCGCGGGGCGGTCAAAGTGTGACGCGGCGGTGGGTTTTGCCGGTCATGACTGCCAGGGGGAGCTACCCTGCTTGGAGAGGGTGACTAACGGTATTAGGAGAGTTTGTTGGTTTTGTGCAGGTCATCGTGGCAGATTTTGAGCAGGTGATAAGAGGAACAACTATTTGCTGAACTTGTTAGAGTGCTTTGACGAAATTTATTATTTTAAGAGCTTTTCGCCATAGTTCAGCCATACTTCCGCCATTTTTTAAGAATCTTAAGAATTATTCAAATGTTCAATCATACTACCAACTTAGAAGTGACTCTCCCACTCGTTCTAAATATTTGCTTTAATTGTTTTGACAAAAGCTAGATTTCTTATTAAGATTTCAGTGGCCAGGTGAGAAGCCGTAATTTAACCTTTTTTATTTTCCACCCTCCCACACAGTCACACGCTCACACTCATGAGACCACAAGAGCTAAATTAAATTTCCGCCTCTTTTCCAAGACTCAAAAGGTTGCGCGCGCCTCTCTAGAACTCAAGCAAACCGCGATCGTTTGATCGCGATACACTTCATGCGAGTGAAGGCATTTTTTTTTTGTTTACTAAACACGTATACAAAAGCCGCCCTCTCCAGAGTTCCTCTTCCCGCACAAATAAAGACCGACTAGGTTATGTTTACTGACCACCTCCACCAACCAACCTCCCTCGACAGCCAACAGTCTTTGTTTGTTTGTTTGCTTGCTTGCTTCCTTTCTGGCTTTGCTCGGTGGTTCTATTATTTAATGCTCACTTTGACCAATTAGCAATTTCCTACCCCTCTTACCTCGAGCACGTGGAAAAATACACACATACCAGCACACATAAGCAGCTTTGGTCGGCCACCCACCACCGTCATGAGATGATCCATGATGGTCAGGGGTTTAAAATTCATAAAATCAGGAAACCGTCTTTTTATGTGAGTAAACTATTACAAACAATTTTTTATTTTTTTTATTTCAAGATAAATTTTCATTACTTTGAATCAAAAAGTATAAAAAAAAGTTATTGTTACAGTTGTGTAATTCTAAAAAAAAAAAACAAAATATCAATGAAGTCATGATAATTTTTTTACCTAATGTTTTACTTCTTTTTTCAATCTCTGTAATTTAACAATTCAACATCAAAAAAAGAAGCGTGATGAATGAATTATGAAGATGCATGTTTCACAATAGTTTACAATCGATTGCACAAGTTCTTTTTCAGTGAAAATTTCAACCAATAGGTCAAAAACTTATAATAAAAATTGCATTGGCCTTATTGAAAGCGTTTCAATTTTAATCAAACTAAATTACCACTTGATAAAAAAATATGACTTTCACGGTTTTCCTGAAATTTTCAGGATTTTTTTGGGAATTTCTCGTTTCTTAAATTAAACAAACTCATCACACTTTTGGCAGTGTTTATGAAATGTTAATTTTTTAGTCAATTTTGACCGCATTTTTATACTGAATTCGCAATTATTATGCAGAATAGAAGTCGACACAAAAAAGCAGATACCACCGTCATGAGATGATCCATGATGGTCAGGGGTTTAAAATTCATAAAATCAGGAAACCGTCTTTTATGTGAGAAAACTATTACAATCAATTTTTAAATGAATGTTAAGGTTTCTTGTCGTATCTAGTTCTTTAGAATTATTGCGTGCGCTAAACAATTTCTTAGTATTTTTGTATTATTTTCGTATTTTCGTGTTCATTTCTCATATTAAGATTGGTGATTTTAATACAAAAATTGATAATTTTGAATTTGAATGTCAAGTTGCTGATTTTTTAAATGAAATATAATTATGAAACAAAATATTTTTTTCAGTTGGCCTGTTATAAGCGCCATATAGTTTTAGCTGCAATATATGTTTGCTTGGATATCTTACTACACCTTGAAAAGCGCTGTAAAATTACGTATCATTTAGATGATGGTAAAACAATTTGAATTTTAAATTTGGGTAAACAAAAAGTTCGATATTCCAATGTTGACTCCAAAACCATTTAATGAACTTTTTAAATAATCATAAGTTTCCAATTTTTTAAATTATATGACATTATCTCGATTTTGATTTGATTGGCATTATCTCGAAAACTGATGATTCGATTTTCAATGTTAGAAAGTGAAACATTAGTAATATTTTCTGGTCTTTTCAATAAAAAATAAAATAAAAAAATAAGTCTAAAATTGTAATATGGTTAAAACAAATATTTAGTTCATTTTCAAAAGTAGTGCTTTATTTTAAAATTTCACTGCAGTTTCATTTATGAAATTGAATAAAAAACCAATAGTATTCGAGTTAAAGTCATTTGAAAAATGAAGTCTAATTAGGAAACACTGAGAATTGGAAAATTTCCGTATAAAAATTATATTAATTTGAAACTTAAATTTAAATTATTTTGAATGCAATTTCTGAAAAATCATATTTATTTATAAAAATAATTACTCCGGTTTAGGATTTTAGCACCATCCTGAATTCTAGCGCATAATATGCCTTTTTAAGTCTCCTAAAACATTTCAAAACATCTCGAAAATTAAAATTTTTAGGATTTTAACTATTAGTGATAAAAAGATATCAAAAATTCAGTTTATATATTTTTTCACGAAAACTTTGCCGGAGACATCAAGTAGATCAGAAAATTCCTTCTTAAGATACATGTTTTCAAATATTCGCATGCTTATTTTGTATCACCAGCCCGCAAAATTGTATAAAGCCTGGTATGGAAAATCAAATGATGCAAAATGGCTTCTTTTGACACAGGGAATGCATGCATTCATATAAATGAAAATACAGTGAAAAGTCGATTTGAGTAACGTGATATATGGAATTAGAAACATAAAAATTAAGATTGAACTGCAAATCACAAATTGTATGTCAAAAATATAAATATTAAACCAACATAATTCATCAAATCTTTATTTCCTCACGTCAAATAAGCTTCTAGAAAACTCTAATAAGAATAATAAAGAATTGAGCATTTATGGAAAAATATGAAGTCTTTAAGACTTAAAAAAAGTAACGTAAACCGGGGTGAATCAAGTAAACAGTCTGAACAGGGACAGCAGTTTTGAAAGCATTTAACAACTTCAAATTTGGAAATCAATGTACTAATTTGTTACTCTTTGTCTGTTTTCTTGGTTAAAACAGTTGTCACAATCTGCCCCGTGTATCCCGATTTGCCAAAGATGTAGGTATAGTAGTTTTTAGTCCCTCAAGCCTGCAAGCCTCCAGAGAACCCCTGATTCCTCAAAAGAGCCTCTCGGACACTCAAATTTCCTACACTAAGCCACACCGAGCCCAACTGCGTCGCTCTGCTACGCTGATGAGAATTCCGCCAGATTCTCCACGCTCCGCAGATGATTCGCATCGTCGTCGGTCGCCGTCATGTGAGCTGAGTTCCCCACGTTGTCCAAGCAGCTACAGGTAGAGCAAGCAGCCGCGGCTTATTTTGAAACACACGTCACTCAATAAAAATCAACAGTTCATTGCGCAGCGCCTCCCCGGTACTAATGACTTGACCAGCTTAAGGGGGAACTTCTCACGTGGCTTGTGGTACAGAGAGAGGGAGGGGGTGGATCATGATGATGATAATTCGTGATGTTTTCCCACCCCCTCCATTTACCTCGCGCATGCGTTGTGTTTGGGGGGAGGTGAAGTGTTGTCACACCGAGTGTAAACAAGCCCGGTTATGGACGCCGCGACGCGAACTTCAATGGACCGTTGTGTTCGACTCTGGAAACGGTAATTTCATGTGACGTATGGCTTGATTTGCGGAGGATGACACGAGAGTCGCCCCCGCTGTTGTACGGCTGTACGGTAATTGGCGGGTTGCATGGCGGCTGCCTTCCGGGGTTGATGCAACAGAGCAGAGATTAGTGTAGTTGAACAATATTTAGAGTTGGTGATCGGATTATGGCGATACGGAACGGGGCATTATTGTTGTTTGTCGGATTAGAATGAGTTTAGCTTCATTGATTGCGGTTTAATTCGTGGAATTATATCGCAGTAAACCTTATTGTTCGTTTATGGAAGATTCAGTATTGTACATTTCGTTACCTTTTTTATTTTACCTGTTATTTTCAAACATTTCTTCTGCTATCATAAAAACAGTCAACCCTTCTAAACATAAAAAAAAATATTTAGTTTGCTCCATTTGTTTGTTTTTTCGTCTTCAAATGCAGATATTATTTTATGAAGTAATTTTCTATACAGGCTCTAAATGTTTCCTTCAACTGTAGAAAATATCAGATAATCATAAAATTCTTAACATTTCCATCAGTTTGAGATATTTCCAATTTACATTAGTTACGCCCATTAGGCTCTGATCAATGTTGAGCTGCTTAAAATTATCAAATAAAAAAAACTGAATTCATAACAAAAAAATAATTCAATATTTTTCCAATTTAAAGAGTTCGTGTGTGATATGTATCTTGTGACAACGACAATTTAGTATTTTTTTAGATTTGAGTTAATTTGAGTTTGAGGGTAAATATTTTCAAAACAATGAATCATGGAGTATTTTTTTTAAGCATTCGGTTCGTATACTATCGCTAAACAAACGTTCCAAATTTCAACTAATTTGGTTACACCAGTTACAAGATACAGTAAATAATGAATATTTACACAAAATGTACCAAAAAATTAAAATAATCGAAGCTGTCAACACTACGATACCTCTGTGTGCTCTCTTGTACTAAACTGGTTTTCCTATCTAGTTAGCATAATAGAGTATAGAGGCATCGACTATTTAGAATTTGTTGGCATAGTTTTCTGTCAAAGTAATCAAACGATTTACATGCTTTTGTTATTTTTGAAATTTCGAGGCTACACAAAAGAAAGATGTTCACATTTCAAAACCGTTGATATTAGTTAAAATATATTAAAATCTCTTTAAATATTTTTTCTGCTTTAAAATGCTACCATTTTCGTCTTATGGCCTCACAAATTATGTATTGTTCAATGAATCTTTGAAACTTTGAAAAAGATTGTCTACTTATGTAAATAAGTTTTCCTTTTTTCTTTCCTAGCTATAAACTTTTTTTTCCTGATAATGTCAAAAAAAGAAAATTTAATGATTAATATGAAAATTTGCTGAGCAAAATATTTTAATTCTAACATACAAGGCAAAAGTTAATGATAACATCTGATTTTAAACTGTTCTACGGTAGAACTTACCCCCCGGGCAGACGGTAATAACAAAATTCATGCCATTTCAATAACAAATATTGTTAAAATAACAAAAAGTTTTATGGAATATTCTTGCAAAATCCATTTTTGCATAAGAAATAACAGTTTATGTTATCATAACAAAATTTATTATTGGTCGGATATTAGTTGGAAGCCAAAACAACTTGGGAATTACATTTTTTGTTATGGAGGAATATCTCAAATTGTTATTGGGGTGATCGGATTAGTTGTTAAAATAACAAAAAATAATAACAAAGATTTACAATAACAAACCAATAACAAAAAAAATCAAAACGGCGAATTGGCGAAATTGTTATTGGCTTAGTATTATCAAATTTCAAAAATGTTATTGCCACCTTATTTCCGTCCGCTCGGGCCTGCATTTAATTTGGAAAATTAAAAGGAATAAAAAAAATGCATAATGAATTATATTTAATCGTAGGCTGCCACACAGTTTCATATTTTTAATCAGATTTAGCTATCTTATTATTCTTTATTATATTGTTTTTAATTCTTTCAGATATTCAAGCACTTTAACCCGGAATGGACGCACTGAGTTTATTTAAAAGAATAATTGTTTCATTTTTATTTTTACATGAAAATTACTGAAATTTCACGCTTCAAATGAACTGAAGTCTGAAGTTTGGTGAAAAAGTTTACAATTTATTAGTTTTGGATGTGAAAGTTTAGAAAGCCTCAAATAATTCAAATGATATCATTTAAGTTTAAATGATATTTCATATTACAGAAATTGTATAATTCCACTTAAATCACTACTGAAAGTTTCATGAAGATATTTCATGATTTAACTGAGTAAGAGATGATTTAAGCTCAAAATTTTCCAAGCGCAAAGCGAACTGTCAAACTTTGTGAGCGTTTTTCTCTGTACACCAAGTTGATTTACGGGAGCCACGATAACTCTAGATGTGAAGGACCAAATTGGTAGAAATTTTGGGTGAAGACTCCCATAACATATCCCGTGTGCATGACTTAGCCCGATCTTGAAATTTTGCATTTAAAAAAAAATCAAAAATCAAAAACTTATTTGAAAAAAAATATTTATCTTTTTTCATAATATTTAAATGAAAATTTAAGTGCAATCAGCTGAAATCAATTTAAAATGCATTTAGAATATTTTTTAGCATGTTTGGGTTGGAAATTGAATTTTTGAATTTTTTTTTCGCATAAATTTTTGTTTTTGTAAAATTTTACTTTTTTGAATACTAATGATTGCATTTTAAAACACTTTTTCCATGTAAATATTTTTTGAAGTTTAAGTCTGATCAAAGTCGAGGGGGGAGGGCAAAAAAATAAAAAAAGGTAAAAAAATGAAATTACAGGCCACGGTTTCAACATTTGAAAGAAAAAGGTGTTTTGAAAAATATTTGCAACGGTCTTATATATTTTTATTTTTTGCCTTAATCAGATGAGTCTCAAGATTTATATATTTTTGTGAAGCGAAAGTTGATGATTTTCATAACTGTACAAGGAAGAGAAAACTCGTTACCAAAAAAGTATCAACACGTGTGGGGCACAAGTTTAAACAACTTGTAGAAGAAATTTTGTGAAATTTATATCGTCGAACAACAATTCATGGCAACGATGGAAGCCGTCACCTTAAAAATAGATTTTGAAAGTTTTATCGTGATGATCTACAGATCTACGTCAAACCTCAAAATCATCGACCACCCAGAAAGCTCTAATAGACGACCCAAAGTGTTAATGAACCTCACAGTAGTTTCGCTTCGTGACCACTCAATGATGAACCCGTCCAGAATCCGCGGTCTTGATTGCCTCCAAAAAAACCCAATCGAAAACATACAGATGTTACACGGACTAATGAGAATAATCAAACTCGAATCACGCGGCGGCTGATTGATGATGATCCACACTCGCGGACACTAATCACCGAGCGAGCCTTTATGTGTAGCAGAGGAGGTGGTTAATTACCGGGTTGAAAAGCTCCATCAACGACATGACACGTGCGCATTTTTTCGTGAAACGCTGACCACAACGGTGCAAGCTTTCGTGGGTGTCGCAGGAGGTGATCTGAATTTTCAAAAGCTTCAAGACAGACTCGCCGCCCTGAATTGTTCTGCTTTCCCACGAGCCGATCTAATCAGTCTCTTTCACTAATTTCCTTCTTTCTTCTATTTTCACTTTCGGTGGGGGACTTTTCTGGTTTATCTTGCCGCGCTTTTTTGAGCGGTTTTGGGTGCCTTCTTTTGAATGGGCTTTGTACTTGCGGGTTGGAAAAAGAAGCTTTTCAGGTGTGTCTTCAGCGACGAACTTGAATTCAAATTGAAGCCGGCAAAGGCCGGCTTTTGCGTTGTTAATTGTTCTGTTTTTTGGGCAAATTTTTAAACAGGTGGAAATAGGGGAGAGCTTGAAATCATGATTTTCAAATAAATAATTCTATTTTTTTATTTTTTTTAAATCACGTGATTTTCTAAAACAACTGATTTTATGTAATTTTTCAATCTAATGTTTTCACCATCTCCTAAAACCAAATCAAGTTGCACTATTTGCAACTTTCACCATTCACCAGTTTTATTGAAAGGGCTATTTTCGTCTCCTCGTAGATTTTGGAAGGAAATAAAGTTTTTTTACCTTCAACTTCTTACTTCCTCATGTTTTAACCGGCGATCGCCTCATTAGAGCACACTCCCATGGCGCGAAGGTTAATTACTTTCACTTGTGGCTAACAAGTTTGGCTATTGGCCACGGAAGAACTTTGACTTTTTTACGATTTGAACAAAACGTTCAATTTCCTTAGAGTGGTGTTTTTGAAAGTTGTTATTTCTTTGTAATTAATTGCAATTTTCTCTTTATTTTCCAGGTGAATTTTCCGCTTACGACAACAAAGGATTCCAAAGCAGTAAGTACACACTTTACCCAAATTTGCACAAACGGTTTCAATATCCACATTCTCTGCCATAATACCCATCATCACAATTTTGGTCAATACTTCCTCCACAAACATACATTCCGCTCTGCTGTGGGGGGAGGGGGGGCAATTTTCTCATTAGAGCAATTATAGCAATTTCCATTTTACACGTATATCGAGCACCTTAAAAGTTGCACAATCGGAAAGCGGTTATTTTTCAATTTTGCTCTTTATGGATGACTCTCGGGCCACCACCGTGAGACCCACATAAGACCTCCTACCCCCCTTGACTCCACGAAGATCTGCAAGCCAGCCAAAACGGTGGAAACTGACCGCCTGCAGCGCCGCCACTGCACTTCTTGCATAGCGTGAAGCCACAGACAAGTGGACTCAAATTTGAAGATCTTTAAATTTTAACATTTCAAACTAAATAAATTCTATTGTAAATCTGTTTCAATTTAGTTGAATTGCGAAATTTCAAAATCATTCACTTCACAATTATCTTCTCTCCAGTGCACCCGCTGGCCAATGGGGAGATGCGGTCAATTTATTCAACAGAAGCCGAGAGGTGTAGCGTAAGAAAAACATCAAACAAAACTACTTGTAACAAGGTACAACATAACTTTGGTGGCGCTACCTCTTCTCGTTGCATTCGCCAAAAGGCCGGCCACCACCAAGACTGGACCGAACACTGGCGAATATGGGAAAATGTTGTTGTTGTTGTTGAACATGCGAGCCCCTTAACCAAAAACAACACTCACACTCACCCAAACGTGGTGGCGGGAAAATTGCACTACTTGTAGGCAACCACACCGCGCCGGCCCCGTCATCTCGGCTGTTGGAAACTGTTTTGTTGTTGTTTTGGTTGTTGGTTAGCGCCACACCGGTCGGTGGGACCATCGTGGAGAGGAGGCGCCCCCGAAGGGGATGAAAATGTGTGCTGCAATCGAAAGTGAAGAGGACGGTTGACTGGGGGGAGTGCCAAATCTGATCATAAATTGGACTCCTTTTATGGGGGACATTTGCAGTGGAGTTGAACTGCTCTTTAACCCTATAGGAATGGCAATGGTGTTGAAATTTCCGAACTCGTTTGACAATTCAAATATACTTAACTATAGTTATAGTATATTCAACTATTCAACTAACTTACCAAAATGGCCAAAATGACCAAATTGGCTTAAACGGTCAAAATGACCAAAATGACCAAAATGACCAAAATGACCAAAATGACCAAAACGACCAAAAAGACCAAATCGGCCAAAACGGTCAAAATGACCAAAATGGTCAAAACGACCAAAATAACCAAATTCGCTTAAACGGTCAAAATGATCATAACGACCAAAATGACCAAAATGGCCAAAATTACCAATAAGCCAAAATGACCACAATTACCAAAATTACCAAAATGACCAAAATGACCAAAACGACCAAAATGACCAAAATGACCAAAATGACCAAAACGACCAAAATGACCAAAAAGACCAAAATTTCCAAAACGACTAAAATGACCAAAATGATCAAAACGACTAAAATGACCAAAATGATCAAAGCGACCAAAATGACCAAAACGACCAAAATGACCAAAATGACCAAAATGACCAAAACGACCAAAATGATCAAAATTACCAAAATTACCAAAATTACCAAAATGTCCAAAATGACCAAAATGACCAAAATGATCAAAATGACCAAAGTGACCAAAGCTACCAAAATGATCAAAATGACCAAAATGACCAAAATGACCAAAATGACCAAAATGACCAAAATGACCAAAATGACCAAAATGACCAACATGACCAAAATGACCAAAATTACCAAAATGACCAAAATGACCAAAATGACATAAATGACCCAAATGACCAAAACGACTAAAATGACCAAAATGATCAAAGCGACCAAAATGATCAAAATTACCAAAATTACCAAAATTACCAAAATTACCAAAATGTCCAAAATGACCAAAATGACCAAAATGATCAAAATGACCAAAGTGACCAAAGCTATCAAAATGACCAAAATGACCAAAATGACCAAAATGACCAAAATGACCAAAATGACCAAAATGACCAAAATGACCAAAATGACCAAAATGACCAAAATGACCAAAATGACCAAAATGACCAAAATGATCAAAACGACCAAAATGATCAAAATTACCAAAATTACCAAAATTACCAAAATGTCCAAAATGACCAAAATGACCAAAATGACCAAAATGACCAAAATGACCAAAATGACCAAAATGACCAAAATGACCAAAATGATCAAAGCGACCAAAATGATCAAAATTACCAAAATTACCAAAATTACCAAAATGTCCAAAATGACCAAAATGACCAAAATGACCAAAAGGACCAAAATGACCAAAATGACCAAAATGACCAAAATGACCAAAATGACCAAAATGACCAAAATGACCAAAATGACCAAAATGACTAAAATGATCAAAACGACCATAATGACCATAATGACCAAAATGACCAAAATGACCAAAATGACCAAAATGACAAAAATGACCAAAATTACCAAAATTACCAAAATTACCAAAATTACCAAAATGACCCAAATTACCGAAATTACCAAAATGACCGAAATGACCAAAATGACCAAAATGACCAAAATGACCGAAATGACCGAAATGACCAAAATGACCAAAATGACCAAAATGACCAAAATGACCAAAATGACCATAATTACCAAAATTACCAAAATGACCCAAATTACCGAAATGACCAAAATCGTTATTAGTTATTTTGATCATTTTGATCATTTTGATCATTTTGATCATTTTGATCATTTTGATCATTTTGATCATTTTGATCATTTTGATCATTTTGATCATTTTGATCATTTTGATCATTTTGATCATTTTGATCATTTTGATCATTTTGATCATTTTGATCATTTTGATCATTTTGATCATTTTGATCATTTTGATCATTTTGATCATTTTGATCATTTTGATCATTTTGATCATTTTGATCATTTTGATCATTTTGATCATTTTGATCATTTTGATCATTTTGATCATTTTGATCATTTTGATCATTTTGATCATTTTGATCATTTTGATCATTTTGGTCGTTTTGGTTATTTTGGTCATTTTAGTCATTTCGGTCATTTTGGTCATTTTGGTCATTTTGAACATTTTGAACATTTTGATCATTTTGAACATTTTGATCATTTTGATTATTTTGGTCATCTTGGTCATTTTGTTTATTCTTGTGATCTTGTCATTTCGATTAGTATATTTTTAACTTTATAAATAAAATAAAAATGTATAAAATTATAAATCAAAGCAAATGCACTCAAATTTATTTATGGTTCTCAAATGGAAATTCTCATCAAGTTCTGAATTTCATTGTTTATATCTTCCCTGCAGCGTACGTGAGCGGGTTTCAAATCTCGATTAAATTTTCAAAGGGCCCTATCTGCATAGGAAACCCATGAGGGATAGGTTGTTTTGAAAATTTAATCTAGAAATATTGTTTATTTCGATCGCGATCTTGATTTCGCGACAGTGTCAAACAATTTTTTTTCGCCACCGTCGCTTGTTGTCGCCGCCGTTGGCCAAAGCGGTAAAGCGTTTATTTTTATGTTGATACTAAAATACGATATCTCTGCTGTCGGGTTTTGTCCAACGGTGGGAAAATTGTCACAATATTTTTGTTTGCGATTTTATTTATAATACTTCCATGGTCTTTCGGTGCACTTTTGCAAGTGTTTGCCAGTTATGACGAACGGCTCCGAGGGGGAAATCAGAGCCTGAGCAAGTTCTAATCTTTGCTATATTTCTATTGCACTCCGATTGCAGCAGGTCCCACAAGGTATCGATACAATGCACTGGCACTGACAATCACAGATCGAATTACGCTGCCAAGTCCATAAATCAGAAATCACTTTCATTTTCTGCGACTTTTCCCACACTCACGTGTTTCGGTGTGGAAACCCTCCCTTGGAGGCTACCCTTCTACCCTTTAGTACAAACACTTCCCTCTCTAAGAGGAGAACGCCTTATTGGGTCTCACATTCGCACGTATCTCTGAACTACTCTCCACGTGACCTACTGACTTATTGTCATCAGGTTTACGACTTCAATGTAGCCGGCATCTCTTTGGACTGGACGGCAACGACGACGATCTGGGCGCAACGAGTAGTAGATGCTGGTCGGCCAACCGGCAGATATTATTTCATCGAATGCGCCGAACCGAGGAGGATAGTTGGTGGTTCGGAAAAGTTTGGAAGGGTGGTTACCAAAAACTCAAAAAGTTACTATCTGTTTCTCCAATCCTAGACCCCTTAACCCTCACTCTTCATTAAACTGTCAAACTTCAGCTAAACTTATTTGAGGATACCGTGGAGAAATTCCCTTGTCCCCTTAAAAAGGTGGAACATGAAACAATGATCCTGGACTATTTGAACTCTCCCGAGATTTTCAAACTCTGAAACTAAACCTAGAATCGTCTCAGAACCACCCTACCCGCCCGGCAACCCTGACTGACTGACTCACCGACGACTCCGGCGACGTCACTGGACCGTGTTCACGCGCGCCACACGACCACGCCGGGCCGTTCCGTCACGATCTTTATTTTCTCGACTTTACAGTTGGCATCCGATTACGTATATGTGGCCGTCCAGCCAGCCAGGGCATGTTTGGGTTCCATTGCCGTGTGGCGTCTCGGTCGCTGATTTACACTTTCCTTGGCCCGTGGCGGGCGTCGTTCCGTCGAAAAGCAGGCAAAATTTGTGGTCCCAAAGGGCATTGCTCCGCCGATGGTATAAAATTGGACTTTTTTTTTGGAACGGTTCTCAAATATCGCGAAGGAATCAATTTGAATAAATTAGTCGTGTGTTTGCGAGAGGCGCGTGCCAATGAACCATAGTAGATTTTATTTATGACTGGTCTCAAACCAGTGAACATTGGGAAAATGTTGGATTTTATTCATTTATAAAATGAAGTTTTTTCTGTTATTATTTTTTAAGATACCCGAGCAGACGGAAACAACTTAGGAATAACATTTTTTGATATTTCAAATACTAGGCCAATAACATTTTATGTTATTTATAACAAGATATGTTATTTGTCGTTATAATTTTTTGTTATTGGATTGTTATTGAAATAACAGACTAATATTTTTTGTTATTCTTCGAACAAATCTTTGTTATTATTTTTTGTTATTTTAACAACCAGTAACAGTTGGAGGTATTCTTCCATATCAAAGAATGTTATTACAAAGTTGAATTGGATTTCAACCAATATCAGACCAATAACAAATTTTGTTATGATAACTTAAACTGTTATTAAACCAAGAAGAATTCAGAATTCAAGAAGATTCAAAAAATCTTCAATAATATTTAATAAAACATACAGTTTAAGATTCCCCACTGTCCAATCACCAAGGGCTATCAATCGCTAATGACGGGTCCATGGGCGGAGTCATTTGTTGTCGAAACAATTTAAACCTAATTTTCCCAATGCTTCAAAATTTACAAGTCTGTAAATTGTCTGTAAACACACCACGTTGAAGAGGTCGATGTCGTCTCCGCCAGACGATCTATAGGTGGGACGATAGTCCAAAAGTCAACCCCATTGTTGAACGACGATTTATGGGGCGTCAAATGGCCAACTCTCTGCCAACAACTCCCAATAGACGACACTGGAGGTGATCGTTCCAGAGCAAACCCAAACCCACCGTTCCGGGCAACAATGAAGGAGTTGTTTAACCCCGCTCACGTGGACATATATGGAACCGGCTCGATTGGCGGGGCATAGACGAGAGCATAGATCACCATCAGCCAGTGTGTCTTGGCTGGCATTCCTCGAGCGGGAGATGCCAACAATGGAACTTGCCAGTCACCTCGGTGTCAACAACTAAGCAAATACACTATACTTTTGGCAACTTCCTTTGGGGTGGCGTTCGAGAATGAGAATAGATTTTGTGCCAGGCTATTGTGGTTTGAGGTTGGTTTTTTGTCCCGAGAAAATGAATTATTGGTTGTGGAAATTGAACTATGGCGGTGGAATAGATCATTTTTATTTGTCAGTACAGAACAAAACAGTATGAAAACTAGACAACAAGCATCATTTTGGGCGCGTCCGTGATCTATCAAAGTGTTCTTGAAATAGTTCCTGGTCTGATGGTGGGAACAAATTTGGTTTAATTGTGATTCCAAAATCAAAACTAATTGCTCCTCAGATTCTTCATTCATTCCATTCCGCCTCATATAACATTTATGAAGAATGGAAAATTGAAAAAAAAGGTCAGTCATCTACATAAAAGAAACAAACTTTACCTATAAAAAAATAAAAAAAAATACGAATAAAAACTGCTAATTCTAATCCAAATTGCTTTCAAAACTTTTGTTTTGGTTAGAATTTTTTGGTTTATGTTTTCAAAAAAAATATGTAATAGTATTAGTATGTGTAGTATGTTGCATTTCGTAAATTTCAAATTCTTACAAAAAACATGATATTTTTTAAATTTTAGTCTAAATTCATTGAAAATATTTTTAAAAGGAATACAATTCGAGAAAATTAGAAGTATTTTTGTCATTTTTGATGCATTATTATGACATTAAATTTGAAGTTTTTATCGCTGAAACGCCCAACGCATTTCCAACTTACACGGACGCCCAAGCCTCCTAAAAAAGTTGGAACGGTAACTTCAACTCGCTGGTTCTCGATATGTATACGTGAAGGTGGGTCTAGGTGGTCAAATAAAGAAGTTCATTTTTCGAGTGATTTTATAGGCTTTCCTCAGTAAGGTAAGAAAGGCAAAAATAAATTGACACGACAACATTTTACGATGCAGTGCGTACATAACGGGAATTCCCGGGACAAAATTACCGGGATTTTTCTAAACGGTTATTCCCAAAATTTAAAAAAAAATACAAATTTTGGTCAGAAAATTCAAATTTGGGATTGGAAATAGATAACATATAGTAATCGATAAGATTATTAAAGCATTAACATTTTTATTTTATTTATTTGTAAAATATGTTTTATATAAAACATGAAATTCAGAAATTATCAATAATTTTTAAAGCTATTCTAGTCTTGCCATATAAAAAATATATAAAAATGAAAAATATTTATAAAATAGTATATAATTTTGAAAAAATAGTTCATTCCAAATCCAAAGCACAACAAAGAATAAAAATCCATTTTTTATTTCCATAAATTAGCTATTTAAAAACTGTCTTCCCTGTTTAGATTGAAGTGTAGATTATCACCAATTTATATTATTGAGCAAATTCTACGATTTTAGCTTGAAAAACATAACAAATGTGGTGAAAACATAGATTTTCACTGTTTCAAACCCGGGAAAATTGGACGCCCTATTACGATGGATCAACTATGGTCCCTTTGGAAGGAGCTGTCAAGAAGGGCTGTGTGGTTAATTTTTTTTAAGAATTGAATAAAAAAATCCATGTTAAATCCTTACGATCGTACAAAGGGTCATTGTACTAAGACAAATAAGCTTTATCGTTCTGAACAATGATATCACCAATTTAAACTTTATTTTTGGACCCAATTGCAGAAAAATAGTTTCATCCTAATTTTTTTTATTTAGCATTTTTTCACATAAAGTTGGGTTCCAAAAATGCGTACGTTTAAAAAAAATGTGTTTTTTATATGTTTTATGGGAATCAAAAAAACATCTTTCGAGCCATAGATAGTGCAAAATCTGGTTCCAGAAATGGAATTTTAAAAAATGTGGTTCTAAAATGCGGTCAAACAAATATTTTTAAAATCTAAATCAAATTTGCAAACGAAAAGTACTTGACCGAATTTTTGATAAAGTGCCAAATTTTGGAGTTAAAGTCAGTTATGGTTTATAGTATGAAATTAGGGAAATTGAAGACCATTTCAAAAATTTTGTTTGATTTAAACATTTTGAAATTATTTTTATTGTAATGATTAGGAAATTTCTCTATAGTTTAATTTTTTTTAAATACTAAATTTCAACCTAAAAAGCTCATATTTGGGGTTTTGACTTGTCTTAGGGTAAATTTTATGTATTTGCAAAAATAAAGTGAAAAAAAAGTGAAAGTTATTGGGAAAAGTCACTTTTGTGCCATTTTGATCTAATATTTGAGGTTTACAAAACTTCAGGTTCACGAAATCTTTGAAACCATTTAACTAGTGCTAAGCCTAGCCAATTGAAGAATTTTTGAAGTTCCTCTTCTTATTATTTTTAACTACCATTTTTCCTAAATTGAAATTTGCGGGGCAAAGGTGCGCACTACAATTTCCATACATTTTTGTATGAAAAAAAAAATCAAACACATTTTATAACTTGTATTAATGATGGTATTGATTAAAAATCACTAAAAAAAATAGTATTGTGTGTGTGTGTGTGTGTGTGTGTGTGTGTGTGTGTGTGTGTGTGTGTGTGTGTGTGTGTGTGTGTGTGTGTGTGTGTGTGTGTGTGTGTGTGTGTGTGTGTGTGTGTGTGTGTGTGTGTGTGTGTGTGTGTGTGTGTGTGTGTGTGTGTGTGTGTGCAACCATCCAAACGGGACCACGCGGTCGCTTCTTGCAAATTGAGTTGTTTCCATGTATTTTAGAAAAAATCACTAAAAATAGTATTTCTGCCAAAATAGGGCAAAAAAATACAACTTTTGCGAAAAAAGGAAGGTTTTTAAACCTAAAAATGAAACTTTAATTATATAAGTCGTTTCCGCCACCGCCCACCCGCCGCCACTCACCGCAAGCCGCCCTGCCACCCGCCAACCGCCCATCGCCCACCGCCCACCGCTCACCGCCCATCGCCCACCGCCCACCGCCCACCGCTCACCGCCCACCGCCCACCGCCAACGGTCGATCACCACACTAGTTATATGATTAATAGTTTAAGTGTAGTCTTAAAGGCAAACTATCCCTTAAAAGAGCTTAGCTCACTGGGATCTGCCTATTTGAATTGCACCCGCAGTAATTGTAAGAAACATAAAAAAACATTACATCCCACGACCGAGCCTAACCCTTTATAAGGGTAGGTGAATGTTTCCGGCAAGCAATGCTGTGAAGTGCGAAATTCGGTATAAAAAAAAAAAAAAAAAAAAAAAAAAGTAACTTAATTTAAAGTTGTTAAAATTCCATAAAATTATCTTCATTTGGGGTAAAAAACAACACCCAATTGAAAACTTGATGAAAAGTTAACTTTTACACAAAAATTAACTGAAAAATCACTTTGTCCCGCATAGTGCGCACCGTAAACATTTAATCAATAGAAATTGTAAAGTACATTCCGATTGAAAATTCAAAATCGCCTAGAATTTTTGTTGCCCATTTTTGAACGAAATATTTCGATAAGCTTAAAAAATGCGGCAGATTAAAAATACATTTTTTTAAAAAAGGCTTATTTCGTAGATAATTGCTTAAAAGTGATCTATGAACTTTTCAGTATCCTAACAGTTTCTTTCCAGTTATTTTTGTAATTTGAGTGATTCTTCCATTACATTTGAAAAATTAGTGCAAATTCTCATATGTTTGGCAGGTTAAGGACTCGGCTCTCTTTCCACCCAATTTGCTGTTTTTCACCGTTAAAAATATAAACACAAATGCCAACATTATGTGCACGATGGAATTACATGCCATTTCCACACATTCTATTCATCTTTCTTAAACAATGTTTCACCTTCACAGAAAAAAAATGATGGTAATATTCATCAGGAAATGGTGACAGATTTTGTGTCAAAAAAATGATTCATTTTACCTCTGAAAATGATGAATTTTCATCAGTTTTTTTATGAATATTCGTCAGGTTCACATTTTTACACATTTTTTTTATGTAATATTACTCAAAAAAAGAGGTAATATTCAACCTACCAAATTTTCAACATTCCAAAATTCAACTCTTTTTTTTCTGTGTTCTTCTACTTCCAGACGGTATCCCGAAGGTGCGCTCCTGGATGAACGGCGGCACCACGGTAGACCACACGCCCTCAACGCTGTCTCGACCCCGCTCAACCGAAATCATCTCGACGAATGGCATTGGCAACGGGCACACCCTCAACGGTGGAACCACCATCCCGAACGGGCGCCACCACCACAATGGGATCAACGGGCACAATGGCATTGGCAACGGGGGTGTCAACGGCGGACTGCTCAATGGGGGTGGGATGAACGGAGGGCTGGTGACCCGCGGACCGGGTGGACTGCACGAGGATCTGGAATTTCCACCGACCACGCGGACGCTCTCGAAGAAGAAGCAGATCGTGTGGATGAGACCGCATGTGAGTTGTGGGGATTGGGATTGATTTTGAGTTGAGTTATTGAGTTCTGATTATTCTTTGTAGGACATGTGCGGACGACCTCAGTTTCGCATCTCTCCACCGGGGACTCCGTTGACGGCACGGGAGCTTCCGGAACCGGTCGGACCGGGTGATCCCAGCCTGCTAGCTGCCCTCGGGTGTTTGTCACAGCTGCCAAGGCTACTGGAAAGGGTTGTTCCCCCGGAGCAGACGTTCGATACCTCCAACGGTTACTGTGGAATGTTCAAGTGAGTTAAGAGCTATACCACCATTACCCGCGAGGCTCTCGCGCGGGGGCCACTGATCGATAATCGCTGTAATTTATTGCCAATCTCAATCGAAAGTGAACCAGTTTTGGTTCGTGGTAGGCTCGTTCTGTGACTTCTGGAATTTTTATTGCTTCTATAGAGTATGATTCAGAACAGACCAAACGAGATCTAGTTTCGTGCATATTTGTCACAGAAGGTCCAAACTCCGCAATTTACGGCCAAACACCACCTTTCCCAGTTCAACAGGCACCCCAGTGATCCCCGAGAAGTTCGCCAGAAGCTACTACAGATGTAAATGGTCCACGCGGTGACACCTATTTGTCGCAACCCAATACACGCTAATGGCACCAATAAATCCAATCCCCCCTTCGCCGACCGGTGCCAATAGGTGAGGAGGTGAGGACGCCCCCGCAGAGCAACCACTCCTCATCCTAAACTGGCCAAACAAGCTAATTTCAATCTAATAGCATCATTTAGTCTTGTAACGCTGTTCCAATCGGGTCCGGTGGTGGTGTTTGGATTTGTCACCATCGAAGGGGTAATAATGTGTTTTATTTTTCGCCTTCTCCCAGAGTGTTGCAAAGCCGCGTGAGACTTTTCGCCTGGACGCGCCAGGTCGATAAATTATTTTTATATTTGCCGTGGCCATAAAGTGTACCATTTTAATGGGGTTGTGTTTGAATCTCGTTACGGCGCTGCTAGCCAAATGGAGAGCTAAAGTGGTTCGTAATAGTTGAGCGGGGAAAAGGCCTGAAAGTATGCAATCAAAGCTTTAGCTGAAAAATGCTGTGTAGGATAGGAGAAGTTGTGGTCTGTTGAAATACTAGATTCATTTAAGAATACACAGCAACCAAAGAAGCTGATGTCTTCTTATTCCAAAATTGTTGAACTTAAGGACCCAATCCTCTAATAATTTGATTATAAAAATTGAAGTTACAAAAATGTCTGGAACAAAAATCTGGGTGCAAAAGCTCTGGTTTATGTGCACCGTCAAAGAGTATTATTTTGAATTCAGTTATTTTAAGTTTAGATTGAATTAGTTGTCTATTTATCAAGTCCAAAATATTTTTTTTACCATTGCAGTTATTTTTCGAAATTTTATAAAGGTCGTTTAAGTTTAATAGGTAAGCCTGATTTAACAAAAATACAGAGATATTCATTCAAAAGTATGTGAAAATTTCCAAATTGTTTCATTGTTTAGCTCTGCGAATCGAACCAATAGTTGACAGGATATCGTCAGTTAAATAATAAGAGCAAATCTAAAAATTTTACAAAATCTTTTCCCCTAAATCCGTTTTATTGGTTTTCTAGTTTATTTTGTAAATTCTGGGGGACAAAAACTAGCAACTTTTAAGCCAAAGATAAGTATGGACATGAATTTTGCCACCAAGTTATGAATTTGAAACATTTTTTTGACTACAAATTTTTATGTAAAATGGAATTGCAATGCAATCGAAATGTAATTTACCAAATGTTTGAACAAGTGCACAGTTTTCGAGATATCGGCAAAAATGTCAGAGGTCGGTTTGAGCACACAATTAAACTTTTTCAAAATCTGTTTTCAGGGCATTAAAATATAAATTTTCATCTATTAACAAAACAAATTTGAAGACATTTGGTTTAATCATTGCCGAGATATAGCTATTTGAAGTTAGCAGTTTCAGAAAACGGGTGCCACCATATCTCCACATTGCTTCGACCAAATCGGCTCAAAATTTTGGTGAAGACTCGTTAAACCGGTCCCGTGTGCATGACGAAGGCCGATTTTCAAAAAGTTTATTTAAAAAAAAAGATAAAAATATTTTTCTGTTTTTCATATAAAAAATCGGCAGTTTTAGATTTTTGTATTTTTTGAGAATTCAAAATTTCAAAATCGGGCTTCGTCATGCACACGGGACATGTCTTGGGAGTCTTCACCCAAAATTTCAGCCAATTTGGTCTATGCCATCTCGAGATATCGCGGCACCCGTGAATCAACTTGGTGTTCAGTGAAAAACGCTCAGAAAGTTAGACAGTTGACTTTGCGCATGGCAAAATTCTGAGCTCAAATCGTCTCTAACTCAGTTAAATCATGAAATATCTTCATGAAACTTTCAGGAGTGATTGAAAATCATCTTTTAAGTGGATTTAATAAATTTTCTGTAATTAAAATTTTGTGATTTTCTACATGTATGTAACCCCTTAATGTTTGATTTCAATCAATTTTTTTCAATTTTTAAAAAGTTTTTCAATTTTTAAAAATAATGTTCAGAAATTTTTTGAACATTTCGTCAAAAAACATTGATGATTTGACCTCTGGTTTCTGATTACAGCGGGTAAAAGAAAAAAAGAGTAGTAGCATTTTTGCATCATTATTTCAATACAAGTCTTCATACAATTTTGGAGGATGGTCAAACAAAATGGGTATGTAAATATTTGAAATTCTGTATCTTGAGAAGGAATTTCCATATCGATTTTTTGTCTTCGACAAAATTGTTGATTAGGACTTTTAGAAAAAATAAGTACACGGAATAGAACAATTTTCGATTTTAATGCAAAATATATCATTAGGACTTTTTGGAAAAGTACACGGATAAAAAAAATATCCAATTTTTTTTAAATTAAATTTTTGTTATCATTAAACATTAAAATCCCACAAAAAAACGAATTTTGGCGAATTTTGGTGCGTGGTGGTGCAAAATCTGGTTCAGGAAAAAAGATTTTGAAAAAAATCGTTTTTTTTTATTTCAAAATCATGATTTGAAGAAATATCAAATTTGTCATTGAAAAGAATTCTAATTTTTTTTGATAACATGTATCGTTTTCAAGTTATGAAAACAAAAAAAAACAAAAAAAAATTATAAATTGAAAAATCAAGCTGTATTCTCAACATTTGAATCAAAAAAGTGTTTTAAAATGCATTTTACACTATTTCACTAGCTGTTTTACAATCATTAGCAAGCTTCCCATGCGCCAGTGCCAACGCACACCGCGGGTTTGGTTTTCTAGCTTTGGTACAAACCTGAACCCATTGTGTGTTGGTATTTTGGTTCATCGTACCAGCGCACCACGACAATCTTGGCTCGTCGCCTCGGTTGTGTGTCTGGCACTTACCCGAGGCATGATACCAGCTTGCCGTGGTACGCGCGGTGGTATTAAAACCGGTTTGTACCGCCAGCGCGTACCACGGCACGTACCTCGGTTCGTGCCGAGTGAAGCACTTTGGTTCATACGTTGGGTTCATGCCTCGGGTGAATGCCAGACACACAACCGAGGTGACGAACCGAGAGTGTCGTGGTGCGCTGGTACGTTGAACAAAAATACCCTCGGCTCGAGAGAGTCGGGTACGGGTGTAAACCGAACAAAGCAGGCGCAAAGCAAAACCGAGGTACAAGTGAACCGCGTGTACCGCACGGTGCAGGGAAGCTTGATCATTAGTTTTCAAAAAAATTTGAGATTTGGCAAAAACAAAAAAAAAAGCGGAAAAAATGTTTATGCGGTACAGTACATCGAAAATTTGGAAAAAAAATCAATAGATTTTTGAATAAACCCAAACAAGCTGAAAATGATTTTAAACGCTTAAATATTTTATTTTTGCCCCTTGCTTTTCGAGCCGTTTTTGAAAAATTTCTACCAGCCTAATAGCTTTTAATTTTTAACTGACAATAACTATTGGTTTGATTTTCAATATTAAAAAATGGAACTTTTGAGAAATTTCCGGTCTTTTCAATGAAAATATTTAAAAAAATGTATAGTTTGGTCTTAACTATGAAAATAGGAAAATTATCTGTTTGTAAACCTTTTCAATGGTAAAGCTTTAAAATTATTTTCATTGAAAATATCTGAAAATTATGCTAAGAAGTTAATTTTAAACCAGCAAAAAATCATCCATGTACCTATTTTTCTGAATAGTCCTCAACCTCAGCATTGCAACTTTGCCGAAGACACCAAATTGATCAGAAATTTTATTCAAAAGAAACAGATTTCGGAATATTTACTTTCAATTTTTGTATGGACATCTGCCAAAATTGTACATGGAGACTTGTATGGGTGAACCAATGACATAAAATTGCTTCTTTGGTCATCGGAAAGGCACCTCCAAAGTTTGAGCCAAATAAATAAATACAAAAATAAAAATGCTCATGATCGGCCATTTTTTTAGAGAATTACTCAACTATTTTCGAATATTATTAATTCATTATCACTTTGTCAAGTTAACATCATTTTTTCTCAGTTTTTTTTTCTTTTTTTAGGGTATTTAAAGATCGCTCTAGCTATACTCGAATCGAATTGGCCAAGAATTTTCTCAGCAAATGAATAAAATCATTGTTTTCTTTTTTTTAGTTTCTGATTGTACTTATTGTTTTATTAATTTTGGCGCAATTTCAACTTATCTAAAAGCTTTTTCGTAAATGCTTTATCACTAAGTATCTTATCTATAATTTCTTCGTCCTTTGTTTTATTAATTTCCTGCTTCTCCAACAAACTTTTAAAAATCTCTAACAAATATGATGAATCACTGGTACTTCCAACTTCATTCGACGCCTCACTGCTGGTAGAATTCTCACTTTGAGTGTCAATATTTGCCTGGCTGCTGCTGTTCTCTTCTCTACTAGCAGATACAGTAGATGAAAGATCAACAGTGGCGTTCACCGTGGTAGTTTCCACTGGATATGGTCCGGGCACGAGCCTGGCTTCTTCCCAGCTCAATTTCGGCTTCAACGGTGGATTGCGAAAGTTGACTCCGTACGGGTGCAGCCCGTAGATCAGATAGTCCATCACGTGCATTTGCTGACCAGGGATGTAATGGAAGCTGATGGCCAGATCCGAGCAGCAGTTGTCCCCGTAAAATGGTTCGTAGAACGAGTAGTAGTTGTACCAAAAATTGGGGTCATCTACTGGATTGGTGGTCAGGTGGAACATTGGTTCCAGCGGGAGGAAGCGCTTTCTTCCCAGGAGATCGCGGGAATCGCCGGCAGTTACGTTAACGCTTTCCATGCATCTTCCTGAAAATAGTTTAATGTTATTGCAAGATCTTCTAACAGTGTTAAAAACGGAAGTTACCCATTTCCAAATCTTCCGTATCGAACGCAGTGGTACAGTTCTTCGAACCTTGAAGGGCCTGCTCAACAAATCGCTTCAAAGCTTCTCTGCTCAGTACGTAACCAGCTCCTCCGGAGAAATAACCTTGCTTGACGTACTCAGGATATCGGAATTTGCTCCCAAAGTAAATTGGAAATTCTGGCGCAAATGGGTATAGGAAATATCGTAAATTCTCCAGGATAACGTAACTGAAATATTTAAAATATCTCACAAAGGCGTTCTTGTACCAAAATCAACACCCCATACGTATCGTCGTCAGCCTTCAAGAACCAATCATATTCCTCCAAGTGATGTTCGTAAGCATACCGGAACGCTTCGCGCGACTTATTCCACAGACCTTCCCTTCCTTCACCAACCGGCAGTGCAATCGTTCCCAACTCTTTATCCTCGGCGGAACTCATCAATAGCAACTTGTTGCATCTCCTGCCCCAAGTTCGCTTGACGTGAACAGCTTTGGACGCATGGTTGGCCGGTGTGGTCATGACCCAGCACAGGACACGAACAGCTTCGGACAGATTTACCTTGCTGTCGGAGAGGGGTTCACTGATGTCCAGCTGACCGTGTCCAGTGGGGATTCCGTATGGTTCCGATTGTAGCACTGAAAGCAGGATGAACATACATGCCACCGTGATGGCAAAAAGAAACAAGATGTGTTTGCGGGAGATGAAGGGGTTTCCTAGAAAAAAAAATATCCATAAAAATATCTCATCATAAAAGTCATGTAACTTTGATTTTTTCTAACAATTTGTAACAAACATTTAACTGTTTTTATATCAACAGTTTTTTTTAATAGGTCCTATAAACATATGAAACACAATAGCTTATAGGACCTCTTAAAAAATCTGGATATCGTCTTTTATTGAGTTTAGTAACACAGCAAAAATCACTGTTAAATTCTATTAAAACTCTTTTAAAACTTACTATTTGATTAATATCTAGATTACTTTATCAAAACAACCAATGCAACCTTTAGAAGAAAAAATAGTCATCGTTGCTATCAAAAGTGTCTTTTGAAAGCAAAATATGTCATTTGAAAAGAATTATATCTTTTATACCTTTTTTGATGGTTTTTGGTTTACCATATTTTTTTTCATTGTTTATTGGACACTTTTTTAAAACAACTCAGGAAACTTATAAAATGATGTAATTAGTGTGTCATTTACTCATCAAAATGTGCAAAATACACAAGAAACAACTTTTTAAAGAGTTGTTAATCGCTGAATATTTTGAAAATTTAATTTTAACTTAGTTTTTGAATATCGATTGTTTTTTTTTATAAGGTCCTACTATTGTGTTTGATATGTTTATAGGACCTTTATAGGATTTTCTAGACATTGAAGTAATAGAACTTAAAACATTTTTTTAACAAGAATAAATCAAATTTAACATGGATAAAAAACATGTACCCCAATCGAAATTGAACTAGAAATATTATAGCAATATTATAGCAATCTTATAAATCTTATCTTTTTAAAACTTTTTTCCAATACCCTGAACTGTTTTGTTCAAAAAGTTTGGAGGGGGGTAATTCTCCGCCAACTCACACAGCAGTTGCCCCGACCCCTCTTCGATTTGCGTGAAACTTTGTCCTAAGGGGTAACTTTTGTCCCTGATCACGAATCCGAGGTCCGTTTTTTGATATCTCGTGACGGAGGGGCAGTACGACCCCTTTCATTTTTGAACATGCGAAAAAAGAGGTGTTTTTCAATAATTTGCAGCCTGAAACGGTGATGAGATAGAAATTTGGTGTCAAAGGGACTTTTATGTAAAATTAGACGCCCGATTTGATGGCGTACTCAGAATTTCGAAAAAAACGTATTTTTCATCGAAAAAAACACTAAAAAAGTTTTAAAAATTCTCCCATTTTCAGTTACTTGACTGTAAAAAATTTTGGAACATGTCATTTTATGGGAAATTTAATGTACTTTTCGAATCTACATTGACCCAGAAGGGTCATTTTTTCATTTAGAACGAAATTTTTCATTTTAAAATTTCGTGTTTTTTCTAACTTTGCAGGGTTATTTTTTAGAGTGTAACAATGTTCTACAAAGTTGTAGAGCAGACAATTACAAAATTTTTGATATATGGACATAAGGGGTTTGCTTATAAACATCACGAGTTATCGCGATTTTACGAAAAAAAGTTTTGAAAAAGTTGGTCGTCATCGATCATGGCCGTTCATGGTCACCCGCGACAGACACGGACGACGAAACAAAGAGAAACGCAAAAAGTAACTTTTTGTTACAGACATTTTAGTATCTTCAAAACTACGGGTACTATCGAAATATTTTTTTATTCATCCCCTAAAGTACTTTCCACCAAGTAATTTACAGCAAAGTTTCGTTAATTTTACAATCCCGTAGTTGCAGGATTGGGTTCGTAAGTTTGCAAATTTTGGTATAAGAAGACAACAACTTCCTTCGTTGCTGTGTACCCTTAATCCGAATTCTACCCCCTACCCCTCCTCCCTCTTCCTCCTCCTTGAATAATAATAAATACTTGCCAAATTTACACTTACACACCCAACCACAACTCATTCGGAGCGTTTGGTACGGTATGTCCACGCATCCTTCCTCCCCTGTTGATTCAATGAAATGTCACGGTGTCCAAAATACCGTTATTATAAATTAAAAACACCCCTCCGAGATAAATACACCAGTCGATTGGTATGACCCCAGAGCACCTCTGGGTGAAATATGAAAATCTTTGTCGGGCCAGTTTTTGAGTTACGCCCTTTTAAAGATGTTAGTACCGATTTTTCAAGATTTCCTCATAAATGCAACCTTAAAATCTACTGCAAAGTCAACCAAATTCCACTTTTAGTATGTAATACAAGTGGACACTGTTGTCCCAAGTCATCATTATTATTTAACAATGTGACGTAAGCGCCCCATGTCTGAATTACGCTCTTATGATATGTTACTATCGACTTTTTTTTATTAACTAACGAAAGTTGCCAGAAAATGCATCATAATGATTATCTGAGCAATGTATTAACATGTAATCGTCATTTTGTATTCTATTGGACTTATCTTGCAATGTAACGTAAACGACTGTTGATTCTAAAATAAAAGTTTGGTAGAACTAGTTGATTCTGGAAGGATGTTAAACTGATATGTCTAATTATCATAATTACACATTCATTGAATTTGAAATAATCTGTGGGCTGTCCATAATCTACGTAAACTCGTTTTTATAGATGAGGATCGATTAATAGGTTTTAGTTATGAATCAAAACGTAGGCACTAAGTCCAATTAGTAATATTAAGGATATTTGTTTGAATGCCATGATGAATTAATTTGCGTTACGTCGTTCATGGACGGACCCTGTTTTATATTAGAAACATAAACGAATTTACGTTTTGATGTATGATTTAAAATCTGATTGAGAAGAATTTATATGGAATGAAGTTGCAGATCTAAATTGCTCTTAATTTTACACTAATTAGTATATATTTTTTACTGCAGTCATTGAGACCAATATAGAAATGCGAGTCAAATAAACGCAACAATGAGTCGAATATGCATTTTTAGATTAAGAAACAAGTCATACCTAACTTTTCAATATCCGTACTCTCTCTACACGACATAACATCACTATGTATATAATATCACTATGTCATGAATCCAGTACGGATATTACACGGATAAAAATCTTGTAAGCATATCCGGTAACTCTATGTTTTCGAATTCGAAAACATTGAAATGTGTCCAATATCGTCAACATTTTTTCCGATTTCGAACAACAATATGATCAATTTTGAAAACATTTACATCGGAATCGAAATAAATTTGACGATTTTGGAAACAAGATTTCTATCCGTGTACTCTATCAATAATGTAAAGAAAGTTATCAATTACATTAATAATAAAATTTATTTAGGTTATGGATGGCCCACAGATTTTATCAAATTTGAGAATATCTCAAATTCAATGAATATGTAATTATGATAATTAGACATATCAGTTTAACATCCTTCCAGAATCAACTAGTTCTATCAAACTTTTATTTTAGAATCAATAGTCGTTTACGCCACATTGCAAGATTAGTCCAATAGAATAAAAAATACGATTACATGTTAATACAGTGCTCAGATAATCATTATTATGCATTTTCTGGCAACTTTCGTTAGTTAATAAAAAAAAGTCGATAGTAACATATCATAAGAGCGTAATTCAGACATGGGGCGCTTACGTCACATTGTTAAATAATAATGATGACTTGGGACAACAGTGTCCACTTGTATTACATACAAAAAGTGGAATTTGGTTGACTTTGCAGTAGATTTTACGGTTGCATTTATGAGGAAATCATGAAAAATCGGTACTAACATCTTTAAAAGGGCGTAACTCGAAAACTGGCCCGACAAAGATTTTCATATTTCACCCAGAGGTGCTCTGGGTTCATACCAATCGACTGGTGTATTTATCTCGGAGGGGTGTTTTTATTTTATAATAACGGTATTTTGGACACCGTGAATGTGATACGTTCTCAGAATCTGTCTCTGCGGTTAATGCAACGCAGTAGGCCTGGCCGCTTTAATTTTTGCAATACATGTTCGGGGTTACTCGGATGTAATGCAATCATTAATATTGACAAGAAAGGACTTGGGGCGTAATCTAACCAAAAGTTCTTCTAGGATGCTTTCTTCGGACTGGCTGCGCTTGTGTTCGATTAGATTAGATTAGATGTACCTGGTTTATGTTTACTTTAGGAAATATGATATTTATTCATGGAAAACTAATAATACCAATAATTCCCATAAATATCTAAAAACAGCAAAAAAATGGTTTATCAGCTAAATCAGAGCAGATAGAAGATATTTTTAAGAAAATTTAATTCTTGTTGAAATTATGTTTTAAAAAGGTTTTATGATTTAAATTTCCAAACGAATCCAACATATTCAAAAACTTAGTTAAAACTAAATTTTCAAAATGTTATAGCGAGTTTTAAAATTTCTATAAGGCTGGTACAAATTTTATTAAAAGTTCTCGTCTCCCCCACCCCCCACCTTCCTTCAATGTTGGATCGAATCAGGTGGCAAACAAAATATTTTTTCAAAAAACTTTAGAATTTCAATAATAATTTGAGTTGAAATCAATTTAACATGCATTCCCCTGCGTTTACAATAGGGTGGTCCAAATCTGGACTTTTTTGGGGCTACCCCCTGAAATCAAAGATTGACCCATCACTAGGCTAAATTCCAAATTTGAGCTCATTCTGACCACGGGAACCCCTCCCTCCAATCGCTTAAAGTTTGTATGGGATAAATCGTCAAAATGTATGGAGAAAAGCAACTGTTTTACTTTTTTACCTGTGTAAGGCGCCATAGTTATCCGATGCTTACCATTTCTCAAATGTAGAATCTTCATTATATTTAGAACAACTTTCCCGAAGACACCATATTTTTAGGATTTTTTCCCGCGAAGTTATTAGCGCCCAAAACTGACCATTTTTGCGCGGCCAGCTGTAAGGGGCTACCTAACAACGATGTTTAATTCCAATTCGTACACGCACGTGCTCTCTCTCAGGTTCAAACTCTCTCACGAGATTGCTCGCCTGCCTGCCTGCCTCTGTTTACCAACAAGCGCGCGCTGTTTCTCTTCTTGGACTTTTGTCGTCGTCGTCGTTTTCGTTTGCTATCCGCTGCGCTGCGTTCCTGGCATGGTTATTATAATTTTCAAGATATATTTCGATATTTATTTCGAGATATAAAATTAAATGTAATATGTGATTAACAATAGATATTATATTATCAGAGCGTGTGTGAGAGAATACAAATTTCGATAAATTAGTTCCTCCATGAATTGTCATCTGTTATGTTATGTAATTAAAATTTATTTCTAGTTTTGGTATCATACCAAACTCAAGACTGGGATTTTAACTCTTCTAGAAAAAATATAAGAATTTTTTTAACTTAGTCAAGTATAGATTTCAGGAAGAACAATACACTTAGACAATTCATCGATTTTGGGAACTGTTTTTTCCACTTTTGTATACTATCAAACAAGCTTAAAAAGATAACATTTGAAGTTTTTTCGTAGCCCTATGATCACGATTATTTTTCATTCCATACAAAATATTTTAATCTGTCGAAAATATAAAAAACTTCCTTACAACAAATTGTGGTATATTTTGCCTTTGACGATTATTAGAGCAACGATGTCTAAAAGAAAAGCCTCAAAAATAGAGATTGTTGAGCTAGCTAGTTTGAAATCTGTAATCAAATCGCCTTCGAATGGATAAGCAGTTGGTCGGATTATATTTAGAGTAAAAAAAACAAAATTTGTATTACCTGAAGATTGAATCATTCTCTCTAATGAGCATATACGAACAACTGCTTGTAATGCTTGGAAAAACGAACAAATCCTGTTCATTTGCTTCATTTTTTAAACGAGGCTAAGCCAAGGCCTAAGTCTTTTATTCAAATTATTTTTTTTTAGTGCATTTTTTTTTCAATTTTAACATAATCTAAGAATTTATATGCTAAATATATCTCAAAACAAACCTGCTATTTTAGTTGAAAATTATAATAAACATGCCAAGAACGCAGCGCAGCAGATATCAAACGAAAACGACGGCGACGACAAAAGTCCAGGCAGGCGAGCAAGCTCGTGAGAGAGTTTGAACCTGAGAGAGAGCACGTGCGTGCACGAATTGGAATTAAACATCGTTGTTAGGTAGCCCCTTACAGCTGGCCGCGCAAAAATGGTCAGTTTTGGGCGCTAATAACTTCGCGGGAAAAAATCCTAAAAATATGGTGTCTTCGGGAAAGTTGTTCTAAATATAATGAAGATTCTACATTTGAGAAATGGTAAGCATCGGATAACTATGGCGCCTTACACAGGTAAAAAAGTAAAACAGTTGCTTTTCTCCATACATTTTGACGATTTATCCCATACAAACTTTAAGCGATTGGAGGGAGGGGTTCCCGTGGTCAGAATGAGCTCAAATTTGGAATTTAGCCTAGTGATGGGTCAATCTTTGATTTCAGAGGTTAGCCCCAAAAAAGTCCAGATTTGGACCACCCTAGTTTACAATAATTTGTAGCATGTTTGGGTTGATTTAAAAATCCTTTGAATTTTTGAAAATTTTCGATGTTTGTTATCGCAAAAAGTTGTTTTTAACGCTAATATTTTTGTTTTCATTTAATTTTACATTTTTTCAAAACTAATGATTGCAAAACAACTGAACTAGTTGAAAATGCATTTTAAAACACATTTTCCATGCAAATGTTTAAATTATGGCTTTTTATTTCAATATTTATATTTTTTATTTTTGCAATTTAAAGCACAACAAAATGTACATACACAAAATATTTAAACCTAATTTATAAAATGTTAAATCAAACACAAGAGAAAGTTAATTGCAAATACTTTTAAAAGTTTATGCCGCATCTTGGATCAAAAAATTAAAGGGCAATTTTTTTTCTTTCGAGAACTCCATTTTTTTATGGAAATTGAAGTCAAAACAACCAAACATAATCTAAAAACATCATCTTCTGCGTTCATAACCCTTTTTGGCATGTCTAAGCTTGGCTAAAAAAATAGATTTTTTTAAATTATAGTTCCGATGAGCAGAACCACCTAGAATATATTTTTTTGAAAATAAAATATCAATAATTAACCGTGGCCTGTAATTTCATTTTTAACACCTTTTTTCCAAAATTTTTGAAAAATGTTTGCAATGGCCTTATGTGAAATTGGGCACATTTTTGGGTTTTATTTACAAATTTTAATTCTGGGATCACAAATCTAAAATGTATTAAACTTATGGGGAAAAATCGTCAATTCATTGAAATTTATCAAATTTTTTTCTGTAGTATTATATAAAGCTCAATAAATGCTTTTTGAGTCAAAATTATTAAAATAGGGCTAAAAATTAAAAAATAATAATTTTGAACTTAAATGGTTTTAATGTTAACACTTAACTTACGTTTAGATATACCGATTTTACTTTTATCCATTTTGATTCTTGTTTGCATACTTCTCCTCACTTTCAAATACTGTAATGATCACTATGTCTCGCACCACACCAAACTTCATTAACATTTTGCTCATTAGCACTGCAACCTTCCGTATCCTCCTATTGATTCGTCACAATTTCATCACATCACTTTTATACGTTTTCAATTAACCGTGTCACTACTCCAGCTTCTGCCAGCCCATCGAGCGTTTGTTCGTCACCTCCAGCGAGCGCCGCAGAGGCCGTTGTTTTTGCACCTTCCAATGACACTTGCATGATCGCACATTGTCAACTTTTTAATTAAACTCGCGGCTTCTTCAGCAGCAACAGCTTCGCGGAAAACCCATCCCTCACGTTTCCGACAAAACAAACTGAAAATTTTCAACCCGTCCCGACCAACGGTCGGAACCCAAATGAAGAAGCTATCTACTAGGCGTTGAGCTGTTAGAGCCTTCTTCCTGCGAGGTCTCTTCTCTTTGCCAAACACATGATTGAATCGTTGAAGCGCGCGCGCAAAGTAGGGAGCCGCAATCCGTTTTGTAGACAAGATGTGCATAGGTCGAAGTTGATGAACAGATTTGCCCTCTGCGACTATGTGACTAAATAGGAGGATAGTTGGAAATTGGTGTGATATTTGGCTGAAAAACGAGTTTCTCAACCTAAGAACTGCTATCTTTCCATCAAAATTAATTAAATATGTTTTGTAGATTAAAAAAATATAAAATTCATGTCAATAGTTACTAAAGGAAGCGTTTTAAATTGTAAGGGAACATTTTTGATGGAAATTATTTACAAAATATTTCGAAATCTCATCTTCCAATCCTGAATATTAAGAATATTGCTGATCCTGAATCATTACATGAAATGTGGGTTAGAAGTAAAAAACTCCAGCGTGGAATATTTAAAAACATATTATTTTTTTTTCAAGTTTCACATTTCACCCACTGTTCACACCAGCATTATAAAATATTAGCCGTTGTTGTCGCGATGTCACGATGTCCCCCCTCTACACGGAGAAAAAAGAGTTCCCAAAATCGTGAACAAGCGTTCATGAAAATGGGAACCACGAACAAAGTGTTCAAATCCCATGGTACGATTTTGAAAAACGTACCATGGAATTTGAACACTTTGTTCGGGGTTCCCATTTTCATGAACGCTTGTTCACGATTTTGGGAACTCTTTTTTCTCCGTGTACTACAGCCCAACAGCTAGTAACTGAATTATGGATAACATCATGATTAGCAATCGGTTATGGAGAGTTGTGATTGGCCACCCACCCCCTCCCGCGACCCACACCCCAGCCATCGACACCACTGATTTTAACGTATTCATCGCTCTTCCTAGGGTTGAATATGGTTATTTTGTTCAAAGGATCCCGGACACATCGTTGCAACTATATAGCTAAGATGACACCCGGTCGACCTTGACTGATTGTGTCTCGTTTTAAATAGTTGGGTTTAAAATCGAATAAAGTGAAGAATTCCGCTGCCCAATTACGTCAGTGTCGTGATCGGAGTATGCACCTCCTAGAAGGGGGTTGCGGACTTTGGCAGAGTTTCGATGGCTGTTGAATGCACCGATTAGCTCTTGGATTAGCTAGCTTGTTAGCACGTTTACGATAATAATCAGTGTAATCACCTTCGTAACTGAAGGGTTAACATGTTTCAAATTTGCAACAGGTCAAGTGAGACGGGGCTGAACTATGGTTTTGAATTTAAAAAATGGTTTAAAAAAAATAAAATGGTGTACAGCCATTTGCGTTTATCTCATTTAAATATCTCTTAAGCGTGAGTGGCAAGATTAACCTTCAGTACGTCAGCCATCAGTCGCCACAGGTTGTTGTTTACCGATTAAATATTTGTTGTTTTCAAAGACGTGTGAATAGATCTACCCAAATTTTAAACCCAACCGTTGCACTACAAAAAAAGCCAGCAGACAGAGGAGGCCCCGCACGTGGCTTCCCCCTATTGGAACAAGTCATAAACGAAGCTCTAATCAATCGATCAAACTCATTAGTTGAACTCGATTCAACTACTCGATGAACGCATCATTGGGAATTCCTCACCTAAACCACATTTTCCTACTAACCAAATCTTCTTAAAATCTACACACTTAGTCACCGAAGAAAGCGCGAAGCGCGACCGCTATTACATAGTTATGCCACAGTTGACACACTGTGTTGTTACGGAGAAAGGTCATCCCGCGAATGACCTGGCACCTTAACCAACAGGTAACGCGCGCGGTTTTGGTTATTACTTGGAGAGTTCATGAAGATTCCTCTCGACTCGTCTAAGCTCATCCGCAACGCATCTCCATACGCGGGTGAGTGCACTGGTAAAAAATGAGTTGGTGAATTTATTGAATTATCTTTACGATTTCGAAACAAACACTCGTTCAACCAAATTTTAAACGGTCTTAACTTTAAAATCTGAAGACCATTGAATTCGTTTGTGGTAACTCCAAAGCGATTATACAGACTTTAAGCCATTTTTGTATTTTTATAGTGGTGTATTTTTGTGACAAAGTGTCAAATTTAAAAATCTTAATTATTTTCCAGATCCAAGAACTTTTTTAATGTCCCGGAAACGATCTACAAGTTTTCTAAAACCTAAAAAAAAAACATTATTTTTAATATTAATAATTAATGTTTCAAAAATGCCTATACCTGCTTTCCATGTTTAGTAAAAAAGTGCTGAAATTTCACTATTATTAACCAGTACTTAAATATTTGTTTTAGCCTGTGTACATGTATATATGATTTTTTATTTGACTCATTCGGTGAATCTTCAAAATTAGGATTTGAACATACTGTAAAAGAAACTCTTTAGATTAGATATTTTTGTGTACCTGATATTATTTGTTTTTGAGAGTTCATCGTAAAAGAGAAATGCCTGGTTAATTTGCTATCTATGTAAAAGTATTAAAAAAAATCAAGAAGAAATCTGCTGAGATACAGCCACAAGATAAAAAGTAATCCTCAAGGATTTCTACATTTGTTCTAGAATTAAGATCTTGAATTTATTTTGATTTTGATATGCGAATGAGCAAATATAATTAGGAAGTTTCAGATAACAATGAAATGGGGGATTATGCTTTATAATTTGCACTAGAGCTAAGAATCGTTTAATACCTGCTACAGAAGAAATACATTTTTCAGAAAAATGGCTTCGGAAAAAAATCAAATATTGTCTTACAGAATTTTTTGATTTATTTTAAGATGACAAATTGAATTTGCACCAGAAAATTACTTTGTAATTTTTTCATAAAGTGTACCGTTTTCATACTTGGCATTTTCTGGTAGAAATTTTAGAAAAAATATATTTTTTCAATTTGAAAATTTTTTAAGTGTTTTTTTAAAAGCCCAAATAAATTCGCAAAATTTAACATTTTAACAATAAAAATCGAATTAACAGTTTTCAAGATATCTTAAGTTGAAAAAGAGAGTGGTAATTTGATGACACTGATAAAAAAAAAACATTTTCATAAAATTTAAATTTATAGAGATACCATATACCAGCAAAGTCCAGTCCAGCAAAGCAAATAGCAAAGTCTAAAAAGAATAATTTTTGGAAATTTTCTTAGCTTTTTTGAAAATTGTTTTTGCTGGGAACCTTTTCCTATATAAAATGTTATTAAATTGAAATAAATTGAAAATCAAACAAAAGGAGTTAAAAACCAGAAAAAGGCGCAATTCATTAAACAAAGTAAAGTTATTAACGATTACTAATTCAATTTACATCTTAAAATTAATTGTAAAAGTACCAGATTTTGAACCATCCTAACTCAAGCGCAAAAGATGCTTGTTTTAACCCTCTACAGTCCAACATTGCCTTTAGGCGGGCTTTGATCTAAAAATTCACCAAAAATCATTTTTTTCAACCAATTTTTGAGCTTTAAAAAGCATTTACTATTTGAAAGTTTGACTCGTTTCATGTGATTTTGCCAATAAAAAAAAACTTTGCCAATGCTTTAAAAAATGTATTTTTTTTTCCTGGGATAAACTTTGGCTGTGTTTCTTGCTATCATTTGCTCTATGCCTATGCCTCTAAGCATTTTTTACAATTTTAATGATAATGGTATCGTTCTATAGTAAAACATGTAAAAATCAAGCCAAAAAATCAAAAAGTGACTGCAAAAACACAAACAACTGGATAGGCAAAAGGTATAGATAGGAAGTGGTAGTTTCAGTCAAATACTATCAGAAACAAATCTAAACTAAAAAAACTTAATAAAATACTAAAAATGAAACAAGTAAAATATATAACAGGAGAAGTTATGTTTTTCGCAGAATAAAATTTTCTCAAAATAACCTCCTAAAATTGTAAAAATAAAAAAATGGAAAAAAAAACTTTGAGCAGTAGAGGGTTAATTCTCAAAAACATAACAAACATAAAAAAATAAAACATATTTTGAGAAATTAACTTTACGCGATCAAATTATAATTAAAAAAACGGGAATTTTTATTTTCCGTGTAGTCATTTTTTTCTGATCAAAACTCCAAATCGATAAGAAAAATCAATGAATCAAAAATATACAAAGAAATGTAGGTATGTATGTGAAAATTATAGATAATTTCTCATGAAGAATAGGAAAATTCTGCAAAATTGACCTTTCAATATAAAAGTAAAGAAAATTAAAAGTAATTTTATTTAAAATAGTAAAGATATTTGTCAAAAATTTAAAAAAAAATCCCTTTTAAAACTTTACTAAGATTTAAAAAAAAACTAAAAAACAAATCAAGAAATCGAAAATTGTATGTAATTACAAAGAGAATTGCTCTACAGCAGATTTTTTGACCGTGTTTCACCATCTCGTCCCCGTTGCGCGCGGTTATGAAATTGACCATGTTTCGGAATGTTTAATACTTACAAGACGTGTCACACCGCGGCTCGTGACACTTTGGGTGCTGCGAACCCCGCGTCCCGGTTCGCAGTCGTCGCAGAGGTCGCCGAGGATGATGCGCGCACGTTTTATGTAACGCAATTTGCGGTGAAATTTGGAAGCGCGCTTTAATAGCGGTGATTTATAGCGCGCGATAACCTGAAAAGAACTTCGTTAGCTTCTGCTCTGAAATGTGAACCCGGCTCTGGTGATGAGTTCATAACATGTTCCCGCCGAAATTAGAAGGCTGCCAAACCTCGGTAATTTGAAAATAACGACTTAATTGCAAACCAAGTTGCGTCGAACTTTAACGTGCTGAAAGCACAGTGATCCGTACTGTTTTTGGGGAACACTGAACACTTAATTTGTAAATTTGATACTTAGCCCCCTAATATGAGAAAAAAAAAACACTAACCGGCATACACTTGCATATTTTAGCGGGTTCTTAATGTTGGTGCTTGCTTTTCGCGCCAAAACCTTGACCGTTTGGGGCCCGGGTCGATGGGTTCAACGCTGCGCTTACAGCTCCAGCCGCGATGTTTGTTTATATCCTATGTCATCGCGCGAAGATTCACGTCTATTTTGAGTTTCTTGCAAGAGATGCAAAAGCTAAGCACTTTGGGATTTGAATCCAAGCGCAGTGGCGTAAAAAGAGTTGACTTTGCTAAGAATTTGTTATTACGATTTAAACTACTGTTTCAAATGAAATCAAACAATTGTTTTTAGAATTACACAGTTAAAGCGTCTATTAATTAGCTGTTCCACTGCAAAGCTTCTGATGCTGACGATTTCATCCAAGGACGAAATTTTATCGCATTTCAAAGGCTACGAGCCTCAGAATGCGTAATGACATTCAAATCTGAACGTTTCTTCGCAGCACCAGGAAATGTCACCATAATTAGCGAGTGATGTACGTTATTTAGGCTCTTCAAAGGGTCCACCAGACCATAAAGTTCTAACTTTACTTGTTGCAAGAATCAACCTTAACTATCTTCATTTCAATTCCAGATTCCGTTTCTGGCAGTGGGGCAAATGGATCGAGGTCCGCGTGGACGACCGGCTACCGACGCGCGGAGATCGTCCCGCCCACATGCACTGCGCCCAGCCGGACATCTTCTGGGCCGCCCTGCTGGAGAAAGCTTATGCCAAGTGAGTTTCCCACACCTTATTTAAGGTTTTAAGAATTAAAAATTTGGATTTTTTACAGATTATACGGCGGATACGCCTTCCTCAAGTTCGGAACGGTGGGACGAGCGCTACAGGACTTGACCGGGGCCGTTGTCCAGAGCGTACCACCGAGTGGACCCCTGCTGGGAGGAGCCGTTCCGAGGTCAACCTTGCTGGTCGCAATCAGTGGAGTGGTATGTCAGGGTCATCTTTGTGGTATTTTCCTAACACTTTTTGGGAATCTTTTTCAGGAAAAGGAAACCAAACGGCGTCGATCGGGCCTGCTGTCGGAGCATCCCTACAGTGTAACGGGTCTGGCCAGGGTGCGGGCCAATTCGTCCGATTCTTCGCAGGCCAGTGGCCAGTCCGGGGACACTAGTTTGATACGACTTCGAAGTCCGTGGATCGGTGGCGAGTGGGGAGGAGTCTGGTGTGGAGCCTGGTCCGAGCGGAGCTGGGAGTGGAACGCGCTGAACGAACGGGATCGTGAACTGCTGTCTTCGCGATCGTCCAACGATTGTGAATTTTGGATGTCGGTAAGTGAGTTTCTCTCGAGATTCGTGGTTATCTGGTTGGCGCACATTGGTCCCGACGATTGGGCACTGGAACCGGGTCTTCACACGAGGACTCCCTGGAGAGCAGCTTTGGCCGTTCGGCAGTGGCGTGCCGGATTCAACGCCGGTGGACCACACAAGTTCATCGAGACTACCGCCACGAATCCCCAGTTCAGAATACGGGTCCCAGCTGGACATCCCGCCAAAGCTCACGTAGTGGTAGCCGTTTCTCAAAAGTACGAATGCTACCGCAGTCGAAACTACGAGGACGAGGAGATCGGCTTCACGATCTACGAGGTACCGCCGGGGATGCAACGGGTTACGCCGCAGTACGTCAGCGAGCAGATGCCGCTGGATTTTGCTCCACTGTCAAACTTGAGGGAAATTGCAACCTTCTTCGCGCTACCGGCAGGAGACTTTGTAGTCATGCCCCATTCGCAACAGCATCGGGAAGGTCGTTTCCTGCTGAGGATCTTCGCCGATCAGCACACCGACGTGTGGGAGGTCAACGAAGAAAATCTGGTCATTCAAAACATCGCAGCTGAGTTTTGCGACGAACGGACAATCGACGCCGTAAGTTTTTAAACTAATCTCAACCCTTCAAACCTTCTAACCCACAACCCCCTTCCAGCGAATCCTCTACAAACTGCGCACCCGCTATCCACACGAAATCGACGCCACCCAGTTGCAGGCCATCCTGAAGGCCCACGGCGGAAACAACCGCGGATTTCGAGGCCTCGGCGGGATCAACTGTGGCCCCTCGCTGGAACTCTGTCGAGGAATGCTGGCCCTGCGAGATCCAGCCCTCGGAGGGCGGCTCTCGATCGAGCACGTTCCAGCCCTGATCGGACTGATGCGCTTCTGGAAGGCCGCCTTCCGGCGATGTGGTCCGTCGTCTTCCGGCACCGCCACCATCAGTCGCGGCATCTGGGCCTCGAAGGTTTCGTCGTACTGCTTGCGGGGACTGCTCTGGGCGGGGGGATCTACCGCGAGCAACAAAGTGCTGGAAGCTCTGGTCAGCCGGTTTACCCGGAGCCGGCAAATCACCCTGGAGGGGTATCTGCTGTCGATGGCGCGACTACATTTGGCCCATGGTTTGTGTGACTTTTAATGTTTTAATTCTAGCGTATAAAAATATAAACCAAAATTCAATTTCAGAGCGCTACCACAGTTTGGATGCCAAAGCAAAGGCAAGTCCTTTGTCGCTAGAAGAGGTTTGTTGTTGCTTTAAAACACCTTATGCAAAAAATCTAAAAAATCTCATTTCAGATGATATTGATGACGATCTACTCGTGAGAGCTACTGCTGTAACAACCATAAAAAAACGAGTTGAAGAAGACCAAAGACACCGTGAAGAACCAGGAAGGATGTAGCCGACAAGTTGGGATACAATGCAATATCGATATTATACAAAGTGTTTACGCGCACTCCAAGTAATGCACCGAGAAACGTCTTTTGACTAAACGCAGTCGAATCGATCTGATTAGGGAGAAAGATATATATCACTTACTGAAAAGAGCGAGACTTAAAACAGTGAAAATAAAACGGGAAGTTCTTTACTGACTAACATTAAAACGGAAAGTATTATTACATTGGAAATTTCCTTAAGAGCTAACGTCTATATAGTAATTTATACAAAACCTAGTGGTAAGTGCCTGAAGTAACGTGTTAACATCTATTTTTTATAGCAAAGGTATATAATATATGTTCAGAATGATCAGTTGTTATTATTGAAAATAAATGTTATTTAATTGGAAACGCCGTTTCAAAATGTTGTTGAAAGAAATCCTATGTTATGTCGAAGGAAAATCTCAATCTCAAGCAAAAAAAAATATTACTGATGTGTTTTTTTGAAATTCAAATCTTTACTAATTTTTTTGGAAAATAAAGTCAATCTCTACGTAATTTTTTAATTAAATGAAACTTTGTCCATGCATTCCCCATGTCAATAGAAAGTTTTCCTATTCAAGGCTCCATACAATTTTGCGGGCTGGTCAAGCAAACCGGGCATGGAAAATCTATATCATAATCATTGGAAGTAATTTTCTAATTAATTTGGTGTCTTGAGAAAACTTGATTTATTTATTCAATTTTTAACTATCAAAAGTTGAGTACTCAAAGTACATGTTATTTTCTTTGTTTAAAAATCTGATATGTTTAAGGAAATTAAATAAAAAGTTTAGAATGGTTGAAATCTGGTACCGGTGAAATGAAAAATGAGTTTTTTTTTAAAAAGTCTAGAATATTGTCAAAAATAATTTCAAATGTCATATTTAGATGCAAAATCATTTTTATAACTTTTGATATAGTGTACATTTTTGAAAAATTATCAGTTTTTCACAATTTAAAAATATTTCACAAAATACTTCGTCAATTTAAAAATACTTAATTTAAAAATACATCATGATACTAATTTTATTATAGGGATAATTTTATTTTAGGTATAAAAAGTCAAATAAATATTCAGGATTTTAAAAGTGTACCTAAAACGTGTATCATTCGTTAGTTGGTATCAGGAATGCATGGACAAAATTTCATTCTAAAATGAAAAATGTGGTATAAAATAAAAAAAAATGCGAATTTCTAAAAAAAACATTGAAACTATAATAAAATATCTGATTTTTTATATTGGGAACTGATAGAATACCTAGTTGCTTAGATAACGTCATGTGAATAACAAAGCTCAACATTTTTTAAGGCAATGTGATCAACTGATTTTTTATTCGTCATGGTCTGGCAAAAAAAATACGTTATTTCAGGCATAAAATCTATGGAATTATTTTAAAAAACCTAGCGCCTCCATGGCACTTATAAATGGAAAATTAACTCATTCTTCATTCATTCTTACAAGGGAGATTCAATGTAGGCGCATGGTTTTTTTTAAAATCATTTCATAGAATTTATTGCCGAAATTTGAGCAAAAATTTATTTATCTTAAACTTTTTGATCATCATTGTCCAAAAAGGAAAAAGGCTCAGTTATAGGACAAAACTTTTTTTAGTGGTGCTTACTCGTCAACAAATTTTTCAAAAGACCATTTTTTCCAACAAAAGATGACTTCTGTTTCGCAGTATGTACTCAAACTTAACAGACTTGCTTTAACAAGAAACCGACAACCAAATGAAAGCAAGCAGTGAATTTCACTAAAAATTGATAGGCAAAATACGTAAAGATTTATAATGAGTGAAATATTTTTTTTTTTCAATTTTCCCTGATACATACCTAGTACTTTATTTAAATTAATTAAAATTAGTTTGATCCAAATCCAAAATTAAAAATGAAAAAAAAATCTAGAGAACTGCTTAAAAGAAGTTGCTATAGTAGTTGTTCGGAGCGGACTGTAGATTTTGCATTTAACTGCCGGCGGACTTGGGGAACCGGTTTTGGGAGGATCGGAAATTTCGCAAGCAAACAGAAACACTAGATTTCTCTTCACTAATTTCTATTTACTACTAAAATTAACTAGGTAAAAGATGTTTTCTAGCGTTCTTCCGACGATCGCGACGCGCTCGACTTGACGTCCGACCGGTTCGGCTGCTTGCGACAAACTTGCTCGTTTCGCGCACATTTCTCGTTCTCTCCTCCTTCGTTGCGCGCCAAAATCTTTTCTCATGATCGTCGTCGTGCGTCGTTCGTTCTCCCTTTCGCTCAGGCCGTCGTCAACGGCGCGTTGTTGCCGCGCACGTCGTTTCGCGCGATCCCTTCCTCTCTTTACGGCGTCGTCGTCGACGCGCTGTTGCCAGCTCTGTCTCGCTTGCTGCCGAGCACACGTCGTTGCGCGCGTCTTTTCCGCTGTTGGCAACGACGCAGGCTGGGTTGCCACCTTCGTGGCAGTTGTCATCACAGCAAGCGCAGTGCTGCCAAAACCAAACCAAATTTTCTTCGAGCTGGCGCTGTCAGGCTCGAACAGTAGTGAAGTAGTCTTACTTGTCATGAATCGAAAAAATATGCTTTTTGGTATGTTTTCATGTAATTGTAGACATTTTCAAATTTTAATAGTAACATTTATCATTCAATGTAAAATTTGTAGATCATTCAAATCTCAGCTTTTGCAGTTAGTCCTATATTTTCTTTCAACAAAAATGTATAACTGACGATTTTGACCGCATCTAAAAAAAAAATACTTTCATATTAAATACCCTCAACAATTGCCAGCTTACCCCAGACTAAAGCTAAGCACACTGATTCATTTGGCATCCCATGAATCGTTGCATAACTGTAGGCTTATTTGAATTAATCTGAACAATTCGGTGAAATCATGTCGAGCCTTTTTTTTATAAATGGCAATTAAGCTAATTATTCTCTACACTTTATTATCCTCATCTAAAATGCCTCGATCCTGCTCACTTAACGTCCCATTAAAGCTCCCAACCTCCCTCCTGAACCGCGTTATCCTCACAAACGCACTCTCATCAAACGGCCTGGGACCCACAATTCTACCAAACATCCGCTGCGCCTCAAACTCTATCGGAATATCAGCCCTCCCGCCAAACCCGTCACTATGGATAGCTTTGTGAACCCGACTTCCGGTAGCACCAGCGGCAAAATCTTCCCTTATCATATCCGCCGCTTTCTCGCCGATACCGTACGCCACCGCGGCTGTATGCGCCGCCGGAGGTTCCGGAACGATTCCGATGTCAACCACGCGTAGCCGACCAACGCCGTAGACACGAAGTCGGGCGTCTACGACCGCTTCCGGGTCCGTTGGTGGGCCCATTTTGCAGGTGGCGACCTGTGGAAATTGTTGGGTAAGATTTCTAGAAATTTTTCAGGAACTTCAGCTTACCTGATGATGGAAGGTCGCCGTCAAAACGCGCACGTGGCATCGCCAATACTCGTGGGTGTTGAATTCGAGCTGCTCGCAGCCTGGTACCTTTCGCGAGTACAACTCAACGCCAAGCTCACGAAATGCTGGCTGTGAGGTAACCCGAATCGCTTCCTCAATTCCATACGCTAGGGCATCCAGATCGCGATCATCCTCAAAGTATTGATACTCAAATCGGGGATGCTGGAAGGGATTGCGTGACTTCAAGCGCAGCTTTCCCTTCGTCCTGGGCTTCAACAGCAGCGGAAGGTACATGAACGATCGCACGTTTCGAATCGGTCGGAAGTAGCCGTCGTACGTTTCGTTGGACAGTCGGAACGCCGTGGCAGTGCCTGGACCGGAATCGAAATCAATCGACGTGAAGGCCTGCATGATTTCGACGTCCGGAAGGCCGGGATCGGGGCTTTCCGCGACCGGGGTCTTGATGTACATCAAGCTCTCCACCGAATTGGTTGTGAAGAGTCCGCGCCCGTTTATGTACCGGATTATGTTACGCAGGTTGATGTTGTCGTCCAGCTGGATGAAGTTGTCGATGGGCTTCTTGACTAGGTAGACTGGACCGAACGTTCCCGGATGTTCGTACAACTGCTCCCCGACTGGAAGATTCTGAATGATTGGTATGCCCAAGCTTTCCAGATGGTTGGTAGGCCCCACTCCAGACAGTATGAGCAGTTTGGCACTTTCAAAAGCTCCAGCAGATAGGATGACCTCCCGGTTGGCCTTCACCTTAAAGACCTTCTTATTTCTCGAGAAAAGCACGCCGGTGGCTTCCTTGGAAACTAAAAATCAGAAATCAAAGTTCAAAATTTGACCTTGGCTAAAACCCCCAACTCTCATACCCGGGTCGATCAACACCTTGGTGGCCCAAGCCTTTGTCAGAATGTGCAGATTCTTGCGCGTCGCAATCGGGGCCAAGTACGCAGTCCCGCTGGTGACCCGCGTGCCTCGCAGCGTTGTGGCCTGCAGATACGACACGCCGATAAGTTCGCCCGCGTTGTAGTCCAGATATCGATAGCCGGCCTGCTGGGCACTGCGGACGAATGCGTGCGCCACTTTTGACCTGTACAGAGCGGGGGATAATTGCACGATGGATATTTAAATAAGATGAATAAAATGTGATTGCATAATCGGAATAAAAGAAATGCAACAATATGTACAGAGAGGAAAGGTCGTTGCGATAATTTCAACAGATTGTCGTGCACATACCGCACCGCTACGACGACGGGCGGTGGACAACAGTAGGAAAATCATTAAGTTCCATCTAGGAGTGGGTACAATAAACCTGTTTTTATTGATCAGTAGTTCAACGTTCAGCTTCCTTTTGCAGCAACTTTCATCGGGGTTGTTGCATTGGTGAATTAACACGTTGATGGGTAATTAACCAGTTTTAACCATCAGTTTACAGTGTTTGCTTTTCAAGTTTAACGTGAAGAATTTCATCATTGTCATGATTTTTCCTTCAAAGATATAAATTTTGCGTCACTTTCAATATTTTGACAAAATTCCTTCAACAAGTTGTTTAGAATAGTGCCCTACACATGCTGATTCCTTTTGGTAACGATTATCCCATTCCTTGTTAAGTTATGGAAATCGTCATTAATCAATGATTGCCAACTAGGACGACAATGACTATGCCACAAAAGTATATAAATTTTGAAGCACAATTGATTTAGATCAAAAATTCCTTCAGTGGCTTCAAGAAGGCAACAACCGGCACATGCTGATTCCTTTTGGTGCTGAAATTTGTAAAATTGAATTTAATACACAATTTTTTATAGTGATGATTAATTTTCTTTGAAAATGATCAACGGCTTGCCCTTAATCAAAAATGTATAAAACGGACTTGTTTAAAAGATATTTCCAACTCTAGAATGAAGATAAGATATAAATTTATCTTAGAAAATAAACACTTTTTATACTGCACCCGAAATTTAGAATCGAGGGAATCATTCTCACAAAATTTATTGAGGGCTCAGTGCCAAAATCGAAAGAGTAATGCTACCAACTCACACCATCATAACAAATGTGTTCATTCGTTAATTGAAACAATAAATCTCCAAGAAGTGTCATACATCGACATCTGAACCACTCCATAGTTACCAAGCTGTGGTGGCCGAGGCAGTTAAGGTGAAATGCCTTCAAATCCGATTTGGGCTTCTTCTTATTTTTCTTCTTCTTCATAATCATTGAAATCATTAATCATTATCAGTATACTTGTGTTGGTAAGACTATCACAAATACCAACACACACCGTGTTAGTGTTTGTGTGCTTACGGAATGTTTATCAAACACAATATTTTTGTTTTGTTAGATGGAAAATGTAAACATTGATTTAAAAAAAAAAGATAATTCACATTGCGTTGCAAAATTGTATCAAAAAAAATAATAACCTGCAATCAAAAATCCTAACTTTAAAATGGAATCATGTTCTATTCTTAAGGAGAGGTACCGTCATCTGTGGCAAATCGGGACTACAGTCTGAATAGGGACAGTAGTGTTTAGAGCACTTCAAGGTTTCACATTTTGAAGTGGATCTACACATTTTGGTGGACTTAATCTGTTGAATCAAAATATTGTGCTCCAACATGGTTAAAACTTCTGCCCCAATTCGCCTCATGTGTCCCGATTCGCCCCAGTTGACGGTACCTACGACTACCTAGCTCACGGTCTGCGGGCACAACTTTCGCTGAGCGATATAATTCGGCCCGCACTCTAGAAAAATCATCTGAGGCCAGCCCCGGGAGGCGCATTGTTAAAATTTAATAAAGTTTTTATTTGGCAGTTGCAATTATATTTTATTGTGTATTTTCCTCGACTTGTTCTCGTCGGAAGGCCGGGATTTTACAGACGTGCAAGTCTGCACGAAGAATCGGCCGGTGTTGTGTTTAATCACCCTGATTTTCTCCATGTACTCGACCGTCGCCCGAAAATGTCCACATCAATCGTCCAAAAAGCAGAACCGCTCAAACTCGTCGACGATCCTAAGCGGGGTTAGCTCTTTGCGATCGCTCTGTTTCAGCAGCCACATTTCTGGGCTCACACCGAAAGGTAAACCGGATTCACGGTGCCGGAAGCGACTTGAACCGACGAAACTTTCGTTCGACAGGATCCGCCAAAAATTCCGCAAAAACGGTCGTACTTCCCAAGAGCACTTCACTGGCAAACCGATTAAACGCTCCGGCTGTTGCTAACCAAAAGTACGGCCCAAAGGTGGTCCCGTGTCGCCATGATTTTGTCCACAAAGAACTGACCTTTTCAGCCTGAAATTATAAAAGTTTGCATTAATCTCGAACCTCTTTCGCAATCTCTTGAAAATCAACCGAAAATGTTCCGTAACAGCCTGTTGCACCACCGGACCCATGTGGACCAGTTCGACTCAGGCCACAAAGCAGTTCCAATCCAGATTGTAAAATCCATGCCCAATGGCTGAGTTGGCTGAACTTCAACAGCAGCGCCGGAACCAACGCGTTCACATCGTTTGGACTCCAAAAGGGAGTTCGCTCCGACAGTGGTCCAGCAATTCAAAATTCGGAGAGGGCGCCGGAAGTGCATCCCAACAGGCGAGTCTTTCGACTGTTTCGTAGAGTCGGGCGATCATCTCCAAATTGTCATCGTCCGACGATGGTAGGGTCAGCTTGGTTGGAGTTCTTCGGGTCCTTTGTCGGGATTCGCACGGAATATCCACAAAAGACTACGCCACTTGGCCGCTTGACGACGGAACACTTTTCGGGGACTTGCTCTGCTTGAAAATACCAAAGCGGACACGGTCGCAGGTTTTAATTCCCCTGCAGCTGGTTTGTTTTGCTAACGAATGTTTTGTTTTTGTTTTCTAACCTCAGCCGCATGACAAGACAGCGGTGGCAGTGCCAGTGATGCTAGTTAGAGTGTGGCTAAAATATAACTGTCGGATTTTTTTTTTCGTTTCAGATGCTCCTTTTTGCTAACCAAAATTGTGTTTTCTTGCAAAGTTAGTTGATAAGTTCCTTTTTCATTAAATACGAAAACAACAAGTATATTTTTACTAATATTAAATTCGTTTTGTTTTATATCGTACATTTGACTGGCAACACTTTCTACATCTTCTTTGATAAATGTTTGGATAGGGCTTGTTCTGATTTATTTCGGTGAAAGAGGCTGTGTTTCAGTACGTTTTTTTGAAATGTTCATTTAGAAATGATGGATTTACACATACTAAGAAAGTTTGGTGTGTACGTACAGAGGCGGCGAAAAGAACACTTTTTTCAATCGGTTGCTCGGGTTCAGTGAAAATCGGCAGATTGTGATCGAAAATTTTTGATTTCGTCGGTTCAAAAGTTGTGTTCCGGAAGATTTGAACAAATTAAGTTGAGTGAAATCGTTTGAAGCCTGTCCGACCAAGGGAACATTAGAAATTTATGGAAATAATGTAGTGACCAAGTTTGTGAAGAAGAAGCGGCAAAATTTGGAAGACACAGGAAGAAAAAGAAGACCCCTCTGGAGAAAAAATTGTGCAGCCGATTATTTCGGAGTTTATTCGAGTTTTAAGCAAAATTATGGAAGAATGTGCATTAATTTAGATAGCCAATGGAGATGAAAGTATGGAGTTCACTTTTGAGAAAGGTAGGTTGTTAAATATTGATGCAAGAGCTAATTTTCTGGAAGTGTGATTTTTTCGATGGTAAAGGCTAAGGTTGCGCAACAAATCATTAAAGGAATTTAAGGGCAAGTGACGGCAGCCTTTTCGGCCATATTTAGGATGTGCTCCAATTTCACCTTAAGTTACTGGGTTAGTCTGCCAAAGGGCTCTGGTTTAATTCCCGTACTTGACACTTTTAGTTTTTTGTTAGACGGATGAACTTTTTCTTGTAAATGAACCTCGTGAGAATAATTCTCTCACTCATCTCGAGCTTAGTCATCTGTGTGTTTTGGGTGTATATAAAATATCTTTGAATAACAAACAATAATAGATACCTGCAAATCCAATACGATTGTAGCTCTCATAACAAAGTTTGAAAATCTGAAAAAATTACCACAGATTGAAAAATACGTTTTTAACATAAATGATAAATATCACGTTTTTACAGTTCTTTAGGGTCATAATAATTCAGTAAAATTATGGTCTAAAAATTTGATATCGTTGCAGTTGTAGAACATAAAACAACAGATCCGTTTCTAGATCAGTTCTTACTTTAAAAAAATTATGTTGAGTAAACGCATTGCTTATATAAATTTCATCAAATTTGCCGAAATTGCTTTTTGATTTCAAAAATAAAGATATGTATTGAAGTTAGAAATAATTTTCCAAAAAAAGCGGGTTTCATCAAAATCTTGAAAAACCATTTTTTTGTACTAAAGGCGGTTAATTGAAAATGCTTTTCTTCGTAATGACGCTTACGTCATATAGTTAAATCAACGAAAATTATTGGTTTTGATTTGATTTGATGTGATAACCAACAGGGCCACAAGGATGACCTATGCTTGTAAATTAAAGTGATCCCGCGTAGACGGAAATAACTTGGGTATAAAATTTCTTAATATTTGAAAATTCTAGGCCAATAACATTTTATGTTATTTATAACAGGATTTGTTATTCATCATTTCAATAACATGTCACAAATTTCAAAATATAATCAAATAATTCCCCAACAGTGTACGGATTTTGGTTTAGCAAGAGTTAGTAGCCTTAAATTTATGATGCCAATCTTTTGTCAATAATTTTCAGAAAATAAACCTTTTCAAATAAATTTTACACAAAATTGCAACAATTCAGTTGAAAATAAACTATTAAAATTTTGAAGTTTGAATATTTGAAATGCCGTAACATGCTTCAAGGAAATATGGATTCATCATTATCTTTTTTTTTGTTATTGAATTGTTATTGCAATAACAGACTAATAATATTTTCTAATTTAAACTTTAACAAATCTTTGTTATTATTGTTTGTTATTTTAACAGCTAATCATCATCATCCTAATAATAGTTGAAGTTTATCTTCCATAGCGAAAAATGTAATTCCCAAGCTGTATAGGCTTTCAACAAATATCAGACCAATAATTTTTTTTTATGAAAACATAAACTGCTATTCTACTCATATGCAAAAATGGATTTTTCAAGAAGATTCCATAACGTTTTATGTTATTTTAATACCGTCAGTGGGGGTGACATTGGGTCTGGGGGGTGAGATTGGGTCAAAGTGATTTTTTACGGATTTTGCCATTTCTCAGGTTATTCTCAATGAAACTGAATTCTGTTAAAGGGGTTGTGTAGGGGACATCTTAAGATGACTTCGCTGAAAAAAATCTCGTTCCTAGAACAACCCAAAATGTTTGAAAATCTCCACTTCAAACATTGTAGCGTGTCAATACGATTCCCTCGAACAAGAAACGCTGTTGGATGACTTGTTTTTATTATAACGTTGTATTTGCGAATCATTTTAGTTTCATTTGACCCAATGTCACCCCCTCTAAGGGGTGAGATTGGGTCAATTTTCAAACTATTGGCATTTAAGGTAGTGATCATCAAAATCCACCATATTTTGGGAAAATGTTAGTAAACTATCTAAGAACAAATCTACGTTGAAAGATTTTCGATGTTATTTAAAATGTTTTTGTTATTAGGAAATTACGAGAGGTGTATCGTTTTTTGACCCATAGTCACCCCCACTGAAGGTAGTCATTGTTATTGAAATGGCATGAATTTTGTTATTATCGTCTGATCGGGATTAAATTGAATTTTCATAGGGAATTTTGAAATTTGCCATTTTTAATTTTCTGAAATGGCTGTATTTTAGGACTTAAGTGACAAAAACTAGTTATTCAAAAACTAAAATTGTTCAGAAAGAAATTGCCCACAAGATATTAGTCTTGGCGGCAATTTTTTTTCAGATGGTTTTTTGAGAGAAATTTGTAAAAAATCCAGACAAACATAATCATTTTTCCAACTGTAACATGCTGCCAATGGAAAATGCCGACTTCCTGGATCATTAAGAACGCACAACATTATTGATAGGACTCTTAACTATGATTTAATGTGAAATATGGGGCAATTTGAACAATTTGTATGGCAACTTGTATGGAAAATCTAATGATGAAAAATTGATTCAACCAAATCAAAAAATACAAATTTCAAAATCGTGAAATAATTTGCGAAATTCTAGAGAATTGCTCTTTATGGAGAACAACCACAGTTGATTGAGCTTTTGCAATGCTAATTTTGAGATCCTTCGACCTTGGTACAACAGGCTCTGCAATTTGCAGATTGCGCTTTGCTAAGGTGTGGTCCAATGCACCAAGCTGGATTAAAAATGCCATGAAATTAGTTTTCGATGCTCAGGACAGGTTAAATCTATTTTCAATATTTTTCCAACACACTACAACAACACAAAACATAAACAAAATCACACAACATTGCAGCCGATGTTGCAACAACCATTTACAAGCCTGCACTACCAGTCTCTCTGTTCACCGGGTGGACACACCACTTTTCTTCGGAGCTGCTCTTGCACGGATCACTTCTTAGATCGCACACACATTCCGCCACCCATTTCACCGAGAGTGTAGAAGGAGGAGGTGGTACTGGCACAGCTGGGCAAGTGATCATAAAACCCAACTGGCTTTTTTGCAAAAAAAAAAAATACTATTTCACAATAATTCCACGCAGACCGTTTTGCCAGAGTTGAGCTAGAAAACTGCATCACGTCTCGATCGTCCGAACATGAGCAGACTTCATTTGGAGTTTGTTTTTACCTGAACGGACAATCTTCCACAGACAAGGGCCCATTTTTGCCGTGGAATCCGTTATCTTCAAAGTCTCGGATGTTGGCCCGTTCCGATCGAATGTGGTAGGGAAGGATCTCGTCCCAGCTCCAGCCGGGATTTCCTGCTCGAGCCCACCCATCGTAATCTCTTCGATTTCCGCGGGTGTGGATCATGTAGTTGATGATCGACGATCCTCCGACGCCCTTGCCGTGGGGCCAACTGCACTTTTGATCCCACAAGCCTTGGCATCCGATCGATTGCACTTCACTTTCGTACGCAAAGTTGTAGTCTGTGGCTTGGAGATTCGGAGCTGCAAGTGGAATATCTGTGAAGATGGGTAGTTCACCCTTGCCAGCTTCCAACAGCAGGACGGTCACTTTGGGGTTATCACTTAGGCGCCTTGCCAAAACAGATCCCGCTGGACCAGCGCCCACAATGACGTAATCGTAGCTGCGGCGAAGCTTTGCATCGCCATAGTGGATGCCCCAGAAGCGAGTGAAATCGAAATAATTCCCGATCGTTCTATTGTCACTGCCTAAGGTAAGACACTCCAAAACTGGTACGATTGCGACAATCGCAACGATCCACGTCAAACCACGCTGATGCGCCATAATTTAAGGCGATTCACATCACTTAGAACCGGGACCGGATGGTGCGATTAAGAATTCTTCGTACGCGCCGAAAACACTCCAAATTTGTCGACCGACCAGAGACACATCCTTTTTCGAGAAAGAAAGACCAACTAACCGTCCCGGTCAACGTTCGTGATAAAACTGCACTCACTTTAAATGCATCATGCAGAAATTTTGCTGCACCACGCGCAAGTGGGGTGGCCCAAGAAATACCAGTCTTCACACTGGTTCTCTTCTGGAGTGGAAAGATACTATCGCGCTGCACTGAGCAGAACGCAGACTTAGTTTTTGAAGCAAGTGGTGGGTAAATTAACGATTGGAAAATGAAAGTTGATCGAAACCTGACGTGGTCTCTTACCTGAACGGACAATCTTCGACGGATACCGATCCATTCTTGCCGTGGAATCCGTTGTTTCCAAAATCACGAACATTTTCTCGTTCCACCTTCACATGATAGGGTAGCATCTCGGCCCAGCTCCAGCCAGGATTCCCAGCCAGCGCCCAGCCATCGTAGTCCCGCTGGCCACCTCTCGTGTAGATCATCGAGTTGATGATGGTAGAACCTCCAACGCCCTTCCCGTGCGGCCAGTTGCACTTTCTATCCCTCAGCCCCTGACATCCAAACTTTTGCACCTCACTTTCATATCCGAAATTGTAATCCGTTGCCTGCAGGAACGCAGTCGTCAGCGGAACATTTGTGACCAACGGTAGTTCACTTCTACCAGCTTCCAACACCAGGACGGTCACTTTAGGATCCTCAGTAAGCCGGTTAGCCAGAACAGACCCCGCCGGGCCTGCCCCAACGATGACGTAGTCGTACTTGGGCCGCAGCAGTGGATCTCCATAATTGATGCCGAAGAACTTTGTGAGATCTATAAAGTCATCGAGCTTGAAGTTTCCCTTTTCAGCAGACAAGAAACTAAAAAGCGATGCCACTAGAATGAAAATCCTCTTCAATTTCACCATTCTTCCAACTTTAACTACCACTAAGGCCAACGAATTCGAACGAACTGATCCTGCCGTTCTCCAAGTACTGCTCAATTCTGGTCCAATTTTCGGTTGCGAAAACCCGAAATCCTTCGAACCTGCAGGTGAATGTAGTTCTGGCGCGCAACGAAACCATCGTCATTATGTAACGCGGGGAAAGAACAAGGGCGGAGAATTTCAATGCTGGCCAAAATAAACTATAAGGTCAATCGACATCTGGCCCAGATTCTGAATTGAATGCCAAAGGGAAGTGGCAAGGTTGGGACCTGTGCCTGGGAGAGTGACTACCGTAAGAATATAAAAGTTGAAACAGGTGAGTTATCTTCTGCAGCTTGTTTCTGATTACCGTTTTCTGGGGTGAATTGGGACAGCAGTTTAAGTCTTATTACTGCACAATATTTGGGTCTTTTAGAATGGTTTCGGATAGAACAGACACAGAACAATAAAAATAGTGCATCGTTTTCTAATTTTAAAGATTTCAAGTACTCTAAAATTTGTTGTCCTTATTCAGACTGTAGTTCCGATTTGCCCCAGTTGACGGTACGGATTTTTTCATGGATGGATTCTAAAATAATCTAAAGCAAAAATAAAGTAAACATAATTTGGTAATTTATTATGAATTATGTTATTAATTTGTATGCAGATTAATTTACGACGATTCATTGTCCTCCTTGATCATATCGGCGGCCTTCTCGCCAATCATGTAGACGTAAGCCGAAGTGTGCCCCAACGGGGAAACCGGAATGACACTGGCGTCAACTACTCGCAGCTTCCTGAGACCCCGTACTCTCAACCGCTCATCCACAACAGCACTTGGATCCGAATCGTTGCCCATTTTGCAGGTTCCAACCTGGCGATAGATGACATAATTTGAATAATAAGACTTAATTAATTACTAACATGTCGTTACATAATGCCACACCGACGTGGTCATGGTCCGCACGTAACAGCGCCAGTAGTCGTCATCTTCGATGGCGTATCGCTCGCAGCCGGGAACCTTTGTCCGGTATAGCTCTACGCCAAGTTCCCGGAAAGGCTTCTGGGCGGTGATCGCTAATGCCGTTTTGATTCCGTGAACTAACGCTTGCAGATCGCGATCGTCGTCGAAGTATTGATATTGAAAGTTGGGATGGTGGTAGGGATTGGTGGACTTCAGCGTCAATGACCCCTTCGTTTGGGAGTGCAAAAGCACTGGGAAGTACATGAAGGACCTCTTGTTGAATAGGGGCTTTGCGAACGCTTTCATAGTTTTGTTGTTGAGGTTGAAGAAACGCTGTACCGAAGGACTGGAATCAACTTGTAGTGCAGCAGCAAGTTGCATTATTTCTACATCTGGTATTGCTGGATCTGGATGTTCTGAGACGGGCGTCTTTATGAAAGATATACCTTCAGCAATGGGGATTGTCAATGGTCCGACTCCAAACATGTATTTTACTGAATTGTTCAAATTAATCATTGTTTCAAAATTGATGTTATTATCGATAGTTTTGTTTACGGTAAACAGTGGTCCTAGTACTCCAGGGTGATCATAAAGAGTCTGGCCAACAGGTAAGTCCTGAATCACTTTTAATCCTAGCTCAGACAGATGATTGTTTGGTCCTATGCCAGATAACATCAACAGCTTTGCACTACCAAACGTCCCAGCCGAGAGAATCACCTCCCGTTTTACTGCAACTCTAAAAGTTTGTTTATTTCTTGTGTACTCGACACCAAATGCCATTTTTGTAGCTTCATCAATCAGCACTTTGGTTGCCCAAGCTTTGGTCAGCACGTGCAGATTTTGACGATCCTGGATAGGGTTCAAGTACGCTCTTCCAGCGGACCATCGCTTTCCCTGTTGCATCGTGAACTGAGCGTAAGATATCCCAGACTGTTCCTTGCCGTTGTAATCCAGGAATGGTAGACCAATCTGTTGACCACTCTCCACGAACGCATCAACCAGTTTCGTTCTGTACGGAGAGTTCTCTACCGGCAAATAACCACCTGTTCCGCGCATCTCATCAAAGTCTCGAACCTTTGCATCTTCAACCTTCTCGTAGTACGGAAGCACTTCGTCGTAGCTCCAACCGGTCAGGTTCCACGCGTCAAACTCCCTTCGATTCCCTCTCGTATAAACCATCACGTTGATGATGGTGGAACCACCAAGTCCACGTCCGGCATGCCAGGCACACCGGCGACCTTCCGTCGCTAAACACGCCCCCCGTTGAGGCTCCGTAAGATATCCAAAGTTGTAGTCCGTCGACGGCTGGAACGAGACGGCACCGGGCACGGTTTGAATTGTTGAGATTTCCGGTTTCCCTAACTCTAGCAGAAGCACTGAGATGGTGGGATCTTCCGACAGGCGATTGGCCAGGACACACCCGGCAGGACCAGCACCGACCACTATGTAATCGTACTCGTTTTGAAGAACTGGTTCAGGGTCGCCATACGCCATTCCGAAGTATTTGGAGAAGTCAATGAAATCTCCCAAAGTTTGGTTTCCATGCTTTCCTAGCTTTGTAAGGTATGATAGCAACTGGCTATGACTGCCGGTAATTAAAGCCAGCAAAACAATCCAATTTAATCCACTCATCTCGACTGCAGAACTGGTAGTGCATCTAGGCTTCACAAAACAGCTTTATTTTGCAGCATGATATCAATTCAAACGATCGAGTTCTAACAATCACGGAAGGGATTTAATTTTCAACCAAATTTATATTCAAGGCTTTGCTAGCAGGGCTTAGGCGTAAATAACACCTCTGAATGGTGAACGCACATCTGCCGATGGAGTTCAAATTTGTCATCAACGATGAATTAATTCGACGTGCCGACCTCCAAATCAACTGGTTGGCACGTGGACTTAGTTCATCAAGGATTTCAACAGTTTGCCAATGTACCAAGAGATAATTATTATTAACGGAACTTTTAAACTGGTTCTTCTCGTTAGTACTTTAGATTATATCAGGCCATTTTCGATATAGCATCCAAAATGCAAAACTACAATCACTTGTTTTTGAAGGTTTTCGGGTTTCTTTTAATCGAAAGACATGTACGTTGGTATTTTGCGCCAAAATTTGAGTCGTTGCACTTTTAGTTTAGTTGCAATCGTTGACATAGGTGGAATCAAGAGGTTCGTCAAAAATGGACTTTTACATAATCCTAGCGTTAGTTTCAATATTAATTGATTATGCTTTCGCGGAACCCGCTATCGACTTCACCCAATTTTTCGGCTACAATTACGGCAATCCACAGCTGCGATCAAGCTACGACTACATAATTGTTGGAGCAGGTCCTGCTGGTTCAGTAGTGGCAAATCGCTTATCTGAAGACCCAGAGGTCACCGTGCTTCTACTGGAGGCTGGTAAAAGTGAGCTACCCTTGATCTCCAACCTGCCAATCGTGGCCGTTCCTCTGCAGGCCACGGAGTACAATTTCGGGTACGAGAGTGAAGCGCAAAAGTACGGCTGTCAAGGTTTGAGCGAAAAGAAGTGCAACTGGTCGCACAGGAAGGGCGTAGGGGGTTCTACAATCATCAACTCGATGATCTACACGCGGGGAGGTCGTCGAAACTACGACGACTGGGCCAGGGCTGGTAATCCGGGCTGGAGCTGGGCGGAGATGCTGCCGTATCACATCAAGGCAGAACGGGCGAACCTACGGGACTTTGGGAGCAACGGATTTCACGGAGCTTGAAACTATTGGCTTGGCCAGCACAGAGCAAGAGACTCAGACCGAGTAGTCCCAGGGTCGGCATTGCTACTAGGTGATTCAGGGGAGGTGACGGACAATCAGGAAAACCACGAATTTAAACTTTTTCACAGCACTTTATTGCGGGATCTTTGGGAAGTTGGAAGTGGTGTGTGGGTATGTCAGTGTGGGTCGTTCAGGGGCTATTGTTACCGCGCAAACTCAGCTGATGATCGCGCGCCGGCAACGTTCGGGCCGGCAGAGTGGCTTCCAGCCTCGACTCTGCGGCGACGGTCCCGTAAGGGGGGGGGGGGGTTGTTTGCTGGCTGCGGCGGCTTGTTCCTGGCTGCGTTTGTCCGGTCCTTCGGTTGCCGGATGCAGCTTCGTTCGCCGACCTTCGTAGGCGGCTCGATTCTACGGCTTCGTGCCGGTTCCGGGTTGATGGACGACCAGCGGGCGTTGCTGGCTCCGGCGGGCAGGCGTCTTCCCTCCTTGACTAATCGGCAAGCCCCGGAGTCCACCGATTTGGGCTCGCCGAGAGGCGTCCCTCCTTTACGTTGAAGGCCAGCGGCCTGAGGGTGGTCGTCCTTGATGGTTATGGCGCGGGGAGGCGCCAGACGACGGGTTGGGGTCCTTTTACGTTTAGACGTAGGCAGATGCGCAACGCGACTTACAAAGCCTAGGCCGACCAATCCGAGACGGAGCGGGTGCTCTCGGAACCTCCGGGTTCTCCGACGATGGCGAGGGCGATTGGCTACCCTCCGCTGGAGCACATCCGAACTGCTCGGACGCCTGATTAAAAGAGCCCGATTTTCCCCAAATCGCGCTCTCTTGTTGATTCCCGAGTCCATGATTTCCCACCAATTTCCGTTTGACGTAAGTGGGCGCCGCCATGCTACCCCACAGGAAATTGATGGGCATCAGCCTCGTGCACACTATAAGCTTCGCCCCTTCGCAACTGGCGTAGAGTGTAATGTGGTGAATATGGGAAATAAAGTGTTGTGGCGAAGCTTATATTCGTCAGGATTGGAACCAACGGTTACAAGCTAATGGTTCGTTGTCGGTTGAAGATTGTCCGTTTAGGTGAGGTTACTATTCCATTATTTAACATAACGTAACATAAGGTTTTTTTTCCACAGATCAAACATTGCTCCCGTTTTCGTTCGCGCTGCTCAACAGGCTGGTTATCGGTATCTGGATTACAACGCCGGTGAACTCATCGGCGTTTCGTACCTGCAGTCTAACACAGATCGAGGTGCTCGGTGTGGCATGCTGAAGATTATCCTAAATTAGGCAGTCAGCGATAAGCGTGTAGAGCTATGGATGTGTGAGTGAAAAGCGAGCGTGAATCGGGAGTTAGTCTAGTAGATGAAGCCGAAGAATAAAGATGGAGCTTTGCTCCTGTTTATATGATTAATAGTGTTTTAAATAAGATAATTATAAATAGGAAGATATCACGTTGGCGATCCTGCCATGTTGATAAATTTTGTTTTTTTTTTTTTAGTGAATAAAATGTGGACAAAAAAAAGGAAAAGGTGAATTGTTCAAAAAAAAAATAAATAACAAAAGTGCGTGTTCCGGCATTTTCGCGCAGCAGGACGGCATCGTAGCGACGATGGCAGCGGGCAGCCGATGCCGAGCTGGCATTGCCATAAGGAGGCAGCCGGGCTGTTGGCCGAGTTGCTGGAGTTCGGTGAGAATGTTCCAGTTATTTTATTTGTTGTTTTTGTTGGTGTGAAGAGAGCGGAGCAGAAATTTACTTGTGTGTGTATCAGGATCGCGTGCATGGCCTGCTGGGTTGGGATGTTCAGTAGGTTGGGTTAATTTCAAACGTGTGCGGCTCTGGCAAGAGGTCGGCTAAGGGTTGATGTGTCTACCTTTTCATCTTTCCCCACCCCACCCCCGCGAAGTGCTTTGAGTCCAAACTAAGCTTATCTTCTGCATTCGTCCCGTCATGCACAGATCGCAGTAATCGTTGGGCGGCCATCGACGCACACGAATCTAATCCGCGGAATGAATGTTGTTGTATGTGTGCGACACAGCAGTGCAATCGAGGAACAAGGATTTTGTTTACATGATGCACGATTAAAAGGTTCCGATTGAAGTTGTCAATAATACCATTACCCAAAATTGGGTGAGCGGAAGTGCGATGTTTATCTTATACACGTTGCCGAGTTTTTAATAGGATTTTTGGTGATGTTTAGTTGCTGTACTTATAAAAAAAATGCTTTACAGCCAAGAGTGACTTAAGGATAGATTCTTGCGAAGAATAGTTTAATAAAAACAGGTAAATTTTTATTTGTTATTATAGTAAAAAATTTACCAACGCATTCAAAGTTTGTTTACATTACAGCTGGAGTTTTGTTTGCATCAGGTCACTGTGACGAGAAGATCGTCATTTTTGGGTTAAATTATTTTTTTTCTTTCACTGGGCCTAGAAAACCTTATGAAAGGCAAATTACACAGTAGTTAAGTTAAACGTTTCATGTGATAAATGTAGAATTTTAAATGAGTTCATCGGCTCGATGTGTTCTTTACGATAATAACTTTAACAGTATGTTTTCACATAAACTGAGAAAAATTACATCAAAAACATAAACTATAACAACATGCGGTAAAATTTAACAAAAAAAAAAATGTTTCTTCCTATTGTATGCCTGCAATTTTTGATTTTTTTTTACAGTGAGCAGTTGATTTGTCTTGGTTCCGTAATAGACAGCTGTTCTTTTATTCTAGCTTTGTTTGGGTCCGGAATTGATAGCTTGTGCTGGTTGCGGCAGCTCTGCACAATCCTGTATTGAGATATAGATGTTGCCCTCTGTTATTCACTAATGCCTGGTGGAGAGATGGCCTATGAATATTTGCTGTAAGGCCTTAGGGAGTAGAGACATGAGACATGTAATTATTCACAGAGAGATGACTTGTGGATGATTACTTGGAAGCCTGGTGAAGAGGAGGCTTAAAGATGGCTTGTGATTATTTATTTTATTATATGTAAGAGAGAGTTATGAGGTTTTGTGTATAATCATTGGATTTAAAAATTCATACTATAATTTTAATAATTTAAAATGGCTGAAAGAATTTTGGAAAGCTTAGTTTCGTAAGGTCTGGTTTGAGTTCCCATAAGTCCCCAATGATAAAAAAAAATATAAAGTTTGGTAAAGTAATTTTTAAATTTATATAAAAAAGTAAATTTTCAGATATTCTCAATAGTTTTTGCTCAGATAATGTTAATCATAATCAATTTGCTAAGTTGAATAGTTCGGGAGATATTTTACGAATTTGCAGAACATGAAAAGAAAATGTTAAACAGAGCATTAACAATTGCTCGTTGAACCAAGATATGTACACATTTTCAAAATAAAATTAACTTTCATATTAATTAACTATTAAAGATTTGTTTGAGGAATTATAAAGAAATTACAGTTATAGCGTTGTAAAAAAAAGAAGATTAAATGCGCAGAGTTTTCAATGAAATTGATGGTTTGAAAGCATTGATAAAGAGATAAAATAACTGCCAATAACGGCCAATCGCCCTAAAAAGTTGAGTCGGGTTTAGCCCAAGGCCAGCTGCAGCAAAAGAGTTCCTGAAAGTTGAGTCAGGTTTAGCCCAAGGCCAACTGCTGCAAAAGAGTTCCTGAAAGTTGAGTCGGGTTTAGCCCAAGGCCAACTGCTGCAAAAGAGTTCCTGAAAGTTGAGTCGGGTTTAGCCCAAGGCCAACTGCAGCAAAAGAGTTCCTGAAAGTTGAGTCGGGTTTAGCCCAAGGCCAACTGCTGCAAAAGAGTTCCTGAAAGTTGAGTCGGGTTTAGCCCAAGGCCAACTGCTGCAAAAGATTGAGTCGGGTTTAGCCCAAGGCCAATCGCCCTAAAAAGTTGAGTCGGGTTTAGCCCAAGGCCAACTGCAGCAAAAGAGTTCCTGAAAGTTGAGTCGGGTTTAGCCCAAGGCCAACTGCTGCAAAAGATTGAGTCGGGTTTAGCCCAAGGCCAATCGCCCTAAAAAGTTGAGTCGGGTTTAGCCCAAGGCCAACTGCAGCAAAAGAGTTCCTGAAAGTTGAGTCGGGTTTAGCCCAAGGCCAACTGCAGCAAAAGAGTTCCTGAAAGTTGAGTCGGGTTTAGCCCAAGGCCAACTGCAGCAAAAGAGTTCCTGAAAGTTGAGTCGGGTTTAGCCCAAGGCCAACTGCTGCGAAAAGAGTTGTTGAGAAAATGAGTCGAATGTTGTTTAAAGAAAATTGCTGAAAAGTCATATAATCACGCTCCAATACAATAGTTCAATATTAATGGTTATAGTGCATTGTAAAAGACACGGAAGAAAGGATAGGGCACCATTGCCTGCAAAGAACTGATTTGATTTGATTTGATGTGATAACCAACAGGGCCACAAGGATGACCTATGTAGCGGTTGCCTACCATTGCCTGCAAAGAACTCACCAAAAAGAATAATGGAAGCTCACAACAAATATAGCGACACATTGGATTACACTATGGAAAAAAATCAACAATAATAAAAAAACGGTTCTACAACCAAATATATATTGTTCAAACAATGTTCTATTGAATTTAGATTTTAATCAGGGAGTAAGTAGTTAAGTAGTCAACGTATGTTCGACGAATAAGTTAATAAATAATAAACATGATCTATTACTACAGTTAAACATATATACGAAAATATAAGAAGAGAATGTACAAGACACGAAATTTAAGATAGCGGGCCACGAAAATTAAAATTGTTATCAATCAAATAGCATATAAATAACACTATACATACAGCATAATAACATGTTTTTCTTCAAATGGAAAAATACAAAACGTCAACCGCAGTATGAATTGTTAAATTATAACTATAGGGTAACCACCACGACATAGTGGAATGTGGCTCTTCATGAAAGTAAGTTTTGTTGAAGGTTAAGCGGTGATTCACTCTTCGGGAAAACGAGTTCTCATCACATAATGCTCCCTAACAAATTTCATGAATATATAACCCAATAGGAGTATTCCAGCGATAATAATTTATAAACAACGATTTCATTTCAGGATATCTAAAAGATTTGTAATAAAATTTGTTAAAGTACTTGATGGAAATAGCATAGAGTTCTTAATCAACTCAGCATACGTACTATCGAATAATGACATTTCAGCCTTGTGGAAACCCTGAACAATTTTCATTCAAATAGTTGTATTAAATTCAAGGTTGAGGACCGATATCTAGTAAATCAATTGCAAAAAAAAAAAACTATAAATAGCCAATAGAAGTAGGAAAATTAGATGAAAGAAGTTTTCTAATATTGCAGTTTAAATAATTTTTAAAGAAGGAAGTTCTTTGAAGTTTATATCTTAAAGATATGGCTCACGTCTGTCAATGATAACATCAATTTTAGTTAGGAGAGGAAGCCTCCGCCAGTTATAATGAGACGGTTATGTTACAAATAGGTTCATGGTTTCCTGTGCATGGTATACGTAATTTTTACTTTATATGTTTCGTTTCAGAACATGATATACCGCTGATTTTTTTTTTCCTTTTTTTTTCTTTTTTTTTCACTACTTTAGTTGACTCGGAGGAAAGCAGGATAGTTGGAGGATCAATGCTTACGCAAAGAAGGGAACTGGATCCGCATCATTGGCATCGTTGATATTGGCAGCCTATGCTGTTAGTCATCGCTCTACGGGACGGACACTTCGCCAGGCGTTGCCAAATTAAGACGAGAGGCGGCAGGAAGGATTTTAGTTTAATATTAACTTTATTGTTAGTGTACTTATTATAACTTTCAATTTGGCAAGGGGAGGATGTGGCATGCTGAAGATTATCCTAAATTAGGCAGTCAGCGATAAGCGTGTAGAGCTATGGATGTGTGAGTGAAAAGCGAGCGTGAATCGGGAGTTAGTCTAGTAGATGAAGCCGAAGAATAAAGATGGAGCTTTGCTCCTGTTTATATGATTAATAGTGTTTTAAATAAGATAATTATAAATAGGAAGATATCACACTCGGGTCACCAGCGGTATGGCTTACCTCGTTCCGGTTGTATCTCGCAAGAATCTCCACGTACTGACCAAGTCTTGGGTTACAAAAGTATTGATTGATCATGGTATGATTAGTAGTTCAATTTGCAAACAATTTGTTAACTTTTGATGTTTTGTAGATACCAAACAAACCAAAGGAGTGAAGTTCACGAGAAACAGGAAGGTATTCTCGGTGAAGGCCAATCGAGAGGTCATTCTGTCAGCGGGTGCTTTCGAAAGTGCCAAACTTCTCATGCTTTCCGGTGTGGGACCTGCCAACCACTTGACGAGCTTGGGAATACCGGTCATCATGAATCTCCCAGTGGGTGAGCTATTGTACGAACACCCAGCTGTGTTTGGTCCCGTATATCTTCTCCGAAAACCTATTGCAACTATGTTCAACTGGATGACAACCTCAATCTGAGAAATTATATTGAGTACCTAAATGGCCAAGGAGTTTTCACAACCAACACCGTCGAAAGTCTCTTGTACGTCAAAACTCCCGTAGCGGAAAGTTCCGATCCGGGAGTTCCAGACGTCGAAATCATGCAGACTTTTACCTCCATGGATTACGACTCCAGCCCGGCATCTACATCGGCATTCAGACTAACAAACGAAACCTACGACGGCTACTTCCGTCCAATTCGCAACATACGATCGTTCCAGTATGTCCCAATATTGCTCAAATCTAGAACTAAGGGAAAGCTGCGTTTGAAGTCACGCAATCCCTTCCATCATCCCCGGTTTGAGTATCAGTACTTTGAGGATGATCGCGATCTGGATGCTCTGGCGTATGGAATTGAGGAAGCGATTCGAGTGACCTCGCAGCCAGCATTTCGTGAGCTTGGCGTTGAGTTGTACTCGCGAAAGGTACCAGGCTGCGAGCAGCTCGAATTCAACACTCACGAGTATTGGCGATGCCACGTGCGCGTTCTGACTGCAACTGTTCATCATCAGGTTAGTTCAATCTGTAATAGATAGTCATTTATAATTCTCTACTGAAATTCTCCATAGATTGCTACCTGCAAAATGGGTCCTCCAACGGATCCGGAGGCTGTTGTGGATGCCCGGTTGTGAGTGTACGGTGTGGCGCGACTTCGTGTGGTAGATATTGGGATCGTGCCGGAACCTCCGGCGGCACATACAGCCGCGGTTGCTTACGGCATAGGAGAAAGAGCCGCAGACATGATCAAAGAAGATTACCAGATTGGGGTCACTGGCATACAAATTGACAAAATGGTATAAAAGTAATTTCATATTTTATGCAAATCGAATTATTATTTAATTTACTTACCGTAATCTGGGGCGAATCGGGACTACAGTCTGAATAGGGACAGCAGTTTTTAGAGCACTTAAAGCTTTTAAATTTGGAAATGGATATACACATTTTGTTGGTCTGAGTCTGTTCTAACCGAAACCAACCAGAAAAATCAAAATATTGTGCTCCAACATGGTTAAAATTGCTGTCCCAATTCGCCCCAAGTGTCCCGATTGACCCCAGCTTACGGTACCGTCAACAAGGGTGACATTTGGTCTAGGGGGGCTGGGCTGAAATTTGTATGACCCAATCTCACCACCAGACCCAATGTCACCCCTGATGACGGTACTTAACGTTCCAACTAGTATATTAATGTGTATGAAACTAAACAAAATTTAAAACTATCAAATTTTTTTAACCTTTCCATTGAATAAAATTTAAAGTTCAAAAGTAACATCTTGCATTTGCTTTTTTATAGTGTTCGAATCATTCTGATATGTAATAGTAGCCCAAAAGCGACGTCATCGTGCTAGCTTGTCGCACGTTGATTTTGACGGTTCGAAAAACCTTGTTTTAATGTTGAATAAACAATAACAAACATGTTGTGTTTGGGTGACCATTCTATGCATTGTCCCAAACTTTTGTTGAAGTATTTTGCAGGATTCCTGAGTTACAATCAAAAATGTACAGTAGATGTTCGGTAACTGGGCGTTGTTTAACTGGGCGCTCGATAACTGGGCCGTAGCCCAGTTAAAAAGCAAACAAACGTCAAAAAACCAAAACAAACCGAAATCACCGAGGGGTTAATGGATGAAAAAATCATGTTCAACATATAAAAAAACTTTTTTCAAACTTTTATGTAATTTCAAGTCACAATTAAAGTAATATGAATAGTAATCATTGTAAGTAAATTTGAGTAACTTTTATTTTGATATTTCATCAAAAAAATATTATGCATCGGTAGTCCCCTCGTCATTTTTCGTTCAGCCCAGTTAGCGAACAGCATTCGGTAACTGGGCTACGTTCTCAGCCCAGTTACCGAACAACTACTGTATAACACTAGTGGAGCAATTACATGTAACATAAAGTCCCCTGTCAAAGTTCCTTTGACCAGTTGTTGCGACAAGATAGCACGATAAGATCGAAAAAAATTTCTTATGAAAAATAAAAAAAACAATGTCTGGAGATTTTAGGGGATCTCTGTAAAGATCAAAAGGTGAAGCATACAAAGCAACACAAAATAGGGTTCTTGACTCAATTTGGCACCAAATCGACATGCGACAAGATAGCACGATCAGGACGATGTGACGTTGTCGTTTTCAAACGGGTTCCCTTTGTTACTTCCGCATCGTAAATTAGCCCTCCGAGCCCACTAATAAATTCGAACGATTACTGAATTCATGAATTTTGATCTGCACTTTACACATTCAACACACTACTAACCCAAAAAGCGTGATCAAAACAAAACCAAAAATGGGGCTCACCCATAGATAAGGAAACCGCTCGATTAACCCTTGGTCTAAACTACATTTGGACCATTTTCATCGGACGACCCAAAACTGGTTAGCCGGTGCCGGCTCTAGTGGTTTCGACTAATGCGTTCGTCGTCACGTAATCCTTTCGGAAGTTCTGCAAAAACAGTTCGTACAAGCCCGTTACGATGTTGATGGTGATATCGATAGGACCCGATCGGAGTCGGGTCATGTTCACGGCCAATGAATTTGGATAAGTTATATAAGCGGTGATTAGGTTGCCAAAATGGTTCAGTTTCGAAAACAATGTTCAAGAGGTCAGATATTCGGGTAGGTTTGCTGTTAATTTGTTGTGCAATTAGTGATGTCACGTGTCACGAAGGCAGTTGTTAGCGTCGTACTGGTGACCTTATGGAGCGTGACTGGCATTTCCGCGGAAGAAAGTGCACTGGGGAACTTGATCGATTTCAGTCGAGTGCTTGGGTTGTACTACGGTGATCCGGAACCGGAACTACTTGAAGCGTACGATTACATTGTGGTGGGTGCTGGACCTGCCGGAAGTGTAGTGGCAAACAGGTTGACCGAAGATCCGGAAGTGACTGTGTTGTTGCTGGAAATTGGAAAGGCAGAAATTCCACTGATTCAGCAGGTTCCAGGACTGTTTGTAACGCAAGCCCTTACGGATTACAACTTTGGATATCTGACGGAACGGCAGCGGAAAGCATGTTTGGGACTAGTGGATCAACGGTGCGCTTGGCATCAAGGTCGAGGTTTGGGAGGGTCGACGATAATTAACGATATGCTGTACACGCGGGGGAATAGGAGAGAATTTGATTACTGGAATGTTACCGGGAATCCCGGATGGAGCTACGAAGAAGTGCTTCCGTATTTTTTAAAATCTGAAGATGCCAAAATCAAGGACTTTGGAAGTAACGGGTATCATAACAAAGGAGGATTCCTGCCTGTTGAGGATGCTACATACAGATCTCCGTTAGTTAAGGCACTGATCAAGAGTGCGGAAAAGGTCGGTCTTCCCTATGTAGATTACAATGCCTATGAGCAGACCGGATCCTCATACGCACAATTCACTTTAAGAAAGGGAAGAAGGATGTCTGCAGGAGCAGCCTTTCTGCAACCAATTAGTGAACGCAAGAATCTTCACATTCTTACTAGAGCGTGGGTGTCCAAAGTACTGTTTGAGGGAAATTCTGCAGAAGGAGTTACTTATATGAGAAACAAGAAGACTTATCATACAAAGGCCAAACGAGAAGTAATTCTCTCAGGCGGTACCTTTGGAAGTGCCAAACTGCTTATGCTATCCGGAGTAGGACCTCAAGATCACCTTGGAGAGTTAGGCATCAAGGTCGTCAGAAATCTACCAGTAGGTGAAACATTATATGATCACCCTGCAGTTCTTGGACCCGTTTTTACAGCATCAAATCTCAATGATGGCAATGAAAATTCAAATGCTTTTTTCTCACTGCCAAATTTAATGCAGTACCTTCAAGGTCAAGGGCCTATGTCATCAGCCTTGGCGGAGGGATTCGCATTCTTTCGTAGCCCATTTGCACTATACCCCGACCCAAATTGGCCTGACGTAGAGTTGTTGCAGTTATTCATCAACCCTGGCGACGATGCAACTCCAGCAGCTATGAAGTACTTCCGAATTAACAACGAAACTATGGAGAAGTACTTCAAACCCCTCTACAACAAACGTGCCTTCATGTTTCTTTCCGTGCTGCTGCACTCGACAACGAAGGGATCGCTACGACTAAAATCAACCAATCCGTTCGACCATCCAGAATTCAGGTACCAGTACTTTGACGACGATCGCGACCTAGAAGCGCTAGTCTACGCGATGAAAACAGCCGTCAAGATCACCAGCCAGAAACCGTTCCGTGACCTGGGAGTTAAGCTATACCAAAACAAACTTCCTGGCTGCAAACACCTGACCTTCAACAGCCATGAATACTGGCGATGCCACGCCATGACGCTCACCTACGTCGGTTATCACTTTGTGAGTTCCTTCGAAACGCTCCAGCAACTTCCAATTAAAACGCATTTAATTTCTACCAAACAGGTCGGCACCTGTAAGATGGGACCCCGATCTGACCGGACGGCTGTCGTGGATCACCGGCTGCGGGTTCACGGGCTGCGAAAGCTACGCGTTGCGGACGTCGGAATCATCCCGGAAGCTCCGTCCGGACATACTCAGGCGTACGCGTACATGATCGGTGAAAAGGCCGCCGATATGATCAAGCAGGACAACTATGGGCAGCGATGGCGGTGACGATCGTAAAATTTCAGTGGCTGTGTTAATGTAAGTGAAATTACAGCTTTAGTAAAAATAAATTAAACTTAATTAAAATACTCCAAATTAACGGATTTCCCGCCACTTGATGACCGGCGACTTAAGTCGTCAATCAAACCCAAACGTGTGCACTAGTTTAAATCGGCAAAAAATATCACGTTTTCGAAGGTTGCTGCCAACGACGCAAACTTGACCAGCGAACCACAGTCTCAGGGTCATTTGCGGGAGACAAAAAAAATATTCGAGTATCGAGGAGTGCACACTTGAGTGGGTTCAACTTGGAAGAAATGGTAAGTGTATAAACGTGATTGGGGTTTAAACATTAGAATCGATTTAATTGCATCATCTACATTACGCTATATATCTATAAAGAAATTATGACGGTTACGAGAAATTGTTATAAGAAGAAAAAGTTTATTTTTAACAAGCTAACTTCCTTTGAGCTCAAGACAAAACAAATAGCTGATAACTGATGCAGCTGCAACATCTAGTTCACGGCAATTCATGGATCTTACGCTCTAGGCACGTTCCCAATTCACTCATGAGTTCCTATTTAACCAGCAGCAGGACAAGTGTAACAGTTTAGTTTGCAATTATTCCCGGGATTGACAAGAATAATGAAGAATTGTTTTATCTGATACGTATTATTGTGCTGTGCCGTGTTCACTTTTGCGACCAGTTTAGGCGTAGACATTCTGGTGAATCAATTAACAAAGTTGGATCCTTACGGAAACTACACGCTGGGAGATTCAGTAGATTTTAGTAAAATTCTCGGACTAGATTACGGTGATCGGAACCCGATACTTCGCGATGCGATCGATTTTATAGTGGTGGGAGCAGGACCAGCAGGGTGTGTCGTCGCGAATCGATTGACGGAGAATCCGAATGTCAACGTGCTGTTGCTGGAGTTGGGTAGAGCTGAGATCCCGATTGCACAGGATATGGGTAATTCCTTCCCAAGTGACCACGCGTCCAACATCGACCTTCACCAAATCTGCTCATATTTGGCATGGGGGTTGTTTTTGCCCCAAAAACAAAGAATCCCAAGTTTGGTGACATTTGGTCCACCCCCGCGCCCGTGGCACCCCCCTCTTTTTCAGTGATTTTTGAAAAACCTCATTTTTGAAATGCATTTTTCTAAGAGAAAAGTTTACAAAAAGTCAACTTTTGGGTATGCAAATTTGAAGATTTTTTGACGTAGAATCGAATGGCGTACTCAAAATTTAAGTACTGTGTTGCCAGATATGAAAATTTTGCGATTTAAGTTTTAAAATGCATTTTTAACCCTTTGTACGAGCACTTACGGAAAAACTGACAATTGCAATCGATTGCTGAGAGTTTTTTACATTAAATTCAATCAAAACCTCAGGGCAAATTGGATATTTCTTGAGATATCACATTTTTAAGTTGGAAAGCCCTGTATTGCATAGCAAATGTTTTACTTAACCATCAATTTACAACAGTACATTGCGTTAGAGCATAGTAGGCCTTGAAATCTGAAGATTTTTTAAAATTTCGTAGCGGAAGTAAGTGAATGTGAAATTAAATGAAATTGAATTCATGTCTGTATGTATGTATGTATTGTATGTATGTATTTGAACCCCTGTCTTGGCAAGACTTGGCGTGGTTCACGGATAAATGAAAATGACAAAAGATTTAATTTTGAGCGCATCAACCGGAATTGCCAAGTATTATGGCCTCAGAAGCTATCCTGTAAATATGAGGTCATTTGGTTAAGGTTTTAAACCTAAATTAGTGAGTCAAATTTTGACCTGAAGAATTTTTGGAGATTTTTTGGCAAAATTTAAAAACATGCCCAAAAAATTAACCTGTATCTTTCAGGGATCAATTCCTAGCGCTTTGCGATGTTCTATACAAAGTTATTCACCGGAAAATCTTTAAGAAACTTTGATAGCGTTTTGGGAAACTTTGTCGAAGAAGATGTAAGAAGTGAAAATTCCTCATACTAAATAGATTGAAGTTACAAAAAAAGGACCCGCTAAACCTTAACCAATTGAGGTCATATTTACAGGTAGGCTACATACCTGAATTCAATTTCATTTAATTTCACATTCATTTACTTCCGCTACGAAATTTTAAAAAATCTTCAAATTTCAAGGCCTACTTTGCTCTAACGCAATGTACTGTTGTAAATTGATGGTTAAGTAAAACATTTGCTATGCAATACAGGGCTTTCCAACTTAAAAATGTGATATCTCAAGAAATATCCAATTTACCCTGAGGTTTTGATTGAATTTAATGTAAAAAACTCTCAGCAATCGATTGCAATTGTCAGTTTTCCCGTAAGTGCTCGTACAAAGAGTTAAAAATGCATTTTAAAACTTAAGTCGCAAAATTATCATATCTGGCAACACTGTACTTAAATTTTGAGTACGCCATTCGATTCTACGTAAAAAAATCTTCAAATTTGCATACCCAAAAGTTGACTTTTTGTAAACTTTTCTCTTAGAAAAATGCATTTCAAAAATGAGGTTTTTCAAAAATCACTGAAAAAGAGGGGGGTGCCACGGGCGCGGGGGTGGACCAAATGTCACCAAACTTGGAATTCTTTGTTTTTGGGGCAAAAACAACCCCCATGCCAAATATGAGCAGATTTGGTGAAGGTCGATGTTGGACGCGTGGTCACTTGGGAAGGAATGACCCATATACCTGCGGCGTTTTTATACCAACCATCGACGGATTACAACTTTGGTTACTTGACGGAACCCCAGAGGGTAGCCTGTTTAGGGTTGATAGAGAAGCGATGTGCGTGGCACCATGGACGGGGCTTGGGTGAAACAACGATCATAAACAACATGATTTATACGAGGGGAAATTTTCGGGACTACGACATGTGGAATGCTTCAGGGAATCCTGGCTGGAGCTATGCCGATGTGCTGCCGTACTTCTTAAAGTCGGAAAATGCAAATCTTAAAGAGTTTCAGAGTAATGGATTCCATCGAAAGGGTGGATATTTGTCGGTAGAAGACGCAGATTTCCTAACCTCAATCGCTCCAGCATTCGTAGAAAGTGCCAAACAAGCTGGCTTTAAGGTGAAATTGGAGCACATCCTAAATATGGCCGAAAAGGCTGCCGTCACTTGCCCTTAAATTCCTTTAATGATTTGTTGCGCAACCTTAGCCTTTACCATCGAAAAAATCACACTTCCAGAAAATTAGCTCTTGCATCAATATTTAACAACCTACCTTTCTCAAAAGTGAACTCCATACTTTCATCTCCATTGGCTATCTAAATTAATGCACATTCTTCCATAATTTTGCTTAAAACTCGAATAAACTCCGAAATAATCGGCTGCACAATTTTTTCTCCAGAGGGGTCTTCTTTTTCTTCCTGTGTCTTCCAAATTTTGCCGCTTCTTCTTCACAAACTTGGTCACTACATTATTTCCATAAATTTCTAATGTTCCCTTGGTCGGACAGGCTTCAAACGATTTCACTCAACTTAATTTGTTCAAATCTTCCGGAACACAACTTTTGAACCGACGAAATCAAAAATTTTCGATCACAATCTGCCGATTTTCACTGAACCCGAGCAACCGATTGAAAAAAGTGTTCTTTTCGCCGCCTCTGTACGTACACACCAAACTTTCTTAGTATGTGTAAATCCATCATTTCTAAATGAACATTTCAAAAACGTACTGAAACACAGCCTCTTTCACCGAAATAAATCAGAACAAGCCCTATCCAAACATTTATCAAAGAAGATGTAGAAAGTGTTGCCAGTCAAATGTACGATATAAAACAAAACGAATTTAATATTAGTAAAAATATACTTGTTGTTTTCGTATTTAATGAAAAAGGAACTTATCAACTAACTTTGCAAGAAAACACAATTTTGGTTAGCAAAAGGAGCATCTGAAACGAAAAAAAAAATCCGACAGTTATATTTTAGCCACACTCTAACTAGCATCACTGGCACTGCCACCGCTGTCTTGTCATGCGGCTGAGGTTAGAAAACAAAAACAAAACATTCGTTAGCAAAACAAACCAGCTGCAGGGGAATTAAAACCTGCGACCGTGTCCGCTTTGGTATTTTCAAGCAGAGCAAGTCCCCGAAAAGTGTTCCGTCGTCAAGCGGCCAAGTGGCGTAGTCTTTTGTGGATATTCCGTGCGAATCCCGACAAAGGACCCGAAGAACTCCAACCAAGCTGACCCTACCATCGTCGGACGATGACAATTTGGAGATGATCGCCCGACTCTACGAAACAGTCGAAAGACTCGCCTGTTGGGATGCACTTCCGGCGCCCTCTCCGAATTTTGAATTGCTGGACCACTGTCGGAGCGAACTCCCTTTGGAGTCCAAACGATGTGAACGCGTTGGTTCCGGCGCTGCTGTTGAAGTTCAGCCAACTCAGCCATTGGGCATGGATTTTACAATCTGGATTGGAACTGCTTTGTGGCCTGAGTCGAACTGGTCCACATGGGTCCGGTGGTGCAACAGGCTGTTACGGAACATTTTCGGTTGATTTTCAAGAGATTGCGAAAGAGGTTCGAGATTAATGCAAACTTTTATAATTTCAGGCTGAAAAAGGTCAGTTCTTTGTGGACAAAATCATGGCGACACGGGACCACCTTTGGGCCGTACTTTTGGTTAGCAACAGCCGGAGCGTTTAATCGGTTTGCCAGTGAAGTGCTCTTGGGAAGTACGACCGTTTTTGCGGAATTTTTGGCGGATCCTGTCGAACGAAAGTTTCGTCGGTTCAAGTCGCTTCCGGCACCGTGAATCCGGTTTACCTTTCGGTGTGAGCCCAGAAATGTGGCTGCTGAAACAGAGCGATCGCAAAGAGCTAACCCCGCTTAGGATCGTCGACGAGTTTGAGCGGTTCTGCTTTTTGGACGATTGATGTGGACATTTTCGGGCGACGGTCGAGTACATGGAGAAAATCAGGGTGATTAAACACAACACCGGCCGATTCTTCGTGCAGACTTGCACGTCTGTAAAATCCCGGCCTTCCGACGAGAACAAGTCGAGGAAAATACACAATAAAATATAATTGCAACTGCCAAATAAAAACTTTATTAAATTTTAACAATGCGCCTCCCGGGGCTGGCCTCAGATGATTTTTCTAGAGTGCGGGCCGAATTATATCGCTCAGCGAAAGTTGTGCCCGCAGACCGTGAGCTAGGTAGTCGTAGGTACCGTCAACTGGGGCGAATCGGGACACATGAGGCGAATTGGGGCAGAAGTTTTAACCATGTTGGAGCACAATATTTTGATTCAACAGATTAAGTCCACCAAAATGTGTAGATCCACTTCAAAATGTGAAACCTTGAAGTGCTCTAAACACTACTGTCCCTATTCAGACTGTAGTCCCGATTTGCCACAGATGACGGTACCTCTCCTTAAGAATAGAACATGATTCCATTTTAAAGTTAGGATTTTTGATTGCAGGTTATTATTTTTTTTGATACAATTTTGCAACGCAATGTGAATTATCTTTTTTTTTTAAATCAATGTTTACATTTTCCATCTAACAAAACAAAAATATTGTGTTTGATAAACATTCCGTAAGCACACAAACACTAACACGGTGTGTGTTGGTATTTGTGATAGTCTTACCAACACAAGTATACTGATAATGATTAATGATTTCAATGATTATGAAGAAGAAGAAAAATAAGAAGAAGCCCAAATCGGATTTGAAGGCATTTCACCTTAAATACATCGATTACAATTCCAAAGACCAACTGGGTGTTTCATACTTTCAGCATAACACAAAGAATTCAGTGCGCGTGACTTCTGCCAGAGCCTTTTTAAAACCTATTGCAGAACGTAAAAACTTGCACATCTTGACCAGAGCATGTGTACAAAGATTTTGTTCGATGAGAGTACTAAAACAGCGATCGGAGTGGAATACACCAGAAACAAGCAAAGATTCACAGCCAGGGCGACACGGGAAGTGATACTCTCAGCGGGGGCATTCGGTAGTGCAAAGTTGCTCATGTTGTCCGGAGTAGGTCCCAAGTTGGACCTGGAGAATCTCGCCATAAAGGTGATTCGTGAATTACCCATTGGAGAGACACTCTATGAACACCCTGATGTGATTGGTCCGGTGTTCATTGTAAGAAATCCAAAAGACAACATTGTTAATATCCACGACTTTGATTCAATTCCGGCACTTTTGAAATATTTTCTGCTGAAAGATGGACCGTTATCATCTCCTTTGACCGAAGCTGTGGCCTACGTAAAATCACCGTATTCACCGAAAGAAGATCCTGAATGGCCCGACGTTGAGATCATTCAAATTGGCATACAACTGGGAGATGATGCTTCACCAGGAGCGCAAAACTACTTCCGAGTCAATGATAGTATTCTCAATTCATTCTTCAAACCACTCTTCAACACAAGAGCATTAATGTTTCTGCCTCTATTGATGCACAGTAGGACGAAGGGATCCCTTAAGCTGAAATCGACAAACCCCTTACAACCACCCACTTTTCAAGTATCAGTACTTTGAAGACGATCGCGACGCCAAAGCCCTAGCCTACGGAATACAGGTCGCGATCAACATAACCCGCCAGAAACCCTTCGTTGACATGGGAGTAGAGCTGTACGCCGTCAAACTGCCAGGCTGTGAGTCGTTTCAGTTCGAGACATTCGAGTACTGGGAGTGCCACGTGAGAGTTCTTACGCTCAACTTTTACCACTACGTACGTGCACCGTAAATTACGCGATCATTAAGCAATAACGGCTTATCATCTTTGGCAGGTTGGCACGTGCAAAATGGGCCCCCACACGGACGCATCGACCGTGGTAGATGCTCGCCTGAGGGTTCATGGTATGCAGAAAATTCGAGTGGTAGATATTGGTATCATTCCCGAGGCGCCGACGTCACACACGGCTGCCGTGGCGTAAATGATCGGCGAGAAAGGGGTCGACATGATCAAGCAGGACAACGGGCTGGGTTGATTTGTTTGGAAGTGTTGGGCACTCTTCTTAGAAACATTAATAAATTTAAAATAAGGCCTTTTTAATGAGCTCTTTAGTGTTTTAAAAATCAACACACCATTCTAACACCAGTACTCTAGGCTTCTAGTTCAACGTAATCATTAAAACAACATTTCAATTAACTACGAAGGCTCGACCAGCACGCAGCTTAACCATTTAAATAACCACGTTTCAAACTGAACTAGATTCAGTTGGGCAAGAACAATCATGGTACGCGTACTAACAATCGTGCTCATTCTGACCGGATTATTATTGAGTGATTCAAATAAACGTGAAAAAAGAAGTGTTGTTAAGTTACTAACCCAACTGGGTCCCTATCGCAACCAGACATTGGGGAATTTCGTTGACTTCTCGTCGGTACTCGGACTGTACTATGGTGATCCGAACCCAAAAGTGCGCAGGTCTTACGACTTTATCGTTGTTGGGGCAGGTCCTGCTGGCTGCGCCGTGGCCAACAGGTTATCGGAGGATCCCACGGTGAACGTGCTGCTGTTGGAACTGGGCAAAGCTGAAATGGCAGCGACTTCGGGCGTCCCGGTGACTTTTTTGTGGCAGACTTCTGCTGACTACAACTTTGGTTATGTCACTGAACGCCAGACTGGGGCTTGTTTGGGTCTGATCAATGAACAGTGCGCGTGGCATCATGGACGAGGATTGGGCGGTTCAACTATAATTAACAACATGATTTATACGAGGGGCAACTTTCGGGACTACGACATGTGGAACGCTTCCGGTAATCCGGGATGGAGCTATAGAGAGGTGCTGCCGTATTTCATACGAGCTGAAGATGCCAACTTGAGAGACTTTCAGAATAATGGTTACCATGGCACAGGTGGATATTTGTCTGTTGAAGATGCGCCATATAGGACGCTGCTAGCTTCGGCGTTTGTGAAAAGTGCTCAACGAATTGGAATTCCATACATCGACTACAACAGCCGGGATCAGCTGGGTGTTTCTTACATACAATTCAACACAAAACGTGGACTGCGATGGTCGGCAGCAAGGGGTCTGCTGAACCCGATAGCAAACAGAAAGAATCTTCACATTTTGACGAATGCCTGGGTAACAAAAGTTCTTATTGATGAGAAAACAAACACTGCTTAGGCGTCATCCATAAAGTACGTCACGCTCTAGGGGGGGAGGGGGGGTTGTCGCAAGTGTGACAAAGTATGACAAGGGGGAGAGGGGGGGTACATGAGACTGTGACGTCACGCTAGACTATTTATTTAATATTGAACTTTTTTTTAAAATATAGCTTTAAAAATTTAATGTTTGATAACTTTTACTCACAAATCAAACACGATTCAAGGCATTATGAAACAGAGTTTTTGATGATAGATTTAATATGCTTCAAAAAACTGTAATGGTGATTTTTATCACTACAACATTGAACAAAATTTAAAAAATCCAAACGCAACCTGTAAAAATTAAAAACATTCTCGAATGAATTCCGAATTTCAAAATCATCCTTTTTATAAATCATGCCACACAGTAAAAAAATGGGTAAATTTCGAAGCTGTGATTTCTGAAGGTTGAATTTTACAGATTTATTGTTGTAAATTTACCTCAATTTAGACTCAAAAAGTGTCATTACACCAGAAAAGTGGTAAAATTACTCATTTTCAGAGGTAAAATTACACATTTTTTCTGACATAAAAGATACCCTTCTCAGATGTAATATTACCATGATTTTTTACTGTGTAAAATTGTACAAAAACAAGATAGTGCGGAGGGGGTCCGACAAAACGTGACGTACTTTCTGAGGGGGGGTCAGAGCCAGCGTGACAAAGTGTGACATAGGGGGGAGGGGGGGTTAATTTTGGCCGATTTTAGCGTGACATACTTTATGGATGACGCCTTATGGAGTAGAATACTCCAGAAATAAGCAGACATTCACGGTCAAAGCCAAACGAGAGGTGATACTATCTGCCGGGGCATTTGGAAGTGCCAAACTGTTGATGTTATCAGGGATTGGTCCCCGCAACCATCTTAAAGAGCTTGGCATCAAGAGGATCAAATCGTTGCCAGTTGGAGAAACTCTTTACGAGCATCCAGGAGCGATAGGTCCCGTATTTTTGGTCACAAAACCAATTGACAATAACATCAACTTCGAGCGTATGATTACGATTCCAAACATCATTAATTATGCCTTTGGAAGAGGGCCATTCACATCTGGAAATACTGAAACTGTTGCGTATGTGAAGACACCGTACTCTCCGTACGCTGATCCGAACTGGCCAGATGTTGAAATAATCCAGGTTGCACTGCAGGCAGGAGACGATCCATCTCCAGGAACTGAAAACTATTTTCATATGAAAAGCTCCATCATGAATCAATACTTCAAACCGCTGTTCAACACACGAGCCTTTATGTACCTTCCACTGTTGATGCACTCTAGAACGAAGGGATCAATGAAGCTGAAGTCTACCAACCCGTACGATCATCCTATCTTCAACTACAAATACTTTGAAGACGAACGTGACCTCAAAGCCCTCGCGTACGGCATTCAGGTAGCCATCAACATAACCGGCCAGAAACCGTTCATCGACTTGGGGGTCGAGCAGTACACGGTTCCACTTCCAGGCTGTGAAAACATTGAGTTCAATACGTTCGAGTACTGGCAGTGCTACGTGCGGGTAGTGACCACGACCTTCTACCACTACGTAAGGATTGATGTAGGTTAACCTTACAGTCGTTGACCGCATCGTATCGTTTCAGATTGGAACGTGCAAGATGGGACCCGCTTCGGATCCTACCACGGTAGTTGATGCCCGGCTACGGGTTCACGGAATGAAGAACCTGCGTGTCGTTGACGTCGGGATAATTCCAACGCCCCCCTCCGCCCATTTGGCCGCATTGGCGTACATGATAGGCGAGAAGGGCGCTGATATGATCAAGCAGGACAACGGTTTGGTTCATGGGTTTTTGGGTTAAGTTTGTAATAAATTACAGGTATCACTCCCAAGCCTGTTGTTTATTAGTGTACAGACACTTGTTTTTAGCCGGACTAACCGGCCGGCGCAATTAGCTGTAAAGGCTTGGCGATTACCATACTCACCACACACCAGACTTGTTTAGATCCTTGAACCTTCAATCAACTAGCCATTTTCTAGCGATGCAATTGAATTCGGGCCGTTCTAGTTCGTGGTCAACGGTCGGCTTGACCTCCGCTTCAATGCGTTTATTAGCAGTTATACTGATTTTAACCGCACTTGTACTTGGTGAAGTTCGCGATAAACGATCTGTTGTGAAACTTTTGACGCAATTGGGTCCTAACGGAAATCAAACCCTCGGTAATTTCGTTGACTTCACTCCACTGCTAGGATTAAACTATGGAGATCCGAATCCGCGTGTGCGTAGATCGTACGACTTCATCGTAGTTGGAGCAGGTCCCGCTGGCTGTGCGGTGGCCAATCGGCTATCGGAAGACCATAGAATTAATGTGCTTCTGCTGGAATTGGGTAAAGCTGAGATGACCATTGCCCAGGATATTCCGGGGTCGTTTATTTTTCAAACATCAACCGATTATAACTTCGGATATCTTAGTGAAAAGCAAAAGGGAGCTTGTCTTGGGTTGATTAACGAACAATGTGCGTGGCATCATGGACGAGGCTTAGGAGGTTCAACGATCATCAACAACATGCTGTACACGAGAGGAAATTGGAGAGACTTCGATCTGTGGAATGCATCCGGCAATCCGGGTTGGAGCTACAAAGAAGTGTTACCGTACTTCATCCGAGCTGAAGATGCCAACTTGCGAGACTTTCAGCACAATGGATACCATGGTAAAAGAGGCTACTTGTCAGTCGAAGACTCGCCGTACAGAACCCTACTAGCTCCTGCTTTCGTGAAAAGTGCTCAACGAACCGGACTTCCATACATCGATTACAACAGCCGGGATCAGTTGGGTGTATCATACTTTCAGTTCACGACGCGACGTGGTTTGCGATGGTCGGCAGCACGAGGATTGCTAAACCCAATTAAACGTCGCAATAATCTTCACGTGCTCGCGGGAGCTTGGGCTACAAAAGTTCTTATAGACGAGAGTTCAAACAAAGCTTATGGGGTTGAATATACCAGAAATAAGCGAACATTTACGGCTTTAGCGAAACGTGAAGTCATTTTATCAGCTGGAGCATTTGGAAGTGCTAAACTACTCATGCTATCTGGCATTGGACCTAGAAAACACTTGAAGGAGTTAGGCATCAAGAGGATCAAGTCTTTGCCGGTTGGTGAAACTCTATACGAACATCCGGGTGCAATTGGACCCGTTTTTACTGTTTCGAAGCCAATCGATAAAAACATCAACTTTGAACGTCTTATCACTGTACCTAACGTGATCAGCTACGTCTTTGGTAAAGGACCGTTCACGTCGGCGTTCTGTGAAGCAGTGGCGTACGTGAAGACACCGTATTCACCATACTCTGATCCGGATTGGCCAGATGTTGAGTTGATACTAGTCGCGCTCCAAATAGGAGATGATCCTACACCGGGGGGACAGAACTTTTTCCGGGTGAAGAGTTCTATCCTTAACAACTATTTCCGACCTCTTTACAATACCCGGGCCTTCATGTATCTTCCCATGCTGATGCACACAAGGACGAAGGGATCCATGAAGTTGAAGTCCACCAATCCGTACGACCACCCAGATTTCAAGTACCAATACTTTGAAGACGAACGCGACTTGAAGGCCATCGCACATGGAATACTAACTGCCATCAACATCACCGCCCAAAAGCCCTTCCGCGACTTGGGGGTCAAACTGTACACGGTTCCGCTGCCGGGCTGTGAAAGTTTCAAGTTCAACTCCTTCGATTACTGGCAGTGCTACGTGAGGGTGCTCACGACGACCTACTACCACTATGTGAGTTTTAACTGAAAGTTTAAAGTTTACTTGAGCGTAACCTCCATGAAACTCGTTACAGATCGCAACTACCAAGATGGGGCCAGCGTCCGATCCGACTGCCGTGGTTGATGCTCGTTTGCGTGTTCACGGTGTGAAGAAATTACGCGTTGCCGATGTCGGAATCGTCCCGACAGCTCCCTCGGGTCACATCTCAGCTATTGCGTACATGATCGGTGAAAAAGCTGCCGATATGATCAAGCGTGATAATTATTTGGATTAGATTTGAATTATACTTGCCATAACTTTGAGCGTATAGATTACTTTTGAAATAAAAATGGCAAAAAATTACGACCTAAATAATCACAGCCAATACTAAGTTATATAAAAAAAATCGCATTAGAGCTTCAACCATGCGAAGAACATGATCGTAAACACCCGCGCAACACAATATAAAGAACATTAATCATCGATCGTCAAACAGTAACAGCTCGATTAAATTTATTAGCTGACGCATTACACGCATGGTAGCAAAGCAACGCATGAATGATCGCCGCTGGACTCAAGTCAACCACCATTTCTCCCTGGCACACCCACCTGATTGCAGCAATGTAGTCAACTTGTTAACCATTATTGTAATTACACCGGCACACGCTAATGTCGCATTTCTCCCGGGTACAACCAGTAGTATCATGGACCGTTGTTCTTTCAACAGGTTTTACAGCTTTCGGCACCGCAAAGACCGCGGCTTCAAGCGTTCACGGAACATTTCCAGTTTATTGTTTTGAGCTGTAACTTACCCCTAACTTAACAACTAATGGACAGTGCGTTGCTGGTTCAAAATAGACTATTATCCTCCTTGATGAGGTCGGCTGCCTTCTCGCCTATCACGAAGCTATGCGCACTAGTATGGCCAGTTGGGGAATCCGGGATGATTCCAATGTCCGCCACGCGGAGTCGCCGAATGCCGTGGACTCGCAACCGTGGGTCTACCACCGCCTCCGGGTCGCTCGCGGGACCCATTTTACAGGTCGCGACCTGAAATGAAACAGACAGTCAGCGTATTGAACGAGGTTAAAATCAAGTTAAAATATCGACCTGATGCTGGAAGGTGGCTGTCAACGTTCGCACGTGACACCGCCAGTAGTCCAGCGTGTTGAACTTCAAGTGCTGACATCCGGGCACCTTGTTGGCGTACAATTCCACGCCCAGCTTTTCAAACGCTGGTTGAGATGTTACTCTGATAGCTTGTAGAATCCCGTACACCAACGCTTCCACGTCACGATCATCCTCAAAGTACTGATACTTGAACTCTGGGTGATGGAATGGGTTGGTTGACTTTAGCCGCACCTGACCTCTTGCGCGTGCCTTCAGCAACAAAGGAAGGTACATAAATGCTCGCATTTTCTGCAAAGGTCGGAAGTACGCTTTGTCCACTTCATCCGACAACTGGTAGGCAAACTTGGTCGACGGAGACGAATCAAACCCGAACGTTAGATACGACTGCATAATCTCTACATCGGGCAGGTCCGGGTCAGGATCCTCCGCCACTGGCGATCGCACGTACAGCAAACTCTCCACCGAATTCGACGTCATTGGTCCGCTTCCATTCCTGAACCTCATAAACTCACTCATCGTTGCAACCTGCTCCAGACTCCTCAACCCATCCGGATCATTGTTAACGACGAAAACTGGCCCGAACACCCCACCATGCTCCGTAACTTGCTCCCCCACCGGCAAGTCCTTCAACACCTTAATCCCAAACCTCTGCAGTTGCTTTGACGGTCCTACGCCCGATAACATCAGCAGCTTGGCACTCTCGAACGCCCCAGCCGACAGTATCACCTCCCTCCGGGCGTTGACCACGTAGCTACGCCTCTCGCGTACAAACTGAACCCCGGTGGCTTCCTTCGTACGGGAATCGATCAGAACCTTGGTCGCCCACGAGCGCGTCATTATGTGCAAATTAGGCCGATGGACGATGTCCTTGAGGTAGGAGTTGCCCCCGGTGGCGCGGCGTCCGTTGCGGGTGTGGGCCTGCAGGAACGAAACTCCGATCAGATCGCCCGAGTTGTAATCCAGATAGCGGTAGCCGGCCTGCTGGGCGCCCGCGACGAAGGCTTCGGCGATTTTAGATCTGGTGATGGAATGAAATGAATTAAATAAAAAGTTAAATAACATTGGAATTTTTTGGCTTTTTTCTGATGTATTAAGTATTAAGACACTGAATCCTGGTTACAAGGACTATTGTATCGGAGTTAAAGCATATACAATAGTCATAACTGAGCGGTGTTATGAATGTATTAATAAGAAATTCAGTTAAGAAGGTAAGATTTCTAATATTGAAAAGCATTAATCAAGGCTACACAGAAAAAAAATATGGTAATATTCATCAGGAAATTGTGACAGATTTTGTGTCAAAAAAAAATGATTAATTTTACCTCAGAAAATGATGAATTTTCATCAGTTTTTGATGAATATTCATCAGGTTCACATTTTTACACATTTTTACACATTTTTTATGTTATATTCAAGCTACCAAATTTTCAACATTCCAAAATTAAACTTTTTTTTCTGTGTAGGTTTACTCCAAAAAAATTGTTGATAAAAATGCGCATCCATTTTCTATCCAAATCATAGTAAGTACAATTCACAAAAAGAATCCACCTTTCAAGAGTTCAAAGTTAAGGATTTAGTACAGATTTAGTGTAGCTTATACGTTTTGTCAAAAAAAATATAATATTTTTTTTAAAGAGATTATAAATAATATTAATAAAACAAAAAAATGTTCTTTACCCAAAACAAAGTTATCAACTCAAAATATTCTGAAAAAGTAGGATGATGTTATTGTTGTTAATTTATTTATTACTGGCAGCTTTAAAAAAATAAATAAAATAAAATAAATTGCGTGCCTAGGTTTCAACATTTTTATGAAAAAAAGTGTTTTAAAATGCATTTTACACGCGCTCAGTTGCTTTCCAATCATTCGTTTTCAAAATCGTGAAAAATGTACGTATTTTTTTTCGCAAAATAAAACTTTTCGTCGGACTGTACATTGGTATTTCTTGAAAATTTAAAATGTTTTCAAAGGAGTTCAAACATGCTATTTACGATTATAAACGCAGGAAATTGCATTTTAAGTGGTTTTCAGTTGATAAAACTTTAATTTTCATTAAAATTTTGAAGATTTTCGAAAACATATTTTTTTTGCCCCCTGATTTTTCAGGCCGACTTTGGAGAAGGGGCGACATAAACATTGAAAAATATTTGCAACGGCCCTAATTTAATAAAATGTAATATAATCGTGAACCATTCAGTGTAAAGTTTCTCATTCTGCACATTTTACGCAAAAATAAGCAGGAATTTGAACAAAATCCAAGCAGTTGAACCTTTCGGCCTAGGGGTTTGTGTTTTGGACCATCCAGGTATGAAAATCGATATCGATTTTTTTTTCAAGTTTTTAGTTTTCAATTTTTTTCTATTTTCAATTTTCTTTTTATCAAAAAATGGGCCATTTTGTTCAACAAAATTGACAAATTTTCACAGATTTGGCAGAAAATACCACCAGGGCCATATTTTGATCCAAAACGAAGCCTACGTTGATTGAAAACTAAAACAGAGATTTTCATACCATGCAAAAAAACCTAGGTCGATAGGTTCAACTGTATGAATTCTTCTTAAATTTCATCCATCTCCCTTTGATTTCGTATAGAATTGGCCACTAATTATAGGAACTTTTCGCAAATTGTTAAATTTTTGAAAAAATATAATTTTAATATCAATTGGACAAGCTACTAGAAAATAATAAACATCAAAATATGGTATTTTCTTCTCACATTTTACAACTTTTCAGTACGGAGGGTGGCAACCAAAAACTGTGAGGAAAAGTCTAAGTAAAAATAATGAGAAACTTTGCAAATATTTTCTTAAGTTTTTTTTTTGTAAAATTACTGTCCACCAACTGTAAACTAACTCTTTTTTTTTTGTAACTGTAAATTTTGCATAAATTAATATTTACTGCTGATGAGCAATTTTCTACGAAATCGGTATTTTTTCTTTGATTTTAATTTTTGTATTTTTTAATCCGGCTGAAACTTTTTTTTGCCTTCGGTATGCCCAAAGAAGCCATTTTGCATCATTAGTTTGTCCATATAATTTTCCATTCAAATTTGGCAGCTGTCCATACAAGAAAGATTTATAAAAATTCGGAAATCTGTATCTTTGGAAGGAATTTTGTGATCGATTTTGGGTCTTCGGCAAAGTTGTAGGTATGGATAAGGACTACACTGAAAAAATATGATACACGGTAATTTTTTTTTGTGATTTTCAATTTCACTTTTTGTTACTAAAACTTGATATAAAAAACACATTTTTTTCTGATGTGTTTTAGGGAACATCAAACGCCAACTTTTCAGAAATTTCCAGAATGGGCAAATAATCTTTGACCGAGTTATAAAATTTTGAATCAATACCGATATTTTCAAAAAATCGATATATTGGTCGCTAAAATTTTTAAACTTCATCTTCATCTTCATCGATGTAAAATCAAATTTGCAATCAAAAAGTACTGTAGTGAAATTTGCATAAAGTGCACCGTTTTCAAGTTATAGCCATATTCAGTTTTTTTTTTTTTTTGAAAATAGTAGCAGTTATTCATTTTTAAAAATTAGTGCCCATGTTTGCCCACTCTTGAAAAAGATATTTTTGAAAAGCTGATAAAATTCTCTATATTTTGCATTCCTGAACTTTGTTGATACGACCCTTATGTTTTGCCATATGTTGTCAACCCAAACAACCCACCATTTTCTAATGTCGATATCTCAGCAACTAATGGTCCGTTTTTCAATGTTAAAATAAGAAACATTCGTGAAATTTTCCGATCTTTTTTAAAAAAATATGTTCATTTTTTAAATCAAGACCAACATTTCAAAAGGGCGTAATTTCGAATGTTTAGCCTAGTTTTAGTGACAAAAAGTGAAATTGAAAATCTCAAAAAAAAAATTTACCGTGCATCATATTTTTTCAATGTAGTCTTTATCCATACCCTCAACTTTGCCGAAGACACCAAATCGATCAAAAAATTCCTTCCAAAGATTCACATTTTCGAATTTTCATAAATCATTTTGTATTATTGTATTGTATCATTTAGTATGGACAGCTGCCAAATTTGTATGGAAAATTATATGGAAAAAACTAATGATGCAAAATGGCTTCTTTGGGCATACCGAAGGCATCAAAAAAGTTTCAGCCGGATTAAAAAATACAGAAAAAAAATGAATGACCGAAATCTCAGAGAATTGCACTGATATAAAAAGAAAAAAAAACTTTTTGAATTAGAAAAAATAGTGGAATTTTTTATACAATTTAACAAGAATTTTCCTGTGAAAAAAATACATTGCGGTTTTGAGTTCCAACAAGCAATGAAAATGAACTTTTTTTTAGTTTGAGAAAACGTTTTATAATGAGTCTAATAATCTGAAAATTGCTACTTAAATAAGTGGCCAAAATCCCTCTCCTGAATATAAAAAAAAGATATATTTAAATAATTTAACACTGCTTCATCATTTCAATGACTTTTTGTAAATTGCATAATACACCAACACAATTGTTTTGCAACCAATTGTTTCAAAAATTCTAAGTTTTGGCAAAAAAAAAAACCTTCACGCGGAAAAAAAACTGTAGAAAAGAAATTCCACGAAAATTCTAAATTTAAAATCTCTTAAACCAGATCTTTTGCACCCAGATTTTTGTTACAGACATTTTAGTATCTTTAAAGCTAAGGGAACTATCGATATCATTTGTTATTCATACCCTAAGTTACTATTTCCATAAAGATATACAACAAAAATTTTAGGTTTTTATTATAAAATTATTTCAGGATTGGGTCCGTAAGTTGGTTGCTGTGTACCCTTAATTACAAAACAACTGTGCTAGTCAGATTTCAAAACATGCTCTTTAATTTTATTTATTTTTTTGCAAAACAAGTTCAGGTTTCACTTTGTATTTTTAAGAGTTTGGATCTCTTAAAGTTTGGTTTAAAATTTTGATTGGTATCTAGGACGAATGCAAATTTCCAAAACATGCAATATATAAATGTCAGCAGGACAGCATTTATTTGCATTGAGATCGATGACACAGACATAATGAAATTGTGAATTTTATTTGCATAGTTGCATCGAGCCAAACAAAAGTTGACCAACCTGACAGAATCCCCTCCCCCTCCTGTACACTCACCTGAACGGACAATCCTCCACCGACAGTCGACCACCCTTGCCGTGGAACCCGTTATCTCCAAAGTCCTTGATGTTGGCATTCTCCAGCTTCTTGTAGTATGGCATGATCTCGTCCCAGCTCCAGCCCGGATTCCCTGCGCGTGCCCACGCATCGTAATCCCGTTTGTTCCCGCGGGTGAAGATCACGTTGTTGATGATCGACGATCCACCCACCCCGCGACCATGTGCCCAGGAGCATCGTTTACCGCGAAGCCCTTGACAACCGTACCGCTGGACCTCGGTTTGATAACCAAAGTTGTAATCGGTTGAGGCTAGGGTAGGACCTAGGAGCGGTGGATCGGAGAAGACCGGTATTTCACCTTTGCCAATTTCAAGCAGCAGAACCGTCACCGATGGATCTTCCGAGAGCCGGTTTGCCAAAACACAGCCAGCAGGGCCTGCGCCGACGATCACAAAATCGTACTCTTTACGTAACTTGGGATTGCCGTAGTTGATTTCGAACAGGTCTGATGGCAGTCCGTAAAAGCCGTTTAGCATTGTCCGAAAGTCTAGCAGGCCATCGGTGAATGTCCTCATTCCACCCAGTAGGAGGAGGGTCACGATGGGAACGAGGTTCACTACACTTGTGGGACGCATCTTGGTTAGAACTACCTGTCAGAAGGCTAGACCTAGACTGGTCACTAAACGAACTCAACGCACCTCGGCACAGGCCCAGTTCAGGAACTTCATCAAGGTAGCAACGATTAAAAAAGGTCAACGTTTTTATTTTGTCTCTTCTTCTTGTTTTCTTCCTGTAACTTCCCTCAACTTGCACCAACAAAACACACTTACAAGAAAAAAACGATTAAATCACTTCTTCGTCCTCTCCCACCCTCAGGGTCCAGATGAAAGCTTTCCTTCCTAAATGGAACCTCTCAACTTTGATCTCTTCAACTACGCTGATGATAATGATGAAGACTGTCCCCCCCTCACTTGATCGCTGGGCGACTTTTTGCAGCAATCGCGCCAAACTCGCGCCAACCAAACGGACGGACTGGTCACACCTCTCGCGATCGTGTCTACCAACGGTCTGATCGCGACGTGCAAACGCGGCTCATCAACGAGCGTGGGCCACACAGTCGGCGGAGTGGCGCTTCTTGCCCCACTGCTGCGCCGTGTGTAGCGGTCAAGTGCGCGCGTCCAGCCCAGCCAGTTCAATCAACGACAAAGACATACATGCAAAAGTTGCTTGTGGCAACTTGGGCTTGGGGGCCTGTGGCCAGTATTGGAGGGTCTTTAATATGTTTTGTGCTTGTATGGAGAGAGATAAGGCTGGAACAGTGTTGCAGGATTATTCTAGTTTCTTAAAAAAAATATACAAATATGTTATTAAATTTCTTCAAAGCTTCATTATAGTTACACGCTTTGTTTATAATGCAGAACATATTCTCGAAGCTTCTTGGCTTCTGCAGACATACAAAAACATCAGATTTTCTACTTGGTGGTGTCTAATTAAAAATACATAATTATAACAATTTGTCGTTTCCACTTCTTCGTGCCCTATTTTCAAAATCCCTAACCGGTTTAAAATTCGTGTGTCACGTCACATGTGTCACGAAAGATTGAATTGAATGTTCAGATGTGGATTTTTTCGCGATGAAATTTACAGTTAGATTTAGCTTCTAAGCCATAATCATAATTTTTGATCGCTTATGCGACCAAAAAAAATCTTTAGAACATACCTACATAATGAGATTAAATTCCAAACTAGTTTATTAGAAATCATGATATATCGAAAATTGATCTTAATGCTTTCAAAGCAGATGCAAAAAAAGTTTTCAAATTATGACACAGACACAACATGACATTATTAGTGAATCGAATTTGTCATTCGAATCTTTTTTCAATTTCAATTCAATTAGTGTTTTATTAGAATTTAACAGTCTGCTCCAGGATGTTACATTTGCAATCAGGGTTGCCAGCTTGCTAGATAAACCTGGCAACGCCAAATTTTTCAAGTGTCAGCCAGAATAAAGATTCATCCTTCTCAGTGCCATATATTGACAGAATTTGCCAGATTTTTCACTTTTTGCCCATTTTAACAACTTTTTGCTTGTAATGCACGAATTGAATTGAAAAAAATTGAATATAATTTTCCTAAAGAAAATGTAAATAAGTACAACCATAAAAACAGTTAAACCGTATGAATTCTAAAAACTTTCGAATTAGTTCATATTCTTCCTCCCCTTCACTATGAGAATCATCCATAAACCACGTGACAATTTTTTTTATCTAAGTCCACCCTCCCCCCCCCCCTTCGTGGACAATTTTCATACAAAACAATTTTTCTTTAATGGAGCGTGGACAATTACTGATCCCCCTCCCTCCCAAATGGGTCCACGTGGTTTATGGATGGTCCCTTAAGATTTGTTAGATTCTCGCCAGCCAGATTTTTCCAGATTTTTCAAATTTTGGCCTGGTAACCCTGTTTGCAACTCAGAGATTTGAACCTTTCAACTGAGATGAATTCATAAGCCTTTGCTGGGAGGGTACATATTTCTAAGTTTAGACTTTGCTAGCTGAGATTTTTTTTTTTTTTTTCAAAAAACTTCAAAACTTTTATGGAACTAGAAGTCCAATCAACTGAGAACAATTTGAAATTCCTTTTTTTTCGTTTAAAATTATATTAAGCATGTCTGGGATCGATCAAAAATATTTAGATTTTTTTAGAAATTCCGTTGTTGAGTACAAAAAAAATATGTTTATGCAGAAAAAAAACAATTTGTCAATACTTAGAAATTTTGAAAACTAATGATTGCAAATCAACTAGGCAGGTGTGAAAAACACTAAAAAATATAAATATTGTAATAACAAGCCATAGTTTCGGCATTTGCATGGAAAAAGTGTTTTAAAATGCATTTTACACTAGTTCAGTTGTTTGCAATCATTAATTTTCAAAAAATGATCGATTTGACGAAAACAAAAATTTTAGCGAAAAAAAACTTAAACATCGAACATTTTCAAAAATTCAAATGATTTTTAAATCAACCCAAACATGCTTAAAATGATTCTAAACGCAGGGAAATGCATTTTAAATTGATTTCAGCAGATTGCAGATTGGGTACTAAAGCCCTATGTAAATTTTTATGTACAACGGTAAAAAACAAAATTAAAAACCATTTGTGATCACTTTTTTTCATTTTAATGCAAAAAAAATATTGACAAGACAACATTTTTTCGATGGATAACTATGGTCCCCTTGGAACGAGCTGTCAAGTAGGAACTTTTTCTGTTAATCAATCAATTTGGAAAAATTAACCTCAATTGGGTTCTAAAATGAAGCTTAGATTGCTGATATTATTGTTTACAGCCATGAAGCTTATTTTTCTGAGTATAACGACCCTTTGCACGGGGACCATAGTTGATCCATCGAAAAAATGATGTCTTGTAAACTTTTTTATTGCATTAAAATAAAAAAAAGGTGATCAGAAATTGTTTTTAACCCTCTACCGCCCAAATTTTTTTTCGAAGATTTTTATTTTTCTCATGTTCAGGAGGTCATGTTGAGCAACTTTTGTTCTATGAAAAACTTTACTTCTCTTGTTTTATGTTTTTCTTGTTTAATTTTTAGTATTTAAATTTGTCTTTATCTTGTTTAGTTTATGTTTGTTTTTGGTAGTATTTGGCCTATTCTACCACTTCCTATCATTACATTTTGCCTATCTAATTTTTTCATGTTTTTACAGTCACTTTTTCAATTTTTTGCTTGTTTTTCACATTTTCTGCTATAGAAAATTAAATTCTAAAATGCTATAGAATGGCACCATTATCATTTAAAATTTAGAAAAATGCATAGAGGCATGGTCTGGGGCACTACAACAATTATTGCATACTTCTTTTTACTTTAAATATAGAAAATGTTTTAAAAAACACAGCCAAAGTTGACCCCTAAAAAATGACATTTTTAAAAACATGGGCAAAGTCACATAAAACAAGTAAAACTTTCAACCCATAAATTTTCTAAAATTTTAAGAGTTCTTCTTTCTAGTGTTTTTTAAAGATCAATAATTGGTTGGAAAATTGATTTTTGGCGATTTTTTAGATCGAAGCCCGTCTTAAGGCGGGGTTGGGTTGTAGAGGGTTAAGCGTGTTTATAATCGTCAAAACATCATAATTTACATAGGGCTTTAGGACCCTATTGAATTTTCATAGAAATAGATTTTGTTTTTGACACTTGATTTTGAAGGGGGGGGGAGGAGGTTACGATGAAAAATATTTGCAACAATGGATACAACTCGAAAATGTTGCACGATATACAAATTTATGCAAAATGCTTTTTGATTGCAATTTTCTTTTTTCAATTTCAATTCAATTAGTGTTTTATTAGAATTTAACAGTCTGCTCCAGGATGTTACATTTGCAATCAGGGTTGCCAGGTTGCCAGATAAACCTGGGAACGCCAGATTTGTCAAGTATCAGCCAGAAATTTTAGTAAAAATAAAAAAAAATACAAAAAAATCGACGTTTTTCACCTGGTTTCAAAAACCATTAGGCCTTCGCAATTTTTTTTTTTTGAAATTTATGTCCCTCGACTCTGACCAAAGTCGGGGGTAAAAATAAAAAAGTATAAAAGTGGAGATTACGAGCCAAGGTTTCAACATTTCAATGAAAAAAAAGTTTTAAAATGCAGTATACACCTGTCCAGTTGTTTTGCCATTACTAGTTTCCAAAATATCTAAGTATTGACGAAAAAAATTTTTTTTTGCGAAAAATAAAATTTTTGCGGTGCTGTACATTGGAATTTCATAAAAATTCTAAACATTTTTAAACAAGCCCAAACATGCTAAATATGATTATCAATGCAGAAAAATGTTTTTTAGATTGTTTTCAGTTGATTAGACTTCTATTTTTATGGAAATTTTGAAGTTTTTTGGAAAATTTTTTTGTTTGCCCCCTGATTTTTCGGACCAATTTTGAAGGGGGGACGACATAAACTTTGAAAAATATTTCCAACGCCCTTATTTGTAAAAAAAATGCCAAATTAAAAAAAAATATTTCGTTTCATACAAATTATTGATGCGAATAGTCGAATTAAAAAACGGGAAATTTTTTGAAGAGTTTAATTTGCTTCTGAATTTTTTTCCAAAAAATTAACTATGCCCAAGACAGAAAATTTATCACAAAATCCGTTCTCAAGACACATCATTTAAAAAAAAATTGTTAGCCTTTTTGTTTGGTAAGCTGTCAAAATTGTATGTAGAAATATCTGGACGAACTAATGATGCAAAAAGCAGTGGTCGCCGCACACCGCGTTCAAACGCGTTCTGTGTTTTCTGTACTCGATCAAACACCAGCACCGCGTGTGCACGCGTACAAGCAAACCTAAACTCGGCCGTGTACAGGCTGTACCCGCACACGAACCTCAAGTTTAAACCGAACCTTGCACCTCGGGTACAAACCCCGTGCAGGCCGACGACGCAGAAAAGAGACAAAAATAGTTCCCTCACGCTCCCTCTGCTGTAAAGTGGTGTTTCATTCTCCGCTGCAGTCACACTACAGTGTTTGCCGCAGAGAGAGTGAGAAGCAGTCATTTTTTCGTCTCCTTATACGCTCTTCGCTCGCACGGCGTTGTACCCGAGGTGTGCACCCCGTGTTTACACCGCGTGTAAACTTGAGTGCGCCGTGCGGGGAGAACTCGAACATGGTAACCTGGTGTGTTTGAGGTTCATCTGCACTGAAAACTTGTACGGCGTGTACGGCGTGCGTGCGTTTCGGGAAGACTGGCAAAAAGTCTTCTTTGGTTATAGAATAGGTGCAAACAAAATTTCATTAAAAAAACAAAAACTTAAAAACTTTACACAAATTTTTCATCATTAAAATATCAAAACTTGACTTTTGACTAAGACAAGCAAAAAGAAAATAAAATATTGATAATACAAGACATGGTTGCTACATTAAATTGCAAAGGGTGCAACACGAATTTCACACCAGTAGGAGTTATTAATCAACTATTAGTTTTCGTAAAAGCTAAATTAAACGAGTCATTTTTTTTTTGTTTTGCTTGAAAAAAAACTTTATGTCTGTAAGCACTGTACATTATGGTGGTCCAAATCCGGGCTTTCTCGGGGCTACCCTGAAATCAAAGATTGACCCATCACTAGGCTAAATGACAAAAGGGAGGGGTTCCCGTGGTCAGAATGAGCTCAAATATGGAATTTAGCCTAGTGATTGGGCAATCTTTGATTTTAGGGGGTAGCCCCAAGAAAAATCGGATTTAGACCACCCTACTGTACATGAAATTTTAATAAGAGATCATAATAGGTTCAAAAAAATATGCTTAACATAATTACCAATATATGAAAAAAAATAATGTTAAAGAAAATAAAAAAATGTTTTCGGTTAGTTACTTTTCTATTTCCATTCAAATTTTGAAGATTCTTGAAAAAAATATTGTTTTTCACATGATTAGGTAGGGCGGAAAGGGTGCCATAAAGTTTGAAATATATTTGCAACGGACTAACTTGTTCAAAAACTATCCATCCGTCATGCATAAAAGCTCAAAAGCTAGTCATTGGTTTAAGTTTAGTTTCTTTTGTGATAGTTTTTAAAGTCAAGTGGTTTGTAATTTTGACGCTGAGACAGGTTTTGTAAACCAAAAGAAAATTCCAAGCATTTTTTGGAAATAATTTATAAACAATAATAAAAAAAACTATAAAGTTGGCCTCACCAGCACCCCCCTAAAAGTATACAATAATTTACTAAAATGCTCGTAATAAGCGCGAGCCTGCCACTCAAGTATGTGGTACTACCCAGCAGAAGAAATTACTTTTTATAACATGCTATTCATGCTACTGAAGACTGGACTGTTCGACAACGAACGTGCGGCGCGCGGCCTGTCGAAATACTAAGTGAAGCAGCCAAACGGCCAGCAGCCAGTCAGGTCAGTGTTTTGTGGTGCAGTAAAAACCGCACGGCCAACCTTGCCGAAATGCCGTAGAAAACCGTTGAAATGTGCATTTTGCTGAGACTGCTGGTGGCAGCCACAGAGACAGTATAACAGAGCTGTTTGCTGTCCAATCGATCATGCAAAACTACTACGGTACCTTAGTGTCTGGTGTGACTTTGGAAAATTTAATGTATTTAATCATATTTCATATCAGATTCATTATAAATATTGTCAATCTAGTGTCAAACTATTTGACCACAATTATCCAAGTTTGGTGATCAACTTCACCCCACCGTACAGTTCAAATTTACTACGAGTTTTGGTCTCACATGACTGCATTTCAAACGCTCCGTGGTGAAGGCACCCAAAGCCGCCCAGGTGTAATTGTAATTTGGACATATTTGAACAACGATTCGCGCGCCAAATTTAACGCACGTTTTTAATGATACGGGCAGTCAGCGCGAAAAAAATAACGAATCGCATCGATGTTTCACACTCTGGTACAATCAATTATGACCGATTGTGGAACGTTGCAGTCGGTTTGTTGGGCTTTGTTATTCATACACTTTTCAAATGGTTTGTTTAAGTCGTGTCAACGGTTTTTTTCTTCTACTCTTTTTTTTTTTTTTGAACATCATTCATCAGGTGTTTACTATTTTGGTTTGGAACTTTTTTTGGTTCCCATCAAACATTGTACTTAGAAATGATGCTTTGTTCAGTCAAACTGAACAAATTTATTCTTTTGATGGCAGAAATACAACCTTGTCGAGTTTTCCCGACTTGGTAGAAGGACGGTTTCAGTCATTGTTTAAGTGAGATTTGACGAAATTGAAGGTTTCTTTTTCAAGTTTAATGTTGCCATTTTGACCATGCGAATTTGGGTGACATTTCAGCATGACCACGGAAAGACAAAACAATAAAATTGAAGAGAAATGTCGGTGTTTTCAAGGTCCACATGCTAATAAATTTTACCCGTTTTTTGTTTTTTTTACCTTTAGGCAAAAAGAAAAAAAAACTAAAAACTAAAAAACTAAAAAACTAAAAACTAGAAACTAAAAACTAAAAACTAAAAACTAAAAACTAAAAAACTAAAAACTAGAAACTAAAAACTAAAAACTAAAAACTAAAAACTAAAAACTAAAAACTAAAAACTAAAAACTAAAAACTAAAAACTAAAAACTAAAAACTAAAAACAAAAACTAAAAACTAAAAACTAAAAACTAAAAACTAAAAACTAAAAACTAAAAACTAAAAACTAAAAACTAAAAACTAAAAACTAAAAACTAAAAACTAAAAACTAAAAACTAAAAACTAAAACTAAAAACTAAAAACTAAAAACTAAAAACTAAAAACTAAAAACTAAAAACTAAAAACTAAAAACTAAAAACTAAAAACTAAAAACTAAAAACTAAAAACTAAAAACTAAAAACTAAAAACTAAAAACTAAAAACTAAAAACTAAAAACTAAAAACTAAAAACTGAAAACTAAAAACTAAAAACTATAAAATGTTAAAATGTTAAAATGTTAAAATGTTAAAATGCTAAAATGTTAAAATGCTAAAATGTTAAAATGTTAAAATGTTAAAATGTTAAAATGTTAAAATGTTAAAATGTTAAAATGTTAAAATGTTAAAATGTTAAAATGTTAAAATGTTAAAATGTTAAAATGTTAAAATGTTAAAATGTTAAAATGTTAAAATGTTAAAATGTTAAAATGTTAAAATGTTAAAATGTTAAAATGTTAAAATGTTAAAATGTTAAAATATTAAAATGTTAAAATGTTAAAATGTTAAAATGTTAAAATGTTAAAATGTTAAAATGTTAAAATGTTAAAATGTTAAAATGTTAAAATGTTAAAATGTTAAAATGTTAAAATGTTAAAATGTTAAAATGTTAAAATGTTAAAATGTTAAAATGTTAAAATGTTAAAATGTTAAAATGTTAAAATGTTAAAATGTTAAAATGTTAAAATGTTAAAATGTTAAAATGTTAAAATGTTAAAATGTTAAAATGTTAAAATGTTAAAATGTTAAAATGTTAAAATGTTAAAATGTTAAAATGTTAAAATGTTAAAATGTTAAAATGTTAAAATGTTAAAATGTTAAAATGTTAAAATGTTAAAATGTTAAAATGTTAAAAAACAAGAGACAAGAAACAAGAAACAAGAAATAAGAAACAAGAAACAAGAAACAAGAAACAAGAAACAAGAAACAAGAAACAAGAAACAAGAAACAAGAAACAAGAAACAAGAAACAAGAAACAAGAAACAAGAAACAAGAAACAAGAAACAAGAAACAAGAAACAAGAAACAAGAAACTAGAAACAAGAAACAAGAAACAAGAAACAAGAAACAAGAAACAAGAAACTAGAAACAAGAAACAAGAAACAAGAAACAAGAAACAAGAAATAAGAAACAAGAAACAAGAAACAAGAAACAAGAAACAAGAAACAAGAAACAAGAAACAAGAAACAAGAAACAAGAAACAAGAAACAAGAAACAAGAAACAAGAAACAAGAAACAAGAAACAAGAAACAAGAAACAAGAAACAAGAAACAAGAAACAAGAAACAAGAAACAAGAAACAAGAAACAAGAAACAAGAAACAAGAAACAAGAAACAAGAAACAAGAAACAAGAAACAAGAAACAAGAAACAAGAAACAAGAAACAAGAAACAAGAAACAAGAAACAAGAAACAAGAAACAAGAAACAAGAAACAAGAAACAAGAAACAAGAAACAAGAAACAAGAAACAAGAAACAAGAAACAAGAAACAAGAAACAAGAAACAAGAAACAAGAAACAAGAAACAAGAAACAAGAATTAAGAAACAAGAAACACGAAAAAAACAAGAAACAAGAAACAAGAAACAAGAAACAAGAAACAAGAAACAAGAAACAAGAAACAAGAAACAAGAAACAAGAAACAAGAAATTCTAAGCACAAAATCAGAAGCAGGAAATTTCAGTTGCACGCCGTTTGCATCACAGGCTAAAAACAAAGGTTCAATGAACTTTTTACTGAAATGACAAAAATAAACAAATTTGAAACATTTTTAACCCTCTTTTCGATACATGATAACAAACAAAACAATTTTATTTGAATAAGTTGTTTAAAAACCAAATGAAAATATTTTGAACTCTTCTCTGTGCTTAAAGTTTATGTTTTGAACTCCACCAGCCAAAACATTCCCCAAATCAACTCTTATAAAATGAGTGTATCCACAAGTGCCTCCGTTTACAACGGCAAAGAAAGTCTGAAGTGTAACTAGAACCATGTGGCCTAGCAAATGCATTCTAGCTCTACTATCGCTAACCGCCACGTGCTTCGCCAGCCTCGAAAAGCTACCCCGGAAGGAAATCGTCCTGGAGGACCGCTACCAGTACATCGTGATCGGAAGTGACCACGTGGCGCAAAGTGTGGGCGTGTTCCTCGCCAAGCGAAACGTCGAGAAGTCGGTGCTGGTGCTGCGGTCAAATCACTGCGAACGAATTCTTGAACCCGCTGCCGACGCGGCAATCACCGACCTTGGCCGTCGAGTGGCGGACAAGTTCACGGAATGTGCCCACCAGTTGGGCTACCAGTTTGTCGATCCAGCCCACCGGGGGGAACGGGCGGGAGTTGCGTGTGCGGCACGGAACCGGACCTGCAAGAGGGTGGAGCAGCAGCAGCAGACCTTGTATGCGATTGACCCGAATTTGAAGCTGCTGACCGGGGCTAGACTGGTTCGGCTGTTGTATAATCTGGGTGAGTGGTTTGTGCAGAGGTGACTAATGTGTTTGTGTTTAGCTGGATAAGACACCACAACAGGAAAAAAAGATGTGTTGTCATGTTTACTAGGCCATAACGTCAATCTTAATTTCAATTTCTGTCTACGTAAGGTTTATGGCTACCCTAAAACTACCGAAGAAGTTAAAGTTCTCAGCTTAGATTATTTTTTAACCAACAGTTCCTTTTTTTCAATTCAAGCAAAACAATGTAAAAGGTCCAAAGTCAAAAATGTAAACAAACCAGAACTACCATGTTAAATAATAACATTACAAAATTATTATATTTTAGCCGCTGCCGCAGTTCACGGCGTCGAGATTCAGCTGGGCGCCTCGCGGAAGTACATCTTCGCGGACAAAGACGTGATCATCGCCGGAAGATGCGCCAACGACTACCGCCACCTGGTGACCTCGTCGATCGTTTCCAACGTGGCCCTGCTGGAAACCCTTCGGAACGTCCCGGTTGATTTCGCCCTGAGCGGTCCAATTGTGGCACCGGTTTTGCACACCGAGTCAAACGTTACCCTAGCGCAGAGTCCCGTTCTGCTGCCGACGGAACTGTTCATCCGCGGTCCGGAATGCAACGAAGAGGACGGCGTCAAGCCAAACGCCCGGCTTGGCATGATCATGGGCAACGCCAACGTGGACAATCGCGTGTGGATCGGTTTTGTGCCGTCGATTTTCTCCAACGATCCAAGTTACCTGCCAAGCCACGAGGAAACCGTCAAGATCGTGTCCCACGCGCTCAAGGTCGCCGCCACCATAGCCGACTGCGATGCGTTCCAACGGCTGCAGCTAACGCCGTTAGATCAACGCATACTGCAGTGCGCCAAATACGTCGGCACGTTACAATACTGGACGTGCCATGTGGACTTCAAGCTGCGACTGTTTGAGAAGGTCAACTTTTGCAATACAAACGCGAAACAACAGTAAAAATCCATAATATTATCAATGTATGCTTTCAGAAAGCGGCCATTTTCAGACACAACACGGCTCTGTTGAGTGACGATTTCCGAGTAAACGGCGTTCGAGCGTTGCGGTTGATACCGTTCGGACTAACGACGCCGTTTTTGGAGCAACAGTGGAACCGGATCTTCCCCCTGCAAGCGGAACCCCAGCAAGACATTCCAAGCGATGCCCCGCTTCCGGTTGATGTGGCGGAATCCACCAGCCCCTTGGTCCAGCTGATACGAGCGTTGCGAGGTTCCGTCAATCGCGCTAAACGTGACGACGTAGATCTGGTGGATTTTTTGGACCAACTTGTGGCGAAGAACGCGACCAACGACATCCGGAAGGTTGACGGGAGCCAGGAAGTGGAACGGGCCGACCTGCTGGTGGGCATTTCCAAACAAGATTTGCAGGAAATTTTGTACCATTTTAGAAATTTTACGCTGCAAAATAGCACCACCGGCAGCGCTGGTCGTTCACCCTAGCAGACCTAAATTAATTTATCACCTTTTATTGAGTAATAAAATTGCGGTTCGTGAATGGAGAGTTAAAATAGAACGTAAACAAGTTGTACAATTTTTACTGATTGACAAACGGACAAACGGAAAATTCACCAAAAGGTCGTTTTCTTTTATGGTTGACCTGTTCAAACTTCCTTCGCCAATCTCTATTGGTTCATAAAGGAAGTGATAAATATTTATCATTACTATTTGTTCACTTCAAACACCTTGTAGGTCAACGAACAATGTCATCTATTTTCACAGGTCAAAATTGCGCACTTTATGTGGTGGTGTTTCAAGGTCTCTCCAGCTGTTGGCACGTTACTGGGTCAAGTTTAAAACTGTCTTCGCCTGCGTTTGTTTATGATCATTACTGTTGTTATTTTCGCGTCGTTAAAGTGCCAAAACATGGACACTTGGAGTGCCGTTACTTATCATCTGGAGCAGTTCAAAAAATAATAATTATTTCTTTTGACATTATTTTCATAAAAAAATTGTTTAATTTAAATATTAAATTTATGGTATAACAAAAAAAATGTTTCTAAATTTTAAACATTCTGAAGCCTGTAAATGTAAATTTTAATTTAAAACTATGTGAAACCGATTTCGAAGCAACATCGAGAAAAAGATTTTTTCAAAATGATCAAAATAAATAAAATGACCAAATTAATCAAAACGGCCGAAATTACCAAAATGAACAAAATGACCGAAATGACCGAAATGAAACAAAAACCAAAATTACAAATATGACCAAAATGACTATAATCACCAAATTGACCAAAATGACCATAATCAACAAAATTACCAAATCGGTCAAAACGGTCAAAATGACCAAAATCACCAAATTGACCAAAATGGCCAAAACGACCAAAATCACCAAATTGACGAAAAGAACCAAAACGATCAAAATGACCAAATCGACCAAAATGGCCAAAATGACCGAAATGACCAAAATCACCAAAATCACCAAAATCACCAAATTGACCAAAATGGCCAAAATGACCAAAACGATCAAAATAACCAAAATGGCCAAAATGACCAAAATGACCAAAACGACCAAAATAACCAAAATGGCCAAAATGACCAAAATGGCCAAAATGACCAAAATGACCAAAATCACCAACATCACCAAAATCACCAAATTGACCAAAATGGCCAAAATGACCAAAACGATCAAAATGACCAAAATGGCCAAAATGACCAAAATGACCAAAACGACCAAAATCACCAAATTGACCAAAATCATCAAATTGGCCAAAACGACCAAAATGGCCAAAACGATCAAAACGGTCAAATCACCAAATTGACAAAAATGGCCAAAATGACGAAAATGACCAAAACGACCAAAATCACCAAATTGACCAAAATGGCCAAAATGACCAAATTCACCAAATTGACAAAAATGACCAAAATGGCCAAAACGACCAAAATAACCAAATTGACCAAAATCATCAAATTGGCCAAAACGACCAAAATGGCCAAAACGATCAAAACGGTCAAAATGACCAAAATCACCAAATTGACCAAAATGGCCAAAATGACCAAAATGACCAAAATGACCAAAATGTCCAAAATGACCAAAATCACCAAAATCACCAAATTGACCAAAATGGCCAAAATGACCAAAACGATCAAAATGACCAAAATGGCCAAAATGACCAAAATGACCAAAACGACCAAAATCACCAAATTGACCAAAATGGCCAAAATGACCAAAATCACCAAATTGACCAAAATGACCAAAATGGCCAAAACGACCAAAATAATCAAAATGACCAAAATGATCAAAATGACCGAAACGACCAAAATCACCAAATTGACCAAAATCACTAAATTGACCAAAACGACCAAAATGACCAGAATGGCCAAAACGATCAAAACGGTCAAAATGACCAAAATGACTAAAACGACCAAAATCATCAAATTGGCCAAAACGACCAAAATGGCCAAAACGATCAAAACGGTCAAATCACCAAATTGACAAAAATGGCCAAAATGACGAAAATGACCAAAACGACCAAAATCACCAAATTGACCAAAATGGCCAAAATGACCAAAATCACCAAAATCACCAAATTGACCAAAATGACCAAAATGGCCAAAACGACCAAAATAACCAAATTAACTAAAATCACCAAAATGACCAAAACGACCAAAATCACTAAATTGACCAAAATGACCAAAATGGCCAACCAACCAAAATAACCAAATTCACCAAAATGACCAAAATGACAAAAAAATTACCAAAATGACCAAAATGACCAAAATGACCAAAACGATCAAAACGGTCAAAATGACTGAAATGACTAAAACGGCCAAATTGACCAAAATGACCATAATGACCAAAATGGTCAAAATGGCCAAAATGACCAAAATGGCCAAAATGACCAAAACGACCAAAATCACCAAAATCACCAAAATGACCAAAATGGCCAAAACGATCAAAACGGTCAAAATAACCAAAATGACAAATATGACCAAAATCACCAAAATGACCAAAATGACCAAAATGACCAAAATGACCAAAATGACCAAAACGATCAAAACGGTCAAAATGACTGAAATGACTTAAACGACCAAAATCACCAAAATGACCAAAATGGCCAAAACGATCAAAACGGTCAAAATAACCAAAATGAAAAATATGACCAAAATGACCAAAATCACCAAAATGACCAAAATGACCAAAACGATCAAAACGGTCAAAATGACTGAAATGACTAAAACGATCAAATTGACCAAAATGACCATAATGACCAAAATGGCCAAAATGACCAAAACGACCAAAATCACCAAATTGACCAAAATGACCAAAACGATCAAAACGGTCAATGACCGAAATGACTAAAACGACCAAAATCACTAAATTGATCAAAACGGTCAAAATGACTAAAACGACCAAATGACTAAAACGACCAAAATCACAAAATTGACCAAAATGACCAAAATTACCAAAATGACTAAAATGACCAAAATGACCAAAATGGCCAAAATGACCAAAATGACCAAAACGACCAAAATCACAAAATTGACCAAAATGACTAAAATGACCAAAATAACCAAATTGACCAAAATTACCAAAACGAGCAAAACGGTCAAAATGACTGAAATGACTAAATCGACCAAATTGACCAAAATGGCCAAAATGACCAAAACGACCAAAATCACCAAATTGACCAAAATGACCAGAATGGCCAAAACGATCAAAATGACAAAAACGACCAAAATCACCAAATTGACCAAACGACCAAAATGGCCAAAACGGTCAAAATGACCAAAATGACAAATATGACTAAAACGATCAAAATAACCAAAATTACCAAATCGGCCAAAACGGTCAAAATGACTAACTAACTAAATTGGTTAAATTGGCTAAAACGGTCAAAACGAACCAAAAAGTATTTTAACACAGCCATTTTGTACGCTTTCTTTAAATTAAAAGTTCTAAATTACTTCAAAGCATGTTTGGGGTCATATTCAAGCTCAACAATCAAATACAAGAAATTAAAAGAAACAATAAACGCTGTTCGTATCTATAATTCTCTTTATTTCATAAGTTTATAACTTCTATACAATTTTTCATTATATAAGTAATAAGCGAATTAATTGATATTGTTTTTATATTTGCCATTTTTTGTTTCGTCCGCCATTAAAGGCCAACTTTTTATATTGTTCGATAAATTACATCCCTTTTTCAAGGAGAGTTTGTTTTTTTTTTGCACTTAGGCCTAAACTGTGTGTGTGAGTGGGTGTGTGTAAATATAACGATAAGAGTACAGGGTGCAACAAAGTTTTCTTTTTCTTAGGGCTAAATTCTAATAAAATATTCGTTAACTGAGCTCGATAAGTCATACCAATTTGGAATAGTTTTGTTTTGTTACACAATTACATCGATGTTTTAACTTTAGTGCGACCTCGCAATCTCGGAGAAAAAGTCCAGAATGTCCTTGATGGTAAAGTCGAGCGTGATCATGGCGCCCGCGTAGCACCGCTGAATCCACAGCTCGAGCGAGTTGTACTGGGCGATAAACTCCTCCTGCATGGCGCGCCACACCACCTGCAGCAGGTTCTCCTCCTCGCACAGGTGCTTCTCGACCTTTTTGTAGAGCTGCTCGAGGCCCTTCTTGACCTCGCGGGCCGGGTACTGGGCGATGACCTTGCGCAGTTCCTGCTTCGAGTACGCCATCTGGTAGCTGATTTCGGTTTCCTTCACGCCCTGCTGCACCTTTTGCTGGACGCCCTCGAAGAATTGCTGGAAGGGTTTTTAAGAGGGTGGGTTGTTAGAGTGAGAATTTTCTTTTTGTGGGGTTTTTTTTTGCTCTCTTACGTTCAACTTCTCCAGCGGCCGTCCAAAGTACTTCGTTACGTATGCCTTCAACGCGTCGTTGTACCGCACCTTGGCGTCCTTCTTGAGCTGCTCGAGCACGCCGACTTTCAGCTGCGACAGCAGCGAGTGCATCCGGTGGTAGTTCTCCATCTTGACGACCTGGTGCGGTGTTTTCGCGTGGTCCATCGCGTTCACCGGGATGTACTCGAAGATCGCCTCCACCAGCTTCACCAGCCACTTGTCCAGATCGTTGCGGCGTTCCGTCTTTTTGAAGATGGACTCGGCCGTCACGGCAAACTCCTCAAAGTTCTCCACGTACGGCAGCAGGCCACACTTGGACCGTTTGGGCACCTTTGCCTCCTGGATGGACTGCAGCTGCAGGTTCATGAACTTGTCAAAGTTGCGCTTCACGTGGATCAGCGCCGACGCGAACGTCATGCTGAGGAAGGACTGGCCCTCCTGGGCGGACATGACGTGCTGCGTGAGGCGGACCAGCACGTACAGCGAGTAGCTGGAAGGAGGTTCAAGGGAAATACATTTATTAATAAGAGTCCAATTACCGATTATCGTGACGGGACAACGTTTCCCGAGCAGACGGAAATAACTTGGGAATAACATTTTTTGATATTTGAAAATACTAGGCCAATAACATTTTATGTTCTTTATAACAAGATTTGTTATGCGTCGTTATGATTTTTTTTTGTTATTCGATTGTTTTTGTAACAACAGACCAATAACATTTTTAGTTATTCTTCGAAAACAAATTTGTTATTATTTTTTCTTTATTTTAACAACTAATCCCAATAACAGTTAGAGGTATTCTTTTATAACAAAAAATGTTATTCCAAATTTGTTTTGGCTTTCTACCCATATCAGACCAATAACAAATTTTGTTTTGATAACACTTTGAGTTTGAGTTAAGAGAGATAAAAATGTAGCGTGACGGGACAACATCGTAAAATTGGATCATTTTGATTTTAATACACAAAAGGGAAAACTCTGCTCTCCTAGTGAGTTTTTGAAAAAAAAAACCTTTTTCTACAGTTGTTTCGAAATTTAAAAAACGAACATTTTGCTTCCTGAATCAAGCAATTTGGTCAAACTTTGTTGATTTGACAGGTACTTCTTTTCGTGGCGGGACAAGGCAGACATTTTTCAAAAGTGGGTTTGGTCGCGTTGTCCCGTCACGAAATGAAGCAATTGTCAGAATTTCCTCAAAATCTGTTTGTTATGCATAATTCAACTCGAATTTATTATTTTGATTGCTAGTTTTATTCAAATTCCTCTAAACTGTATAAAAAAAGGCTCTTTATGACTGTTGATTAACATAAGTGACAGTCAATTTTTTTTGTTAATAGCGTTGTTGTTTTCAATAGTCAAGGCACAAATAGAGCAAGAAGCACATCTCGTAACAGGCTATTTTTTATGGACCTAGACTAAATCATGAATCCAGATATGCCTGTTGATTTTCTCAATTCTCATATTTGAATATTTGAGTATTTTCAAAAAAAAAACGGTAATTTGTGATTTTTTTTTTCATATTTTCGAAAAAAAACTCTAATAAATTGAAAAAGCATGCGAAAATTCAAATCGTTTGATACCCATATTGCATATTTTGAAAATTTTAGTATTTTCAGAAAAATAAGGATCTTGTGAAATTTTTTGAATTTCAAAAAAAACTCTATGAAAATTTCGCTTCGTTTGATACCAATATTGCATATTTTGAAAATTTGAGTATTTTCGAAAAAATACGGTAATTTGTGGTTTTTTTATATTTTCCAAAAAAAAATCCTGGGTGGTTACAACTTTCCCAATATAAAATCCGCGAAAACCGCGCCGAGCTTTTTCAAATCCGCGAAATCCGCGCCATACATTTTTTCGCAAAATTTTAAAACAATTCAGGTTTTTTTTAAATACCTATTAACTATAAAATACAAAACCACTTTTATCAAACAAGTTAGAAAAAGTATTTCATAATTGTTCATTTTGAAAGAACTATTTCAAAAATCTTCATAAATTATGTTTCACTAACAGAAATTGAATTTTTTTTTTAAATAGATTTGGGGTTTACATAGAAAACTGTAAAAAAAAAGTTTTTCAAAAAGCATAAGAAAAAAATCTATTTGACTATACTAAACTGCAGTGTTAATAAATTTCATACCAAAAATCAAGAAATAAACATTCGATATATAAAATGAATATTTGGGTGAACCAAATTTTTTTTTTATTCTAATATATTTTATTTTAAATTAATAAATATTCCATCTTTCATTTAACTTGGTAAGTTTCCAGAAATGTTTTATTCTGGAGGTTAATTCTACATCAAAATCTGAAACGTATTTTTAAAACAATCCAAATTCTTTTTTTTACAAATTAGCTTAACCAGCTCCCAATGGAAAAATTGATATAGCTAGCATTTTTTGCGCAAATGAAACCAAATCATGTAAAAGCTTAAAATCCGAACAAATTGAAAATAAATAAAAATCACATGACTTAAATAAATTAATACCGCTAAACAGTGATGACATTATTAATATTTCGAATACAAATATTTTTCAACTGGATAAGTTTGTTATTTAAAAAAAAATCATGTACTGGGTTGGTCAGTAATGCTTTTTCCAAAAAAGTTTTTTTTTTATATATTTTATGATTAATACTAACAGAGATTCAAAAAAACTTGTGTAAAATAAATTACGTCAAATGTGTTTGTACCATTGTTTCTTTTCACTTTTGAAAAACAAACAATCAATTTGTTTCTTCGGTGATTTTGTTTTAACTTTTAAATATAATTAATTTAAAATGGAGTTTCAGAATGTTAAAATTTAGCTGAAATTTTATCTGATAATAGATTTTTTTGAATATCTATTGCTATTTGAACAAAGTTTTTAGCATATATTGAAACTTTTAACTTAAATAACTACATTTTTTCTCATGAAAACGCATAGAAACAAACATGTATTGAAATTTAAAAAACGAACTGTCACAAAGAATTCTAAAATGTAGTCCGCTTTCTGATTCAATCTGATTTTAATTTCAAATATAAACCATATCCATTTATTTAATTCAAATAAGCTTTGAAATTCTTGACTTCTATTACTATTTTATCAAATTAAAATAATTTTAATTTATAACATTTTTTTTTCAAAAATAAATTTTAATAATAAATTATAGTTATCCATTTTATGGCTGGAATCAGAGTGAGGTCATTTTTAATAACTATTTTTGAATAATTAATACACATTATGTCCAAAATGAAAATAAAATTTTCAAGATTGCTTCAGAAGGTTTGATTGAAATAAGTTTATTTTATATAACTTTCTAATAATAAAAAAAAGTCAGTTCGTTTTAATAATCGGTAGAATTCTCAAAAACTCAACGTATTTAATATTTATGGAAGGCCGAAAAATTGCCAAACCAAGTTGTTCCTCTTAGTGGGATGTCAGACAAAATATTCAGATATTGAGCTTAGTTCAGTTATCATTAGGGTTAGTGAATTTTCACGATTTCGCGGACAGCGTGAAATTCGTGAAATTTGAACATTTCCGTGAAATCCCGTGGAATTTACTAATTTTTCAAATCATTGCTTGGAAATAACAACTTGTTATTTTTTGTTATTATTTTCTTTATTGGAGGTGGACAAAAGCCCCCTTGAGCTGTGTCTGGTTATCGATAAAAGACACTTTCTCAAAAAGGCACAAAACCACCTCATCTCATCGCATCAACAAGTAAAATAAAAAAAATGATGTTAACAAAAAACAATCAAAGTAAAAAATATATTCTCGTAATCATCAAGTTATCACAAGAATGATATGATCAATCATTTGATTGCAGTTATTCTGATACCAAAAAGTTTTTTTTTACAAATGTTGGCTTTTTTTAACCAAATCATGTAAAAAATGACTAAACAAGTATTTTGTGATTAGTTTTTGAAAGATCGCACAGAATGAATTGATTTATTTTAATCTTTAAAGAACAATTCAGATTTTTGCTGAGTCCTGGAAGTAAAAAAAATAGTTTTTGAAAAGTGAGATAAAATCCTCAAAACATATTTTTACTACTTGCATTACTTTTCAAAAGTTATTTTAATCATTTTGGCTTTACAATATAGTTAAATCTTGCTTTGATAAGTAATTCTATAAAATGTAAAAAAAATAAAATAGAAGCAAATTAGCTAAAATTATTAAGCTATATTAGTCGAATATTTAAAAAAGCATTTCAACAACTGAGAATACGCCCTACATTTCGTTTCAAAATATTTATAGAGCCCATCCATGATGCAATGGATTTTTCTGGAAATTAAAAAAAGTTTTTTGTATGTCACGTTCAAATTTAGTGAAATTTTTTTATAAGCTTATTGAAAAAGAATATATAATGAAGCATAAAAATTAGTTTCTGTAATTTTTACATAAGATTTTCAGGGTTATTTTAACATTTTTCACGATCCGCGACATTTTCGTGAAATTTGGTGTTTTGAAATCAGGGTCCCCGTGAAATTTGCAATTTTCGAGCGTGAAAAATCACTAAGCCTAGTTATCATCTTTAGAAATTATAGAATTGAAAATAAACAAAAAAGGGCACCAATCTTTGTCATGGATCGCAGTATGGTGATCACTACATGAATGAAATCAAAAGTTTCATCAGAACAAACTTTGTTGATTACATTTTTTTTTTTCAACATCCAACAATCCATCGCTTCGTTTCATACCAATATTGCATATTTTGAAAATTTGAGTATTTTCGAAAAAAATACGATAATTTGTGAAAATTCAATTATTTTCTACTTTAACACTAATAAATTGAAAAAGCATACAAAATTTCAACTCGTTTGATACCCATATTGCAAATTATGAAAATTTGAGTACTTTCGAAAAAATACGGTATTTTGTGAAAGTTTCAGCATTTTACAAAAAAAAATTAATAAAGTGAAAAAACATACAAAATTTCGTACTGCAAATTATGAAAATTTTAGTATTTTTGAAAATTACGGTATTTTGTGAACAATGTTGAGTACATGTTTTACTTTGAAACTTACTACATTCTCAAAAAAAAAAATTCTTAGTAAAAGCTTTGAAAATTGAACTAGGGGTTTGTTCAAATATTACGTCCAGACATTTTCGGGATTTCAGACCCCCCCCCCTCCCCCCTGTCACGCACTTTTCCTATACCTTTAACATGGGCTGTCACAAACTCCGGACCCCCTCCCCTATTCATGGACGTAATTTTTGAACGAACCCTAGATATGGTTGAATAATTCGATTTTAGAAAGATTTTAAAAATGAGTTATCGACCATTATTGGCGATAAGATTAACGCCGATAGAATTATCGAAATAGCCATAATCGTTATCGTCAGACGATAATATTATCGACGATAATTTTATCGATTAACAACCTTACTACCTTACATAAATGGGTTGTTTGACCAAAAAAAAAATGGCCTGACGGGACTATTTTTGAGAATTTGAGCTATTTTTATAAAAAGATGTCAAAAATATAAAATTTATACATTTTACAAATTCTGCTCACAGATATGTTTAGAATAGGAAATTTGGCGTGGAAATATGTTTTTTGCAATTCCGTCGTGAAACTACTTAGTTTTCCTGTCATTCTTGAACGACGAAATAGCCTACTTTTCTGTACCAAAAATAACATAATCGAATAGCAACACTTTTCAAAATAAATGCTGAAAAGTTCTACTTTTCAGCACTGAAATGGGTGCTGAAAAGTTGAACTTTTCAGCACTTGTTTCAAAAAGTAACACTTTTCAAAAAAATTTTGATTCAAACGATTTATTGACAAAATACATGAAAATTTGACATAAAATTTCACTCAATGGGTGTTTTTCGGAATTGCAAAAAATGTTGTATGGAACTCGTGGCAAAACTTGATTTTTTCAGCACTCTTCGTATTTATCCAACTCGGTGAACCTCGTTGGACTCGTGCTGAAAAAAATCCTCTTTTTGCAACTTGTTGCATAAACTACTATTTTGTGTAGTTCAAATAGTTGGAAAACATGAAAAATTATCAGATCCATCCAAAGTTCAACTTAAAAAAATGACTGCAAGGTAAACAAGTGCTAAGAATCGGTCCACTTACTAACTGTCCAGCTTCTCGAAGCTCAGTATAAAACTGTTCAACTCCTGCTCCAAATTGCTAAACAGCTCGCCCATCATCCGCCGCACATCTTCGTTGATCTGCCGATCGAGTCGCTTCTGCGGAATCGCCACCACCGCCGTATCCCGCTCGTCCCGCTGCTCCCGATCCTGAATGGCCGCCGCCATGTCCAGCGTCGTTTGAGTGTTCTTTCCGGTCGGACTTATCACGTCCAGCTGGAAGAAGGCGATGCAAAAGTGCTGCTCACTGAGCGCGACCGGTTCGAGTTCGGCGAGCACTTTCTCCAGGATCGAATCGAACTTTTGTCGCTCGACCGGTTCGGCGCCGGGTCCCCACAATTCCCGGTTGATGCCGAGGATGCCGTACGGTTGAGAAACCGGCTGTTTGCTGGGTTGGCCCAGCTTCAGCTTGTTGCTCATCGAACTGCTGTTGAGGTCTTCGCGCGAGCCGAACCGTTTGACGGAGATGGATTGCTTGGCCGCTTCGAAGAACAGCCGAATGTCCCGATCGTACACCTTGCTCAGCGAGCTCGTGTAGACCTTGATGAGGGCGTCGTACGCTTTGCGGTCCATCGCCTTCATCCAGTGCATGAGTTCGGCGTACGCGGACAACTCCCGGTGGACGGAGTTGTGCTTCGGGAGGTTTATATCGGTGCCGGAGTGCGGGCTTTGCGAGTCGCCCAGGTTTCCAAGGTGGATGAACAGGTTGTTCAGATGTCGGCTTACGGTTTGGGAGAATTTGGCTTTCCACTTTTCGAACCGCTTGCGCTGGTCTTGAACGGCGGTTAGCCGAAGCAGTGCTGGGTCGATGTCACTGTTCATCGCTGTTTGGAGAGCTTTACCGGCGGCAATCGCCGCTGGGAGTCCTTTCGGAGTTAGATCCGTGTCGCTTAGAGCGAGTTGGTGCACGTGGGGAAGATCCAGCTGAGAAACAACCTTCTCCAACTCTTGCAGCAGTTTTACATTATTTGTGTTGGCGATCTCAATCATCTGGTTCTTTTCGCCCATCTTTTCCATCGTGTCCCGAATGTGGCACAGAATTTCGTCGTAATCGTCCAACCGCTTTTCGACCTTTTCCGCCTCAAGAATAGCCGTTTCAATTTGGTCCATCAACGCGTCAACCTGCTTCTCCGACGCCAGCACGCTCTGAATATTTGCCCCGTCCAGCTCCTGCAAATTCTTCCCCAACTGTTCCATAAACAACTCCGCATTACTTATCGCGTAATCGCACTCCCCAATCAACTTGCCCAAATTGGTCTCCTCCTTCTCGGTCAACGCGTGAAAGTCCTCACTCTCAACCATCTCGTCCAGCTCATCCTCGTCCTCTTCCTGCCCCCTCCCCCCACCCCCAATCCCCCCAAACTTCCCCCCCTCCCCGACCATCTTCTCCGGCGACCGCTCCGTCAGCCACGTCTTGGGCACATTCTTAAACACCGGCCGCTCCTCCGCCCGCACGTGCTTCGCCAGCTGCTTCCACAGCACCGTAATAAAGTTCTGCCGCTCGTGCAGGTTCGCCGCAAACCAGCGGTACACCTTCTCCAGCTGCACATCGAACTCGTGCGTCTCCGGTGACTCATTCCGCCCATCGACCCCCTTCACCTCCTCCAGCGCCCACGTCCGCTTCTTCTTCCACACGCCCTTGTCGTACTGCTTGACCTGGCAGATCGTGACCACGATCCGCGGTTTCGTCGACGCCACCAGACACAGGTATGAGCTCTTTTTCTTCTTCAGCAGTTTGCTCACATTGCACACCGAAAGAATTCGCTCCTCCAGCGCGTCGAACACCTCCTTCTGGATCAGGAACTTTATGCCGGCTGCCATCTCGACACTTTACCACAACACTTGCCGCGAGCAGTGCCGGAGGGGCCTCATAAAACTGCACCGGTTTTTACCAACGTTTTTCTCGGAACACGGAATCTGCGCTAGCAACTTTTGTAGGTGGTTTTTCGAGCGAATGTTTTTGTTGACATATTTTTTCCGTCGTCGTCGTTTCAGATTGACAAGTCAGCAAAATTGCGATACGTCAAAATAGGGGAGCTAGGGGTGATCAAGAAGGTGAAATTTTTCAATGATAGAAGGTTCGTTTCCAATGATATTTCTTGAAAATGTAGCAAAATTATTAAAACTCCTCAAATTCTTGATTTTATTCAAATTCTTGGAATTTTTTAAGTTCGTAAATTCATAAAATTCATGAAATTCTTAAAATTTACGAAAATCTTAAAATTTATTAAAAAAATGTATTAAAAAATCGAAAAAATTAAAATTCTTCAAATTCTTAAAAATTTTACAATTCTTAAAATTCTTAAAATTCTTAATATTCTTAAAATTCTTAAAATTCTTAGAATTCTTAAAATTCTTGAAATTCTTAAAATTCTTAAAATTCTTGAAATTCTTAAAATTCTTAAAATTCTTAAAATTCTTAAAATTCTTAAAATTCTTAAAATTCTTAAAATTCTTAAAATTCTTAAAATTCTTAAAATTCTTAAAATTCTTAAAATTCTTAAAATTCTTCAAATTCTTAAAAATTTTACAATTCTTAAAATTCTTAAAATTCTTAATATTCTTAAAATTCTTAAAATTCTTAAAATTCTTAAAATTCTTAGAATTCTTAAAATTCTTAAAATTCTTAAAATTCTTAAAATTCTTGAAATTCTTAAAATTCTTAAAATTCTTAAAATTCTTAAAATTCTTAAAATTCTTAAAATTCTTAAAATTCTTAAAATTCTTAAAATTCTTAAAATTCTTAAAATTCTTAAAATTCTTAAAATTCTTAAAATTCTTAAAATTCTTAAAATTCTTAAAATTCTTAAAATTCTTAAAATTCTTAAAATTCTTAAAATTCTTAAAATTCTTAAAATTCTTAAAATTCTTAAAATTCTTAAAATTCTTAAAATTCTTAAAATTCTTAAAATTCTTAAAATTCTTAAAATTCTTAAAATTCTTAAAATTCTTAAAATTCTTAAAATTCTTAAAATTCTTAAAATTCTTAAAATTCTTAAAATTCTTAAAATTCTTAAAATTCTTAAAATTCTTAAAATTGTTAAAATTCTTAAAATTCTTAAAATTGTTAAAATTCTTAAAATTCTTAAAATTCTTAAAATTCTTAAAATTCTTAAAATTCTTAAAATTCTTAAAATTCTTAAAATTCTTAAAATTCTTAAAATTCTTAAAATTCTTAAAATTCTTAAAATTCTTAAAATTCTTAAAATTCTTAAAATTCTTAAAATTCTTAAAATTCTTAAAATTCTTAAAATTCTTAAAATTCTTAAAATTCTTAAAATTCTTAAAATTCTTAAAATTCATAAAATTCTTAAAATTCTTAAAATTCTAGATTAAATTTTCAAAACAACCTATCCCTCATGGGTTTCCTATGCAGATAGGACCTTTTGAAAATTTAATCGAAAATTCTTAAAATTCTTAAAATTCTTAAAATTCTTAAAATTCTTAAAATTCTTAAAATTCTTAAAATTCTTAAAATTCTTGAAATTCTTAAAATTCTTAAAATTCCTAAAAATTTTAAAATTCCTAAAATTCTTATAATTCTTAAAATTCTTAAAATTCTTAAAATTCTTGAAATTCTTAAAATTCTTAAAATTCTAAAATTTCTTCATATTCTTAAAATTCTTAAAATTCTTAAAATTCTTAGAATTCTTAAAATTCTTAAAAATTTCAAAATTCTTAAAATTCTTAAAAAATTAAAAATTCATAAAAATTTATAAATTCTTAAAAAATCATAAAATTTTTAATATTCCTAAAATTGATATTTTTTTGAAATTCTTAAAAGAGTTAAATTTTTTTATTTCTATTTTTTTAATTCTTAACTTCTTCAATTCCTTTTTTTCAAATACTTTAAAAGATGTTTAACAAGCATTTCGGATGTTGTTTCCAAACTAAACAAATATTGCTTGTTAGATTTAGAACTATTTTTAAAGATATTGTTCATTAAAATATTGTATGAAACGCAGAAATTGATTCTACATTTCCAGCAAAATTTATTTATTCCTCAAAATTCCAAATAGATTGTAAAAGAACATTATTAAACACTACAATGAAAGAAAACACAAAAAAAATTTTTTGGGCATTTACTATGTATTAAAGCAATTATCAACTGCTTTTGTGAGTTTTGCCTAAAATTTATTCAAATACTCGAATTCCTCTATTGTTGAACCTAGGAATCAATTTTTTTTATATATTGTTGTACTTTTATAACACTTGTTTTACTGCTTCTTATCTCAATGAAATTAAATTAAATTTGCTGAATCATAAATTTAACTGACGGAAATTCTCCAACAAAGTTTCATCCAAATATTTTTTTTTTTAAATAATCATTTTTGTCAGGAGATTTTACCTGCTACTAACTTTTAAAACAATTTTCTGTTCATAATTACGCTAAAAGAGCTCACTTTTTACATTTATTTTGAGCAGTTTTTAGAGTACCGTGAAATTGCCGTGAAATTCCAATGTTTTGTAATTGGCATGCCGCGAAATTTCGATTTTTTTGCCGTGAAAAATCACTAGCCCTACTTATCATTAATCAGCTGGTGATCTAGCTGGTGACCCACATTTCAGCATAGGATAATAATTCCACACAAGTGATGTTGAAACAACAATATAAATGAACTGGAATAAATTCTTAAATTATTAAATTTTTAATTATTTAACATTTAAATGCCGTTTTTTTTTCATCACCTTGATTTACAGAAAATCAGAAAATTCTTGAGCATTTTTTAGAGTAATATTTTCGATTTTTCTCAAAATTTAGGTGTTTACATTTTGAGAAAAATAAAAAATCCATGATTCAATTATCCGGAGTAAAATTTTGACGAGGACTTTGGTAATCGAGTAAAACCGTGTTTATATTTTTAAAATCCCTCAATTTCATTTTTTTTTAAATTTTAAATGCTTTTCTACTTTAAAGTTGTGCCTTTTGATATTTTTGATATTTTTTAATTCTGATTTTTATTTTTTTTACTTACATTTTAATACTTTTGAAATTTAAAATTTCTGAATTTATATTTTTTTTTAATTTCTGAATACTTGTATTTTCAATTACTTTTTTTCAATTTTTTAAGAAGGCAAAAGAGGCGTTGGTTTCGCGCGACTGTTAATTTATTATTTGCGGTGAAAAGTGATTTTTTCTTCTTTAGTTTCATTGTTCTTTTCAACACTCTCAACGAAAAAAAGCGTAGCCACGCGTTTGCCATGCTTTTTTATTCGTGATTTCAGGCGTCCATTTTGTGGAGTGATTAGGCTGGTACAAATATTTTTAAAAGTTTTTGTCACCCCCCCCTTCAAAATTGGCCCGAAAAATCAGGGGGCAAAAAAAATATTTTTACAATAAACTTCAAAATTTCAATGAAAATTCAAGTGCAACCAGCTGAAATCAAATTAAAATACATTCTCCTGCGTTTAAAATCATTTTTAGCATGTTTGGGTTTATTAAAAAAATCTTAAGATTTTTTGAAAATTTTCGATGCAAAATCCTTTTTTTTCGATGCAATTTTTGTTTTTGTCAGATCTTAGATTTTTGAAAACTAATGATTGCAAAACAACTGAACTAGTGTAAAATGCATTTTAAAACACTTTTTTCATTTAAATGTGAAAACTATGGCTTGTTATTAAAATTTTTATATTTTTTTATTTTTTTGCCCCCCCCCTTGACCTCGGCCTGGGCCGAGGGACAAAAACTTTTTTAAATATTTGCATTGGCCTTAGTGCTTATTATTTTTCCACGGTTGATTAACATATTTCGTAATGATTTTGAGGTTTTTGTTTTGCTATTTTTGTATAATTTTCGATTGAAATAAGCCGAATCTTGTTGGGACAAACAAGTCGTAATGCTCGATTACATTTCTGGACAATCGCGATCAAGTTATTATATGTTTAAATGGCCCGTCCATTAAAAATATTGGGAATCCCTATTTCACAGGAAAACAGTCCGGAAAGGTAGATCAAAATAACAAGAAATGTTATTGAGAAAATTAAAACGTACAATTAAAAAGTTTAAGGTTCTAGAAGAATAATAGAAAATGCTTTAATAGTAGTTTATGCAACAAGTTGCAAAAAGAGGATTTTTTCAGCACGAGTCGTACATTTATTCAACGAGGTTCACCGAGTTGGATAAATACGAAGAGTGCTGAAAAAATCAAGTTTTGCAACGAGTTCCATGCAACATTTTTTGCAATTCCGAAAAACACCCATTGAGTGAAATTTTAAGTAAAATTTTCATGTATTTTGTCAATAAATCGTTTAAATCAAAAAAATGTTGAAAAGTGTTACTTTTCGAAACAAGTGCTGAAAAGTTCAACTTTTCAGCACCCATTTCAGTGCTGAAAAGTAGAACTTTTCAGCATTTATTTTGAAAAGTATTGCTATTCGATTCTGTTATTTTTGGTTCAGAAAAGTAGGCTATTTCGTCGTTCAAGAATGACAGGAAAAGTAAGTAGTTTCACGACGGAATTGCAAAAAATATCTTACATACAACAAGACAATAAAAAAATTATTGCGATTGAAAAAATACGGTTAAAGCTATGTGCTTAAAGAAATGGAAGGCACAAATTTCTTTCAAAAGAATAACGAATCCATTTATTATTTTTCAAGTTAATTTATTGTTTACACGTACAACACAACCCGCACTGGCTGGCTGGCTAAAGTAGAGACAATCTGGAATCTTCCGGCCAAGGCATTGCTTAATCAAGGCTCTTCGGGGGGTTGTAGTTGAAGTAGATCAGTCCGGACTCCTTGGCCTAAAATTAAGGGACCAACGTTCTAATCAATCCGGTCTAACACAAGAGGGGAAAAACTTACAATGGTGAAGGTGATGCCAAAGATGACGATTCCGGCGGCCAGCACGGCGTTGTAGGTGCGGTTCTTGGCGCGGTGCTGCTCGAAGAAGTCACCCTCCGGCACGGGCATGTCGTTCATCGTGTACACCCGGAAGTTGTTCGGGCCGTGGTAGCCACGGGACAGGAACGCCGCTGGGAGGAGAAAAAAAAGATGCAAAATCACTTTTCCAGCCAAGGGGGAAGGTTCCCGAGATATTTGGTTATGTAATGGCGAGAGTTGGAGCGGCGCAAATTATGCGGACATCTTTTGAAGATTCCAGCATAACCGACCCGGAAATGGACACTTACCATTGCGGACGGCCAGGTTGGCGATGGGACGAACGGCCTGCATCTTGCGATCGTCGGATGAAAAGTCCTGGAATATGAGCACCGAAAGGACACACTACGAGTCTCGCGGAAAAGATTTGACAAAAGTGCGATTTTGTGTTTTTGACAGACGGCGCCTGCTGAGCAGGGATGCAAGACGCACAGAGTGGTTTGAGTTTTACAGACATTTTTGATGTGCACAGACTTTTTTAAGTTTTTTGTTAAATTTACATTTTGCAAGACATATATTTTAAATGTTGAGTGAAACTCGTGGTAAAACTGTAGTCCTGTAGTTGATGTTTCTTTTTACAGACATGTACAGACTTTTTTGCCAAGGCTGCCGGACAAAAGTGCTCGAAAAGCAAAAAAAAAAACTGTTCGAAACATTAACAAATAAACGAGATGAGGTTTGCGTCCTAGCTCAAATGAAGTGATGTCTGCATAACTTTGGGAGTTCAGTAATAACTTTTCAAAAGGGCGAATCCCTCAGATATAAACAAACTGAGTTTTTGTCAGAATCATATAAAGCGAACAAAACTGATTCTAAAACACCCTCCATCATCTCAAAATTCCGAAAATACGTAATTTTACAAGCAAAAAACAAAAGGGCTAATCAACGACTTCAATCAAAACAAACCAAATTGAGTTTTCGTCCTTGTGTTTTCACCCAATCACGAGGGGCGAATGTAGTGTTTTCTGCAAGTTCCGACGTATATTTAGAAACCCTAAATTTTCATTATAATTTAGTGAATTTTTGAATTTGACGATCCTCAAAATGGATCAAAATGTATGTTTCTGATGTCTCTGAACACAATTCCACAACAAACACAGATTTGTATGATCCTGAAAACATAACTTATTAATTTCAAGTATTGTAGTATCGGATCTGGTCTGGTTTCACAATCTAGATATGAAGGTCCATAATTTACCGGTTCTTGGAACATCCGGGGATTCTGGGTCGAGCAGTTGCAGGACAAAAAGTTAGTTTAGGAGGAATGCCGTACAAAATCATCGCCTCCGTAACCATTGAAGCTATGCAAAGATTGAGAAGGCAGGATGGTGTCGCGGGGTGGCCTAGTCGTCAGGTGCCATGTCTCCCACTTCCGGCGGGAACACCTCAAGGAACTTCACTTCAATATAGACCACATCGTCAAACCAACTTGCTACTTACGGTGTATCCTGGCTCAACGAGTCTTGGCCTGAATCGGACTCCTTATGAAGGCTTTCTAGACCAATTTTTTATCACTGAGGTTGCAAATATCACTGTATTATCACTAATAGTAACGTTTCACAATGATAAAATAGTTGTTTCACCACTTTTTTCTTTAAAAACCCGAAAAATGAACAAAAAAACAAAAGGGCGAATCTGTTGTTTACTTTTGCTTAGTGGCGTAACCTGACGGGCTAATCCGTTGTTTTGGTTGAGTGGGTGGCGAATACGGTGAGGCGAAAATGTAGGCACCCTCTTCAAAAAGGCGCAATTTCTTTTTCTCAATTTTTAATAGCAAAAACACCTTAATTAATTTCAAATTGCTCTCTATGATGAAATTATTGCTATTTTCTATTACGTTTTGACAAAATTGATGGTTTTCATGCTTTTTTGTGGAAATAAGAATTGATCGAAATTGCAAAATTTTGAATGTTGATTTTCCCGAAACGGCAGGATCGTAGGTTTCGCCCTTTTGAAATGTTGTTACTGAGTTTATGTTGAAGATGTTGTTGTTTATTTTATGTGACTTTAACCTAATATGTTGAAGATGATTGCAGCATAAATTTATTTATTTTATTTCGATAACCAAAATTCTGACAATGCGAAATAAACAAGCTGGAAACAGTTTTTTTTAAAAGTTAAAAAGCTAAAAAATAAAGTTACAAATCAGACAGAAGAGAAAGTTGAAATATTAGTACTCAAAGTTTATTTTATCCATTTAAATAAGTTTAAGAAACAAATATGACAGCAACAAATATATGCCTCTTGTTTTCAATACATTTTTGACAGCTTCTTTTACTTTCCGGAAGTCCTCGGAAAAATTTCACTTCGAATAATCGAATCACGAAATAAAAGTTTTTTTTGCTGTCTTATTTTTGATTGCTTAGCTAAAGTATGATTTCTAAGACTGTTTGCAGCGTGAAGTTTTATAATTGTTTCAAATTGCGAGCAGTTTTAAATTTTTAGAACTGGCGGAAATGAAACTAGAACACGGTGCTCGCAACGCGCTGATCTAAATGTTGTTTCAAAAAAATGCTTTTAATTGAGTGCGTACGATTATCAACGCAGCATCATAGTGTGTGTGTGTGTGTGTGTGTGTGTGTGTGTGTGTGTGTGTGTGTAAGAATACGTGGATATCTCTATATATCTGATTTTTTTTGAAACTGAGTTCTATTCCAGTTCCAAATCGTCTCACGTTTGAAACAAACTCGTCGAGCAGTTTTATTCCGGTTTCAAAATACTGCTCGAAAAATAAAACTACAACTCCGCGTTGCGGGTGGTCTGTTTCAGTTCTATTTGAAAAATGAAACAGCTAGAACAAAGTAGAGCCGCGTTGCAACCAGTCTAAACTATTCTAAAGTGATTTATAATTTTTAATTCCAAGATGGCGGCCAATATGGCGGTGATAAAGTATTGAAAATGGCTTTTTGTAATTTAATAGGCAAAAAAACAAAAAAAAATACGAATTTTGTTTTTTGTTCTTGATTCGATTATCCAAAGTCCCATACAAACCTTCGGATAATCAATAAATTCGATTATCCGTAGTTCGTTTATCCGTATCTAATAAAATTTATTAGCGTATTTTCTTATTTTCTGCTTTTATCAGAAAATTCGAAATCTACGGAACCCATTTTAGTTGATTGCATTTAAAATTAACAAAAGCAATTTCTCAATACTTCACCACCGCCATTTTGGCCGCCATCTTGGAACTAAAAATTCTAAATCATACTTAAGCTCGACAATAAAAAATATGACAAAGATTTTTTTTTCTCATCAACCGAAGTGATTTTTTTTAGGGCTCCGGGATAGTCGAGTCTGGACTGCATTCAAAATTTAAAAAAGTTTAAAGATTGTGTATTTTAGAACTAATTGAAAATTCAATAGCTTAATCAATGTCGTTACGAGTCGTTTTCATAACGTTCTCTAGAAAAGTTGTAAAAGCTACTCCCTTTTTCTAGTTTATTTGCTCTTTCTAGCCTTGTTTGCACCCCAAATCGACCGAGATAATGTTCGGAAGAAACACGTCACCCAACTGCAAGACGGCGCAGACACAGCCAGGTACAGCACAGTTGCAACTAAACTGAGTCATGTACACACCAAGATGCTTAGGTCCCTTCAATCACTTCCAGTGCGCGTGGTGGGGCAGAAGATCTCCACGTAATCCTTCCAGGTACACGAGTAGCTTCCTCGCGGGGACGTCTGCATGTCAGGGTTGCACTTTCTTCCGCTCTACCTGCACACGATATCTATACGTCTCGACGCAAATTTCTCCCCTTGGCGTTATCTCGTGCACTTTGGGTAAACATGTTGGAAGAAGCTCACATCAGCGCGCTTCATCTCGGTCCTACCCCAGGCCAGTCGTAGATAAGCGCACAGCTGAAGCGGCTGAAGTTTATCGCAATTTCATCTCCAGTGTGTCGCTGATGAGGGTGGAGCAGCGATCGGAGTGACAAAGGAACTAGGCAGGTTTAGTTGGTCGAGGTCGGTCAGTTGCTGATCGGCAACTCACGCGCAACGTCGCCTTCAGGCGTGCGGGGCTGCAGCTAACTGGCGATCGTTGAAGTTTCTAAGCCTCCGGGGTAAGATGAAGGACGAACGGATGTTCCACGAGCGGAGTCTGCTGGTGCAGTCGCTGAAGATCGCGAACAACCTGGACCGCAAGAAGTCACTGTCGACGTCGTTCATACCGACGCAGAACACCAACTACCTGTGCGTACCGCTTAAACATGGCGTGGGAGGAGGATCGTTGAAGGCTGCGGAGGTTGAGAGTATCACGATCCACGCGCCGGTGGCGCAGTCGTACCAGTCGATCACGCGAAGTATCTCTCAGTCTACGCTGACGATACCGGAGAACTATAGCTTTACGTCGGTGCAGATTCAGGTGTACAAGCGACGGTGGGTCATGCTAGTGTTAGGGATGCTGAGTATCGCGATATCGTACGTACAGTGGATCCAGTACAGTATTATCTCCAACATTATTAGCAAGTACTATGACGTGTCGTCGGTGTGGGTTGACTGGACCTCGATGATCTTCATGGTGGTGTACGTGGTGTGTGTGTTTCCGGTGTCGTACATCATGGATGTGCGGAATATGCGACAGACGGCGGTGATCGGCGCCGTTGGGACTGCGATCGGAGCCTGGATCAAGGTATTCTCTGCAGATCCTGGCCAGTTTCAGTTGGTGCTGCTGGGTCAGGTTGTATCAGCGTTCTCGCAAGTCTTCCTGCTCAGCATACCTTCAAGGTTGGCCGCTACGTGGTTCTCTCCAGAGGAAGCTTCGTCAGTATGTGCATTTGGAGTGTTTGCTGCACAGCTTGGAACAGCGGCCGGGTTCTTCTTCACGCCGCTCGTGATCAATAACCACGAGGACCTCGCGCAGATTGGAGTTGAACTGAAGATCTTTTTGATGGCGGTAGCGGGCATCTCGACAATGATCGCATGCATGGTGATCGCGGTGTTCAAGTCAAACCCGCAGTTTGCCCCAAGCCACGTCCAAGCCTTGCAGCGAACGATGAAGCCAAGTCTGAAGGACTACTGGCCTGCTGTCGGTCGGTTGCTTCAGCACGACAACTATCTTATACTGGTGATCGCGTACGGTATCAACGTCGGGATCTTCAACGCGTTCTCCACACTGCTTAACCAGATCGTGATCAACTACTTCCCAACCGGGGAGAACGATGCCGGTCGGATCGGTTTGGCGGTGATCATCCTGGGTTTGTTGGGCTCCATGGTGTTCGGATACCTGCTGGACACGATGCACAAGTACAAGGCGACTGCCGTTTGGGCTTGTCGCTTGTCAGCGATAACACTGCTCATCTTCGCGCTTGCTTTGGAAACTCGCTCTAAGAAGCTGGTCTCGATTGCATCGATTTTTCTTGGGTAAGATAACAAATTGAAGCTAGATGAGTTCAGAATTAATTGTTGGTGTTTTTGTAGCTTCTTCATGACGGGATTCCAACCGATCGGGTACGAGTTCGCAGCGGAACTGACCTTCCCGGAGCCGGACGGTCCCGTTTCGGCGATCCTGAACATTTCAACACAGATCTTCGGCATCGTCGTTACGCTGCTGATTTCCGGAATTCAGCAGATTTTGGGTGATTTGATCGGGAATGTGGTAAGAAATTCATAGAAAATCATCAATCGCAAATTTACTAACGCTTCCCCGATTGTAGGTCTTCGCGGCGTTCCTGCTGCTCGACGCGAGCATCATCTCGCTGATCAAGTCCGAGCTGCGGCGGTACAACACCCACCTGGAGATCGAGAGTGAAGCGGCCAAGGAGCTGGCCGAGGACGCGTGCTCGCACTTTGATAGCGTCAGCTACGAGGACGCACCGCTCAAGCTAAAGATAGACCGCGCCAGCTGACAGGCTTTGTCTGCGCTTCATTTGTGTACATAGAGGTCGGATTTAAGTGGAACAAGGCGGTTCGTTAGAATAAAGAAATTTGTATTTGACAGATTGCTACCTTTAACATCGTTTGCCTTGAAACGTGTCAAACGCAAAGGAAGTAATTGTAAAGGTAAACTCGATGCATCAATCAGGTTCGACAAGCTGTCAGTTTTGTTCAAATAAACGAAACCATCAGCTCTCGGTGGGCTGTCACTTGCTAATCCCCCGTTTCACCAACACCACCTCACAAGCCCCGTAAGCTGACAGCACACGCATCAACAGTGTGACTGAACTCTCAGCTGGTTGCATCGTTGGTTTGTCTGTGTGCGTGCCGTGCTCACCTCTCTGCGCAGACCGTTTTGTTGTCCACTTTGGCTGTTTTTCTTTCAGAGCAGTTCGGTTTGGAATCTGGTCGGGTCAAGTTTGGCGTGTTTTGCTCAGCGTTTTTCGGGCGACGAAATTTTTCACCAACTCGACAAGCGTTTATCAGCGTTTATTTCTCGGGTTGTCTTGACGAGCTAACACCGACTCGCGCGGAGGATGACGATGGAGATAAGCTGAATCGATAAGTTTGCCAAAATTTGACAAAACTCGGAGCGACGATGGTTACGAAAGAATAGTGTCTGTCACCTCACAAAAGCATCGTACAACGGACTGGTGTTATTTTTAGTTGTAAGTAAATGGCATTTTTTATCCACCCGCCTGGTGTGTGACACATAAGCGGCTCTGCTGGCGTGATACCTACACATATCTTGTCCACAACGAGTAAGTTATTTGCGCAGAACTTCCGATAGCGAGAAAGAGCGTTTGTCAAGCTGAATGAAGGCTGTAATCAGCTTAGAAGAAAGCTCGAAAGAAAAAGAAGCAACATGTAGTGAGTTGAATTTTAATAACAAACGCTGGTTAAGAATGTCTGTCACAAAAAATGCACAGTGCACCTGAGGTGTTGCAAGTTAATAGGATTATTTGTTCACTTGCTTGGACTCATTAGTGCAAGCAACAACTGGAGACATCCAACATTCGGTTAAAAACCCGTAACATCCGATAGAGAAAAGAGCGTTTGCAGTAGATGCGTGAGGATTTTCTGAAGCAAAGTGATATGTTATCAGCAACTTGAGGAAACGCCAAGGTAGCTGGAGGCAAAGTAAGCTGAACGACGCACTCATAACCGGTTTACGAAGAAGCTGACAAGGAAGAGGTAAAGCAAGAAGTGTTCGTCAAGCTCCGATTGTTGGATGTAATCTTGGAAAAGTGGTTAAAGGAGAAAATCTTCACCCTTCAAGATCTCGTTACCAGATTCGATTAACCTATATTACACAAAGTGACAAGCGCGGTCAAACGACCCCGCAGTTTATGGAAATTGATTAAATAACGTCGCTAATCGAATTGCGAGACGTCCCAGTTAATTGAGTACATGGCGATAAATACCATCCAAACACAACGATACTGAAAGTACGCAAAGCTGTCACGCCGAATAAGTGGCCTGTATACGCGAGCGCCTGTTCGAGGCATTGGAAACAACAAAACAAGCGATTCGATTAAACGAGAGAGGAGAGTGCGATCTACTGTTTACGGTTCGTACAGCGGATACGATCGTGTATGACTTGACTCCGCGAGAGTCAAACAGTTTCATTAGTCTGTCTGTAATTGCGGTGTCAAAGACGTCAACCGATCATCAACTTAACAATCTATTGAGGATCACTTAAGAAAGCGATCAACCCTTAACCACGTCCATTTGTCTATGTCAATCGAAAAAAATGCGCTCGTTGTGCCTCTGATTGCACTTCTAGTGACACTGACCTACACCAATGCTGACTGACTCCCTTTGCGAGTCGAAATGTGATACCGTGTGTGTAGTTAAGAGCATGCTCGATTTTAAGCCAGGTTAATTGTGTTTCAGAGAGCTCCCCGCGAACATGGACTTCCTCAAGCGATGCTTCATCAAGCGGCCCTCGCCGGACGACATGGCCGACGGGCTGGAAACGGAGCAGGAGTACACGGCCCGGTGGAACTCGATTCGGATCATATATTACACGATGTTCCTGATGTCGCTGGGATTTAGCATAATTTTGACCGGCGTTTGGCCGTATTTAGATAAGGTAAGTCGCGATCGTTTAAAATCCTGAACTTGCGTTGAAAATTGTTTTCATCCAATTCCAGTTAGACCCACACGCTGGTAAGGAGTTCATGGGTTGGATCGTCGGCGCTAACCCCGTTGGCCAGATGATCTTCAGCCCGCTGGTCGGTTGGTGGGGTAACCGACTTGGCTCGATTCGGCTTCCCTTGTTGTGTTCATTGGCGTTGTTTTCGATCGCCAGCGGGATCTACTCCACGCTGGAGGTCTTCACGACCCATCGAAAGTACTGGATGCTGTACTCGCGCTTCCTGATTGGCGTCAGCTCGTCCAGTATCGCTGTTTGTCGATCGTACCTGTCGGCGGCGACCAAGGTCAGCGAGCGGACCGGGGCCGTTTCGATGGTTTCGCTAGCGCAGACGTTGGGCTTCATCGTGGGACCGGCGCTGCAAGGATTGGTCACCCCGCTGGGTGATCGCGGCTTTCCGCTGATCCGGAACAAGCTGCACCTGAACATGTACACCGCGACCGGCTGGATCAACGTCATCATGGGCATCATGAACTTTTGCCTGTTTTTGCCCTTTATCTTCAAGGAACGGCGGATTGCGGCGAAAGAGGCGATGATCAAGCGCGGTATGGAGTCCGAGAAGGAGACCTGGAAGCTGCTCAAGCCGGATTACGTGTCCGCGTGGTCACTGATCTTTGCATTCTTCATTCTGGTGTTCAACTTTGTGTTTTTGGAAACGTAAGTTTTGAGCCTATTGTAGAATACTGAAGCTAGTCGTTAGACTATAGACGCTTAACAATATACTAAACAAAAAAGACGTCTAACGAAATAGACTTTCTACGTTAGATGTTAGACTATAGATATTAGAAGATAGACAAAGACTGTAAATTTGACGTTAGCCGTTAGACTTGAGACGTTAGACGTTAGACGAAAGACTATACACGTTCGACGTCAGATGATAGACGTTAGATGATAGATGATAGCCGATAGACGTTAGACGGTTGAAGATAGACAGTAGACAGTAGACGTTAGACGATAGACTTTAGACGTTAGACGGTAGACGTTAGACGGTAGGCGATAGACGATAGGCATTAGACGATATATGATGGACGTTAGACAATAGATAATATACGTTGAACACAAGACGTTGGACTTTGTTGGACGTTAGACTATTGACTAAGACTTTTGTCGGATTAATGATGATTGAAGTTGAAAGTAACCCGATTTCCTTTTTAGCCTCGCAACTCCTCTAACCATGGACATGTTCGCCTGGACCAAGGCGGAAGCCCTGTACTACATGGCTTGGGTTATGGCCGTCGGTGCCATCGTGGCCAGCGTAACATTCGTAATGATCGCACCGCTCTGCAAGCGATTCAAAGAATACAACGTCCTGCTGTGGGGTGGATTCTTTCTGATGGTGCTCGGTCGTGCCGTGTACATGCCCATGGGAGACAACCCTCCCAAGCTGGCGATTCCGGACAACACCAGCATCGCGCTGCGTCACCACGCGGAACCGTACGTGTACGGGTCAAACTTTACCGAAGTCTACTCCAACCTCACCAGAGTAGACTTTGGCGGTGACAACTCCACCGACGTGGAAGCCCTGCTGGAAGAGGAACTACTCGGTTGTCCACCCTCCCAGGAGTGGTGTAAAACAACCAAAGGAATGACCATTTCGCAGTTCCTGTTGGGTTACGCCTTCACCGCGATCGGGTACCCCATCGGAGTCACGCTGATCACGACCATCTTCTCTAAAATTCTTGGCCCACGACCGCAAGGCACCTGGATGGGACTGATGACCGGTTCGGGGTGCCTCTCGCGAGCCATGGGACCGGTGTTTCTGTCCACAATCTACACCAAACTGGGACTGTACTGGACGTTCGGTTCAACTGCCCTAATGATGGCCGGAACCATGCTCTGGTTGTGGCATGTTAGGTAAGTCCAACTTCACTTAGTTCCAAACCCCCAAATATCAACCCCTCAATTTTCAGGAAACGCCTCGTCCCAAAAGACTTCGACATCCCGACGGCCGGCCAAGAGCTGCTGACGGTGGCCGCCAAGAAGGACCCCGAGAATCCGGTGGTCGATCCGTCCGAAGTGGAGAAACTCAACAGCGATAGCGCGGAAAAGGTGGAGGAGAAACCGCCGCCGGCGACGGCAGCCATTGAAGACAGCAAACGTTAAGTCTGATATTACTTACGATGTTAAGACGAAGGAGGTTAGGTTTAGGCGAAGCGGACGCACAGATCAATCATAGCCCAAATTGTGTTTACAGGAAGAGACGATGAAAGATTTACAATTTTTGCAGCGTGATGGTTATTTGTACTTTTTTTTTGGAAATATATCACAGCAATGCAACGGTGTTGGATTTTCTTTTTCTTTTTTCTTAGAAAGATCTGATAAATTCAGTCGGTTTGGTATTAAATGACCAAAATCGGCCATAGTACAAGCAAAGTTTGCAATGTGTTGGAAAAAGCAAAAAAAAAATCTGTGTAAAATCGCATTCAAAGCATGCACATCACCTTTGTGAGCAAAGCATGCAATACCGGGAAAAGGTGGAGATTTCAATTTCAAAAAGTTTTCCCATCAAATTTGCGTACCGTCATCAGAGGTGACATTGCGTATGAGGGGTTAGATTGGGTCATACAAATTTCAGCATTTTTGTATGACCCAAATTTAAAAAAATAGTTTTTTTGGCGCCCTTCCACTCCATTCCTGGTTGTTGTCCTAACCGATCCTTGTTGTCCCTGCGACGCACAGTGGATCCTCTCCGAACATAGGTGTGACAAAATTAAAAAAATGTCAGGTATTCTACCAAATATGTCTTATTACGGTAATTTTGGGCAGCTGAATTCAAAAATACATTTATTTTTTAATGAAATAAAATCTAAGCACATTAGGGTGGTTCATAAATTATTATTTTTTAAATATATTATTTTAATCTGCTGAAATTGTATTTTTTAATCAATAGTAGCTTGGAATTTTGATTTTGTGTGTGTGTAAATCTTAACAAATAAAATGTTAGGGTGGTACCATATCACAATGATCCATAACCGAAATTTTATTAAACGAAATTCGTAGATACCGCACTTTTAAATAACAGCTTTGTTATCTTTCGTGTTTTTGAAGGTATGAGAAAAAATAGAAAAATACTAACACTACTGAAATTTAACTTTCATTTTTTTGATTTTTGTCACACCTGGATCCACTGTGCGACGGCCCAGACTTTGCTGCTTGGGAAGTCCTTGCGGCTTTTGAGGTCGTCCTAGACTTACTAGTTCCTGTTCCTTAGTTTGGTCCTTCAGTACTTGAATATTTTTTTTACGTTATTCTCAAGCGATTGAGTTCGTATTCCCTTCAGTTAATTTTGCAACTTGACTGCTTGAAAGTTTGAAGATTAATGATTCCAAAAAAGTTTTTCTTTTGCTAATTCAATATATCATAGCTTCCCAGTCACGAAGTTCCAGCGGATTCTAGCAGAGTTCTTACAGAGCTGGATATTCTTACAGCATTCTAGCAGAAATGTTCTACCGCTCTAGCAGGATTCTGACAGAATCAGATCTGCTAGAATATTTCGTGATTGGGTTACTTTGAATTTTTAAAAAGAACTAAATTTTTCAGAGAAGTTCCTTGAGGTATTTTATTATTATTATTTTTTTTTTTCATTGTCTAGGTAACTAAGATAAGTTTTGGTTTGTAAGAGATAGAGGGAATTTGCCTAGCATTATTTGAAATTTAAATTAACATTTGATAAGCAAATGTCGTTCTGAATTTATTTGATTAGTATTGCTGTTTTTGGCTGAATTCTCATAAATTTCTGGTCGTTATATTTGAACAAACCCATTTCTATTTTTTATCCGACGAAGGTAGACATTTTAAGAAAGATTTAATTGACTCAAATCATCCTCCCTTACTGTTTTTTTCTTTTGATTTTTTTCTTTTTTTTTCTCTATATCGTTTTTTAATGTTTCTAATTCTTGTTTTAATTTTTTTATTCCTTTTGGCCTTTAGAAATTAGTTCTGCTCTCCATAAATTCTCACTCTAAGAGTATTAGGCATTTCATTTTTTGACTGATTTGATTGCCTTTCCCCATTGAGAATTTTGGCTCGAGCCTCGACTCGATTCATGCTCGATCTCGAGCCAGATCGCCTCGAGCCAAAATTCTCAGTGGGTCATAACTTTTGATGGGGTTGTCAGATCTTCAATCGCATTAGAAAGGTCTTTCAGATACCTTTCTAACAATATATATCATGACGAGTTTGCTTACAAAAACCACCTTTTTCACAATCTTTGGAAACTTAGCTAAAATAGTTTTTTAGGATAAGTTTTGAAGTACTCTTTAAAACTTCATAATATTAACTAGGGTCTTGTGGGACCCCAAGACGGATCGAATGAGACCAAAACGGTCCAAATCGGTTCAGCCAGTCCGAAGATAATCGTGTGCATATTTTTCGGTGCACGGACTTACAGACATACACAGAAAAAAATCCGATGGTAAAATCGCATCAAAAAGCATGCACATCACCTTTGTGAAAAAAAAACGTTTAAAATTACATCCATGAATGTACACCCAAAAATGTGTAATATTACACAGAGCCCATTTTTGGGGTAGATATCGAATTGGTTTCTACCTAGAAATGTCATGTCAAACATAAACAAACGAAATTTTTATCCTCGATCTTATTTATTGATTATAATTTTCTCTTAAACTTAATTAGTTAGATAGTGTCTTTTTAAATTTTGATGATTTTTTCACTCAATGCTCTTTTGCGCGAAGTGGTTTCCGATTTAATCCTTGTCGCATTCAAGAAACTGGCCGTCCAACTCGCGAACGATTTGATGCTGCTGCTCGGCTGGAATGCTTTTTGGGGCCATCGATGGCAGCTGGGGATGAAGGTTTGCTTCTGTTCGGGCGAAGTACTTCTGGGTGACATAATTGTCGAACTCGAACGCACCGTTTCCCATTACAGAATTTGATGGACGAACCGAGATCCGTGCTGATCCTGGACAAAAAACAACACGATGTGGATGGTGTAATCGCGCAGCAGAGACCGTCCTGAGGATCAACAACCACATTCGAAGCCGCGGCTGCTACATGCTGCATCATCGATTCTTTCAGCCGCTCCGCGATGTCGGCCAGCGTCACGCCGTGAATTATCTGCAGCACCAGGTAAATCTTGGTCGCGTTGCCCACGTTCCCGAGGTAGAACGAGTTGCGCGAGATGGCTTCGAAGCAGGTCTGGCACTTTTCGAACAGCAATCGCAGCCGGCCAGGATGATCAGCGTGCCCTCGTGTTTGGTCGTGACAAGAAAAAAGCAAGTCAAAATCTGGGTTGACGCGAAGGCCACGTTTAACGCTTACTTGTGCTTCCAGGTACCGGCCTCCTTTGAATATGATCTCTTCGGCGATGTCCTGCGACGTTTCCGGGGCAACGCCGGCCATCTCCACGTAGCCCTTGACGACGAGGTTGACGCCACAGTTGCCGAACACCAGCTGTAATTTGTAGCAACTGGAATCACGGAAAGAAGTCTCTTACATTCATCGCGACCTGCGTATCTACAAACGCACGAGAACGTCACGTCCGTCATCTCGATCTCGTTCGATGGCATGTCATTACCTTTGCGCCGCCTCCTGGAAGTGTCCCGAGTTAACGCCACCGTTACCGGGCAGTTCAGCAGGTGTGATTTTGAGACGCACCGGCGAAAAGATATCCAGATCTAGCGTTGACACGTCGCCGGAACCGTTGATTTTTCGCTTGCGCTTCGGCAATGGCGTGCTCGCAATGTCCTTAATGGCGGCTATCGCGGCCTTGGCCTTGTTGTTGATGACGCGCGCCTTGAGCGTTGAAGCGACCTAGAACAATATCAAGGTTTAAATTAAATTAAAATTGAAATAAAAAACAATCAAAACCTAATCCGGATTCAACTTGATGGACAGTGAGGCACGTACTTTTTTCTTGGCGGCGGACTTTGTCGTCGTCGTCGTCTCGGCCGATTCAGCGCACCCAGCTTCGTCGTGTTGTTCATGCTCTCGTCCAACTTGCGGTCCTTACTCTTGTCGTTTTTCGCCTCGCCCAGCTTGTTAAACTAGACGTCTGGATCGGGACGGTGGTCTACTTCGCCCGTGAACAGATGTTGCCACGGGGTTGGCGACTAAGTTCCCGATCTGCTGGACCGCTGTCTTGAAGCCGGCCACTTGCATGACGACAGCAGCTTTTCCTTGAACTCGCGGTACGTTGAAAGGCGAAGGGAAGTACACAGCCACCGCGCGTGCTGCGGTCCGGATAGCTTGATGACACCCGGGATGAGGTTGAGCGCGTTGACGATCTGACCGCAGTTGAGTTTGCAACGCCCAAGGTTGCTGCGATGGGCGGTTTGTTGAAGCTGACAAAGTCGATCTGTGTGCGTTTTTGATGATCGGAGTCAGGTGCATCCAGAGAGACTCTGGAATTTCTCTAAGTTGCTCACTGGTCCAGTTGGCGGATCAGCATCATTACAATAGTATTGCTTATTGCGAGATAAAATCACGTTTCTCCATCGCTGTGATTGACAGGAGATTATTGCCGCCTAACTACCGCAGAGTAAAAATCAGCAAGTTGAACTGAAATTATGCGTTGATTTGGTTGTCAACTTGGTTTGTTTTGAATATTTTCCAAAAAGTCAGCTGAAAACTCAAGGCAACCTTTGACAACTGCCAAAAATTTGTTCTGCGGTTGTCATGCGGCTGTCATGCGACCGTTATCTTGCGGTCGTATCACCGCGCGTGAACTCTAATTATTAACGCCCGCAATAATATTGATCTGGCCAAAGATGGGTAGCAGCAACAGGTTTTTTTGTGTGGGATATTTCAACCATGGAAGGAGGTTGCGTATCGGCGCAGATTCTTCACGGAAACAGAGCGGGTTTCTTGGCGGGTTTCGTCCGGGAGTTGGAACACGAACGCTTGGGATACATTGTCCAGGATCAGTGATAGTAGCTGGACGCCTGACACGGCTGCCGTGATCTGGCAGGATGACATGCTGAGGAACACGAAAAGAGAGGAAATGCAGAACAGCAGCACGGACAGGATCAGCGGGTCGTTGGAGTTGGAGAGGTATTTGAGCAATTCCTCGATCAAGTAAAGTTCGGCTGCGACGGATGACCGCTCGGTCACCATGAGAATTTGCGAGAGGACACCCTCGAGCACGTTGACCAACGCGTCCCACTCGAAGTTAACCGGATCGGTCACCGTGCATGGCGGTAGGTTCCTTTGCATTCGCTCGTTATAGGCTCCAGTTTCAAGCGACGGTGGTTCCGGTTTTGATCATTTTGCACAACTTTTATTTGCGTAAAAGTTTCTTTTTCAATTGTCGGAAGAAGTAAACATTTGAAACTAACCATTTTTGACAGCTAGAATTGAGGCGCTAACCGCACTAGTGATATTAAACATAAATTTTCGTGAAATTACACATTTCGAGTGTATACAGTGTTAGACAAAAATCGCAGCGGCGTTCCATGATATTTGTGTAATATTACACCGAAATAATTACACGACACGCTTTTACATGCACGCATTTTACTTCTTTTTTTGCTGTGTACACACGCACAGATATTTGCTCAGAATTTGATTCTGAGTCGATAGGTATACGTGAAGGTGGGTCTACGAGGTCGAATAAAGATGTTCATTTTTCGAGTGACTTTATAGCCTTTCCTCATTGAGGTGAGGAAGGCAAATACTTTGGGCAATGTTCAACAGTTTGTAAAAAAGAGTGAAACATTTAGTTGTGAATTTCGATATCGATTATCATACCGGGATGATAAAGTTGTTGAAAACAAAGTAAATATATTAGCAAGCAGGATCTCTCAAAACTCAGTACTGTATTTACGAAACTACAATAAACCAAAGAAATAAACTGGATTTAATTGGTTTGAAGAAATTGCAATTCTGTGAAAAGGGGGAAGTAAGAGTTCTAAAATACTAAATAGTTTTCCAAAATCAAAAAAAAAAAAAAAAAAAACTGGGCCAACCAGATCCACGAGATTATTTCGAAATGTAGCTTTCAATAAATGCATTTTCTTCATGTTTAATATTTATTTTAAGAAAATAAAAAAAATGTAAAAAACATTAGCATGAATTGCAAAAATTCAATTTTTATAACTTATTTTAAGTCAAGGTCAATTTGCTAAATTATAAATTCAAAATTTGTGCCACGAAAAAAAACTGCTCCTTCAGCAATTTGCACCGAACTGCCGAACGCATCAAAGCATGACAACCGAAAAGTGAGTTCAACAGTCAACAGTGCTTTGAGTAAGCAATCGGACGTGCTTTAATTTGGGGCGGTGGTTAGCTGCAAAGTGCTAATTGGCGGAATTTCAGTGTTAATTTTATTAGAGTCACTTGACTTTGGTTTGCTGTGCAATTTTTAAACATCTTAGTTCACTAAAATAAATTTAGTTGACATTTCTTAAATCCCTAGTTGTCTGTTTGCAAATCCGCAAAGCTGTTGCTGATAGTCCAGCAATACATTTATTTGATTAATTTTACAACACTGTTGTCGCCATTACCACTTATCAGCTCACCGTAAAACCACATGTTGTATGTCGTTTGATTGAATACCCTGCTTCGCGATCTGCCTCGATCCGTTATCAGTGACGACTCAACGGCGCTTCGGGTTCTAATCGTGAGCGCGCAGCAATTGAATGATTTGTGATTAGTACTCAAACGGAGGTGGCGCGTTCTAGTTCGGCTTTTTCGAGCGTACCGGGATGGACCAACTGTGCAAATATGTTTCGATTCGACAGCCCGAAAGTAATCGGGCATTGGGTTTGGAGACGGAGTCGGAGTACCGCCAGCGATGGATCTCGATTCGGGTGATCTACTTTACCGCGTTCGTCGTTTACATCGCGTTTTGTTGCGTGGCGACTTCACTGTGGCCGTACCTGAATACTGTAAGGGTTTGAAGTGCTTATTCGTTTGCTGAAGTGATAACTTGATAATCTCTTGCAGCTTGATCCAGACGCCCCAAAGCAGTTCCTGTTTTACCTGTTTGCCATCCCATCACTGATGCAACTCGTGCTGAGTCCACTGTTTGGCTACTGGACCAACAGAGCGTCCTCAATCCGCCTGCCGATGATGTTGGTGATTGTCTTTCTGATCGTTGGTCAAGTTCTGTACGCGGTGATCGAAGAAATTCCAAACAACCGAAAGTATGCCCTGCTGGCGTCACGTGCCCTCGTCGGAGCGTCCACGGTGGCATGTACGCTCTACCGGGCGTACATCTCGGCGGCCACGACCGTCGCGGAACGGACCAAAACCACCTCGTACATGGCCCTAGCGCAAACCCTGGGACTCGTCGGCGGTTCCGCGGTTCAGCCGACCTTTGCCGGGATCGGTGAGGAGGGTTTCCAAGTGCTCGGGTTCCGGGTCAACATGTACACCAGCGTGGGCTGGTTCTGCGCAGCGCTCGGAGTGATCAATCTGGTGCTGATGCTGCCCTGGTTCTTCCGGGATCATAATATTGCGGTTAAGGAAGCGATGTCTGGGAATGCCGGATTGGCGGACGGGAAGAGAGCATGGCAGACGATGGAGCTGAGGTATTTGCCAATTGGGTTGATGCTGGTGGCGTTTGCGCTGCTGATGTTCGCGTACGCGGCGCTGCAAACGTAAGTATACAAAGTGGTGGGAAAATTTGCTTATTTTACATGATTGAACTATGCAAAAAATTACTTTGTTTTAGAAAACTCAAGGCAATCACACTGTTTTGCGGAAACTTGAGACGTAGCATAAACAATCTAGTGTTTCTCAGCTTTCCGTTTTAACATAAAATAAATGTGGGTAATTCTCCGCCAACTCACACAGCAGTTGCCCCGCCCTCTCTTCGATTTGCGTGAAACTTTATCCTAAGGGGTAACTTTTGTCCCTGATCACGAATCCGAGGTCCGTTTTTTGATATTTCGTGACGGAGGGGCGGTACGACCCCTTCCATTTTTGAACATGCGAGAAAAGAGGTGTTTTTCAAGAATTTGCAGCCTGAAACGGCGATGAGATAGAAATTTGGTGTCAAAGGTACTTTTATGTAAAATTAGACGCCCGATTTGATGGTGTACTCAGAATTCCGAAAAAAACGTATTTAATGTAATGTAAATTTAATGTACTTTTCGAATCTACATTGACCCAGAAGGGTCATTTTTTCATTTAGAACAAAATTTTTCTTTTTAAATTTTTTTTGTGTTTTTTCTAACTTTGCAGGGTTATTTTTTAGAGTGTATTAATGTTCTACAAAGTTGTAGAGCAGACAATTACAAAAAATTTGATGTATAAACATAAGGGGTTTGCTTATAAACATCACGATTTATCGCGATTTTACGAAAAAACGTTTTGAAAATGTTGGTCGTCGTTGATCATGGCCGTTCATGGTCACTAGGGTGCCCAGAATATAGGACTTTTACTCAAAACCTCGCTCCACAAGCTGAATATTGTTCCTTGACCTATTTTAGGACTCTGGGCCAAATATGAGCAAAATCGGTCATCATTTACCCATTGATACTCGGAGGTGAAGTTTGTATGGGAAAAATCGAAAAAATGTATGGAAAACCCAAGTTTCTTACGGTTTGGTCTGCACGGTGCGCTACTTCCATCCAAATATTCTCAAAAGTTAGATTCTTATTGAAAATTTAATGCTCTACAACTTTGTAGAACATACCAAAGCTGTAAAACTCGATCCTGAAAAGTTATTAGCAAAAAGTAACTTTTTCAAAACTTTTTTTTCGTAAAATCGCGATAACTCGTGATGTTTATAAGCAAACCCCTTATGTCTATAAATCAAATTTTTTGTCTGCTCTACAACTTTGTAGAACATTGTTACACTCTAAAAAATAACCCTGCAAAGTTAGAAAAAACACGAAATTTTAAAATGAAAGATTTTGTTCTAAATGAAAAAATGACCCTTCTGGGTCAATGAAGATTCGAAGAGTACATTAAATTTCCCATAAAATGACATGTTCCAAAATATAAAATATTAAAATGTGGGGCATTGGAAGCTTCACGATCATGTTAATATGGGCATCTTAAGTTCTTCAAAGGTCCCTTGAAATACTCAAATCTTTGACTCATTTGTGTCAAAGTTTATCTCAAATTTGAACAATTTTTTTAACTCAAAACTTTAAACTAAAAACCGATTAAAATTAATGAAAACCTATATTCATTGAATAAATGTTTGTCCATCAAATCAGCTTAGTCAGCTCGACAAGCAAAAAAAAAAAAAAACAAATCGTAAGAACATTTTTCGTTAAACTTGTGGACGTGCTCTTTGAGACGCTTTTGCCGGTTGCTTGCTCAGTTTGTATAAGAAGCGACATGAGCAAAGCTTGACGTCACCCCAAAAGCAACACACTTTGGGTTGAGGTTTGGGGTAATAACTTTCTAGGCTCAAAGCAAGAGATAGTTATGTACTAATGAGGCCCCCTTTAAAATAAGTCACTAGAAAACAAACACTAATAAAAAAAAGTTCAAAAGTAAATAAAAAGAGCGATTCGGCACATTGGGTTACGACACGTAAATTAAGTTTTGAGTTGAGTTATTAGATTAGTACTTCTACCCATCTAAATCTAAAAACTGCTTTTTTAACAACTGTTGCTCTACAAATCTCAATCTACAAATTGTTATTTTTTTCATTTTTTTTTTATAATTGCATTGATTTTTTTATAATTGAAAATTTGAAATTTCGTCTCAAGTTTATTTTTAACTAACTTCAAAATTTAGTTCACCTTTAAAAAAACAAAAAAAAATCAGAGTATCAATTTTTCATTTAAATAAACTTCAATATTTTTGTTTTTAATGTAAAAATTTTGTAATGAAGGGAGTTAGTGAAAAGTAAGGAGAAACCGTAAAGAGATGGAAATTTGGTGTCGAAGAGATGTGTAAATAATTAATTACTCAAAATTCTGAAAAAACTGATTTTTGCGATTTTTTGAATAAGTGATGATAAGAATGACCTTTTGGACGTTTGTTAAGGCTCGTGCGCCTCAATGTGATTTTTTTTCTAAAATAAAGAAACAAACCATCGTAATAATATTTCAAAGTGAAAATACTTTCATTTTAAGCACTTATGCAAAATTTGTTGAAGTTTCAGAAAAAAATCATTTGCAAATGTATACAAAACTCTAACATTTAATATTCAATATCCCGCAAATTAAACATAAAACATTGAAAGAAACAGAAAAAAAATCCGTAAAACGGGTTGACTTTGATAGGTTTGAATTTTTTTCGCAAAATGAAGAGCACAAACTAAATACGTATTTGAATGGTATGACATCATACTGACCATGGTAGAGAAGTGTTTAAAGTACTGTTAGGAGAAGTTTTCATAAAATTTTTAAATGTTTAAAAAGTTAGTTAACTATAATAAAGAAAATTTTGAAAAATAACATTTTTTTAATATCAGATATCAGTGTCAGATTTTCTTAATGAACATAATTTCAAATGGGAAAACGGAATGCAAAATATATATATTGTGTGTCTTTGAAACATAATTCAAAAAAATCTTCAAATTTAAAGGTATTTTTAGTAAAGCCAATTTCATATAAAATGTGAAAACTTTTGATTCGTGCTTCGAATTCAGTTTAAAATGCAATATATATTGATATTTGTATAAACAAAACTAGTTTCAACGAATTTGAGTCAAAATTCCGAACAATTTTATCTGAAATTTATATGTATTTTGTTAAATAGTTTATAAACAAAGTTAACTAAATTTAAACATTGAACTTTTTTTTCTTAAAAACTATATCAGCAACCTTACTGATGGTAAATTTGACGTAAACATAAAATTTGAACACTTAAAATCTGATTTTAACAAGGAAGACTATGACTATCAAAATCACCCCGTAATTCAAAATAAGAATTTTAAACGCATTTTTTTAAACACTTTTGAAAAAACTTTGTTTTAAAAATATTGCATGAATCTTGTGTGGCCTGCCCAGTACATGCTTTAAAAATAAAAGTCATGAGAAACACATCAACAGTTGGAAAACATTAATAAAAAAAAAGCTGAAATCCTGTCAATATTACCCCGCTTTACGGTGCGTAAAATTTTCTCAGAAACACGATGGTCAGGTAAAAACTTTATTTAAAATATGTGAAATTATGCAACAAGTTTTCATTTGCGCAAAAAGAAACACTTTTTTCTAATTTGAAAATAGACTACGCCCCATTATCTTAAAATATGATTCCTGTCTTGAGAATTGAGGATTTTCACAATTTGTACGAAGTCAAAATTAAATATTTCACCGATATTCGATCCTTAACGGTAAATGTAAACACTGCCTCTGTCATCACTAGGAAAGACATCAATTTTCCAATCGATGGAAGAGTGCAAACCACGTGCAAATCGGCGGCATCCTCTGATAAACTTGCAATTAACAATCTTGTAAGCAAGGCAATCTAACTTACACACCAGCCCTCTATTGCATCACAGATAATAAGATGATGATTTTTTCTGCTATGTTTTTTTTTTTAATTTTGATGTTTGAAATATATTTTCTTTTTTATGTCACACTCATACTCAAACATCAACATTATTTGTCTAATTTTTCGACAAATCATATCCTCTGATAATCTAAACCCAACGCTAATCGCAAATTCATGCAAATCATTACCTGGACAGCGCAACGGTGATAATCGCCAGACGACTCGCGTGCGTTCAGCTTATAGATAACATCCACAACACGCCGACCGGGGCCGGTAGTCTTTATCAGCGAACCTTAACGATGATCATCATCACTGTCGCGGGAACCACGTGCTGCGCTGTTCGCTCTTTCTCCCGCTCACTCTCACTCTCTTGCTCTGGGTGCAGTGATTTGTGAGTGCCCCACGCGATTGACTATTGACTATTTGCTTTTTGCTTGTAATCAAGCCCGTGTGACGATAATAGGGGGGCACTGTTGAAAATAAGGTTTATACTAAGAATTTTGATTTATTATTGATCTTTTTTTTTAATTAACTTTTAACAAAAACATATGAAGCGATAATTACAGTGCCAAAACAAAAACATTTTTTATCTGTGTTTCACCGCAGTGATAAATTGGTGACGTTTTATTAAAAGTTAATTTGTTTGCGTGTCCACCTATCATCATCATCATAACCATCGTCGTCCCGCAAACAAGCAGGGTTCTCAAGTTTTAAACGATGGGAAACGCTCAAACTGTGACTAATTTTTGGTGATATAATATCGTATATTTTAAGCACCGTAGACAGTAGAGTCACGTTAGGTCAGGTAGTTTTCTCCTTTATTCCTGCTTTGATGTTCAAGCGACAGTTCTATTTTGTCCATTTTCAATCCCATCGGCCCATAGTGACCACCCTAACCCCTTCGCGAAGCGACGTCTATTTCTAATTTAAATGCAAAGATTTATTCCGATACGGGCGTTCGAAGCGCGTGGACGTTCCCGGGGACCGGTCCTGACCGACGATTTTGACACCCCAGAAATTATTGGGGGGGCTTTCTCTAATCGTCGCTTTTTTACGACAACTCGGTTAGGAAACGCTTTCCGTTTTGGCCAACCAACCACCTAGATAAAGCCCATTCCGTTCGATAAGGTGGCCTCCAGTTGCAAATTGGCGCTCGAACGGACAACAAAGTGATTTTGTTTTCTGGGTCGTTCCGGGATTTTCAGGAAGCTTAGTGTGAAGTGAAGTTCTCAAGTGTTGGGGCAGGTCAAGCGGACCATGTGAGACAATGGTGAAGTGGATCACGTTGAAGCAATCGGACAAGGACAGGTCGTTGGGGTTGGAAACGGGTGCTGAATACCGGCAACGATGGGTTTCGATCCGGGTGGTTTACTTTATTGGGTTTCTGATGTTTCTGGCGTTCGGTATCGTCGCAACGGGGATTTGGCCGTATCTTAAAAGTGTAATAGAAAAATTGTAAATTTTCAGTGTTATCCAGTGTCCTAAAAGTTCAATTTCACTTGCAGTTGGATCCATCCGTAAGCAAGGTATTCTTGGGCTATGCCTTCGCTGTACCTCCGCTAGGTCAGTTGATCTTCAGTCCGTTCTTCGGCTGGTGGACCAACAAGCTGACCTCCATACGGATACCACTAGTTTTGCTCGTGATCATCTTCACGATCGCCAACGTTCTATACGCGGTGATCGAAGAGTTCGAGGATAACCGGAAGTACATCCTCCTGATAGCTCGAGGCCTCGTGGGAATCGCAACCTCAGCTGTTACCATCTGCCGGGCTTACATCTCATCCGCTACCCGACTCTCCGAAAGGACCAAAACCATCTCGCTCATGTCGCTTGCGCAATGTCTTGGGCTCATGGTCGGCCCCATCATGCAATCCCTCTTCTCCGGAATCGGAGAAGACGGATTCCAAGTCTTCGGACTGTTCCGAGTTACCATGTACAATGTGGCGGGTTGGATCTGCGTATTCCTCGGTCTGTTCAACCTTATCCTGCTACTCCCAGCCTTCTTCAAGGACAGCCCCATCGCCGTCAAAGAAGCCATGAAGAGCCAAGGTGCCACCAACGCTAAGGAGACCTGGAAGTCGATCGAACTCCAGTACTTTTCAATCACAATCATGGTAACTGCCTTCTCCGTACTGATGCTCGTCTACGTTGCATTTCAAACGTAAGTGATCGACTTATCATCCCGCGATCTAAACGCGGAACATCTGCCCGGTAATATTTACAAAACGTGTAACGTTACGTAGTTTGGAATCCGCGCGGAAGCTAATGAATCCCGGCTGCGATTATAGTTGAGTGGAATGACTGAATGACTTGCTGAACATTGATATATTCAAATTGATTGACGACTGAGTAGTTGGAGGAAATATCCGTCATAGAATCGGTGGCTGCACCCAATGAGAGTATTCCCTTGAGTTCTCATTCAACTTGATTGGTCTAAATTAAAACTTTACGATTGTGCGATGCGTAAACATGATTTGTGGCTTTGCCTTACGTAACAACATATTGTGCATTGAGACAATTCTACAATTCGATTCCATGAAGTTTACTATCGACCACATTGCCCACTTGAATCAGGGGACAAACAAATCGATAAAGGGACACATTAATTATGCATTTGAAGTGCAACCGATGGTAGTGTTTGTCGTATTATTGCTAGTCATGTTTTTATCATTCTGTAAATTTGGATTCTCTCAAAGATTGTAAATATTAATATTATTTTACTAATTTCTAGCTACGTCATTAACCTTCTCACCCTCAGAGGAAATTCTCGATTTTATTATGTTTTTCTTGACCTGACCTAACATTTTACACAAAAACGGTATTGAAAGAAATAAGTAAATAAATAGTATTTTTGGATCTGTCAAAACTAAGCGGTGCTCAGAACATGACTAAGTATAGTTTGTATAGTTGTTTACCCAGAGAGATATTTTTTCATAAATTTTGAAATAAGTTTTTTTTACTTTTTAGAGTGAAATAATGCTTTACAAAGTTGCAAACAAACAATATTAAAATTTATGATGTACAAGCATAAAGGTTATCTGAATTTTGCGTTTTTTAATTGATGATTGTGACTGTTTTGACGAGTTTTTTGAAGTTCTAACCCCGATAACTAAATTGTATTCTTAGAGAGATTTTTTTTCGCAAATTTTGAATTTCACTGAACTGCACTGCTTGAATGTGGGGATTTTTCAAAATAAATATTTTTAACGATAAACGGCAGTATCTGGTTTGTTTTTACTTACAACATTCAGACAGTCTTATGCAAATTTATTCAAATATATTTTTGAGTTTATTGTCAGGAAAATTGGGTATTTTTTAATTTTAGTTCAACGATTGATAAATTAAATAAAGCATCAATGCATTTAAAATTTTACGTAGAATATAATCAGAAAATTAGAATTCTGAAATGAAATTATATATTTTCAAATTATTTATTTATTTCGCTAGTACCTTTTACAAACATCAGAAAAGTTAATCGAAGTTCGGTTGTCCAAAGGTTTCATAGAAATTACGAATAAGGCTGGTTTTGTCTCCCTCCTTCAAAGTTGGCCCGAAAAATCGAGGAGCAAAAAAAATATTTTTTCAAAAAAACTTCAAAATTTCAATGTTAATTTAAGTGCAATCTGCTGAAATCAATTTAAAATGCATTCCTCTGCGTTTAGAATCATATTTAGCATGTTTGGGTTAATTTAAAAATCTTTGGAATTTTTGAAAACTTTCGATGTTTTTTTATCGCAAAATGTTTTTTTCCGCAAAAAATATGGTTTTCGTCAAATCTTACATTTTTTGAAAACTAATGATTGCAAAACAATTGAACTAGTGTAAAAGCATTTTAAAACACTTTTTCCATGGAAATGTTAAAACTATGGCTAGTTTTTTTTTTTTAATATTTATACTTTTTAATTTTTTTGCCCCCTCCCACCCCCTCGACTCCGGCCAGAGCCGAGGGACAAACACTTTGAAAAATCGGCATCGGCATATTCTTATCACTGGAAAAACATGTTTTTTTATTTAAGTCAAATTTGAGTGGTAAGTTGCCAGTTACATTACACTGAACAACAAAAATCACAAAATTGACTGCGCTGACATAACTCGAGAGGAAGCATGAAGTTCAGGGTCCCCAGAAACACGTGCAGTTTGAATTTTTCAAAAATATTTAAACAGGGCCGAATGGTTTTTCTCCGAAGTTTGTATGGGGCATTAGGGCGGTTCATCGCTGTTGCATACAAGCAAAAATTGCATTCATTTTTCATGCAGTATTTTTTTTTGTGTTATCAAACGCATTTTCTCATTTCAGTCCAGACTCGATTATCTGAAGGTCTGTCGGATACTCGAATCACATTTTTTTTATTTTCCCAAATTCTTTTCACAATAATTTCGAGTTCTGACCTTATTTGAGTCAAATTTGAGTACAAAGCGGATTCGCTAATTCGAGTGGAACTGCATTCGAATGAGCAAATACCTATTCGCTAATTGGAACGACTGACAACTGTCAAAAGCTTAAAACCACGGAAATCGTCGAACAATGGTGTTGAAACGCCAACATTAGTTTGACAACTGGTTTTGTCGGTTGAGTGTTGTTTAATTCGAATTAGTTTGAATTAGCGGACATTCAAATTAGCGAAATTCTAATTAACGCATCCGCTCTGTATTTGATTGCCTATTAAATATTTTTTATTTTTTTTTTTATATTTCATCTCCGCTATTTTGTCCACCATCTTGGATCAACGAACCAAAACAAGACAACTATAAACAAATCGTAATTTAATTATCTTAATATTCGATTATCTGAAGTGAGATTTTTCCTAGGACTAGTCTAAGACTAGATAAACAAGTCTGAACTGACTTTAATTGCATTTGTACTTATTTTTAATCGACTTTATTACAGAAACATTTCTAAGCCATGAGTCTGCGAGACGTTTAACTCACCTGATGAAAAATGAGTAGATTAGCATTTAGATGAATTTACGTTGTTAACCAATGAAGCTTTAAAATATATCAAAATATCAAAAGTAATTTATCAATGCATATGATTATTTTTGTGGAATATTTAAAAACGTTCCATCTGTTTGCTTAAAAATGCCATGTTGGTTAAATTGTTTGCGGGGTTCGACTTTGTTATGTTAAATGAAAGCACGATATTTGATGAAAATCCACCACAATTCTTACTTCTTTATTATTTTTCTGATGTGAAAATTCTTTTGGAAGCTGTGATGGTTATATTTTATATCCTGCGAAATTCCACTTGAAAATAATAATAAAAATCTCCTCTTTACAGATTGCTCTCTCCCATCGCCCTGGATCAGTTCAACTGGACCAACGAGGAATCTCTGTTCTATCTGGGAATCTTGATGACGGCCGGTGCCCTCATATCGTGCATCCTGTTCCTCATGTTGGACCCGCTGTGCAAACGCTTCTCCGAAACCAACGTGCTCGTGTACGGCGCCATGTTGGCCCTGTTTGTCAGCCAGCTGGTGATGATCCCGGTCGGCAGTGAACCCATCACGGCGTTTCTGGAGAACAGCGGCAACTCCACCGGGAACGGAACCGCCCTCGGTTGTCCTCCGACGCAGGAGTGGTGCTCGTCGATTCCTCCGATCGGCAAGGTGCAGTTCACAATCTCGTACACGCTGCTGTGCATTTCGTTTTCCATCGGAACGACGCTGAGTCAGGCGGTGTTCTCGAAGCTGCTTGGTCCGAGGCCACAGGGCACCTGGATGGCGCTGCTGACTTGCGCCGGAAGTGCCGCACGAATTTTGGGACCTGGAGCCGTCACGGTGTACGTGCTGAGTGGGACGTACTGGACGTTCGGAGGTGGGAGCGTTCTGACCGGGTTGGTGTTCGTGTGGATGTGGGTGTACCGGAACCGGTTACAGCCGGTAGTCGTGGTCAAGCCGAGCACGGCCGAAGAAATGAAAGTACTTAACCCGAGCAAATTGGTGCAGTGATATGAGTTGGGAGCTTCACGGAGTAGCTGTGATTTGTTAACTTAGTAATTAGTGAATAAAAACCCTGATTAGTTACGCAAATCTCTCACGATCTTTATTCTTCTCGTCGGTGCTCATGCTCATGGCCTCTTCCACCGTGTTCGGCAGCTGGGTGTTTAGCGTCTCTGGGAATTGGAGGATCGCCAGTCCGGAGGTGATTCCGATGGTACCGTAGATAACCATCGGCAGTGGGGACCAAATTTTGGCCAGCAGCGGTGTCTGGGGAGCGATCATCGATCCGATGCGGCCAAACATGGAGCACACCGAGAGCAGGCTCTGTCGTAGGTTCGTTGGGAAGATTTCCACGGTGTAGATGTACAGGATGCCGAACGACATGGTGATGGCCATTTTGCTGACGAGGAACATGATAAGACTTAGCCAGTGGTTTCCTAAAAAATATAAAATAGTTGAAAAATTTCATTTTGGAAATGGACAAAGTTTAACTTACCGGTGGGAATAAATTCAGACATAAAACAAAACAGTCCGCAAAGGACCATGGTGGTACAAAGAGTTATCCGTCTTCCAACTCGATCTAAGATCAGTTGCATGATCAAAAATCCAGGCAGCTCAACCAGTGAAACCAGGATAAAGTTCAGGTACTTGTCACCCGCCAGGGTGACGGAGTTTAAGCTCAATCCGTAATAAACCAGCACGTTGGTAAACCAACAAAAGCTACAATTGACGATGCGTAGTATGAGCCCGGGGTTCTGGAAGGCATCCTTGAGCAAGCTGAAGAACGAATTGTCCTCCAGCTCTTCCGACTTGGACTCGCTATCGCTGGGGCAGAGTCGTTCGATCGCTGAGGGCGAAAGAATCTTCTTGTTTGTGTTGGCTGCTTTTTTGAGGATGCTGAAAGCTTTCTCTCGCTGACCCTTGGATATCAGCCATCGAACGCTTTCGGACGTCATCCAGAGAAGGGGCAGCGATACGAGGCCGGGGATGTAGAGAGCTTTGAGGAGCGTTCGCCAGTTGCGGAACAGCATGGCCAGAAGACCTAGGCCGGCTTCGGCGAAGGAGAACGCACAGGAGATTATGTTGTTGCCGGATACTCGCATTCGTGGGCCGACGAGTTCCAGTGCTAGAATGAAAGCCGTCGTGTACATGGTTGATCCGATGGCGGGATCGAGGAATTCCAGCACTAAAAACATCTGGTAACTGGTGGAGTACGCTCGAAGGATGCCGAATACGGCACTGCCGGCAACGCTGATCAGCAGAACAAGTCTTCTACCGAAGCGGTCGGAGAGATATCCAGCGATAGGAAGTGCCACGAATTGGCCGATGTTGTTGATCGTTCCTACCATGGTCAGCTTCCAATCGTTGTACGGGCAAGTAATGTTGAAATCGTTCACGATCGTTACGTCATCCTCTTCGTACACGAACTTGTCGCATTGAATTACGGCACTGGTGTCGAAGTTGCTGACATCGCACGAATCGTTATCTAAGCTAGAATTGCTGATCGGTGCAAACATTTCGCACTGCGCTGGGACTCCATTCCGCATCGGGACTGTTTCGTTGAGCCACGCTGGATGCCATGTTGTTTGGACGTCGTCGCAGCCCGGTACATGACACCTGTAGGATGTGCAATGTGTGAGAGTAATAAATCCGAACGTTTTCAAGGCCAGAGTAACCCACTTACCGGTAGCTCAGACTGCCCGCCGTGAACACGTAACTCAGCGTGAAGAACGCGTTCAGAATGATGGGAATCACCATCAGCCCATACTGCCGAATCTGGAACCGACCAAACTGGCCAATCTCGGACAGCACTCCGTCAAGATCAATGTCATCTTCCGATTTCGGCATTTTTGCAAACTCCCACGGTACTGCACGACCGCATGCACGGACAATTCACGACTCAAAACACACGCAAAATTCACGACTGCTATTGCCTCAGCGGCTCGTTTGTGAATGAATGAAGCTATTTCAGGATGTGCGGAGCATGCGCCCGACGGACCTCTTCACCTCGAGGGAACACACACTTTTGGTGACAGAATTGAACAACTTTTTTCCTGTTCCAGCTAGTCCGGCGGTGTCTGATTGATTTCGCCAAGTCGACACTGCGGCGGTTCCTCAATTAAGCGCCAATTAAAATCAATCAGTTCTCAGCCGGGCTGTCGGCGCGCGAAGAAATCGCCACCGGACCAGATAACGCAAGACGCAGTCCCGAATAGCCGCGATGTAAACATTGAGCGCGCGAACTGTTCGCGGTGCCAATCGTACTAGAACTGAACCAGGCCACAATGCGGTGTGAGCGTATGCTCGCCAAACTAAAAGAAAAACTCGATGAATATGTCACGCTTCACGATTTTTATTGGCCTCGTCGTCAGTTTTGATGTTCATCGCTTGCTCGACAGTGTTTGGCAGTTTGGTGTTGAGCGTCTCCGGGAATTGGAGGATCGCCAGGCCTGAAGCGATGCCCATGGTTCCGAACACGACCATCGGCAGAGGGGACCACAGCTTGGCCAGGAGGGGGGTCTGGGGGGCGATCATCGATCCGATGCGGCCAAACATGGAGCAGAGCGAGAGTAGACTCTGGCGGAGATTGGTGGGGAAGATCTCCACCGTGTAGATGTACAGCGTGCTGAACGACATCGTGATGGCTAGCTTGCTGAGCAGAAACAGGGTGAGATTCGTCCAGTTGTTACCTGAAACGGTGGGAGCGGTGAGTAATTTGATTTGATTAATTGCCCTACTATTTACCTGATTCGACAAACTCGGATAAGAAGCAAAACAATCCGCACAGTACCATCGAGGTACATAGAGTTCGCTTGCGACCAACTCGATCTAGGATCAGCAATAGCATCAGATATCCAGGAAGTTCGATAAGACACACCAGTATCCAGTTCAAGTACTTGTCCCCAGCTAACGTTACCGAGTTCAAGCTTAGTCCATAGAACACGAGCACGTTTGTGAGCCAGCAAAACGAACAGTTAACGATCCGCAGAACTAATCCGGGATTACGGAATGCATGCTGCAACGCGCTGAAGAAAGACTTTTCAACTGATTCTCCGGACACCCCCTCAGTGTCCGTGGCTGGGCAATACTTTGCGAGTGTAGCCGCAGAAATGCTCCTGCCATTCATGTGGGCTGCTTTCTGTAGCAGGTTGAAAGCCTTTTCTCGGTAGCCCTTTGAGATCAACCATCGAACGCTCTCCGCGGTCATCCAGAGCAACGGCAGCGATACTAATCCCGGGTAGTACACCACCTTGAGAAGTGTTCGCCAATTGCGGAAAAACATAGAGAGCAGTCCCAGCAAAGCTTCCCCAAAAGCGAATGAACACGAGATGATGAATCCTCCGGTGACTCTCATCCGGGGACCGGCTAGTTCCAGCGCCAATATGAACGCGGTCGTGTACATGGTAGATCCAATCACCGGGTCAAGAAACTCCATACTCAAGAACATTTCATAGCTCGTGGAGTACGCACGAATCACTCCGAAAATTGCACTACCGGCAACGCTCAACAGCAGTATCAAGCGTCTACCAAAGCGATCCGAAATGTATCCCCCGATGGGGAGCGCTATAAACTGTCCAATGTTATTGATTGTCCCAACCAGCGTCAGCTTCCAGTCATTCTGCGGACAAGTGATGCCGAAATCCCGCACGATTGTCACCTCTTCATCCTCATAGATAAGGTCACTGCACTCGACTGTTACACTTTTGTTGAAACTACCAGCGGCGTCGCAATACAGTCTTTCTAAGCTTTCATTGCTTATCGGCGCGAATCTTACGCACTGAACCGGCATCCCATCCTTGAATGGAATTGTGTTGTTGAGCCACGCGGGATTGTAGGGCGTACTTTGACCGGCGTCGTCACATCCCGGTACAACACACCGGTAGTTTAAATTTCCCGCCGTGAACACGTAACTGAGCGTGAAGAGAGCGTTGAAGATGATCGGGAGGATCATCAGCGCGTACTGGCGCATCTGGAAGCGCCCAAATCTGCCGACTTCCTCTAGAACCCCATCCAGGTTGATGTCATCTTCTGATTTTGTCATTTCTTACTTGGTGCGTGTAACGTAACAAAAACCGACCTGTTCCCCAGGTCTTCTCCCCCAAGACTGATTCAGCACTTTGAAATGCTCTCGGTCGGTCTAGAAATCACACCACCGGCACTGTAATCAGCTGTTTTGGCGCCTCGGATCGGTTGGGTGGTTGGTTGAACGCGTGGTTGTTATAAATGGGCTTATCATAAGTTGTGGAATCGGATCATTGTCTGGCTAGATTGCCGATTAGCGCACGCATGTTTTGAGAGAAAGTTTAGAATGGTATTTTGTCTTGTAATACTGAAGGAATCTGAAGATTTTTTTTATCAAATAATTAAAAATTAGATATTTTAAACGGAAATAACGTAAATTTAAATATTTTTTTTTAAATTTCTAATTTTAAACGACAACCATGTTTCTTGAGTTCATTTAATAATGTGTGATTTTTTAGGTTTTAGGTATGCTAGGTATGCTTATTATTTACAACTTACCTCATGCTTAAAAATATGTTAATCGATCAACGTAATTTGATGATACAAGCCGCTTGAACGGGGTCGTTCCTAAATAACGTAACATTTAAATATTTGATACCGAAATAATACATTTTTTTAAATCATTCCAAACTTTTAAGAGTATATATTAACAGTCTAAACCAAATTCATCAATTTGATGTAGCGTAGGTTTTGGACGACACCTTCGGCATCATGTAATAGTTGCGTGAAAGTTTGCATCCAACTTCTGTTTCGACTAGTCACTACGAGACGGCGACACCGAGCTGTGCGTTCCTCAATATTTCCGCAAGGAGGTTTATTTACGAGGGATTCTTGCTTATGTTCGTTGCTTGCTTGGTGCGTTAGTTCTACCATGCTTAATTACTTGAATGTTTTATGATAAATTTGGCTGGTTTTTGTTCATTTAGTTTTTTTCGTGATTACACGTTTGTCAATGATGATTACAAAAGCTAGAGACTCAATAATAATTTAATTTTCAGCATTTTATTGCAGTGTATTATACAATCTACAATTGTACAAACTGTTGTCATATCAATCATCAGATCATCCAAACCATTTAATCTAAATTCATTTAGTCCTCACTTTCCGGTAATCTTTGTCTCCATCCGAGTTCATGCTCATCGCTTCTTCGACAGTATTGGGCAGCTGAGTGTTGAGCGTTTCCGGAAACTGCAGTATAGTCAGCCCGGATGCGATGCCCATGGTTCCGAACACGACCATCGGCAGCGGAAGCCACAGTTTCGCTAGCAGCGGGGTCTGCGGAGCGATCATCGATCCAAACCGTCCAAACATGGAGCAGATGGCCATCAGGCTCTGTCGTAAATTGGTCGGGAAGATCTCCGCCGTGTAGATGTACAGCGTGCAGAACGACATCGTGATGGCTAGTTTGCTGACGAGGAACATGCCCAGGTTGGTCCAGTGATTCTCTGCGGGGACAAACTCCGACAGGAAGCAAAACAGTCCACAGAGAAGCATCGATGAGCACAGGGTTATTCGGCGACCTATTCGATCGAGGATCATTTGCAGAATCACGTAACCGGGTAGTTCGATTAGAGCAACGAGGATGAAGTTGAGGTATTTGTCACCGGCTAAGGTGACAGAGTTGAGGCTTAGTCCGTAGTACACGAGTGTATTTGTGAGCCAACAGAACGAGCAGTTGACTACCCTCAGCAAGAGTCCGGGACTGCGAATGGCATTTCTAAGCAGCTTGTAGAAAGAACTGTTTTCCGGTTCGAGGTGTTCCAGATCATCATCCGGTTTTGGGCAATACTTGTCAATTGCTGAGGGTGATAACTGTTTCCCGTTCATTGCGGCTGCCTTCTGGAGAAGTTTGAAGGCCTTTTCTCGATGACCTTTGGAGATCAGCCATCGGATACTTTCTGAAGTCGTTAGAAGCAACGGTACGGATAGTAGTCCTGGGATGTACGCTACTTTCAATAGTAATCGCCAATTCCGGAAGTGCATTGCCAGCAGTCCCAAGATGGCTTCACCGAGGGCGTACAGACATGAGATTATGTTGTTTCCGGTGACCCTCATCTCAGCAGCGACCAGTTCCAGTCCCAGCAGGAATGCCGTTGAGTACATGGTTGTTCCCATGGCGGGGTCGAGGAACTCCATAACCAAGAACATCTCGTAACTGGTGGCGTAAGCCCTTAGAATCCCGAACACTGCGCTACCAGCTACGCTCATTACGAGCACCAGTTTCCGGCCGTACCGATCGGACAGGTAGCCCGCCACGGGAAGTGCCACAAACTGGCCAATGTTGTTGACGGTTCCCACCAGGGCGAGCTTCCAGTCATTGTTTGGACAGGTGATGTTGAACTCTCGCGCGATTGTCACCTCATCATCCTCGTAGATAAAGCTATCGCATCTGGTGACGGCGTCGGCGTCGAAATCGGCAGCGTCACAGCTGAGCTTATCTTGGGCTGACTTCGAGCTGAGTTCGTATCGCTCACATCGGGACGGGGCACCGTTGATGAATGGAACCGAGTTGCTGATCCACGCGGGCAGATACGTTGGATGCTGGACATCTTCACAGCCGGGGATTTCACATCTGTAAGGAGATACCGATCGTATTGAATATCAACATCTGGAGTAGACAAGAACACACCTGTAGTTTAAACGTCCCGCCGTGAACACGTAGCTCAAGGCCATCGCGTGGAATATGACCGGTATCACCATCAGGCCATACTGCTTTATCTGGAACCGCCCAAACTGACCGATTTCGTTGAGAACTCCATCGAGGTCGATATCGCCACCTGCTTTCGGCATTGCACTCGATTTAATTACCGGCTAGACGCTTACTAGTTCGGAATTCCTTCGCAGCATGGACAGAACTGCTCGCAGAACTGTCCTCAATAGAACTGAATTTAGCCAATTCTCCAGCGTTCATCGGCGCGGGGATGCTCCGAGAAACACTTTTGATGAGTTTGAATTGTAATTAATTGAAACTACATCGGATGTCGCAGCGGCGGTAGTGCGTTGTGGGCAGAGCGGATCAACGCACAGAACTTGTGCGACGAGCGGCTTCGGTATCAGCACTGAAGGTGGTTGAAGGCGAGACATGGTCTGTAATTGCTCTCGGAGATATCACCGGCGACTTTATCTGGTTTATTGTTGATAAGGAAGTGAGATCTTGGGGATTAAGCCGCGCCGAGTTCATACATTTTGATCACAAAGTGAGATCTAAACCAATCATATCTTAACAACTCTTGTTCTAGTAGATTGTACTACCAACATCATTGAATCTTTTGACCATTTTTTTTGTAAAGGAGAAAGCAACACTTCACAGCAAAGATGACTTGGGACGCCGGGGTTGAATCCCAAAATGTAAGTGAAAAGGGTAGGTTCTTCAAACATTGAAGTGGGGCCAGGCCATAATACGCACTCGCGCGTCAACATCGCTGGGGGTTTCGGTCCATTCACAAATCACAACCTTTATTTTGACGATTATTAATATTGTTATTGCTGCATTGAAAGCTGATTGCTTGCTCAGAGCGAAAAGAATGGAAGAGCGGGGTTTCTCACACGCTCATGTGTGTTTTTACAACACAGATTATTTTGAGGTTTTTTTTTCGAGCAGAAAGAGGTTGAAAAAATATGGTCAGGATTGTGATTGCACAAAACGAGCTTTTGATCAATCGTTTGAGTGTTTACCCCGTGATGGACAGGCTCATTGTGCGGGTAGTCATCATTACAGACAGAACGATTACGATCGTTGATATTTTTCAATTAATATTTAAATTTCTTAAATTATAGGATCGTATATGATACCCGGAAGTCTTTTTTATGAAATAAAATGCATTCTTTCGAACATGAAGTATGGCATCAGGTTCTGTGAAATTGGTATTCACTTAAACATGGGTAATTCTCTACCAACTCACACGAAATCGGGAAAAGTTGCCCCGACCCCTCTTCGATTTGCGTGAAACTTTGTCCTAAGGGGTAACTTTTGTCCCTGATCACGAATCCGAGGTCCATTTTTTGAAATCTCGTGACGAAGGGGCGGTACGACCCCTTCAATTTTTGAACATGCGATAAAGAGGTGTTTTTCAATAGTTTGCAGCCTGACACGGTGATGAGATAGAAATTTGGTGTCAAAGGGACTTTTATGTAAAATTAGACGCCCGATTTGATGGCGTACTCAGAATTCCGGAAAAACGTATTTTTCATCGAAAAAAACACTAAATAAATTTTAAAAACTCTCCCATTTTCCGTTACTCGACTGCAAAAAAATTTGGAAAGTGTCATTTTATGGGAAATTTAATGTACTTTTCGAATCTACATTGACCCAGAAGCAACCGTCCCCTAACATGACAGTTTTCGTGAGTTGCGCGTATCCACCGACAGATGGCAAGTGGGCCTCGTCGGAGTACGCCCATCAAATACGCAACTCAAAATTTGCATAGCAAACTTTTTTTTCGTGACGGCTTTTGTGGCACGCTCACTTCAACAGTTCTAGACTAATATTTGAACGTGGCGTATATCTAAACAAGTTTTTAAAGAAAATGATTCCATAATGCTTATTTTGCCGTTCTAAACCAAAACAAGGCAAAAATTATATTTAATTAAACTATTCGCCATTTTCAAAAATTTGGCTAGATAATATCGAAGGCCGCCATCTTAGGCCCACTGGGCCCACAAAACGGGGTACGCTCAGTTTGTATGGGAGCTGTCAACATGCTCCCGGGCTGCCCAGAAGGGTCATTTTTTCATTTAGAACAAAATTTTTCATTTTAAAATTTCGTGTTTTTTCTAACTTTGCAGGGTTATTTTTTAGAGTGTAATAATGTTCTACAAAGTTGTAGAGCAGACAATTACAAAAAAATTGATAAATAGACATGAAGGGTTTGCTTATAAACATCACGAGTTATCGCGATTTTACGAAAAAAAGTTTTGAATAAGTTACTTTTTGCGTTTCTCTTTGTTTCGTCGTCCGTGTCTGTCGCGGGTGACCATGAACGGCCATGATCAACGACGACCAACTTTTCAAAACTCTTTTTCGTAAAATCGCGATAACTCGTGACGTTTATAAGCAAACCCCTTATGTCTATATATCAAAATTTTTGTAATTGTCTGCTCTACTTTGTAGAACATTGTTACACTCAAAAAAAAACCCTGCAAAGTTAGAAAAAACACGAAATTTTAAAATGAAAAATTTTGTTCTAAATGAAAAAAATGACCCTTCTGGGTCAATGTAAATTCGAAAAGTACATAAAATTTCCCATAAAATGAGATGTTCCAAAAAATTTTACAGTCGAGTAACGGAAAATGGGAGAAACTTTAAACCTTTTTTAGTGTTTTTTTCGATGAAAAATACGTTTTTTCGGAATTCTGAGTATGCCATTAAATTGGGCGTCTAATTTTACATAAAAGTTCCTTTGACACCAAATTTCTATCTCATCACCGTGTCAGGCTGCAAATTATTGAAAAAAACCTCTTTTTTCGCATGTTCAAAAATGTACAGGGGTCAAACTGCCCAGATGTGGAACATGCTGCAACTGGGGTCAATGCCCGATTTAAAAAAAAATAATGGCAACTTCAAATGAAATCAAATTATTTTTTTTTGCATTTTTGAAGAAATTGTACTTTTTAAAATTCGATAAGATTTGGATTTTTAAAAATTTATGAATTAAAAAATTTAAGCACATGATTCACCTCTGCCATTTTTCAGGGTGACGCCCCTCACAAATCTTGCACCGTCCAACCAAGGACAGCATCCATAAATTACCCTCCGGTTCTCAACGGTAGCTCACCGGGGCACAATTCATGCTGTAAAAGCGCTCAATCAAGATTGAATGCCACGTGTGTGTGCCTGTGCCATCTCCAGGAGGCATGAAACTGACCTTTAGTTGCTCACCGGTGTCGATGTCTTTCCAACTATCCTTCCTCGCCGTCCTGCCCAGTGTTTGTGTGCATATGTAAATAAGTGATAATCGCAATTATAATTTAATTACACTATTACTAGCTTATAAATTCTGCGAAAAGCCATTAATCGTCAAGTTCGAGCGACGAGCTAGATGTGGTCATGAGAGCGCGCGCGGTGAAAATGGCCACTCGCCGAGGCTCTACTGAATTTATGGACCAATAGGCCAACCACCGGCACCACACAATGGTCTAGACCTGAGAATGGCTAGCTGTTGCATCCGGAGAGCAGGACGACGACGCACCTTTGTCGACGCCCATAAATTGCAGTGTCATTTAAATTAAAGCTACAAATTATCCTTTGCCCGGAAGGGGTATTAGAGAGAGAGTCGTTCTCCAGGACCATATCTTAAGTCGAGCGTATCATGAAGCACAAATTATGATTATTTGCCTAGTAGCTAAGTAGGTGCCATGTAGTACATCTCCCCAGTCACTCGGGTGGGATGGTCGGTCTGGACACCTTTAGGACACGCACTGCTGGTGCTTGGACCGTGCCGAAGTTTATGGCCATTACCTGGGCTGGAAGAAGACTCAGCTGGAACGATTGTAATATGTGTGCATTATTTGTTTTAAACGAGCACCGCAAAACGATGCAGAATATGCAGGTATTTTATGCTCCAGCAGGTCATAAAATATATATTAGTTTCAAGAGTTATTACTTTAATGGAACTTGGTCGGTGGGGGGACCTACCGGGTTCGGGATCAAACCACATTGATGGCATTCTAACCTACTTCTTCTGGACTTGTTTACGAGCCAAGCCCCATGAACCCCGGGGAGCTTAATCCGGCTCGCACTTGGTAGTACGCCAGCCTTAAACAAATATGATTTACTAACGTTAGGCCCCCCAAAAAAACTTCGCCCCATTTTTGATCGAAACCTATAAACAGTTGAAACTGTCGTAAAACACTAACAATGCATTTAAACAACCAAAGTCCCAAAACTATTAAAGTGCTTTATTAAAATTTATAAATTTACCCTCAAAAGAAGCTCCAGATTTTATGGTCCAATTTTTCCCGAAACCCCAAACTTGCCTTAACGACCGCTCTCCCGATACCAAAACTGCACCGCTTTAATGTAGACCTCTTCTTCAACGGGCTTATCAACCGTGCTGTTGTTGGGGCGCTTGTTTTATGAGACAAGAACAACCAACATCCACGCACGCGGGACCCCTGAGCCGGTCAGACTCTCAAGCAGGGTTGCCAGGTTGCCAGATAAATCTGGGAATGCCAGATTTTTCAAGTGTCAGCCAGAATAAAGATTTACCCTTCTCTGTGCCAGATATTGACAGATTTTGCCAGATTTTTCACTTTATACCAATCTTATACAACATTTTTGATTGAAATGAACGTATTTAATTGAAAATCAAATAAAAGTAGAATATGTTTTACAAAAAGAAGATGTAAATTAAACTTTTTTAAGGTCATAAAATCAGTTAGACCTGAATTCTAAATTGAATTCTACAAACTTTTGAATCAATTCATATCCTGCCTCCTCTTCGCCATTCACAATTGTAAAATTTTCGTCTGCCAGATTTTTCCAGATTTTTCATCGATATTTTGCCAGATTTTTCAAATTTTGACCTGGTAACCCTGCTCTCAAGTCGCAAGAAAATAAAATTCACAGCTAGTTAAAAACTAGTTTTGGGGGGAAGAAACATAAATATATCGGTGAATCAACGAATGAAACGGTCAAGTTGTGTGCTGCGCACACCGAGCTCGTAAAAGTGTGATTTGTTTTGCGCCACTGATAAAAGTTACCCGTAACCTGTGCTGCCGCGCGGCAGAAAGCGGTGGAAGCATTATCGTGATTTGATTAGTAGTTCATAAATTAACTGTACCGTGTAAGGTTTGCTTAAGTTTTTTTTGCGACGTTGTAATTAATATGTTCACAGTTTACAGTAGCGCGGTGACCGGTAACATTTATGGCTCATTAGATGGCTCTTTTTCCTGGTGAGATTGGTAATAATTTTAACGTTTGCATGCCACATCTGGACTGGTTTTAATGTTTAATCGACATAAATGTTTGAAATTATCTGATTAAGATTTACGACGCGTGTTGTTGTACACATTGTGGAACTTTTTATTTTTTTGATATTTTGCTAACAAAGTTTGTGTATTGCCTTTTTTCATCAATGTCAAATTAAATAAATACTACATTTCATTATCATAAGCATTCTCCGTTTCGTCGCTATTGAAACGTCATATCTTTTTACAGTAAAAGGCTGATACGCAGATGGGAAGGAACGCAAAACTCCATACAAAAAAACGCCCAAGAAACGGTCAAGGAAAGGGTCACGAAAAGATTTTTCTTAAGCGGTACGCAGCTGAAAAGTAACAGAAACGGAAAGATTGCGTTTGACGTTTCTTCGCGCGGTGCTTGTTTGTAATATGTTTTGATGAAAAAATCAAAGAATTGTAATTTTTCTTTTTGAATGCGACTGATAATTACAAACGTTTTAATAATTTTAATAGGAGATCATAATATTTAAAATTCCCGCCGAATCTCAAAAAGCAGAATATTGAAACTAAAAGGACAGATTTAGTTTTTCGGTCGAAATGGAGTAAAAAAAGAAGTTGTCTTTATAGATGTCGGCCATCGTGTCACCAACAATTTATTGCTAGTACCGAGGCTAGTACCAACCAGCTACCTCTGGATTATGAGTCCCCTGCACTGTCCGATTTATCCACACTCGCGGGACCAAAATGAAGTAAATCCGAGTGAAATTAAACTTGACAATAATCATACAAATATCTATGTTCTTACTGAAAATACAATAATAATTTTGAAATCCAACCAAACAACAAATTCAAAAATGTGAAAAAAAAACAAACATTTCAGAAATTTCAAATAACATTTTTTTAAATAATAAAGAAAATTGCTACAAAAATCTGAAATTTGGAAAATCAAAATTAAAAATATGCAGAATTGAATAATAATTTTAATTTTTAACGTTTTTATAAATTCCATAGATAAAAAATGTTAAAATTCGAATTTCGAAACGAATGTACAAGTCGAAATTCCAAAAGTTTTTAAAATCGGAAATATAGAAATTCGTAAATACAAATTTTCGAAAACCTCGAAATTATAACAATCAAAAACTCTATTTCTTCCAAAATTAAAAAATCTAGAATGAAAATTTAAGAATAAAAAAATTTAAAAAAAGAGAAATTTAAGAATTTAAGAATTAACAAAAATTTTAAAATTTAAAAATTTAAAAATTTAAGAATTTAAGAATTTAAGAATTTAAGAATTTAAGAATTTAAGAATTTAAGAATTTAAGAATTTAAGAATTTAAGAATTTAAGAATTTAAGAATTTAAGAATTTAAGAATTTAAGAATTAAGAATTTAAGAATTTAAGAATTTAAGAATTTAAGAATTTAAGAATTTAAGAATTTAAGAATTTAAGAATTTAAGAATTTAAGAATTTAAATTTAAGAATTTAAGAATTTAAGAATTTAAGAATTTAAGAATTTAAGAATTTAAGAATTTAAGAATTTAAGAATTTAAGAATTTAAGAATTTAAGAATTTAAGAATTTAAGAATTTAAGAATTTAAGAATTTAAGAATTTAAGAATTTAAGAATTTAAGAATTTAAGAATTAAGAATTTAAGAATTTAAGAATTTAAGAATTTAAGAATTTAAGAATTTAAGAATTTAAGAATTTAGAATTAAGAATTTAAGAATTTAAGAATTAAGAATTAAGAATTTAAGAATTTAAGAATTTAAGAATTTAAGAATTAAGAATTTAAGAATTTAAGAATTTAAGAATTTAAGAATTTAAGAATTTAAGAATTTAAGAATTTAAGAATTTAAGAATTTAAGAAGAAATTTAGAATTTAAGAATTTAAGAATTTAAGAATTAAGAATTTAAGAATTTAAGAATTTAAGAAAATTTAAGAATTTAAGAATTTAAGAATTTAAGAATTTAAGAATTTAAGAATTTAAGAATTTAAGAATTGAATTTAAGAATTTAAGAATTTAAGAATTTAAGAATTTAAGAATTTAAGAATTTAAGAATTTAAGAATTTAAGAATTTAAGAATTTAAGAATTTTAGAATTTAAGAATTTAAGAATTTAAGAATTTAAGAATTAAGAATTTAAGAATTTAAGAATTTAAATTTAAGAATTTAAGAATTTAAGAATTAATTTAAGAATTTAAGAATTTAAGAATTTAAGAATTTAAGAATTTAAGAATTTAAGAATTTAAGAATTTAAGAATTTAAGAATTTAAGAATTTAAGAATTTAAGAATTTAAGAATTTAAGAATTTAAGAATTTAAGAATTAAAGAATTTAAGAATTTAAGAATTTAAGAATTTAAGAATTAAGAATTTAAGAATTTAAGAATTTAAGAATTTAAGAATTTAAGAATTTAAGAATTTAAGAATTTAAGAATTTAAGAATTTAAGAATTTAAGAATTTAAGAATTTAAGAATTTAAGAATTTAAGAATTTAAGAATTTAAGAATTTAAGAATTTAAGAATTTAAGAATTTAAGAATTTAAGAATTTAAGAATTTAAGAATTTAAGAATTTAAGAATTTAAGAATTTAAGAATTTAAGAATTTAAGAATTTAAGAATTTAAGAATTTAAGAATTTAAGAATTTAAGAATTTAAGAATTTAAGAATTTAAGAATTTAAGAATTTAAGAATTTAAGAATTTAAGAATTTAAGAATTTAAGAATTTAAGAATTTAAGAATTTAAGAATTTAAGAATTTAAGAATTTAAGAATTTAAGAATTTAAGAATTTAAGAATTTAAGAATTTAAGAATTGGGTACTAAAGCCCTATGTCAATGTTTATGTACAACGGTAAAAAACACGATTAAAAACAATTTTTGATCACTTTTTTTCATTTTAATGCAAAAAAAATATTGACAAGACAACATTTTTTCGATGGATCAACCATGGTCCCCTTGGAACGAGCTGTCAAGTAGGAGCTTTTCTGTCAAGAAGGACCGCGAGGATAATTTTTCAAAATTGATTTAAAAATCCATTTTAAACTCTTTGTGGTCGTAAAAAGGGTCATTGTACTCAGAAAAATAAGCTTTATCGCTGTAAACAATAATATCAGCAATCTATGCTTAATTTTAGGACCCAATTTAAGAATTTAAGAATTTAAGAATTTAAGAATTTAAGAATTTAAGAATTTAAGAATTTAAGAATTTAAGAATTTAAGAATTTAAGAATTGAGGAATTTAAGAATTTAAGAATTCCAGAAAAAAATTAAACATTTGTACCAGCATTATTTTATAATTTCAAAATTTCCTAACTTCCTAATTTCCTTGTTTCCGAATATCCTAATTTCCTTATTTCCTAATTTCTATACTTCCAAATTTTCTGATTTCTTAACTTCCTAACTTCCTAAACTCCTAATGTCCTAGTTTCCTAATTTCCTAACTTCCTAATTTCCTGATTTCTCGATTAAATTTTCAAAAGGCCTGCATAGGAAACCCATGAAGGATAGGTTGTTTTGAAAATTTAATCTAGATTTCCTAATTTCCTAACTTCTTAATTTCTTAACTTCTTACTTCTTAATTTCCTTATTTCCTGATATCCTAATTTCCTAATTTCCTAACTTCCTAACTTCCTAATTTTCTAATTTCTTCAAATATTATTTTCCTAATTTCACGATTTTCTGATTTCTGAATTTCCTATTTTGCTTATTTCATAATTTCCTAATTTCCTAACATATTAATTTCATAATTTCTTAACTTCCTAACTTCCTAAATTCCTAATTTCCTAGTTTCCCAATTTCCTAACTTCCTATTTTCCTAACTTCCTTACATCCTAATTTCCTTACATATTAATTTTCTAATTTCTTTATTTCCTTGTTTCATAATTTCATAATTTCCTAATTTTCTTATTTTCTTTATTTTACTTATTTGCTAATATCATAATTTCCAAATTTCCTAATTCCCTTGTTTCCTAATTTCCTAATTTTTTATTTTCTTTATTTCATAATTACATATTTTTTTAATTTCAGTTTTTCTTGTATTAGAATTTAAGAATTTCTAAATTTGCTTATAATTGTTGTTAAAAGTTTTTGAATAAAGATTTTTAATCTATTTAATTTTAAGTTTTGAATATTTTTAATCTTTTTATGTTTTCCTCGAAAGAACCTCAAGCGCGCACACCGTCGATCGCGCTCATACCGAACTGTCAACTTTTCTTGGGGGGGGGTCACGAAAAGAACACGCAACATTTCTTGACCGCGTTCCTTCCGATCAGCATACCGTACTAAACGTATCACAAGATAGCACACACGTGGCGAATTGTTTCCATTTTTTTTCCCTTTTTGAAAAACAGAGAAAAAATGCAAAATTGGTAAGCATTTAAAAAAAATTCTAAGAATTTATCATGTTTTAGTTCAAATTGAATGTTATAATAATAAATTTAAGGAAAATTACAAAAATAAAAAATAAACATAGTGAAATAAAAATAGGGGATTTTTTTAGTTAAAGCAAGGTTGTTTACAATTTTTACTTCTTCGTGTTCTATCGTTCAATAATTCGTCAGCTGTGTGTTATCTTGTGACAACGACCATTTAGTACTATTCGAGAAAATCGATTTTTAAAGTTTGATGATAAATATTTTCAAAACTATGAATGGTAGAGCCAAACCTTTTGAAGCAATCGGTTCGTATACTATCGCTTAACAAACGCTCCAAGTTTCAACTAATTTGGTTACACCAGTTAAAAGATACAGTAAATAATGTAATCAAAAATCTGAAAAGCACGTGTCACAAGTGTGTTTCGAAAGTAAAATTGTACTACGTGTCACAAGTGTGCACAGAATTCCCATACAAACTAAAATAGACATAAATCAATAGTTTAACCGACTTAATCAATATATTTTCAAAAACAAAAGATTTCATTGCTTTAAGAAAGTGTGTATTAACATAAATTTGAGAAAAACAAGACAAATTTTCCACATTTTCCAACAACATGTATGACGTGTCACAAGTGTGCACGATCATTTTGATGATAAATTGGTCTATGTCACAAGTGTGTATTGCGATATCCGGGAAACGGAAGCGAGTTTCCAAAATCGGGTTAAGGTATCTTGTAGTGTTTGTTAAGTATAGCAAAACGTCATCATTAACTCATTTTCGACCAAAATAGTCTATGTCACAAGATAGCACACAGCGGACGAATTGTGTATTGCATTAAATTATGTTTTCTAATAAAGAAAACATAAAGAGTCGAAATAATCAAAAATATCTGTTTAAATAAAACAGAAATAACTCTTCCAATAAAAAAATGTGAACTTGCAAAACCACTAAGGCCACCATGATTAAAATTCAATAAAGAAACGATGAACCAAACCAAAATGACGTAACGTTTTGTGAAAAATCGGCAAAAATTATGAAAGCTGAGAATTAGGTCAACAACGACATTTATAGATCGATCGTTATAATCTAGCTGTTAAAAAAACTTCAGATTTTTTTTTCAGAAATATTAATTTTACTCTGTAATGCCCATATCTAATCAATTTATTATTTATTTTTGTTGTGTTGTGTTGTGTTGAAAAGCTTTTGGTTTACGAAAAATTGGCAATAATTAGATTTTTTAAACAAAATTTCAAATTTTCGTTGAAAAAACTTGTAACATCGATTGTAAAATATTTAAAAAAAAATATAAACACGGTGTATTTTTTCAAGAACATTAAGATAAAAAATTCTGTAAGTCTGATATTTGGCACCATGGAAGAAGGGCACTTTCGCGACATTTTGCGGGGTACGGCGAAATATTTCGTCGGGGGGTCTTAAGCAAGTTTTTTTACGATTTTTTTTATTTTATAGGATTTTTCTTCTGAAAAGTCGATGAGAATCGATAGGTTCAGGTTAATATCTATCAAATATGTTATAAATACGCTTCAAGAGACTCTTCATTATTTATTTGACCTCCAATAAAAAGTTTCCAAACCAAATTTATCAAATTTCTAGCTTTCTTTGGAATAATCCAAAAATCCAAGCTGGAAACCTCAAAACGGCCAGAATAGAAGTCCTGGATAGAAATTCGAGCCTAAAACACTGCTAAATTTAGATTATTTAATTTAAAACTTATTTGTTATCCAAAAGGTTCCCAAAATTATTTTTTCTGTCCTCTGCCATATAACTATGACATTTTAAAACATTTTCGAATAAAACACATTGTAGAGATTAGTTGTCCGAACAATTTCCATAAAAAGTATCAATTTTGGGTCAATATAAGCAGATATATACCAAATTTCGTAAAATAAAAAGCGAATTTCTACAAAATTCCTGTTTAATTCCCATTCAAACGAAGAACACTTTCTACTAGGTAAAATATATTAAATAATGAAAATATTTTGTTGAATCACGAAACTTAAATCAAATTTTGATAAAATCCATGGAAATTATTTTAATAGAATCATAAAAAAACTCAGTAGGCGGTGTTTATCGTTTGAATGGGAATTTAATGCAGCAAATTTTAAAGAAAGTCACTTTTTATTTTACGAAATAGGACATATCTCTGCTTATATTGACCCAAATTTGATACTTCATTATGAAAATTTATCAGAAAACTGTTTTGTGAACCTTTAGGGTAGTAAATAACTTTTGAATTAAGGGGTTACATACATGTAGAAACTCACAAATTTTCATATTATAGAAAATTTATTGAATCCTTTATAAAAATGATTTTCCATCACTCCTGAAAGTTTCTTGTAGATATTACATGATTAAACTGAGTTAGAGACGATTTTGGGCTCAACATTTTACAAAAATCCAAAACTGAAGATTTTTGATATGAAAAACACAAAAATATTTTTATCTTTTTTTTTTAAATAAGTTTTTTGAAAATCGGCCGTCATCATGCACACAGGAAATTTTGAGCCGATTTGGTCAAGGCGGTGTTGAGATATCGCGCCACCCGTTTTTTGAAACTGCTAACTTCAAATAGCAATATCTCGGCAATGATACAACTAAATGTCTTCAAATTTGTTTTGATAATAGGTGAAAATGTATATGTTAATGCTCTGAAAACAGATTTTAAATAAAACTAAATGGGTGCTCACATCAACCTCTGACTTTTTTGTCGATTTACATGTATGTAACCCCTTAAATACTCTAAGTTTAGCAATGGGTAACTCTCTACCAACTCACACGAAATCGGGAAAAGTTGCCCCGACCCCTCTTAGATTTGCGTGAAACTTTGTCCTAAGGGGTAACTTTTGTCCCTGATCACGAATCCGAGGTCCATTTTTTGATATCTCGTGACGGAGGGGCGGTACGACCCCTTCAAGTTTTGAACATGCGAAAAAAGAGGTGTTTTTCAATAATTTGCAGCCTGAAACGGTGATGAGATAGAAATTTGGTGTCAAAGGGACTTTTATGTAAAATTAGAAGCCCGATTTGATGGCGTACTCAAAATTCCGAAAAAAACGTATTTTTCATCGACAAAAACACTATTTTTTTTTAAACTCTGCCGTTTTCCGTTACTTGACTGTAAAAAATATTGGAACAAGTCATTTTGAGGGAAATTTAATGAACTTTTCGAATCTACATTAACCCAGAACCCAGCAACTATTGTTCTATGAAAAACTTTACTTCTCTTGTTTTCTGTTTTCTCGGTTTATTTTAAGTTTTTTTTATTTTGTCTTTATCTTGTTCTGTTTAGATTTAATTCTAGTACTTTTATTTCTGCCTTTAGTTTTTTTCATGTCTTTTATTCAAATGTTTTGCCTTTTTTTCACGATTTCTCCTATAGAATCATATCATTATCATTTGAATTGAAAAAAAAAAATGCGTGGATGCATAGTCTGGTAATTACAAAAGTATACTGCATTGTTGTTATTATTATTTTAAGTTACGCAAATTACTGCCAAAATTGCGCCTGCAAAAAAACATGACTAAAAACATTGGAATGTAAAACAAATCGTTTAAAGACGAGGTTGGGCTGTGGAGCGTCAATGAAAAAAATAAACTTATGAATAAAAGTATTGCATTGCAATTCTGCACAATAAAAATTTAATAATTTTCTTCCAGGTTCCCGATGCTATGAACTTTGTTCACGTTTAAGCGAACTCTTATTTAAATATTGTAGCTCACCTGAACACTCTGGTTTTGATGACGTGTTTTTTCTGCTGTCGTTTTTCAACGATCAGTTTTTAGGAAAAAAAGTTTTCCAAGAGTATTTGAATTCAAAGCGAACATTTTTGGATATGGCCAGTTGTTTCAGAATTTGCGGCGATTATTTGGTGGTTCCTGTGGATCCTGTGGAGAAGCTCGATTTTTGAAACAGATGCCATCTGTATAAAAATGCGTGACTCCTTCCACACCATCGGACCAGGCTCCTTCAAGACTGTAACAGGGCGGCTCCTGCTCTTGTGGATCCTGTCAAGCTAATTTTCAATGATCATGGACAGAAATTGCAGCTGCGGATAACCAAGCGTTTTCTAAGCAATATTTGAAGATCACAAGCTGAAGAACTGAAGATTGGCTGCTAGATGTTGGAGTGGTGCAGAGATTTCAAGGATAAACATTTCTGTTTTCGAACACCGGTGAGCACGTTCCTTTTCTATGTCAAAAACTCGAACACATATTCTAACATACATCCACATCATTGAAGACAAACAACGCAATTTTCACTAAATACGTGGTAGGGTACTACCCCGGTCGTTCGCTGTGAGTGTTCGATTGCCGGCACTCTGTTGAAGGTTCGGCTGTGGGTAGTATGCTTATCAATTTTGCGACATCTCATACCCTTAATGTCGTGACGGTTAAACAAGGGCGTCTGTGTGATGTGTCCCTACACCTGTTACAAATTTCCGTTGCTTTGGGATGAGATGGTAAATTTCTTTTGATATAAGCACTGGTATTTGTAACAACAAAATTCGTACAAAAAAACAAATGTACGTGGGTGTACCGATTACTGAACACAAGATGACGAACTGTTTGATCAAGCGAACACCTGTGAACTGGACCAAGCTGCCGGCGGGTATGAGAATTATTCATTCATTTCATTCATTCACCTGAACACTCTGGTTTTGATCCTTAATATTTTAGTATAATGGATGAGAAAATGCATTTGGATTAGCCTCCAGCTTTTGAACCGAATGTTTTTATTTAAATTGCAAAATACAGTAAAACTCCAAAATATGTAGGTTTAATATTTTTTTTCGATTCGAAAACAATTCATCGAAATCTACGTCTTTTGAGAAAATTTATTCGAAGTTCCCATAAAGGCGCATAACTGCCTCGCATTAGTCACCAGCATTAACTAATCGCTATCGCCCGAACCCGTAACCCCATGCTCAGCTCAACTAATGGCTCGACCGCGCAATTCCAAGCTTACCCAATCGCCGTCGCCGTCCCCGCGCGCACCGGATTATACCCGTAAAACAAATTGAAAATATCAATCAATCAATAAAAAACCATATAATTTGGAGCCCAGCATTTTGCCTCAATCTATCAAATAAATTCCATCCGAGACGATCTCCGCGCCGACATACGGCACAGGTCCACCCGGTGTCGATCTGGTGTCCTAGAGTTTCTTCCTTTCCAACGACGACGAATCATGACTAATGGTTTTGGGGGGTAGCTCCGGTGCTGCTGCTGCTGCTGCTGGAGTGAAGAAGTTAATCCGCGTCTTCAGCGTTCTGGGGCTATTCTTGGCAGGTTTTCGGGGGCCGCCACAAAACTGTCGCGGGTCCATAATTGGAAGTATGGCAAATTGGCTGATTGAGCTTTGGATAGCTTTATTGGACTACCTTTCGAAGTAGCTTTGAGAACTGGTTCAATGTCAGATCGGATTTTCTTTATTGGACTCGATCGGTTTAGTAGGGGGAGCTTTGGTTTTGAGGATGAGTCGGTTTTCTTGGTTTGAAGTCGTAAAACGTCTCGGTTGATGTCTGGACACGGTGGACTATGAATGGGAGTTGTGTCGTTTTATGGGTTTTAGAACGTTGACTAGCTGATTATCAACTCCAGTTTCGCTGAAGACTAATTGGTTTAAGATATGGAAGTTCAATACGAGAATCATTTTCAATATCACCTTTTTAGTGCAAAGCCTCCCACCTAAAAAGGCCAAACTTTCCCGGAGACTCGTTAGTGATCATGGTCAATAGAAGATCCATGACGCGACTAATGAACACCCTCGGGAGACGGCGCTAATCAACGGTAAATTTATTGCCCAAAAATAGGTTCGCTAATAAAGACTAGCCAAAAACCAGCCGAACATTGATGCCATCCCGGTGATTTGGCTGCAGCGCCAGGTTCCTCAATCAACGGCATATTTGCACACCATCAACGCCATTCAACGATTCGGCGACAGCCAATCACTCTCTCTTTCCGCCGAGACCCCGACGGGAACCGGCCCCCAAACGGACCCCTTAAAAATGAGTTTTATGACACTCGGTGGCCCCGGAGGCTGCCCCCTTCCATGGGATGAATAATTTATTTACCAATTTTCAGCTATTTAGAGACAAACTATCCCTCAGATGACGCTGAAGACTTCCTGAACCACCTGGTCAAACCCGGTTCACCTGTCCCAATCCGCCGCGCAGCGATGGCACTCCAACGGAACTTTAACGACCGGGTCATAAATTACAATCAGCCGCAAAGAATTTGCGAGTGAGTGCTGCGATCCACAGCTTCTTCGTCTAGCGTTGACGTCCTTTTGCTGGAAGAAGCTGCTGCTCAACTCCATCAACGCCAGTCAGTCAGTGGGTCGTCGCTGTTGTGCTCTCTGGTCACAATCGTAACTTGACCACTTGCTCAGCGTAAAAAAATGTAAACGCGTTGATGGCGCGAAAATGAGTTTTTGCCATGTCCGGTGGAACCGAAGGTGCAGCAACACAGTGGTGTGTCCGATGATGGACACATTTTCCCAGGGCACAGCTGGGTTGAGGTCCCGCACACATTTTCACAGCGGGTCGCGTCGGGTGTAAATTGCTGCTGCGGTGAAGGTGGGTTAAATGACTACAAAGTGGCGTTGGATTGCTACGAAGTGGAAAAGTTTTCTTTATAGCTAGAAGGGTGAAATGATTTGTTTTTGAACTACTTGATGCACTTTTGCAAAATCTGATAATTCGAGGGAAACGGGAAACTCTTTGGCTAAAAATAACTAAAATTTTGCTTAAAAATGGTCGAAAAAAGGGTCAACAACCCTCTTATGCAGATTATGGCACCATGAAAGAGGGAAAATAACGCAAAGAGGCGCTAAAAGGGTCTCACTTGGATTTAGAAGGTGTCAGTCGATTGACTTGTAATAAAATAATATGAATGTGGGTAATTTCCGCGATAGCATATTGCAACAATGTTGCAACGGGAATGTCTACCGGTAGTAAGAAATGAAGATGAATATGTAATATGTGTTCATTAGTTGGTTATCAAAATGAGTTGTCATTGGTGTGATATCGCAGTATTAACTTTATCTCGTGGTTAGTTATTTTAATGCATTAAAACTGGTAAATGTATGTGGGTCATTCCATCTGAAGCGGAACAGCATTTGAAAATTACCATCTCCGATTCTGCTCAAATTTGGCAGAGCTGTTGAGACTATCAAAACATGCAAAAATCCCGAATTTCATCAAAATCGGACCACCCCCTCCATTTTTGTACCCTCCCAAAAAATCGACTTTTTGGCGATTTTTGAGTGAAACCTCTATCTTCAAACGACGATAACTCAGGAACCACACATCTTAGAGGGTCGGTCATAAACTCAATTTTGAAGGAAATCGGACGTAGAATCCATTTCCGTGATCAAAATTTAGATTTAATTATGTTTTCTACCTGTATTGCGCAATTGAAAACTTAAAATGGCCGTATCTCAAAACAGCCCTATTTATTTTTTAAATTTGACCTCACCATCGTATTCCCCGTCCAATTTTACATAAGAATCACTTATCGGCAGAAAGGAATATGTTTGAACTATTAATATTTATTTGCAAAAAAAAAATCATTTTTCTATTGTTTTCATATTTTTCCTAATTCTCCATTCCTTCCCACTTAATCAAATTATTTCTTTTATTTTAAGCGAGAACAAATGTAGAGCTGGCTGTAGTAGATGAAATAATTCTCATGGGTTCTAGAACTTTTGCCATGTGAGGTAGCGAAATAGTGCCATTCAGCAAAAACCCCAAAATCTGATTTGAAAGATTGATCATATTAAAGCGATTTTTATATTGTGAGCCAGTTTCATCTGATTTTTTTTTTCAATTCTGGTACATTTAATTTCAAAAATAAAACCATAAACTTCTAATACATGTGAACAGAACCTGTATCGTCTTCCAAGATATCGAAATGGTTGACAAACAAAAAAAAAAGATTCGGAAAAAAAAAGTTCGGACGATGTCAAAATCAACACCACTGAAGTTGATCTTAATCAGATAATAAATCAGATTAATCTTTGTGATTTTCTTAAATTTTTCAGTTTTATACTTTTCAGAAATCCTCCTCCTTAATCATGCTTCACGAGAGTTTTATTCATGCTGATTCATAATTTTTATCACGATAATGTATCGTAAACTTTTTCTAACGTGTTACTTACAAGATCAATTGCAATTTCCTGCTAGCACTGCGGGAATTTCATTCTGCCCTGTATTGCGTGTCGTTCTTGCTCTGTCCTGTGGGCTAGCACACAAGTTTTTTTTTTTAATTTAAGATTATACAGCAGTTTCCTACATTGGTGTACATTCATTTTTTGCCTAATTTGCTAATGATTATTTCGGATGAAATCTTATTTCAATAAATACACAGGTAGCAGTTATTGATCAGCGCGCACGAGTGCTTCTAGAAGATGCGGCAGATAAAGCAAAAACAGGTAATCTCAAATACTAAAAACTATAAAATTCGATATCTCTGGAACGAAACATATTCCTTTCTGTCGATAAGTGATTCTTATGTAAAATCGGACGGGGAATACGATGGTGAGGTCAAATTTAAAAAAATAAATAGGGCTGTTTTGAGATACGGCCATTTAAAGTTTTCAATTGCTCAATACAGGTAGAAAAAATATTTTAATCTAAATTTTGATCACGGAAATGGATTCTACGTCCGATTTCCTTCAAAATTGAGTTTATGACCGACCCTCTAAGATGTGTGGTTCCTGAGTTATCGTCGTTTGAAGATAGAGGTTTCGCCCAAAAATCGCCAAAAAGTCGATTTTTTGGGAGGGTGCAAAAATGAAGGGGCTGGTCCGATTTGGATGAAATTCGGGAGTTTTGCATGTTTTGATAGCCTCAACAGCTCTGCCAAATTTGAACAGAATCGGAGATGGTAATTTTCAAATTTGCATTTTTTCTTGCACACTTCAGGTGGAATGGCCCATGTGTTAATTATAGTGTAACTTATTTGAAAAATATTGCGTTGTGCTTCACATTTTAGAAATTCACTAGGGGCCATGCATAAACCACGTAGATACCTTTTTGGAAATATATGACCCTCCTCTCTCCTCCCAGGTGAATAATTTGCACCTAAATTAATACACAGTTTTTAACAAACTGATTGAAGTAATAACGTGCACTGATATTACTTTTCGACCAGTTTTAACACGCAATAGGCCGAGATTTTTTGAATAATATTTTTTGCGATGGATCTGAAAGGTTCTAAGATGAAACATTTCATAGTTAAACAAATTGAATTTTGGAATGTTGAAAATTTGGTAGGTTGAATATTACCTCTTTTTTGAGAAATATTACCTTAAAAAAGTGTAAAAATGTGAACCTGATAAATATCCACCAGAAACTGATGAAAATTAATCATTTTCTGATGTAATATTACAATTTTTTTTGACACAAAAATGTCACCATTTCCTGATAAATATTTCCATCATTTTTTTTGTGTTTTAAAACATGTTTAGGGCTGATAAAGGTAGTACCCATTTCAGCTTTTTGACCTAATCTCGTCACTTTTGCAATTTGCCGCTATTCAAACAACATTTTCAAATAAATCAATAATAGAGCGTTGCTCGCTCACTTTTATTTGAGCTATCTACACAGCAAAAAAACCGATGGTAAAATCGCATGCAAAAGCATGCACATCACATTCTTCAAAATAAACAATTAATGTTACACACTGCATGTACATTTTTTGCAAACACAAAAAAAAAGTTGCAACCGACGGGATTCAAACCCAGCACCAACAGTAAGGACTGGCGCCTTAGCCCACTCGGCCATCAGACCGATGAAAAGTTTTAAGGATAAACGCATATATGAGCTTGACATTTCGGTCAAGTAGGTTTCCCATACTGATGGGCTACATATTTCAGGGTGTAAAATCACATAAAATTGCATAAAAAATGCAATATTTATTTTACACCCAGGCCTTTTACACGCAGCTGGATTACTACTTTTTTAGCTGTGTATTACTTTGAAATACACAGAAAAAAATGATGGTAATAATCACCAGTAAATGATGAAAGATTTGTTTCAAAAGAATCTGTAATATTGCATCAGAAACTGGCGAATTTTCATCAGGTTTATTACACATTTTGTATGTAATATTACTCTAAAAAGAAGGAATATTCAACCTATCAAATTTTCAACCTTCCAAAATTCAACTTATTTTTTCTGCGCAGTCCAAACATGAAAGCTGTAATTCATGATCGTAGTTCTGGTAAGTCGATAATAGAAATGGGTCGAGAAAGGGTATATTTGAGAAATTGCAGTTCTTTTCTTTATTTTTGCATCGGCAGCCAACACTAAACACTTAACATTTAGTGAAATTCAAGTTTTGTAAGACGCGTTGGAACATCGTTGAAACAACTTGGAGCAACAAACCTGTTTTTTGCCACAGTGGATAGCAGCCATTTTTTTCAATGATGGGAAGTTGGAGATTAAAAAAATAGACCTACAAGTAACGTATAGAAAAGTTTTTTGCATTCATATTATGGTCATATCCAAGCAACTAAAGATTTTAGGCCCAAGAAATTGTGATTTTTATAACAATAAAGTTTATTTTTGAGTAAAATATGAAACATAAAGTAAGATAAATTTATTGAATATTTTTGGGCAAGTTTAATCAATGAAATGCCCTAAATTGAAAATTTTATTAAATTTTAAAAGATATTTTTTTTAGACATTTTGTCGAGTTTATCTTCAAAACAAATTTTGAAAACGGTCACTTGTTTGTTTTTTAAAGAATGAATTAGACTGTTTCAATATAAAAAAAAAATCACCTTCTTCAATTGTTCATTAACAAACTGTTGATCAATATTTTTATAAATATCAGATTTTCATTGAAAGAGAAAAGCAATATGTTAAAAGCGTTTCTATCTAAAGTTTGTTTGTGCTTATTTAATCAGTACTGAAAAAAACCTAAGTATATTGAATAATTGTATAACAATTGTACTTGTTAAAAAATCATTTTAATACGATTCTCTGAATGTTGAATCTTTTTTTGAGTGTTTATTGTATTTTTTATTTGGCTTACACTTGGTCTTGTTCACTAAAAAGGCATTTGCATTATAGCTGCTGTTTACTCCATGTCGCACTTTTAATTTCTAGATAGATTTAAAAGTTTTTTTTTTTCTAAATATCATAATAAATTCAGACACTAACTACAAAAAGTATCCAGCACAATCTTTCTAACCTCAAACCCATAATGTGTTCTGATGAACTCAACCAAACCCTAATTGGCCACAGAGACCACACCTGAGCCAACTCCATGGCCGTAGATAGAGGGTGCAATCGATCAGACCACAACTGCTGCTGTAAATCCTGGCACTTTCCAAAAGAGCTACCGAGAATCTTGACCAGAACCGTGATGCGGCCATAAAATCCTCCGCAAAGTGCAATAAAAATGTGGAGCGCGCGCAGAATAAATACCGTGGCGGTTAGGCGTATTAGCAACGATTTATTCCACCCGGGCTTAATCCCACCCTGCTGGTGAGGCGTTTGAGTAGCAGCAGCTATAATCCATTATGGTTTCACGGTCGTCGAAGAATGGAAATATTTTCCTTTGTATTTAACCACGTCTGGAAGGAGAAATTCTGTCTTTTTAACGATTCGTAAGGGGGTGCAGTATAAATTTAGTGCCACGGCTACTAAAATAGCGTAAAAATGGTTTCATAATGAATGATGACGGTTCCAACCGGAAAAATTTAAACTCCATCCGAGTGGAGTGGACACATTCCGAAAAATTCCAACGAGACGCCGTAGCTGGCCATTAAATAGTCAAGTGAGCGATAAAAATTAATTATTTAATTATTTTATTCTCGTTTCATTTCCATGGAACCCGGGCGCGCGCCCGCGTTCGGTCCGACTTTTCGAAAAAGTAAATTCTGGTCAAATGACCGTACGAACCGGGACAGAAAAAACGGTCCAATTATTATTATAATCAAAGGCAGTGAAAGATTTACGACTTTCGTTTTGTATTTAATTCAATTATGGGCCTTTAGGGAAAACCCGGCACACCAGCAGCTAATCCATCCAAGTGAAAAGTTCTCTTCACGGTCTGCAGACAAATAAAACAAAAAAAAAGAGCGGAAATTTTATTCAGGTACGTCTCTGTCCGGCGTCAGTTTTATTGGAATCTAATTTGGGCTCATCACAAAGAAAAGAAAAAACGTTAAAATAATTCTAGGCCTGACCACCCGAGCAGAAAAGCAGCTTCGCGGAGCAGGCTCGACGACTCGTTAATTTATAGTCTCTTTCCCATTGACAAATCCTAATAATGCATGGGAAGATTTTTTTTCGTTTCGTTAAGGGAGAGCGAAATAAATATTTTGAAATTTAGATGGACTCACACTTCCGATCGTAAATCATGGCCTCGGGATGATGGCAGCGGTGAAGTTTGATGACGATGATAATTAGGGGCTTCAACTAGTTGGTTGAATTTTATGCCAGGCTCGATGGAGTGGTGACTTATTTGTTGAAACGTTAAGTGCTGTAATAAACGGTGCGGAAATGTTCGTCAATTTGGTCAATTAGTGTTGATAGGTAGCGGTATCAATAGCTCAGCAAATTATGGAAGTTGGCTAGTTATTTGAACACAAATATTTAAAAAGAATTGGTGTATTTTTACTTTTTTGGGGTCTGGTTATATGAATTCTTCCTGATTCTGGACTGAAACACTTCTACTTAGAAGAATGCAATCAAATTTATTTTTTCAGCTCAAGATTCTGCGTGCTCAGCCACGTTTTTCGCGCCACATTGGTTAGCACTACTAATCGCACCGTAGATCGCACTGATTCCGGGAACCGTAACGTCCGCTCCGCACGCCGTAAGCTTCTCCTGAACGCAACTTTTGCTTTGCTCCAGATCGCTGTAAAGAAATGTGGTCTGTTGGTTCTAATCAGACCGAAATTTGGCCTTCGACCCGCAACTAACCTGCACTCGCTTTTGTTGAACCCGGAAATGGGAACGCTCGGATTGACGAACGGTGCCTTGCAGTCGTCTACGAGTGAGTCCAGACTATCGATGCAGGAGTAGAACACCTTGGCTGGACGGGAAAAAATCAACTTATTGCAGATCGTTTAACTACAACAACTAGAGCTATTCTTACGATCCGCCGCCGTCGTCCGGTTCTTACAGCCCAGCACCAGGACTTCCCGCACGATCGCCTGCAAGACCCGGCGGTTGTCCGCACCATCCCGCGTCAAACACCGGTTGATCGAATCGAGCAGCGGATCGTAACAGGGCAGCATCCGTTCGACCGAGCAGTTGTGGAAGGTGTCCCCGAGGTTCTTGTCCTGCAGCTGCTGCATGATTTCCACCACCGCCGGACATTGGAAGATTTGCTGCATAGACTCCGCCACCTTCTGGAAGCCGTCGGCGGATTCGGCGTTGCAGGCAGCTTGCGTGGACTGCAGCAGCCGGCCCAGGGCCGGGTGCATCCCCTCGGCGGGAGCGTCGTTACATAACGAGCCTGGAAGGTAACGGAATGCTGATAAGAACGTGGAGTTGATTATGATGGGAGGTCCTACCAGTGACGAAAAAAGCGGCGAAAACCACCAAAACGGCTCTGTAGACCGACATGACTCAACGGCACGATTGGAACTGACTGGTGCGGAAGCTGCGCACTCGTGTGAACACTCGTGACTGAGGAGGAGCGGCTTAAGTGAGTTAAATCAGCTTAACGATTTAAATTTCTCTGATAATCCAGTTAGTGATGTAGGTTTGCGTTCATCAACAGTGGTTGTGTTACTACAGAGAAAGAGTCGACGTACAACGGGCTCACTTAGGAGTTCTTTTTTTAGAATCTAATCTGTGAAGTATTCGCATAGAATGGTTCAAATTTTGAAGAATCCCGAATTTCTGATGTTTCAATATTCAAGCATCGATTTCAATTGAATTGCATTGCATTTTTTTTTGTATCGTCAACACCGCAGACCTTCTCATCCCACGTTAACTTGCGTAGGCTGACCTTCCACGTACCGTACGCTCCGTAATACCGTACAAATTACCACTAATCAATTACAATTAGGGATGATTAGTCATCGCAGCAGCTGAACAAAGACCGGTAATGTCGACGGGTCCGTTTCGTCGAGGTCTTCTATTTAGCCAAGATCATAACCCCACAAAAATGTCCACCGAGCTGGAAAGTACCGGGAGATGATTGAATTGTCAATTTCTCCCCGGATCCCCGTTAAGAAGTTTCCAATCGAACCGCGCGGCATGTCCAATAGGCTTCTGTCGTTCGGTTGTCGCTCCGCGGTAAATAATCGCCTTTGACGTTGTTTCCAGAAGACGGTAGCCGCGATAATTGGACCGTCGTGTGGACTCCCGAGGTTCGGAGGTTACAAAGGGCCAAATCGGCTTAAAATTGTATAATTTTTATCGAAAGCTAAACTGACAGCGAGAAGACACTTGTTACGGGGCTGAGGTTTCGCGGATGACGACATCGAGGAGGTTGGGTGGAACCGCCCAGAACGAATTCTTCAGCCCGACAATTCCAATTTAAATTAATATTCAAATATTTTTATGTGCCCCCTGTGCCAGCTTATCGCCATAAACTATACGCGAGGAGTCAGCCTGCAGAGTCCGGCGGCGAAGATCTGCTCACGGGTATTTATCTTGTAGCAGTTCGGCTCACCGCAGTTATCGGCCCCGTCAACGGTTTCACCGTGACTCTAAGCGGCCTAAGACGACTTTAATGGAGTTTACCGAAAAAAGTTACGCACGACTTCGTCTTGGAAGAGCCAAAGATCTAGGCCGATCAACGCGAACTTCGGAAGCTGTCTCCGGTGGGGGGATGAAGTCATAAATTAGTATAGAACGCGCGCGTTCGTCAACGGACTCTCTAGGTTAATCCGCTGTGCAATTAAATGCTAATAAGTGACCCGCGATGGATGACTTCCGCGTGCTCGCTGGAAGCGTTGGAGTCCTTTGCTGTACACCCTAATCAGGATTTTTCTGAAACGATACAATCCAATTCAATCAAGATTAAATCCAGATTCAATTCAGATTCAATTCAGATTCAATTCAGATTCAATTCAGATTCAATTCAGATTCAATTCAGATTCAATTCAGATTCAATTCAGATTCAATTCAGATTCAATTCAGATTCAACTCAGATTCAACTCAGATTCAACTCAGATTCAACTCAAATTCAACTCAGATTCAACTCAGATTCAATTCAGATTCAACTCAGATTCAATTCAGATTCAACTCAGATTCAACTCAGATTCAACTCAGATTCAACTCAGATTCAACTCAGATTCAACTCAGATTCAACTCAGATTCAACTCAGATTCAATTCAGATTCAATTCAGATTCAATTCAGATTCAATTCAGATTCAAGTCAGATTCAATTCAGATTCAGTTCAGATTCAATTCAGATTCAATTCAGATTCAATTCAGATTCAATCCAGATTCAATTCAGATTCAATCCAGAGTCAATCCAGATTCAATCCAGATTTAATCCAGATTCAATTCAGATTCAATTCAGATTCAATTCAGATTCAATTCAGATTCAATTCAGATTCAATTCAGATTCAATTCAGATTCAATTCAGATTCAATTCAGATTCAATTCAGATTCAATTCAGATTCAATTCAGATTCAATTCAGATTCAACTCAGATTCAAATATAAGGATTACACGCCAAAGATTGCGAAACACTTTTTTGTTACTGACACTCCCTTTGGGTGTAGCCACCAGAACTGTCAGGATGTTGCTGGGGATCACGCTTGCAAATTGGATTGCGTTCCAGTGAAAAAAATACAAGAATTATGAACGAAAAACAGCTCTCGGCAAATATGCTCTCGAGCAGCACTTGCACTGTAATTAAGCTGTTTGCGAAGGAAAGTCCAACTAGCCGGCGGAAGCTCCCCACACGTGGCGTCTCTACGTGGCGCAACTATCCGGGAGAAATCCGTCAAAAAAAGTGAGTAAACCATCAAGCGCTGTTTGTACTCGTTACCTCCGTGATATCTTCATCAAATCGCTGCCGGGGCAGGTTACTTTTTTTACTGTCCTCCGCTAGGGACTCGGCGAGAAAGTGCCATTAATCATTCCGGGCTGCACTTGTTGCAGGTCGACTTCGTGTAGTGCAGAATGTTGCAACGCGGTAGCGGCTGGATTGCTCACCTGCTGAAGCCGTGTGAACGGTATGGAAGTCGCGGGTGCGCGCGCGTTTTTTTTTTCTCATGAAGGTTCTGCAACCCGTTACAAACTGGCACAAAGTCATTACGGGATTTAGTGGGCGAATTAAAAGTTGTGTACACTTGCTTCCCGTTTGGGAGGGACTTATTTGATTTAGTCGTTTGCAAGGGGCGCATGCTGGAAATGGGTTTTACGTTTTAGTTGATGAAAGGAATTAATCAAAAATGTGCATAATTTCCAAAGCATACAATTGAGTCTTTATCACAGAATATTGTATCGTGCACTGCTGGTTGTTTTTCTAGTTATTTTTTAATGTTTTTTTTTGTTGTCCTTTTTAGTCGCCAATAGCAAAATGTTATACAATTCTGGTTTTGCAAACAGCATCAGGAAGGATAATGTAGGAAATTATTATTAAAACAAGATGTTTTAAATCAGAGAAAAGGTTTTTTTTCAATTTAAAAAACATATATTAACAATATTTTTTCCAGTTTTTAGTTTTTCTATGTAAAGAAGATTGATATGGCCCATGAAGGCATAATTTTTATACCTGGGTTTTGATTTTTTTTTTTCAAATAATTCCTTAAAATTCATTTTTTCAACTCCTGCTTATCTCTGAATATGTCAGAATATTGAATTGAAAACGAAAAAAACATAGCAAATAGTTTTCAAACAGATTTATGTAACTTGCAGGATAATCCGGATAAAAACCTCGGTGTCTCGGTAGAGTAAAATAAGAGGTTTGTATTGCTTCACCGTTTCAAACCATCGGGCGCCTAGTTTCGAGTAGGAATCTCGCAATAGAGAACTCCAAATTAATGCTGTTTAGCGAACAATTTGATTTGATAATCCTGGTGGGATCGTATTACTGTTTTGGGCAAGATTTCTATGAAGATATTACATCTTTTGTTTTGAGTTAATTTTTTGAATATATTTTTTTATTTTATTGGTTCATTCCAACCATTATTATGTCTGCACCAAGTTGTTTTTTTTTTCGTTTTTGCATTATTTTATTGATTTTTACTTCTTTACGTTTATTTTTATTTACATAAATTGTGATTTGTAAGCTTTTAGCTGAAACAACAACAATGAGGAACAATAAAAATTACATATTGTGTAATAGATTAATAAAATATTTTTCAACTGATTATTTTGAAATTAAATATGAGTCAACGAATAAAAAAAGTAAATCTTGCAACACTGTCCTGAGATATCGTGACTAAATTGCCCAGTCATGACGATCTAGCAAGATTCTGACAGAACCAGCTCTGGTAGAATATTTCGTGACTGGGTGGGATTTAATACAAATTTCAAAGAATTAATAAAATTGGAAATGTCATCAGGATCCTACATTCTGCAGTACGTGGGAAAAATAATTCAACTGGTTCAAAAGTGCACTAAATTGAACTATCTGGCAACACTTCTTTGTGTTTTGCGACTTTAGTAGACATTTTAAAACTATTAAAATTCGGATGTTTTGATTTTGGTTCAATACAAAACTCAGAACCACTTTTTGTTGATGATTGGATTTGTATTTTAAAAAGCTTTGGTATGTTTTATATTTATATCGTCGAAAATAGATGTTATTGTTATTGATCTAAAAATTTCGAAAACATTTTTAATCGACAGATCGAAAAAATTTACAATTTTTTAATTTTTTGTCATCGAAAATTGCCAGTTATCATCACTTAGAAAATCAAATCTATTTTGGTGATGTTGAGAAAACTTCGTTTTTCTCATGTTATTTTTTTAAATGCTGTACCTCAACAACTCAACAACAAGCGGGGATGGTCAAACTTGGACATAACTTTTACAGATATGAAAAATCACGCTTTCAAAAAAAAAAAGGGTGAATATATCTAAAAAATTATTTACATTAAAAAATAAAGTCAATATAATTTGTTTATCTTTTTCCAGGTTTTTTTTAATATGACTTGAAAAAAATAACAACATTGGCAAATGAATTTTTACCAATTTGTGCCATAACTCATAACATGAAATATTTAATTATCTAATACTTATCCAAAAAATGTGATTTATCAAAAATAGTTATTTTGCGTAATCTTATTTTTTGTGTGAAAAGTCGAATAAAACAATAAGAAATTTATTTCAAGAGCGTATTTATTTTTTATGTGAAGACCAAAGCAATAACTACAATTTTGCAGAAGACACCAAATCGATAAGAAAATCCGTTTTCAATGGACAGGTTTTTAATAATTTTAAAATAACTTTGTTGTTAAGCTGATGGCTTTTATGGTCATAGAAAAATTACACACAAAGTTTCATTCATATACTATTTTTTTTTAAATCCAAAAAACTGCAAATTCTTGGGAGAATTGGTCTATTTTAAGGATTGCTTATTTTTACTACTTCAATTTGACTAAATACAATTTGATAATTAGGCATGGGATGCTCATTTCCTAGGGTAACTTTCCAATTGGTCCATTATACAAAGAAAATTAATTGCCAGACTAAGGTGTAAATTGAAAAACTATTCTGTAATTTTCCGAATTTTGCCCTCATTCAATCCTGTTGCTAAAATTTGATAATAATTGATAGTTTAAAATGTTTTCATTCCAGTAATAAATTCAGTTCAATTTATTTACTGTAAAAAAATTTAAAAGTTAATTTATATGGCATTTATTTAACAAAATTTTACAAAAAAGAAATCTCAACTTAACCTTCTACTGCCCAAATTTCCTTTTCGAAGATTTTTATTTTTCCCGTGTTCATTTTGAACAACTTTTGTTCTACAAAAACCTTACTTCTCTTGTTTTTTATTTTTCTTGTTTAATTTTTAGTTTTTTAATTTGCATTTATCTTGTTTATTTTAGGTTTGTTTTTGATAGTAATTGGCTTACTCTACAACTGCCTATCATTCCTTTTGCCTGTCTAGTTTTGTTTTTCAGGTTTTTACTTTTATTTTTTTGATTTTTTTTCACCTTTATTTTTTTGATTTTTTTTTTTACATTTTTAACTATAAAATGGTACCATTATAAAAAAACTTGTAAAAAAATGCTTAGAGGCATAGTCTGGTGCACTACAAAAATTACTGCATACTTAATTTCATATAATATAGAGGAAATGTTAATGAGAAACACAACCAAAGTTGACCCCAGAAAATATGACATTTTTTTAAACATTGGCAAAGTCACATAAAACAAGTAACACGTCCAACCTTAGAATTTTCTTGAATTTTAAGCGTTCTTCTTTCCAATGCTTTTTAAAGATCAAAAATTGGTTGAAAAATTGATTTTTGGCGAGTTTTCAGATCGAAGCCCGCTTAGAGGCGGGGTTGGGTTGAAGAGGGTTAATCATTCTAAATTATGCAAATGTTTTGATACCAATGAAACTTTATTTAAAAATATCATACCAGATGTATACGGTCAAATATATGATTATACTTAATTAATGCTGCAAGTTCATCTTTTCAAAATAAACATCATTTTCCTAAATCATCCTCCATCAAATCGAGATTGAGATGTTTCCACGCAAAAAAATGCACCACTTACCGCAGTTGGTAAACACAATTTATCTTGGCCCTATAATTACCTTTTCGTCTCAATCTCGAGCGCAAGATCTGCACCAGTTGATATTACAGCCCGACAAACCTGGTGACATAATTTCTCACCACCATCTTGCGGGGCTGTTGTATTTTCGTTCCATGCAACTCTACTGCTTTGAAAATCGTTTGCATCATTTATTTTCCCAGGGCACCCCCTCGCCCCCGGTGGGGCCTTAAGGTAAGCTTTACATTATTCATTAAAAGCAACCAAATCCATCATCACGTTCATTTATAGCCGCCGCCGTCGTCGTTGCAACGTTTTGCATTGTTTTTATTTGCTCCGGCAGAAAAGTCTCAAGTCTGCAACTTTAGACAGCATTAAAATCCCACGCATAGAGTCGAGTTCTCCTAATGCTTCTGTCGCGCGATGCGTCATGCGCGAGGCGCAGGGAGTGAAGATTTAAATTAAGTTATTATGGTTTTGTGCTGCGGAGAGTCCAACAGCAGCGCCACCAAGCGGGTTAATCCAAACTGCACTAATAGACTTCGATGCAGCAACAGCTCGGAATAAGCCCTGTCAGGCCAAAGCAAACAAACTGCAGTTTGGGAGGGACTTTTGAGGGGGTGGTAGGTGAAGTTGGGTTGGGAGGGGAGGCTGAACATTATGTGTGAGTCTATAGACTTGGGTGTTTTCAGCCCCGGCAGATTATTAATATTTAAGGTAAACAAATATGAGCGTTGGTGGAGGCTAGGCTAGAGCTTGGTGATCTTCAAATGGGGTTGAGAAACTGAGCCCGGTTGACTGTAAAAAGAGTTTCTTTTTCAGAGGATCTTGAACATCAGCGTGTACTTTAAACATTGAATTGAAAATGAAACATAATGGATTAAGGAAAATAATTGGACAAATTCGTCCCATTTCACAGGGTAACAGTCCTTAATTCCAGCAACTGTGGGGTGACTTTCGCTGCCTGCAGGCTGTTGACAGACCCAAGCTGGTTCATTGAAGCTCAACCAACCAACCAACCAACGGCGCGAGCCAAAGTGATCGAATGAGATCCGTATTTGTATTAAGGTGGCTGCACCAAGTTTGCTTCCAGCAAATCGCAACTACCTACTAGCAGCCTCATACTGCACCCGACCCTAATGAGTGCATCCACTCATGAGCAAAAAGCACACAAACCGACACACACAGAAATAGTTTTTGCGTCGTTGCGCCACTGCCACCTACATGTTCATCAGATATTAAATTAATTATTCTCGCATAACTAATACACTGATGGTGCTCCCGGGTGCAAACTAGGGAGAGAGTGGTGGTCCACTGATCAGCGGTCCCGACCGGTACAGTCAATTGCCCCCGAGGGAATTGGGCCACCGAAAAGCGCAACCACATAGAAACAGTGCGGCCAGCCAGCCGGGCAAATGGTGCGTGGGTGCCTCCAAAGTACACTAAGTTACAGTTAGAAAGGTCAGTTTGAAAGAGCTCAGAACATTCTCTGAAAATATATTTTTACAAAACTGTACATGAGGAAAAATCACTCTTAAAAGTGAAATTTTGTCAATGCAAGGAATGCAAGAAGTTTTCAAGTTCAGATTTGAGGTTTGGTACAAATGAAACCTAGACCATACATATGAGAAGCTGGGAGACTTTCTGGAAATCTGGGACCACTGTTCAGACAAATTTCAATATTTTTGAAAAAAAATAATAAACAGGCGAAAACAAACGTTTTATGGTAGGTATCAATAGGGTTTTACATACACAGTGAAAAAAAAACTGTAAATTTGCAAGGTTGAGTATCACCTCTTTGATGATGTAATTTTACCTCAATTTCACATACAAATTTAAATACAATTTTGCTGGTCATACAAAATGGGTACGTCAATACATGAAAATCTGTTACTTGTCTCGGATTTTCTGATCGATTTGGTATTTTCGGCAATTTGTAAATTATAATTGAGACTATTCAGAAAAAAATAAATTTTAAAATAATACTCATTTTTTTATTATTTTTTTTCCTTTAAAGTTTAATATCCAAAATAAATTTTTAGTTTTCGATTTTTTTGCATGGTTTATGTTACTCAAAAAGACGTCTTTTGAGTCGCAAAACGCAAAAAAATAAAAAAATATAAATATTGAAGTAACAAGCCATAGTTTCTACATTTGCATGGAAAAAATGTTTTAAAATGCATTTTACACTAGTTTAGTTGTTTTGCAATCATTAGTTTTCAAAAAATGTAAAATACGACGAAAACAAAAATTTTAGCGAAAAAAAAACTTGTTGCGATAACAAACATCAAATATTTCAAAAATTCAAAAGTTTTTCAAATCAACCCAAAATTGCTAAAAATGATTGTTAACGCAGGGGAATGCATTTTAAATTGATTTCAGCTGATTATACTTGAATTTCAATTGAAATTATGAAGTTTTAAGGCCGTTGCAAATTCAATTCAATTCAATTCGGTTTTATTGGTGAATAATCATGATACAATAAGTTCTTTTGCAATTCATAACAGAGTTTTGGAGTTCCTTTCAGCTGTGTGTTGAATCATAATCCATTTTGGAACAATTATTTCTATAACTAAGGCACTAACAAGAGCAAGAAAAAATAAAAAAATCTTGCTAAAATTGCAAAGGAAAGGGGAAAGAAAGAGAAAAGCTTATAACTAAATCACAGTATTTTATCCTTTGTAGATGTGCTTAATCATCAGCTCCCCGAGGGCCAGAAATTGCTCCGCCTTGTTACGGCAGGTCCGAAACCGCGTCATCATCTCCCGCGAGAGCAAAGAACTCCGGCAGGGTGAAGAGATCTTCCCGGTGACTCCTTGCTGGGCCGCATCGCCGCTTCCGGCAGCGACCACGCTTGCAAACGACCGCCCCCATCCAGGAGGGACCGCTGGGTTGTCCGCTGGAACCGTACGCTGGCCAGCTGCAGGAACGGCTGCACTCGTACTTCGCTGAGGAGGGTGGGACGCTGCTGCTTTCTTCTTCCTCTTTTCCTGCTCCTCGAGGTAGGACTTGCGCGCAACGCATCCGCGGTAATTACCGGTATGGTTACCGCCGCAGTTCGCGCACCTTACGCGCGGCTTGGTTTTTTCTGCATCATCTCCAAGATCCGCTTTTCGTGGCAGTGCACACACCTCCGAGAGATGTGTTTCACCGCACTTCACGCAGCGGGGCGGGAGGTTGCAGTTCCGCGAGCCGTGGCCGAATTTCTGGCATCGGTGACATTGCGCTGCGTCCGTCGGATTTTTTGAGTAAAACCGCCAGTTTACCCAAAAACCGTCCAACGCCTTAGTCCGCCGCAGGTCTTGAAGTTTGACGGTGCCGCGATCGAAGTACAACAGGTACAGTGTGTGTGTACCTGTGACGGTTGTCTTCCGCGAGAGGACTTTTATGTCTCGCGGCGTTATTCCGACACCCAAGAGGTGCTCCTTGAGGACGGAGGTCGGGCGGTCTTGGTACCCCTGCAAGACGATCTTAACAGCGGTCTTCTGCACGGGGTCGAATGTGTAGAACTTGAAGTTTTTACGCTTCAATTTCTCCACAACCAGGTCGAAGTTCTTTTGGTCAAATGTGAACACTTGCACTGACGATTTACCTATTTTGAGGCAGTACACGAGGCCTTCCAGCTGCTCGTCAACATCGTCCGCCAACGTGTCCAAAACAAAAATTGGTGGTGGTCGTCGTTCCTTTGGAGTAATTACTTTTTTTGGCGAAATCACTTTCTTCCGTGCACGACCATCGTCGTCGTCGTCGTCGGTGGTGCTACCGTCGGTGTTGTTGTTGTTGTTTTCCTCGTCACTCAGTCTCGCGAACTTGTTACTGGTGGGAATGTTGGCGGATGTTGAAGCGCCATCGGTCGACGGATTGCCGGAAGTAGCTGAACGGAGCCTAATAGGGCTGCGATCCTGGACGCGGTAATTAGCGTGTAATAATTTCGGGTCGAATCCTTTGGCGCACACACTCCCCGGCGCGATGGCGGACGACGCGGCGTTGGTTTGTTTACCTTTTTGCACACGGCCGGTAGACGAGCTTCGCGGGTTTTTCGAGGCCGCACTTGAACTGCCACGGCCAAGGCCGGCCCTTGGCATGCTGGTGGAGCAAACTCGCGGCTAATCCCGGTAAATTACGGCGAAAAATTTCGAAAAAACGATGGAGCACTGAGCACTTGACTGCTGCTTGCACTCGTGCGTACACGGAGAGGGCAGTTGCAAATATTTTTTTGAAGTTTATGTCCCTCGACTCTGACGAAAGTCGAGGGGGGGCAAAAAACAAAAAAAAAAAAAAACATTGAAATGACGACCCATGACTTAAAAATTTTAATTAAAAAACGGTTTTAAAATGCATTATACACCTGTCCAGTTGTTTCGCAATCATAAGTTTCCAAAATATCTAAGTATTGACGAAAATTTTATTTTCTGCGAAAAAAAGTTTTTGCGGTGCTGTGCATCGGAGTTTCACAAAAAATTAAAACATTTTTAAATGAACACATACATGCTTAAAAATGCTTATCAATGCAGTACAATTAATTTTAGATTGTTTTCCGTTCATTAGACTTTTACTTTCATAGAAATTAAAGTTTTTTGACAAAAAAAAATATTTTTGCCCCTTGATTTTTCAGACCAATTTTGAAGGGGTGGACATAAACTTTAAAAAATATTTGCAACGACCTAATCGAGTTTTAAAAAATGTAAATATTTATTTGAATTGAAATGTAAATTGAACCTTTTCCAGACCAAAAATTAATTAAACCATTTTATTTTTTTCCTTCATCCTCTTCCCCATTCACAATTCGTCGCCGTCGTGCTAACTTGTCGCACGTGCATTTTGGGCCAAATTGAGTTAACAACGCCATTTTGTGCAGCTCACAATGCCTCACCTTTTGACCTTCACAGATCCTCAAAATTTGATTTCAATCCTGAGATATTCAATAAAAACCGAAAAAACTCCGTGCATTTTTGTCAGTTCACATAGGAAAGAAGTTTCAATCTTGTAGTGCTATCTTGTCACTCCCTGAAAATCGATGTAAGTGCGACAACTGGCCAAAGGGATTTCAGGTCAGAAAGCGTTTGACGCACGTACAAGCTAGACTACCGTAAACATTTGTAATTATAACTCGAGACTCCAGCAACTAACTTCAACCAAACTTTGGGACAATGCACAGAATGGTCAGCCAAACAAAACGTGTTTGTTATTGTTTACATTGCGTGCTCTAGTTTTGGTTTATTCAAGGTCAAACATTAAAACGTGTTTTTCTCGGAACGTCAAAATGGCGGGTGTGACAAGATAGCACGACGACGTCGAATTGATAGATTTTCACCAGCCAGGTTTTTCCAGATTTTTTAAAGAACTTTTCCAGATTTTCACAATTGTGACCTAGCAACCCTTATTAAAATCACTTTCATAATAAAATATTGAGAAAAAAAAACATTTCCTGTTAAAAAAATATATTTTTGAAAAACAGAAAAAAAACATTTCTACATTTTTCTCTGTGTGACTTTGAAAATTAAACAATTAGATTCTGAGATACAGCCTCACAAAGAATTCAAATCGAAGGAAGTGATATCTCGAAAACTATTGGTTTGATTTTCAATCTTCAAAAAAAATTTGTTTCGTAAAATGTCCTGTTTTTTTTAGACAAAAATAATATTGAAATTTTTAAATTTGTTCTAAATTATGAAATGAGGCAAATTAGATCTACAAATACCTTTAAAAACAATGCTCGATTTAAAAAAATTATAATAATTTTATAGAAAAGATCAGAATTTCACAAAAGTTTCATTTTTTATAATTAAAAAGAAATCTTTTTAATATGAAAAAAACGAAAAGGAATACCTAAAAATTGCTATTTCCTAAGAACGATTATAGAAAACTTTATTGCAGGTACTTTTCGATTGCAAATTTAAGTTGAGTTTAAAAAAAATCATATCTCCAGATCCAGATTTAAGTCTTCTGAATTATAAAAAAAATCTTAAATAAAGAAAATACGTCTTGGATTTCCACTTTTAGTTTAATAAAAAGTCAAACAATATACGATTTTTTCCATGTGCCTTTTTCCGAAAAGTCTAACTTACAACTCTGCCCAAGACACCAAATCGATCAGAAAATCCTTCTCAAGGTACAAAATTTCATTCATTTACATTTAGACCTTCTCTCAAAATTGTATAGAGACTTGTATGGAAATATGATAATGCAAATTTACTTCTTTCGACATAGGGAATACAAGGACGAAGTTTCCAACATCAACGGATGAAAAAACAAATCATAAGTACACAGAAAAGTCGAATTGCGACAATATTTTGATTTAGTTAAATTGGCTATGTTCTCAATAGTTTTTACGTCAGATTATATGATTTGTTCTAAATTTTCAAATTTCAAACACAACTGAGTGTACTTATGTAGGTGTGCCATATAGGTTACTCATCAACTTCACTCTCGAGCGCGCGCGCGTTTGCTTCTAATTACACTAATTTTACGCAAATTAGACCCACACATAGTTTACGCTTGCCAGCCGTGCCAACGCGCCCGTGGAAATTGGTAATTTTGTAGTTCACGGCGTTCACGGTGGCCCCCTCGAATGGCCATTTTCCCAGGGCCTCGCGCAAAAACGGTTGCCGCCAAGGGGGGAAAACATCAAACGGGGGGCGGTCGTCCAAAGTTCATAAGTAAGGATCAAACGGGCGCGGGTTCGAGCCGCGTCACTTCCGGAGACTTTTTTTGTGTTGGTTCTGTTCGAGCCGAGATCTCAGTTACATTGCGCAGGGCGGGCGCGTGGACCAGCATCAATTCTTACTCGCGTTGAGGAAGCAGGGGCCGTTTGATGTGCCCGTTTTTGCTTGCTCTCTTCGAAGGATCATCATTTATTGTTGTTGCCGGGCGGTACCCGCTTTGAGATATGATTCCTTCCGGTGAATTGTGGGCGCACTTTTTGCGCTGTTGAGAATCCGTTTCAGGCGGTTAAGGATAAGATTACGCGGCGAGGAGGATGTAAGAAATCCGCTTGACTCAAAGGAGTAAGCCGATTTCGAGGAAGAAAATAATGAGCGTTGAAGAATCGTTGAAAAAAGAACACTTGCTTCACAACCAGGTGGATTTCAGGTGGTATTTTTATTTTGATGTCGTAAGAACAGATTACACAATTGTAAACCAAAACAAGACCATTTCGTCTCTATATAATGACAGAAAAAGAAAGCATTTTCAAAATTATATGGCAAAAAAGAAGTAAAGCTTTGAGCAGAAAAGTAAGACTTGATACACTTCTAGCCAACTTCACTTGCCTACATAACTGACAACCCAAGTAACATTTTTTTCCAGGAGTTCTACAAGAGCTCTTCAAGATAGCTACAGCATCCCGGGCAGACGGTAATAACAAAATTAATAATATTTCAATAACAAATCCTGTTAAAATAACAAAAAGTGTTATTATTTTATCCTGAACTTCAACTTCAAGAAGAAAAAATAATAACAGTTTCTGATAAAATAACAAGATTTGGTATGGAAGTGATATTATATTGAAAATGTTCAATAACACGCTAATAAGAGGAAATGTTATACATTTCAAAAACTCTCCTAATAACAAGATTTGTTATTCGTTTGGTATTCTGACTTTGAAATAAAATTACCATAAATCGCACAAATGGAAAAGTTTTTAGGTGTCCATATACAATCTGTTATTATTTTTTCTTTTGGTAAATATGTTTAGATCTTTGGGATATATTTGTCCAATTTTGTAGGGGTCATTATTTTGGCCATGACATGGGGTCCTTAAGCTAAAATTATTCTAAAAAAATGTAATTTAGAGAGTTAGTTTTTTTTTATTACTCGATATACCCCCTAAGGGACTATGTTTAAAATGGCTCAAACTATGTGATAATTTTGACCAATTTCGTCAGGGTCATTATTTGGTCATGAAATTGGGTCCTTAAGCTAAATTTATTCTAAAAAGTTGAAATTTTGAAAGTTGATTTTTTTTAATTATTTGATACACCCCCTAAGGGACTTGGCTAAAATTGGCTAGAACTATGGGATAATTTTGACCATTTTCGTCGGGGTCATAATTTTGGCCATCAAATGGGGTCTTTAAGCTAAAATTATTCTAAAAAGTTGAAATTTTGAAAGTTGATTTTTTTAATTATTTGATATACCCCCTAAGGGACTTGGCTAAAATTGGCTAGAACTATGGGATAATTTTGACCATTTTCGTCGGGGTCATAATTTTGGCCATGAAATGGGGTCCTTAAGCTAAAATTATTCTAAAAAGTTGAAATTTTGAAAGTTGATTTTTTTAATTATTTGATATACCCCCTAAGGGACTTTACTAAAATTGGCTAGAACTATGGAATAATTTTGACCAATTTAATCGTGATCATTTATTTGACCTTGAAATGGGGTCCTCAAGCTTAAATTAATCTGATAAAATTAACTTTAGAAAGTTGTTTTTTTAATTTTGTTATATTCCCTAAGAGAATTGATTTATTTATTGAGATTTTTTGAAATGTGAATAACAAAAACTGTTATTATTTTCACAGAGCGAGGAAGTCGGAGCTGACGTTGAAGTTCGAGCTGGAGTGAGATCTCGGAGACGGCATCGGATTCAGCTAATTTTCAGCAACTTTCACTTGGAGTCGGAATCTGTGAAGTCGGGTATTTTTGGAGAGCTGAAGTCGGCGTTGACGTCATATCCTGCATCCAGAGTCGGAGTTGTCTTCAAAGTATGGATCCAAAGTCGCTTGAAGGTACCCGACTCTGCAGCCCTGACTTGTACAGAAGAGTTATGGCAACTGCAGGTATATTTGCAAATGGCAAATAAACCAAAACAATAACTTTTTTTGTTATGGAGACATACCAGTTCAATAACATATTCTGTTATTATGCTGCTCCACCTCTCCGCACAAAATAACAAATCGTGTTATTCCTTCATGATTCCTTCTGTGTTATTGGTTTGTTATTGCAATAACAACATAATAACAGTTTAAGTTATTCTTCGAACAAATCTTTGTTATTGATTTTTGTTATTTTAACAACTAATCCGATCATCTCAATAACATATTTCGATCTTCTCACAATATCAAAAACTGACCTTCCCAAGTTATTTCCGTCTGCTCGGGATAGCAGTTTGGACCGCGGTAGGATTAAACTCTCTTCAAGTACTCTTCCAAACTCCTGAAGAAGTTTTGAAGAGAATTTTATCCTACCGCGGTATAAACTGCTATGCTGTAGCTATCTTGAAGAGCTCTTGTAGAACTCCTGGAAAAAAATGTTACTTGGGAAAAGAACTTCATGCTCCACGTAGAGACACTTGAAGTCACCAGAACAGCTCCATTCTCCCCATGACAGCAGCTCCACCATAGCCAAACAATAGGGTTAAGTGTCCTCATATTCTGCCCTTGCCATCGCGAATTCCACTCAATAGTTGCCCTCATTATAATGCTAGCGTGTGTCGGGGTCTCTGCTCTAATGTCACCAACCGCGACTAAAGTTTGGAATTTCGAAACTTGTGAGCACTACCTTCACCACATACAGCCGCGGCCAGAGCGTTGGAGGTACGAAAAAATATTGAACCGACAATTTATTAAGTCAATTTACAGTTTATTAGTGACGGTTTCAGCGTGATGTGGGACCGTATAATAGTCCACCCTTAATAGCTGGGTATCGATGGCTACCTCGACAAAGTCTCATTTTTCACACTGGCAACACGGCCGCCCGGACGAAAATTGACACATAGCATACAAAAATGTCATATTTCATCGTTGAACTGCACATTTTAATGCCACGTTAAGTGACTCGTCCCGCGGAATAATGAATGCAACCTGACTATGTCGACCATCTATAATACGGTCGTTCACCAGTTGGCAGCACTGTGTTGTGTGAATTTATGATCGCTCGTTCATTTCAGCAGAGTTTACGAAGCTCGCGATAAGTCACATTAGCGCGTGGACATACAACTTCATTAGGCGTGCATTGCATTTAAACCATTTGTTAATTTCAGTCGGAAGGCGTAAGCCGGGTCCGCCAGCGCCGGGCCAACGACGACTAAGCTTGCCTTTTCCGGCGGGCCCTCCTCCAATTGATATATTTGAAACGTTGACAGTAGGACAGAGCAGAGCAACGGCAGCAGCAACGGAATGCCACATTAAATTATCCCCACGCGTCCTTACGGTGGAATAGGGGAGAGCAGTTTATCTTTCTTTTGTCTTTTTATTTGGAAAACTTTTCTAAAATGGGTCTCGTGGCGCAGGGGTAGCGGCTTCGGCTGCCGATCCCGATGATGCTATGAGACGCGGGTTCGATTCCCGCCTTATCCACTGAGCTTCTATCGGATGGTGAAGTAAAACGTCGGTCCCGGTTTCTCCTGTCTCGTCAGAGGCGCTGGAGCAGAAATCCCACGTTAGAGGAAGGCCATGCCCCGGGGGGCGTAGTGCCAATAGTTTCGTTTCGTTCTAAAATATTTCGATGCATTTCAAATTTCAAGCCTTGTTTTCAAAATTTTGAAGCAAATTTTTTTACATGAATGCATTTTACATTTTATTGTTATGCCTTCACAACTTTGCAAAATAGCAATGAAATAATGAGATTTTTTGTTCCTAAATTTTTACATTTTTTCCAAACTCTGGTCACAAATTCAAAATTTACCAAAAGCTTTAAAACTCGTATTTGATTATACTGACCTACAAAAATTGTCATTATGCATAAATTTACAAAGTCAAAGTCTATTAAATTTTCCTCTTTTTCAACTGCAAACCAACTTCCCCTATTGATAAATTCCAAGCCAAAAACAGTTCCCCCTCTTTTTCCCGCACGCAAATCTCAAGCCGTTTAAAAACATTGAATTTCAATAATTCCGTCATGTTTTCCTCCTCCGGTTTAGTTCACCGACAGAAATCCACACCGAGAGAAGCAGCAGCAAAAAAAGAATAATTGATCGTAAGCTCATTAAAACTGAAGCTCCTTCTCGCTCGGGGCTGAGTTCACAGTTCGGATTAAAACCAAAAATATTCCTTTTTAATTAAATTCTCCTGCTGCAAATCGTACTGCGAAAAATAAGGAGAAGCTTGAGTGGAAGGGTGGCGGTGGGTGTTGACAGTGACAAGTTTGCTCAACTTTCGACTGGTTGAGGAAGGCTGCTAAATGCGCTCAGCTTAGTGGGCACCAAAAAAAAGCATTCAATTTGTAAAAAGAAGCTTTTTTTCGCTGGTGCTGCTTCCCAACTTCAAAATTCTCAATGTATGCTGCAGTGGAGGAGGCAAGGGATTTTTTTGTTTTTTTTGCATTCGGGAAAAAAGTTTTGTGTTATTCAAAGAGCTTCAAACGGGGAGCACTTAATCGGATTAAAGCTTCGAAGCTGCTTGAGGATGAGAACCACTTTTTTCTCTCGTTCGGTAAAACATGTTCGCGAATTAGAGGTTTTTATCCATTGAGTACCCTAGTTTTTTATATTTATTCTTGGTTGAATAACTTCTTTTGGTTTTATTGATGTAATTGTAAACAAACAGATAAAATTTTATTATTTTTTCTTAATTTCGAAAGCTTACTAAGCTCAAAGCAGCATCAGTAATGAAGAGGCTCAGTGATTTTTCACGCTCAACAATTTGCAAATTTTTAGGAAACCCTTATTTCAAAACACCAAAGTTCACAGAAATTTCGCGGAGCGTGAAAATTGATAAAATATCTCTGAAAATCTTATGTTAAAATTACAGAAACTACTTTTAAAGCCTCATTACATATATTTTCTCAAAAAAAAAAAATAAAATTAAAAAATCTTCACTAAATTTGAACGTAACACAAAAAAAAACTTTTCCTAATTTCCAAAAAAGTTTCCACGTGGTTTATGGATGGGCATCATATATATTTTCATTTGAAACAAAATGGAGGGCATTTGTATTCATTTATTGAGCTGTTTTTTTTTCTAATATTCAACTAATATAGCTAATAAGTTGTTGCACATTTGCATATATTTTAACTTTTTAATTTTTTTTGAGAAAAAATTATGAATCTTTTCTAGCCAAAATGATACTTTTTAGGTGTTTCATCTCACTTCTTAAAAACTAAATTAAAAATCAATAGGAAAAAATAAATTAATCTGTAACTAAATGTTCAAATTCTGATCAGGAAACAAAAAAGTAGTATTTTTTTTAACTTCCACGGGAACTATCCACCTAAATATTCAAGTATCGTGAAAATTTAACAGGACTCAAATAAACACTGAAATAGTCTTAAAATGTAATTTAAAATTTAAAATTACTTTTCAATAAATCTTGAACAAACCATGCTTTCTTTCAAAATTATACCTCAAATAATAGAAGTCAAGAAAAACGAAATCATTCTTTTGAAAACTTGATGATTCCGAGACTATAATTTTTAACTTTGAATAATTTTTGTTAACATCATTTAAGTATTCGCACCGGATTTCATTACGGGCTTTTTCGTATGATACGGATTTTTACTTTACCTCAGTTGATTATCAATAATTGTTCTTTTCATATTTCATATCCAATAAAAGATCCAAAAGACATCTAAAGCTTGTAAAAATCTAACAAAAATGGAAGATCATAAACATTTGATTCAGCAAATCACGGTTTGTTTTGAGAATGTTTAATAAAACGTGCAGTTCATAAGCACTCTGATAGCACAGTAAATTTTGATTTTTTTTGTAAAATACGTCACAGTTTTATAATTTCAAGTCCCAAATTTCAAATTTAAATAATTCCTGAGCAGTTTTTGCATGGGGCCATAATGGCAAAGTGTACAGATTTTTGCTCAGCATGAGTTTGTAGCCTTATATATGACCAAAATATCAAGATTCTAAAACTAGCCTACAATAATTAACTAAAAATATATTTTTGAAAATTCAGGCCTGAAAGGGTTAAGGGGAACACAGCAACCAAGGAAGTTGTTGTCTTCTTATTCGAGAATTGTTGAACTTACGGATCCAATCCTGAAATAATTTGGCTATATAAGTAGACACATTTTGCTGTTAATCTTTTTTGAAATAGTAACTTTTGGGATGAATGAAAAAATTAAATCGATAGCTCCCCTAGTTTTGAAGATACTAAAATGTCTGTAACAGAAATCTGGGTGCAAAAGCTCTGGTTGATGTGCACCGTTAATCCAAATTAATTTAAAACACATCATTTATGACAAAAAAAAAATCATTTTTTATTCTTTCTTTGCGTTTATGCACTTTGTTCATCTTTATTTAAATAAATTTTACAGAGATTTAAAATAACATTTCTCAAGTGTTTTATTCATTACAGGTTTTTTACATTATTTTTTTTTATAATTTGTATAATAGAGAAAACAAAATCATGTGTTAAAGCATGCTTCAAACTTCATATTGTATTCTCCATGGCATATTAAGGTACCACCAAAGCCGAAATCTGGCCAATTTTCATAATTTTTGGCAACACTTCCAAAAAATGTCGCGCAACATAAATTGATGTTACAAGGTACCCAGTCAATTCAATTCGAATTCTGAAACGGAATCTAACTAGAATCGTATACGAATTCCGTTTCAAACGCAACCGTGTTCGAACCGGATTTTGAAGATTTGCTGAGATTTCCTAGGTCATCCGGAACTTCCTGGAACTTCAAAGCTTATGTTGCTGGGAATTGCAATAAACAATAACTTAAAAAATGTCTATTGGGCGACATTAACTTTGAAAAATACAACGGCCTTTTTTTAAAATTAATAAAATTTTCACAAAATACCGTATTTTTCGAGAATACTCAAAATTCTATATTTGAATCATGGATATCAAACGGAGCGAAATTTGGTCTGAATTTTCACTTTATCAGAGATTTTGTTTTGTAAAAAAAACTAAAATGTTCGCAAAATAACGTATTTTTTCGAAATTATTTAATTTTTTATCATTTGCAATATTGATATCAAACGAAGCAAAATTTGTTATGCATTTTCACATTATTAGACCGATTCTTCGGCTCCTTTTCGAAAAAATCCCAAGTTTTTTTCAGAGTTTTGGATGTAGTGGTAAAATAAAAGAAGAAACCCCCCAATGTTATTACATATTTGGAAAGATAATTGATTTTCCTACAAAGAAATATCACGCAGAAGTAACCATATAGTACCTGTGCTTCCCCTGAAATGAAAATGTAGCGTGACGGGACAACATCGTAAAACTGGACTTTTAAAAGGCACACTACAAAAATCGCTACAGTTTTGCCAGTTTGATTTTTAAAAACTTTTGCTCTTCTACACATTATCACAAATTAAAAAACGAATATTTTGCTCCTTGAACTGAACGAATTGGTTGAAATTTGAGTTTTTGCCAGCCATTTCTTTTCGTGACGGGACAACGAAAGGAGCAGATTTATAAAAAAACTCCTCTCCCATTCAATGGCTTGCAGACCAAATTTGGTCAACATTTTTGGCTTTTAAGGTAAGAAAACGCATTTAAAGCACATTGCAATTATTGAATCATAATAAAAATGAAATCTTTCATATTAAAAATCACATTGAAAATTGAAAAAAGTGACATTTTGGTGTAGCTTCGCTAAGAATCGGTCATTAGACTTGTTTTGAAAATAAAAACTTGAATTTTCACAAAATACCGTATTTTTTAGAAAGTACTAAAATTTTTATAATTTGCAATTGGATATCAAATGAAGCAAAATTTGGTATGCATTTTCACATTATACGATGTCTTTTGTTTGAACTCATTTTTTACTAAATACCGTATTTTTAAAAATTACTTAAATTTTCTTAGGTTACAATATGATTTTGAAACGAAGCGACATTTTGAATCCATTTTCACTTTATCATTTTTTTTTGTAAAACACTAAAATTTTCTCAATATCGTTTTTTTGGAAAACCTAAAATTTAAATAATTAATGAATTACCAGTCTAAAATCAATGTAATAAATTGTATTTTTTTTGTTATTGATATTTACAGTGATTTAAGTATTTTTAAAAAGAGTTTTTTAGCTTCGCCGACCACCTGAGTGTGAAGAGATCGACCAAATCGCTGTCTGCTTGCGAATCATTGTCGCTCGCCAAAGATTACGGTGAAATTATTCAAGTGATTTGTATGAATATTTCTATCGAAATGTTTTTTGAAAATTCATACCTATATTTATTTTTTCATCAAAGAAGGGGCGCTCAAGTGGCAGAAAGTTAAAGAAGTTCTAGTACCTAGAGTACCGTTGTATAATACAGTTTAAGTCATACCTTCCAGTCTAAAAAAATGTCCAACTATACGTTATTTTCACGTTAATTTGGCTGTGAATCACAATCAGCCAAATTGAGAAAAAATAAGGTCATATTTTGAGCTTCTTTTAAATAGGAATTATTTTAACATTAAAATATATACCTTTCTTTTGAAATTTTTACGTTCTCGAGCAAGGGTCCTGATTGCTCAAAATCAACCACTCCATTCGCGAGCACAAATAGCAGGCAACGCGATACTGCCCTGATGAATTCCTACTGTTTGTCACTTTCACACCATTCGCTCCCGTACACTCTCTCTCTTCTACTCTCCTTCTCTCTCTGATCGGCTCAGTCTCCAAACGGTTCAGGCAGGCCGAACGTCACCGATCACTCTGAACTGAAAACATTTTTTCTCTGATGAGCTGCGTTATACTCATTGATTTGGGTTGCCTAAAATCAATGTTATCAGTTAAATTGTGCATTCATTTTGATTTCATAACATTATAGACACCTTTCAAAGAAACTTCCACCAAGAAAAAATCAAATTGATGACAAAAAGACTACCGAGCTGGCATTTTGTGAGAATGGCTCTTCGCTGAGCATGGTAGTGTGTGAGTGTCGTCGAGCGACGGAGTAGGCAAAAATTTTCACGATGTATTTGTTCGCTGAGTGAACAGTTCGGACAAAATTTTATACTTCGATGAACTAAGCTTGCTGGGATTCCTATCTAGATAGATCAAGATAGCTCACGGGCATCGAGTTATTATTTTTTTTTCAATTTTGAAGAAGGATTTTTTCTTTTTTCGTTGTAATTAACAAAATAAAATGCAAAGCTAAATCAGCTAATTATTTTACGAATCCGGGAAAGTTCTTTGCTTATACAATCAAATACTAGATCAGATCAAATTAGGCAGGCTTAGATATATAAATTTAGCTGAAAAGTTATAGCAAAATTTATCATTATTGAGCATTTAATTCTGTGCATTTGTCTGAAAAATAAATAAAAAAAAACAAAAACCTGCTATCCATTATCGATTTTATGAAATCTGAGAAAATATTCAGCCAACTTAACTCCTATAATAAAATTTCAATTCATCCTATCTTATATTATCTGAAAAATAAAACATAAAATAACTGTGTTTATGAATTTGACCATATTTAGGTCTCCAATTGCAATTATAAAATCAAAACTCATATTGAAGCAATAATTAAAAATTAATATCAATTTATCCAAATGCTTGTAAATTTGGGAGGGGCGCCAAATTGATGTTTTGCCAAGGGCGCCGTAGACCCAAGGTACGGCTCTGATTTTAGATAAATTTAACTCGTGACTTTTTGTGTGGTTTTGTTATTCTTCACTCTATTCTTAAAGATTTTGTCGTTGTTTTAAGCTCACATCCAACGCCTTTTATACAATTATTTGATGATTTTAATCCTCCAATCAATGTATCTCGTGCCATTAAAAAAATTGACGTCATTGCAGCCAGCTAATCCCGAAAAGAAACACACAGTTATGTTGCGGTCTCGTTTTACACCCGCTGCCAAAGTGCCAATAAAACCGGGACAGCAACGTTACGTTATCTGTTTCAAATTTTCGCACAACAAACGGGACACAAACTGTAACGACCAGATTTATGGCGGTTCAATTTAAGTGCTGTCAACCACCATGAAATGTGTCGTTTTGCGGCGGTCATACATCTGTCGTTGTTGTTGTTTGTCGCAAAATGGGTTGTTCGTCTCTCTCTCTGGGGTAATTAAAGTGCGACAATTTTCTTGCTGGCAAATTTTCTATTACCCATCCCGTGGGTGGAAATGACTTCCTGTTTACTGGTTCGACATCCGGTGCTTTATCGATCGTGATGTCGCAGGAATCAAACTGCCATTAAACCGCTGCTTCATGCACTGTGAAACGGGTGCTTCCCTGTCCGTTTTTTGGGTGGTTTGACCTAGGGGAAATAAACCCATTTTAATCACTCTAAGCCGTTCGACCAATTCTCATCACTTTTGCCAATTTCTGCATTTAAATTAACATTTTCAGATGTATCAATAATGGAGAGTTGCTTGCTAACTTTTATTTGAGCTATTTATTACTTTGGAACAGTAAAAACCACTTTATGAAAGCTGTAATTCATGATCAAAGTGCTGATAGGCCGATAATAGAAATAGGCTGAAAAAGGGTATAGTTCCCCTACATGACAAAGAGGTCTTCACAGGGTGCAACCCCCCTTTGGAGCACCACAAACGGCCTCTAATAAAAACCACTGACTCAAATCACACAACAAGCTTGCAGACTCTCTGTGTATGTCGGTGTGGCTTTTCCGGTTTTGTTGATGGTTTCGGTCAGAGGTCCAAGCTGTCGAGGCTGTGACTTGACTTTGTTCCGAATTTGAACGACCACCTTTACGGGGTGGGTGTGGGACTTTTCATAGAAAATTGTTTCAACGAATATTATACGAAAATACCCATTCGGTGAAACGACCCTTCGGCGAAACGACCCAAACCGTTCAGAACAACCTGGCAACGATGCAAAACACAGTCATCGTCCAGAAACTTTGTCAGAAAAAGGCCAAAACCACTTTCTAGGTCGATATGTTTTATTAGAACTGCTCTCCGGCTGCTGCTGTCGTCGTAGACGTTGACGTTCCTGTGGAGCCATTCTTTTGGGGTGTTTGTGTCCCGTCCGTCCGGGGTGGTGCCAGAAACCGAAGAGAAATGTTTTTCAATCTTGCCACCTCATCACACCCCTCGTTCAGTGCGACCCAGCCACGTACACAAATTGTGATGACAGCATAATGCATCAGAACACATGTTCGTCTAACCGAGCGCACACCATAAGTGATATTTTCAAAGGTTTGAGTTTGAAGTTCGACGACGGACGACGAACGTCCTTGCGGGAGAGCAGTTTTTCACACCCCCGAGAGAGACGAAAACCCAGAAAACCATGAGTGACAACGATGATGATGTGCAATGTGGGCACTGCATTTGAGGGCATGACGCAATGAAGAAAGGGGGCAAACTACTTCCGTCTTAGAAGCTGTCAAGGTTCATGGTTTGGCACCGATTCTGGGATTAAGCAGCAGAGAGTGTGGAAGGAGTGGGGCAGCAGGAGGAAAATGGTGTTGATGTGGAAAATATTTCCCCCATATTTTCAGCTTAATTTCTTTGCAGCACCAATTCGTCACAAGGTATCCTAGTATGTCATGATATGTATGGACCGGGATAGGGTCATTTATTTTCTAGAGCGGAAGTGACAGTTGAGACACTGTGGAGTGCACCAAATTGTCATTATTATCTTTAAATGGGCAC